>NC_090278.1:95339245-95971031 GCF_040414725.1 Anabrus simplex
CGAGCAACTTTTCTGGTCATATCTCATTGCCAGCGGCGCCATCATCGAGATGTTCACAGGTTTGAGAAGGTGTCCAACATCATCAAGCAGTTTAAACTGAGCTGCAGGTGAGACACATTCTGTACCATTAGCACTTCATAATAAATACATTTAAAGACTCCAGCCCAGTCTGCTTGTTTCCCATGATGTAGTCCTTGCTAATGACAGGTGGCTTGTAATACTAGAGTGTAAAGGACTCAATCACAATTAGAAATTTAGTTTAGAATTTGAAGATAATAAACCATTTCTCTGTTTTATAGCAAACTTGCAGCTCAATTCCAGAGTATGGAAGTCCGAAATAGCAACTTTGCAGCTTTCATCGATGTCTTTACTTTGAACACCTACGTGATGATCATGTCGGACCCAGCAATACGTAAGTACTGGTTAAGAACCCTTCTATTAGTGTTGCACATTTTAAGATAATTCACACAGATTCTGAGTTCTTGTTATAGGGACAAACCAATGGGATTATCAACTTTCTGAACCTTGATTCATTCAAAATTCTGTTAAACCAGCAGGATACATCTGGTTCGGTTAATAACAGAAAGGAACTATATTTACTTTATTTTGTTATATTTATTTATTTATTTATTTATTTATTTATTTGTTTGTTTATCGTATGGCTTTTAGTGCCAGGGGTGTCCGAAGATGGTTTTTCCATGGTTATTTTTCACACCAGGCAAATGCTGGGACTGTACCTTAATTTAAGCTACAATCACTTGCTACCTTCCTAGTTCTAGCCTTTTCCAGTCTTTGCATCACCAGGAAGCTTCAGTGTTTTAATGCAACTATCTTTACATCGTTTTGTTTTCAGGTAGACTTTTCTGTACGGGAGTGAAAGCTGCATTGACTCGGGATATATTATTCATAAGTTATAAGTAACAGACATTAAAGTAGCAGCAATGAGTGCTAATACAAGAGCCTAAGTTAGGAATAAACTGAATGGATGGAGCCTTACGTATAGGGATGGGTCCAGTCAGTTCATTTGCTTGAACTAGTTCATTCGATACGTTCATCGCCTTGAGTCGTTCAAATGAATGAGGTAGTTCATGAGCAGATGAGAAATGTGCTGTCACGTGACCATTAACATGGCACGCCATTGGCCATTTTCGTGCGAGCTTATTTTGTCGTTCAAATGAACGACGTATTTCATTTGTGCTCTTGCAGCATTTCGTTCAAATGAACGAAGTCGTTCAAACGAACGAGGTAATTGATTTGTGCTGTCTTCGTGGAAACAGCTCTCGTGGCACGTCGTTCAAATGAACGAGGTAGTTTATTATGAGCTCTCTTGGCAACAGCACTAGCGACGTGAGCAGAGGTAGTTTTCCGTACCGCACGCGAGCTAGTACATAAGTTTTACAACAGATGATACTTGCGTACGTCTTCGTATTACTTTATTTGAATGGCAAACCCTACAGCCTTGACCCCACCCCACCTCCTACGTTGTTTAAAGCTCGGCGGTTTTAAGGGGAGTATGAACCAGCTGTTTGAGAGAGAAGAAGCTATTTACTGCCTTTATCCACGGGAAAAAATTGCTTTAAGATGATAATTGTCCTTTTTATCTGTTAAAGAGCTGGGAGGACGAACCCTATGAAATGTCCTGTTTGTTTGGATTCCAAAACGAGTTCTGTCTTGTTATTTGTCATCGGAGTCATTGTGATGTGGGTTCGATTTCTGGACCCAACATCAGTCAAATCTTATTTTGATGATTATGATTTTATCCACTAGTGTTCGCTTATTCTTTTGTTTATTTAGTAGTATAATTAATTAGTTAGGCGACTACTCCAAGTTGTCTCCAATTTTTCGCATAGATAATTGTTTCTTCTAATAGTGAAGAAGGCTTGTAATAAGAACCGTCGCATTTACAAGGATATTTCTGTTCTTAAAAAGGATTTTGTACCAATTATTTAATGTAACATTTATTGTCACGTCAAAAAGGGAATGGAACAAACACCTTTTAATCGATAAATATTAACAAAAATGTATTATTATATTTTCTTAAGGAAAGGAGTGACATCTCCAAATTTGTATTTAGTCCATCGGATATTGTATATTTTATTTTCATTATAGTATAATTATTCAGGGTTAAGTTCAATTATTCGTGATTTTTATCAAGGAATAATAAATAGGTTTTTAAACTTTTCTTTGATTGTCATTTTGCCGGAAAAATATTGCATCCTAAATTTTCCTCCGTTCATTTATGCCTTTAAGTTAGTTAAGTGTTATATTATGATCTTTTGTCGCGAATGCACCATGGCCCTGGGAGGCCATTGGTTTGATTCTTTGGAATGGAGGAGTGCAGTTGATCCTTGCATGGTCGAAAGAGCTTTTGCTCACCCATCACTTTGAAGTTTATTTTTCTTCGTTTTCTAGATGAGGTGGCATTTGACTCTAGACTAAAAAGGCGTGGGTGGTATGGTTGCAGTATCTTGCATAGGACCGGACTCGAACCAACATGCGCTCAGTTACAAAGCTAGGCGGCTAGTACGACATTCTATGAACTTGGTACTTCATCGTCTTGCGGAGCGCCTAGCACGAGCAGAAAATAAGCTGCCCAGTGCCCAGCGGCGCCGCCAGCCTCCCTAGGTGGAGAAAAGGCATCTACGAGAGACAGATAAACTTTCTAATATTTCATAACTCTTCTTCCTGCTTCATCACCAGTTGAGAAATGTGCTGTCATGTGATCATTAACACGGCACGCCATTGGCCATTTTCGTGCGTGCTTATGTTTTGTTCAAATGAACGTTCATTTGTGCTGTCTTCATGGAAGCAGCCCTCGCGGCATTTCATTCAAATGAACTAGGTAAAGCTATCTTAGCAACAGCACCAGCGGCGCAAGAGAGATAGTATCGTAATCTATAATCTTTATTTCCGTATTGACAATTGCACAATTAAAAATAGGAGAGGATTTCCACCAATCAATATTGATTGGTGGAAATCCTCTCCTATTTTTAATAGAGAGATAGTATTCCGTGCCGGACTTGAGCTCTTTTTTCATAGTTTTACTGTACCCGTCGATATACGACGAAAAATCCCCTTATGTCGGAAAAATCGTATCAAGTGTTTCCATACCCCTGTTGGATAGTTTTTATTTGTGTATTCAGTAGTACGTTTTCTTGCTTAAAACGTTCATTTTCCTTGTCCCCTGCAGAAACGTCTTAACAAGGTTTCACTGTACGTAAGTTTTACAATAGATGGTGCTTGCTTACATCTTCGTCCTCCTTTAATATGCTGTATGCTCGCGTGAACGACTCGTTCAAAGTATTTGAACAAACTCGTACTAGTTCAAATAAACGAGTCGTTCAAATGAATTAGTTACTTCATGAACGACCCAACTTTACTTACGTATCAATTGGGTTTATTACAAGTAATGAAAATAATTTTTTCTGTATTGAAAGAATCTCAATAATAAATTTCTTGCATTTATTATTTCAAATGGCTTTGGCGGTGGGGTCAGGTAAGGCGAATTGAAAAAGACATCTTGTCTGTTAGGCCATCAGCACAGAGGCTGGTTGGATCCTCAAATAGCACTACCAAAGGCTATGCAGTTAAAGAGAAACCACAAAAAACCAATGGCAGAGCCCAAATGAGGCATACTAGGCAAGATGAGGAGTGAGGTAGTTTGCCTTTGCTTTCCTCACTGGACCAGACGGTGCTATTGTAGCACAACTAACACCGTGAGCAACACCTTTCATGACACTCGGAACACCACCCATAAACCAGCAGCTCCTATACTGTCACATGAGACTGGGACTTCGGTGGAAGCTACACTTTGCTCTGGCTTGTGCCAAGAGACGGATGCAAAAGTACTGCATCCATCAAGAAATGGTGATAGGCGGAAGGAAGACGTTATCTAGGATAACAATGGACTGGGCCTTGCAGGGGTAAGAGAAGTAGAGGAAGATGAAGACAACGATAGTTAATACTAATTTCTTAATGATAAGAGATGTACCGAGCTCGATAGCTGCAGTCGCTTAAGTGCGGCCAGTATCCAGTAGTCGGGAGATAGTGAGTTCGAGCCTCACTGTCGGCAGCCCTGGAGATGGTTTTCCGTGGTTTCCCATTTTCACACCAGGCAAATGCCAGGGCTGTACCTTAATTAAGGCCACAGACGCTTCCTTCCACTTCCTAGTCATGTCCTATCCTCCCATCGTCACCATAAGACCTATCTGTGTCGGTGCGACGTAAAGCAAAAAAAAAAAAAAAAAAAAAAAATGTGAAACTAAACGACGCGTACGTTCTACTAAGTTCCATTTCAATGTATTGACCTAAAAATATATTATTTGCAAAATGATTTAAGAAAACGTGCAATACTTTAAAATGAGATTTCTTCATTTCTCACTCAACCATGCCTACTAGACCAATTAAGTTGAAATTTGATATGGAGATACCTCGGATATTCAGTTCAAATATAAGCCTGTTCTAATTTTCCAATAATAATTAATCTCTTCTGAATGGCAGCCATTAATATGTAGATATGTGCCTGTTTTATCCACTATAAATTGAACTAATGGGCAGATGGTTAGTCCCGTCACCAAATAACGCCCAACACACGTACTTAAAATTCAGTTTTCTACAAAGGACAAATGCATTTCCTATGTAACTTTAACAGTTTTGCAGGAAATTCCATGTTTCTGTTTAAGCTTGTGTTCCAAAACACTTACTAGTCAAGCATTGTTCAGTTGGGTATTTGGCCGGTTCTTGGTAGGTCCTGCTAATACAGACTTGACACCAGAGTGCTGCTTAAAAATGACACATCAACAAATAGTACAAGCAGAATGTCACTTTTTGCAGGTATTGTATTATTATAAATAGTGCTGTTAACTTTATTTGAGATGAATTGGTCAGTATGGGTTAATATGACTTTCTTCATTTATTTAACCTCTTAACTGGGTATTATTGATGTGGTTGGTGTAACCTGCCCTGTGTATTTTTTCAGCAGATTGTTGTTACACGGTAGGATAGGCAGAAAAGTTAGTAATAATCAGTAATACCATTCAGCTGTGATACAAAAAGTAAAATAAAGGTGTTTTAATTAATTTTAATGTTGGAGAAATGTTCAACCATTCTTACATTAACTGCAAGGTCATTTACCTGGTTGGAATTTGAGAGTTTGGCCCATATTTTATAGCCGAAAGTTGAAACAAATAAAAGCAAGGGGTATCTGTAAATATCATATCATGCACGTGACATTCTGAACCTTTTTCGTTAACTGCAAGGTCATTTACCTGGTTGAAATTTGAGTGTTTTGTTCATATGTTAGCACCTAAATTAAAACAAATAAAAGAAAGGAATATTTACGAATTACACATCATGCTAGTGACATTGTGGAAGATTTTACATTAACTTCCCGGTCCGTTGCGTCATTTACCTCACTAGAACTGCAGTGATTTGTCTCGGAGATAATTTTCGAAAAGTAAGGGGTTGTGATACTTTCCTGTTTTGAGAAGTACATACTGTTTTCTGGCTTATGAACTATGTAGCATTAGAAGTCCAATTAGAGTTTTTATCTCAGTTGGATTTATATCCACCCAATCTCGCTCGTGACCGTGGTTTCAAGTTTGGATGGGTTTCTAAAATCTGTTTAGCATATACATTGGTCTGTTCGGCAATAAGTTGAAACATATCATCACCTATGAACTGTTAAAAATATTCCAACACATTGGATTCATCGCCGAAGTCCACATTTACACCACTAGCACCAGAAAATACGAATTTCTGACGTGAAACACCACGCGGCGGAAAAGGTTGAAACATGTCTAGCACTTGGCCTTCATCCGATTCGTCATTTTGTTCACGTTGTTCTTCATTCTCACTTTCTGAATCACTTTTTCTATCAGACTCACCTTAATCTGTATCAAACCACTCATCTTTGGATTTCTGAGAAGATAAATCGTCACAATCTTCTCTAAGTGTTGAATAATCTCATCTTTGACCGTTTCGAACTTACGCTTTGAACTAGATGGTGCCATATTTGGCCTACTGTGGACAAGTAGCACCGCACAGTTGTAATATAAAAACAAATAAGCTTCAAGAAGCGTGACGTGGTATTTGCTGTCATCGAGTGGGAAAAACATCAATTAAGACGACAATACACGATGCGGCAAAGTAGCTCCTCATACCCAGGATCTGTATCAAACCACTCATCTTTGGATTTCTGAGAAGATAAATCGTCACAATCTTCTCTAAGTGTTGAATAATCTCATCTTTGACCGTTTCGAACTTACGCTTTGAACTAGATGGTGCCATATTTGGCCTACTGTGGACAAGTAGCACCGCACAGTTGTAATATAAAAACAAATAAGCTTCAAGAAGCGTGACGTGGTATTTGCTGTCATCGAGTGGGAAAAACATCAATTAAGACGACAATACACGATGCGGCAAAGTAGCTCCTCATACCCAGGAGATATTCGCGGTAAAAGACAAGTATGTATATATTCGTCATGCCCATTTTCCTGTTACATTAAGCGTACGAATATATGTCATGCCCAGTTAAGAGGTTAACAGTTTATCTTGTTAAAAATAGATGACCTGTTTGGAATGCCATTGTCTTCCTAGCTTCCTGTGCAACCTGTGACAATAAAGTTTGGTGAATAGTCCTGTACTATCAACACAGATGAACAATGCATGACAGTGACCTTACTGTCCTTCGAAATAGTCCCCTCCCATAACTATGCACTGCTGAGATCGGCGATACATGTCCTGGAAACTTTGCAAGAAGGCTTCCTTTGCGATGGTGTTCAGAAGCCTCGTCACTTTTCGTAGGATGTCACGAATATTGTCAAATCTCTTTCCTTTCAAAGTAAGTTTGAAGCGTGACTTTTCGGCTCATGACCTTTTTCCGAAGAGGGGATCCCGTAGAACGCCATTCCGTGCTTTGCCGTTTCGTTTCAGGGTCGTACCCGAGATGCCAGGTTTCATCCTCAGTGACAATACAGTTCAAGAAATTTGGTGTCGCATCTGCCGTTTCGACAAAATCCTATGAAGCCTCTAAACCTGTCTGCTTCTGATCGTCAGTCAAGTGATGTGGCACAAGAAGAGAACACGTTTTCCTCTTCCCTAACTTCTAGGTAACGATTTGTCGCACAGATTCACGGTTAATCTGTAGTTCATCCGCTATCATGTGCACAGTTAATCGCTGATCGTTCAAGATTAATGTCCTCAACTTTTCAGTGTTTTCGTCACTGACGGCAGTCGCCGGTCTTCCACTACGGGGGTTGTCAGAAACACTTTCCTAGCCTCCTCGAAAATGGGCGAACCACTCGTACACACACTTCAAGGACAGTGCTAGACACTTGCTGCTACGCAGGTGTAGCGTTGTGTGGCGCCTGTGTTGCCGGATCGACTGTTCTGACTTCATTCACCAAACTTTATTGTCACAGGTTGTATACGATGACTAGGGACGAGATTTTGCCTATTTTATTCCTATATACAGAAACATAGGTTTTTAAGATATAAATCTGTTTTAGACTCTTTTTAACAGGAATTTGTTGGTTTTAATGTCCAGATATATGCTTATTTCAAGGATTTGTGCCTATTTTGAGTATAATTGCCTATCTAATGCCTTTTGACAGTCTTTTAAAGCCAAGTTTTCTTCCAATGCATTATATTCTATTTGGTGTAGTCGACATAATTATGTTCTCATTTCTCAACATAATAATAAGAATTTTCGGAAGTCTCCAGAAATAGCGCTTGGGGGATATGCTTCAGGAACAATTTGACCTCAAACCCTTCCATCCCTCCCACCTCCTAAGATGATATGCGAGAAAAAATCAATGTCGAACTCTGTTGTACACGCCTATATCCCCAACTTCCCTCTCACTGGAAATTGTTTGGACGCTTTGTCTTGAGATCTTTGTGTGTTTACCAATGCCTAAAGGAAAATCTTCCTGAGTCTTACCAAGTGAAGCAGGTGCTCACAGGAGATCCCAACTTCACTACCAATGAAAGGGTAGTCTTCTGCCAAGATTGAAGTAAGGACGTCCCTTTTACCCCTTCATGATTGAGGACTAGATCGCATTTCATTGTAGTATTTATAAGGCTACTAACATATTGAATATTTGTAGGTAGTAAATTCTTTCCATAGTTATTGACATAAGCTCGATAGCTGCAGTCGGTTAAGTGCAGCCAGTATCCAGTATTCGGGAGATAGTAGGTTCGAACCCCACTGTCGGCAGCCCTGAAAGTGGTTTTCCATGGTTTCCCATTTTCACACCAGGCAAATGCTGGGGCTGTACCTTAATTAAGGCCATGGCAGCTTCCTTCCCACTCCTAGCCCTTCCCTGTCCCATCGTCGCCATAAGACCTATCTGTGTCGGCGCGACGTAAAGCAATTAGCGGAAAAAGAAAAAAAATAGTTATTGAGTGCACTATTAAAAGTAATTTCTTCATGCCTGTTTGGTTGCCTATGTATGTGATTATTTTGTTTATTTTTAGTGCCTATATGCCTGCCTATTTTAACTGTTTTCAGTGCCTATAAAACCTGACCCTAATGATGACAGATAGCAGTACCTACATTTTTTAAATAATAGTGTTTACTTCTTACCTGACGTTTGTGAAGCAGTGATTGCATTTCTCTTTGTTACCAGCATCGGAAGCAACGCTGATCAACATTCGCAACGCACGGAAACACTTTGAGAAACTAGAGCGAGTGAGCCAACAAAGTGCGTTGGCCAAGTAGTGGGATTGCAGGACTGAGGGAGAACTACAATCACGGCAGCACTGCTCACTGGACTGATGCTATTATATTATGTAAGTGAGTGAAAACAGCCCCATCTCGGCTTATGGTTACCACCTTTCCAAGAACAAATGTAATAAATGTACTCCCTTGATATAAAGCTATCATTGTTCTACGAAGTTTACTGTTCATCGTAGTCGTGATCCTCGAATATAAGGTTTGTTTAAAAAAATTGCCGAACTTTGAAAATAACGTTTTAGGGAGCTCATCTGCAGCTCTGTCTCCCATCTTCTATTAACACAAGTCAGAACTGGTAAGCAGTTTAGAAGATCATGCCCAGTTGCTCCTGCCCTTCAAGTTTGATCTCGTCTCTTGACTGAAATTGTCGTCCTTTCAGGGTGAAAATGTTGGTTTCGGAAACAGGAAAGAACCTGCCACAACTAGGTCAGGTCAATACAGTGGATGGTGAAGCACAGCTTTCTTCGTATTCATCAAGAATTCATGAATCAACAGCGATGTTATCGTGGAGGCTCCAGGAGTTGTTTCTCTACCAGTCTGGTCTTTTCACCTGATGTTTTCTCTCAAACATCTTGAGAATTCCAGATAATACCAGTAGTTCACCATTTTACCCTCAGGGAGGAATTCCTGGTGCACAACACCTTTGATGTCAGAAAAGACCATCACCAACATTTGTATGTTCGACCTGTCCTGCCACAGTATCATTGGTCTTGGAAAATATTTCCCTTGGCACTGTGTGTCACGGATATAGAAGGGAACCTGAATTGTTTGTTCCAAATTAGTAAATGTATAATACCGGTATAATGGTCTGTTATTGGACATTAAAATTTTCAGTTTAACTCATTTCCATTGCCAGTGTGCTAATTTGGGTTCGTCAGTTGGTAAATAACACACTTACCAAGGCGCTTGGCTTCACATGGCCTACGCAGTGGCCTCCACGGTATGCACTAGCCATGCATTGTGGTTGTTGTGCTATTTACCAACTGATGAGCCCAAATTAGCACACTGGGATGAAGCGCTGGCAACAGAAATGAGTTAGCCTGAAAATTTATCATGTCCAATAACAGACCCATTATGTTGGAGTTATTATGAGTTGGAAATAGAAGTAAAATGTTGATACGTACCTCATAATATTTGGACATCTCAACAATTGCAAGCAAATAGCCTATGAGTGATAACTTTCTGAAATGCATGGCAAATACCTAGTTACTTACGAAGGATACTACTGCACAGCATCACTTACCAGAAATTGCTAAGACTTCACAGTCGCGAGGTATTTTTAAAGTTTGTTTTTACAGGCCTCATAAAATGGTTGCCTATGAAATGATCATATGTTCACATCTAGTCTGCATGTCTCATTGCATTAGTGAACCTTCCGGTGTGATCTACATTTCAGACGCAAATAAAATGCTAATTTTTCTGGTATTCATAATTATCTGAGAAGCTGTATCCTGTAGAGACTAAGGCTGCCACCCTGTTGTTCCCATATATCAAGATGTGGAATAGGAACAGGGAAATTTTCAGATTCTTGTGCAGACAAAACCATGTACTGCATATGTTTTTGTTAGCGAGTTGGTCAGAACACAATGGGATAAGATTGACGTGGTGTAATAGTCGTTTTAACATAAATGTAGAGCTCTTTTAGCATCATTTAGCCTTGTACAACATGCTGCAACCTTGTCCATTTGTTATGCACTTCAAACTAGCAGTAACTGTGCTTGTAGTGCAATGAAGCATCATCTTATTGAGGACAGTTGAAGGCAGGAAAAAGAATATTAGTTTATCAAGCAGGTCAAATATGAACCAGAAATTTAATTTTATGTTTTAGGATTCAACCTACAGGTCCAAAAGCAACATGTCTCTCTTCTACATAATCTAATTTTCCCCCTTGGCAGGATTTTTAAAAATTCTGTTTTTCAAGAAAGAGCGAGGACACGTTTGCATGCAAACTTCTGTACTCCTGCATTACAATCCAATCGCTATCCTCCCAATGCATCTGTCCAAACAAATGGTAATTGTAGGTCAATAAATCTGGGCTTTAAGGAGGGTGTTGCAGTGTTTTACACATTTCTTCTAGCTTATCACATGTTAAAGCAGCAGCATATTGCATTAGGCAACATTAACGTTTTTTCATTCATGGAGGAAATCAATTAATACAATCTCTGTGTAATACCAGAAAACAGTTCCAAGAACCTTTCCAGTTGATGTGCCTTTTGGTCCTTACTGACACAGATGTCGCTCCATACTTACTTGTTTGAATTCAGAGGAATAGCGATGGAACTAAAATTCATCACAGGTGATACAGCAAAAAAAAAAAATATATATATATATATATATCTCCTCCTTCCTGGTAGCAAGTCTTGAAATTCCTGGCAAATTTCCAGATGAGTATGTTTTGACATAAATATGTCTTATGTGGGGGTCATCTGAATATTTGTGTAATGTGACCCAACAAAACCTATGAAGGAAGTGTAACCACAGCAACCATGCAGGCTGTGATGTAAGGTATAGATGGATGGCCAGACACTGTTACCTAGCAACCGTGCAGGCTGTGATGTAAGGTATAGATGGATGACCAGACACTGTTACCTAGCAACCGTGCAGGCTGTGATGTAAGGTATGGATGGATGATCAGAAAATGTTACCTAGCAACCATGCAGGCTGTGATGTAAGGTATAGATGGATGACCAAACAATGTTACCTAGCAACCGTGCAGGCTGTGATGTAAGGTATGGATGTTTAGACACTGTTACCTAGCAACCGTGCAGGCTGTGATGTAAGGTATAGATGGATGGTCAGACAATGTTACCTAGCAACCGTGCAGGCTGTGATGTAAGGTATGGATGGATGGCCATGACCAGGAGATATATTTATGATCATTTGATTTTTGCAAAGGGAAAAGTGAGTTCTCTTTCTTGCTCGGTGAGGAGACTAGGAATCCACCTGGCAGCCTCTGAAGATGCCTGGTGCAGGTCTTACTAGTCGATGCCCATGGGCGATCTGTGTGTCCGGGCGTGGGGTGATGGTGGTGAGTAAAGAAAAGGTGAAACCTGGTGTCAGCACATAGCCTGCCCTGTCAAATAACCCCAAAGAGTTTGCTTAAGACTTAATGTCTTCATCCGACCAACAGGTCACCATCGAGAGCATATTTCCCTCACTCTGTATAGAGGTTTGGAATTGAATCTAGGCTTTTGGTTTGCAATTTAGTGATTGTATACCACCACATCCTCTGGCCAACAAGATTTTTTTCCATCAACAGGGCTCAAACCAGCTGAGTACAATGTCAAACCATAAAGACTTGATGCCTAAACGATCATGGCTATGGAAAAATGTGAAGCGTATTATCTAACGAATAACTAGATTTTGTTTTATCTACAATCTTGTATACATAACACAGATATTTTTAATGTGGCTTCTCTGTTCAGGATAGCAGCTAGTTGTAGAATGTGACCCATATGTAAACAAGGTTGATAAACACTACCTGTTTTATGCTGAAAACTGGAGGTTCACAAATGACTGGTAATTTAGATATGTTCCTTGTTTTATGCATCTTTTGAAAATATATCATTGTGACCAGTATTTGTAAAATGAGTGTTTGGAGGAATGAAAGTTGTAAGGGCATCTTGAGACTCCACCGTATTACATTACAAACTTCCTGATTAACGTTATTTATATCAGCTCCTTGACTTCGATCACAAAATACAGAGTGATTTATATAAACCAGGTGGTTTTCAAAATAACCCTATTTCTGTCTGGTAGCACATAGAAAGATGTAACTATGCTCCAAACTATGGGAGAGCACTTACCATCAGAGCATATGTTGGAAATGACCTCCATCTTCTTGTAGACACGGCCGTATCCGTCATTCCCTGCTTCTGGCAGCTCCCTGTACCATTTCCTCTTCTATTCCATTAATTTCAGTCGTGATGTTGGTAGTCTAGTTGGTCGACAAATTGCAGGAAAATGTCCTTGTACCTGTCTGTGTCCGAGAAGAAGAATGGATCCACTATTGTTCGCCGAGACTGCTCACCAAACTCCAATCTTCTGTGATGTAGAAGTCTTTTGTACATACTGCTTGGGTTATGTGCTGCTCAAATGCAGGTATTTTGAGAATTCCCAGCAGCTGTACAGTAAAATCCAAGAACCTTGTGCAGTAAGTTGTTCTTCCTTATCTGGCTCCTGCAACTTGTGAATGGCAGTCATCTTGTATGGCCACAATTTCTTTACTTTGGTTGCTCTTTGACATATGGAATACGAATAACTGGCCTTTCGAGACGAACGGCACAACAATTTCCTAGGAGGCCGAAGGAAACGTGTCCGAACATCGTTTGCCAGACTCGTTCAACAAAGATCCAGTTGTTTCCTACTTTCTCGCTAACTTTTTTAATTTTATAAAATGCTATTTGTTCGGGGCGTCGACCTATAGAGATCTTTTGCCCTTACTTGCACCATGTGATATGAATCAGCGTGTAATTGGAATGGAGGAAGTGTAGAGTGTTGAATGTGAAGAAAGGAACGTTAAGGACGACACAAACACCCAGTCCCCAGGCCAGAGATATTAATTATTTACAATTAAAAAACCCCTGACCCAGCCGGATTTCGAACCCGGGGTCGCTGGGTGACAGGCGGACACGTTGCCCCCTACACCGCGAGGCCGGACACTTTCTCGCTATAGCCAGTGTCTCTCTTAGCAGGATTGCACAGACCATACTCTCCTGAATGCCCTTTGCGTGGCTACAATGGCCTTGGTAATCCAAATTTTTTCCTAAAATGACACATTAAGGCAATCTGTACTGCTTCTTGAAGAAAGTAAATTGAGGAAACAATTCACATCTAACAAAGAACAACGTGCGTGTTGTTGGCAAATATTGGTAAGTGAATCTCCTAGAGTTTCTTCACATTTAGAAAGCAATCTCATCTTCCTGTCTGCTATCAGATGGAAATAGTCATTTCGAAAACCATGCATTTCATACAAATCACTCTTCTTATTTTTAGAGTTTTCCCAACACTTAGAATTAGAATATTATGACACTATGTGTTTTGGATCCACAATTATTTCTACTGAAATTCAACACTGAAATATTATTGAAATTTCTTGTCTGGAATGTGACACTGAATTATGGAAGGTTGTTTATGATATATGTCGGCCCTGCGGTGTAGGGGTAGCGTGCCTGCCTCTTACCCAGAGGCCCCAGGTTTGATTCCCGGCCAGGTCAGGGATTTTTACCTGCATCTGAGGGCTGGTTCGAGGTCCACTCAGCCTATGTGATTGCAATTGAGGAGCGGCCCCGGTCTAGAAAGCCAAGAATAACGGCCGAGAGCATGCGCCGTGCTGACCACACCACACCTCGTAATCTGCAGGCCTTCGGGCTGAGCAGCAGTCGCTTGGTAGGCCATGGCCCTTCGAGGCTGTTGCACCATGGAGTTTGGTTTTGGTTTTTTGTTTGTGATGTACCCAAACAATTTTAAAAATGTTATCTCATGAAATGCCATGCTGTCGGTACCAGTTGTGTTGTATTAGCATTGCGGACCATCATCCTTTGTTGTAGTTGAAGAATAAGCATGCAAATTCTATCCCATTCCTCTCGACAGGCTTTCCAAGGACCAGTGAGTGCGTGGACAGATGTCATTTCAAGAGTTCAAATGCACAGAAATCCATAGGACTGTCTTCAGTGTTTTGACAGGAAGAATACTGATCGCTGATAAGAGTGGAGGTATGTTCTGGCTGCACATGTGGAGTGTGCTCTCCATACAAATCAGCATTCAGCTTCTCTGAATAACCAAGTCCGGTGACAACCTTGAAGTGTCCCGCCAGTGGCAGTCGGTTCCTGGCTGTTTTTATTGGTATTACTGTACATAACTGACCCGATGTGACCACTGGCTGTCGTATAAATATACACTTCATCCATTATGGCACAGGAAGAGGTGGTGTGTCGCAGGTCTTACGAATGAACCACCACCAAGACAGTCATGGATGCTCATTGTTCACAGTGAAAGATTCACCTTCCTGGTCATTTCACGTTGCTATATAATAAACAAGTATAAATGGTCCACCTAGTCAATCCATTTAGATTTACTTACAGTTTACCATTGCAAAAACATCAGAAAAGGAGCACAGCTCATATTTCGGCCTCTTTAGGCCATCTGCAGCTGCTTTGAAAAGTCAAGAATAAAAATGCTGAAGATGGTCAAAAGAGGCCAAAATATGTGCTGTGCTCCTTTTCTGGATGTTTTTGCAATGGTAAATTGTAAATAAATCTAAATGCATTGACTAGGTGGACCATTTATACTTGTTTATTATATAGCAAAATTGTTAATACAAATCAAAATGAAATTCATCAAATCTCATATTGAGTTGGAGCATTTTCCTGACGCTGTTGGTCATGGGAGCCCTCTGTGGGAGAATGTTTATCAACAGTCCCCTGTTATGTGCACCAGGACACTATATTATTCATAGTGGTTTTCTCAATGGTCATACCATTCTCCAACACATGTTTCAGTTATATAAAAAATGTGCTTGGAGTAGAACCATGCTGTACCCTGCCCCATCACGTTTTACAGCTACATGCACAACCCTCTGGCCCCTGATAGACAAGGCTCAAGACCACTAACAGTAGCTGCACGTCGCTCCGGCTTGTTGTCACAGGTAGCAGTGGCATTCCAGTATGTTTGGATATATCCTGAACAACCTTCTCTAGGTGATGAAATACTTGGCATTTGAGCAACGACTTGTATGATTACAGTAAACTCTAATTTTGGATCATCATGGGTTCCAGTCTCAGAGAAAATTCATAGTCACTTAGCTGTTTTTATTGATGTAACCCCAAGACTTGGTAAGGAACACAGAATGTTTTGCAGGGGAGAGAGGTGCTTTAAACCGAACATGCTGTATATATTCCACTATTTCTTTAAGTTTTGCTACAGTTGTTGATCTGAGATTTTTGTTATGGTGTATCATTATTCTGCATCAGTAAATGTATATGATTTTATTGAGACTTATATTCTATGTTTAATCAACAATATGAAATATATATTTATAATAAACGTGGATTTTATAAACAAGTTTGGTTATATTTATTTCAGTAGCCCCAGAATCCTCCACTCTACTAGAGCACTGGTTTTGTGTTCCGCTGAGAGAGCCTGCATTTTACCCGTGCCTTCCTGATCCTATTCTGTTGCTCTGCAAAGGACTCATCTGCCTTCCAGCGAAACAGCAGCCAGGTGTTTGCATTGTCACAGCCAGTTAAATTTCATATGAAAGTGTCTGAAGTCAACTTATGGAGAGATCATTTCAGTAATGACATAGCTGCTGCTCTATGCCATATCCCCCTTTGATCTGCTAGTGCTTATTTGACAAGACAAAGGCTTTTTCACACCTATCCCATTTACCTACAGGACATCCCTTATTGGCCATTGGGATGTTGCGTTTCAGGGATGAGAACACCCCATCTAGGTATGTTTTTTCATGGTGTACCAAAGACCATCTCCTCAATTCAAGGTTCCTCCTCCATAAAAACTGAGACTTGGCATGTATATATAACCAATTTAGTAAAAAAAAAATATATGTATATAAATAACCTCTACACTGTTTAAACATGTAATAAAAAATATCAAAATTATAAATACACATCTTTTAAATATACTGAAAAAGTATATAAATCATTCATCCAAGTGTAGCTATTATTAAAAATAATTCTTGTATACCATTACATAACCAGCGTCATAGTAATGAAGCAGAGTTCATCTCCACATTAACTTTAAGGCTATTCAGTACTTTAAAAAAAAAAAAAAAAAAAAAACAACACTGGCAAACAGGCACTTAACAACACAACACAAACCATAACATACACAAATGGATCTGTTAAAATGCACAAATATAATTATATTAAGCTCCAACCTCACTGCAATAGAAATCAACATCACGTAGACCAAAATGTTGATTGTAGACTTCCTCAATAACAACAGACCTGACACAACTACGAGGTCATCACTCGCTTTGGGTACCTGGGATCTGTTGTCGCTAATACTGGAGACCGCGAGTCAGTAGACGCATTGCAATGACAAGGAACTTAGCAGCAAAACTTATCGCATTTGGAAGGACACCTACGTCACAGCCAAGACTAAACACGTTCTCATTTGAACGCTAATCTTCCTGTTTGTGACCTATGCAGCAAAACTTGGATGATGAAAACGGTTGTTCACGATAGATTTTACAGTCATGCCAAATTATTATGGATTACAAGTAAATATTAATTTTGGTTTCATAGTTATTCTAATAAAAATGCTGAATGATTTCTTCAAATTTATTGTTAGAAAATAAATGCTTACAACTGAAGGGTGTAATCAGTGTGTCCTGAACATTATCTAATACTTAGTTTGGCCACCTCTGCCTTTCAACAAAGCCTGGACTCTTCTGGCGTGCTTTCAATGAAGTGAAGACAGTGGTCCTGCAACTCCTTATCTTGCTGCTAAATCCCTGTTAGCCTCTCTTTGAGAACTGAAGTGTTTAAAAACATCTTTCTCATGTATTTTGTTCTTCAAAATGCCCCAATACCCTAATTGGGGTTCATGTCGGGGCTGTTTCCAGTCCTTGGAAGGACTTTCAAACTTTCATGTTCAAAAAATGCTTAAATACTTTAAGTGTATGACAAGGACATTGTCCTGCTGGAAAAATATATCACCATTAGGAAACCACTCCGCAAGCTGTGGTTTAAAGTATCTTTGATGGACATCAACGTATTTCTTCCCATTCATCACGCCATCTACAATTTCAAGGCAACCCGTTCTAGCAGCCAAAATACAGGTCTATACCACGATTGATTTTGGATGCTTGACAGCTGAGACTATGCATTCCTTCTTGAATTTTTCCCCACGTTGTCTACGCACGTTGCACATGTATTGCCAGAATCTGAAGTAGATTTGTCTGAAAACACCACTTGTAGGATTAATGAAAATATTTGAAAATTATCAATTTAAAAAAACAAGAAATAATGAATAAATTAGCCTGAGAATAGTATAGTAAGACAAATATATCATTTAATATTAAAATTGATTGTAATCACCTTCTTCCAGTCTTCTGCAGTCCACTCTTTGAATAAATTTGCCCATTCCAGTCTTTTATTTATCACATTTGGAGTCAACTTGGGTTTCTTACGCGGATGTCCCGCACTAAACACCGGACAACAACCTGATTTCAACATAAGTGTTCATATTACTTCAAGAAATACATACCATTATACCACCAGTAGACAAACACGGCTGATCATATAACATAGTCGCATATAACACAACACGCCGCAAGAATTAATCTGTACTTCAAAATGTTTTATTCATCTAGCCATAAGTTTTAATGTGGAGCAGTGGATACTTCACAATTCAAGAATATTGTACATTCAACATCACCTGTGCACATAATAGTATTGCAAAGTTTTAACTCTCATACCGATTAACGTAGACGATAAGACTAAAAACATCTGCAAATTGATAACGCTTTTGTCCATACTATGTGACACCTTTATAATTTAAGAGAACGTATTTTAATATACATCATTCATGTACATATAGTAATGTTAAGTTTTTAATTATTATATCGGTTAATGTAGACGATTATTTAAACTAGAACAATTGTAATGACTATGTTTTCACCCATACCATGTGACTCTTATTGTGATGTTTCAATTATATGTTATGATTGTCAGCTGAGGATGATCTTCACAAGGTCGAAATCGGTAACGATAGAACAATAATATATAAATATATGTATTGATTAGGTGCAAGCTTCAAAACTTCATATTTGAGTCTTCCATCTGGCGAACAACAATGGCGTGTTCCGCCTGCAGTTTCTCATTACGTTTACATAGTCCTCTGCAGTGTATAAACACTGATGAAATTTGAGGGCACACTAAATATCTGCAAAGTCACTGCTTTCATTATTCTGATCTGGAATTCACTAAAAAAGGTAAATTCGTGTCCTCATCCCGAGGTGGTGCAGCTCTTTTCAGGCACACCCCCCATGAAGGTGAGCTGCATGTACCATTTCAACCACATACCAGCCCTCCTGCCGTTCTTAAATTTCTGGCAGGACCGGGAATAGAACCCGGACCTCCGAGGACGGCAGCTAATAACACTAACCGTTACGCTACGGAGGCTAGGGTGACCAACCGCCCAGCATTTGCCGGACATACCCTCCTTTTTACATGCTTGTCCTCTGTCTGGCAGGCATGTATTATTTGCTATTAAATGTCCGGCTTTTTGCATATTGTATTCTTAGTCATTCAGTTTCCTGTTGTTTTCTCTGTTGCAAAGCTATTTTTGTTGCACTTCCTCTGTCTCAGTCCATATTCTGGATACCCCAGTCATTTACTCAATAATAAATCATATCTTAAGTTAGAGCTGTCTGAAGGGCCTGTTACCAAAGTGGTGACACCGCCCGACGTGATCTAAACGTGCTCGGTCGGGACCGGGGAATTCTCGGCGGGGATTCACCAGTCAAGTAATGCTGGCTGCGATATTATGCAGTTTTGGTTTTCTGCTAGTTGGATTTGAACCTTCTGAGTGAGTGGAGTGTTTGTGATTTTATTGTGAAATTTGAATAATATCAGTATGTCATCACTCAAAAGTGGCAAGGCACAAACGAGTTAATGTAAGAAACTGGAACAGAAGTACCCGAGTTTTAGAGAGGAACGTAACGTAAGTGAGGCGAAATGTTATATTTGTGACTGATATGTAACAGTTGGAAACAAATGTGCAGGTGATCTCGAGAGACATATTGCTAGTGAAAAGCATAGAAAAATAATTAGAAGCATTTCTTCAAATACCTGACAGTGAGAAAAAATATAAGGGGTTGGGACTCTTCTGCGCCACTTGGGAAGCTCATCTTCAGCACATTAACATCTGTAAGGTACTATTAAGTTCAGGTGACGAATACATCTATGCTACAAGAAATCTGAAAGAAGAAATAACTCTCTCACTACAATCCCTCAATGTCCCTCCATCCGACAATTTACTACATCCACACCTAGAGATAACAGATGCCAGGAAAGTGAGAAGAGTACTGAGAGAAAGGGCATTCAGTGAGTGGTGCAACTTACAGCAGAAAGGAAGAGGTGTATGTTTGTACAATGAATACACTCCTGCCAACTCCTGGATTCGAGACCATCAAGGCTTATCATGTAGTGAATGGCGTGAAGCAATTAAGATGACAGCAAACATTTCAGCAGTTAGATCGGTACCAGGAAGATCTCAGAACGATTCCCTTTGTAGGAGCTGTCTCAAGGAGATTGAAACTCTTGCGCATGTTCTGGGATCTTGTCCTCATGGTGAACTTTTAAGGAATATGCGTCATCATAACATCCGCTCGTTAATTGCGGCAACGCTAAAAGAGCAGGGTTTCCAGGTATTTGAAGAGGCTCGTGGCTTAGCGAACAACAGAAGCCACAGAAGGATTGACATCATTGCTTTCAAGAATAAGAAGAGAGGTTACATCATCGACCCCACAATTCGCTTTGAAAGCCATAAGTCACAGTCCTCAGATGTTAACCTAGAGAAGAGGAATATATACTTACCAACAATTCCTTACTACAGGGAGAAATACCAGTTAGAGGAAATCGACATAGTAGGTCTGATGATTGGAGCAAGGGGAACGATTCCCGCTTTTGCCGCTAATTTCTGGAAACAGATGTCTCTGCCAGTTACAACGTTACGGGAGATTGCCATCATAGCCTTAAGGGGCTCACTGATAATTCTAAGAAATCACTGTTACAATTAGGTTACCTTCAACATTTCTCAAGTACAGAATATCTATTTCTCTTCTAAATATAAATGTAAAAGTATACTTTGTCGCAAGGCAGCCTCTGCATGAGAGGAAGTATTTCATAAAATAAAAATGATTAATTCTTCCCGATTAAACATTCCCCACTAGACAGGAAAGTTTGGGCAACAGAGACAACATTGGTATATCACACTGTTTCTCACCATCAGTCATATAGGTCTATGGACCGCACACCAAAGTTTGATAAAGTGCTATTTGCAGATTCTGAGATTGCTAACAAAATATCGTGCGTTAGAACCAAAACTGAAGCTATCATAAATAATGTAATCGCTCCTCATTCCATTGACATTATCACTAAAACATTGAATAATAGTATTCCTTTGTTCGGAGTGGGTACTGATGCTAGCAACCATGGGGCTTTGAAACTTTTTCCTATTGCTATACAATATTTCGACTATAAAGAAAATGGTATTCAAACTAAAGTCTTAGAACTACAAACATGTCCTAATGAAACTTCAGAGACAAGATCCATCAGAGACTTTAAAGAAGCATAATATTTCTGCTAAATGCGTTGCTTTTAGTGGAGAGAATGCAAATGTAAATTTTGGAGGGGTTAATCGTAGAGAAGGCAAAAACATGCCCAGCTGATGTATTGCAACAAGGTGCTGATGTATTGCCAGTTGATGTAGAGAGTATAATTTTAAAAGTCTTCAATTATTTCCATATCTATACAATTCGCACTGAACAACTCAAAGAATTCTGCGAGTTGGTTGAAATAAATTATTAACAACTTTAGTGTCACAGCAAAACAAGGTGGTTAAGTTTGTTTCCTGCCGTAGAAAGAATGCTAAAATTGTTTGCAGCTCTAAAGTTGTACTTTCTTTCTCAGCCTTCAAATTCTGTTCCTGCTATAATTAGGTCCTTTTTTGAAAACGATCATACATTGAAAAAGAAACGCTCTCTATAGCAGAAGTTTGTGATATATTAGGTTCAACTCTGATAGGATGGAAAATAAATTCATACCTCTTAAAGTCAAAAAGTCTCTGAAATCCCTCACTGAAAATGGCTTTGAAAGAAAATGCATACCGGGCGAGTTGGCCATGCGCGTAGAGGAGCGCGGCTGTGAGCTTGCATCCGGGAGATAGTAGGTTCGAATCCCACTATCGGCAGCCCTGAAGATGGTTTTCCGTGGTTTCCCATTTTCACACCAGGCAAATGTTGGGGCTGTACCTTAATTAAGGCCACGGCCGCTTCCTTCCAACTCCTAGGCCTTTCCTGTCCCATCGTCGCCATAAGACCTATCTGTGTCGGTGCGACGTAAAGCCCCTAGCAAAAAAAAAAAAAAAGAAAATGCATTGCATTTGTAGAACATGTTGGTTTTTATGAACCGTGCATTCAATACCTGTTAAAGTGGTGTCACCCTATGATGGAAGAATTTTAGTGTGTCCAATGGATGAAGCTTCATATTATGAAAGACATTCAGTTTGAAGATGTTCTTCCTTGTCTCGAGTATTTGCAATCTAAAGGTGTGGAGATAGACGATTCTAAACTTTTTGACCAATTTTGCAATGTTCAGAATTACACTAGGAGTTCCGAAATTGATAAATAAACAACATTAGATAAGCAGTGGTGTGAGTTTTTCAAATATAGCTCTGACATTGAAACATTTAGTGAGCTGCTTAAAATTTGTCAGTTTTATTTTGCTATTCCAGGTTGCAATGCAACCATTGAAAGAGTGTTTTCCCTGATTAATACACAGTGGTCAGAAGAAAAAAACCGTTTGCTGACCGAGTCGGTTAAGGATATTATAATAGTGAAGTACAACTTTAAAAACATGTCATGTGGAGAGTTTTACAATTATTTATTACAAGAAAATAATTCATCTTTGCTGTCGAAAGTGGGTGCAGTCGATAAATATCAGCATAAAATAGCTACAACTTCAGCATCTTCATCAACATAACAGTTATAAGGTATGTAATACTAAATTTTGTATGTAAATATTAAAATTCCATTTTTCCTCCATTTTTAGAACATTTTGATGAAAAGTCCTCCTTTTATTAAGAGTCTGTCCTCCATTTGAAAATTTAGAGTTGGTCACCCTAACGTAGACGGACTGGAATTCACTGATTTGGTCGTATTACCTAGCGTAACATGTTAAAACACTGTTATTACGGTGAAGCTTTCGCAGCTTCTTCAGATAAATATATCTATACAGAAATATGACTTACATTGCAGACTACCGTACAACAATCTCATTTTGATACTAACCTTAGAAAGTTCTTCTAGAATGACTCTCCAACGTAACCATTTTAGCAAGCTGCATTAGTAGCATTACTTTCTGAAGTATTTGATACATCGCTGAACTTCGTCACTTGATAAAGCACTCAATCAGCATGTCATTAACTTAGAACTATCGAAAATGCGGTCTCCCTCACTGTCATCCACGACGCAATGTAAGGAACGAGGAGCTTGGTCTAATGATGCAAAATGAAACGTCACAGAGTCTACTGATGCAATTTACATTTTAACTGATAGTGATAAAATCTCAATTTTCGTCAAATGGCGCTTAGTCTATTGATGCATAACTCCATCCAATTAATCAATCAATAAATCAATATGGTTGAACATTACTTTCTTTTTCCATTAAGATGAGTTTGAATGACGACATTCCTTCACAAAATATATTTGGAAGCAAGTTATGTTTACTTTTCTTCTGTTAGGTCTAAAAATGAATATGTTTTTATATAGCGTATAGCTAATATTAACTTTTAACAACATACACGATCTTTCTTATAAACTAAGACCGTTCAGCGGCGTTTCTACTCTCCGAGACGTAAGCAGCTGCACGAGAGGCGAGCGCATAATTCTTGACCTTGCAAGGAGCGTGCACGTGTTCGACCTAGCATCAGTAGTCAGTCTGAATCTGAGCTGTTAACATGGTGATCATTGCAACACCGTATTTCCCTATGTAAAAGTTAAGTACAAGTCGGCTCGATGGGTGCGCGATTCATTTGTTCAGCAATTTCCTGGTGAAGTACCACCTTCACAAACACAGATTCACGTAAATATAAAATTTGAAACTACTGGCTCAGTGCTCAATAACAAAAAAAAAAAAAAAAAAACATGCATACAAACGAACAATTTTAACAGAAGTAAAGCTAGATTACATTGGTGCAAATCTTGAACGGTCACCGAATAAATCACTCACAAAATTAGAACAAGTAGGGGTTTCAGTTTCTGGTGCACGCAGAGCTGTTACACAGGTTTACAGACGCCCATTGCTTAAAACCTGTTGATCCTGCCACAAGAGTGAGTGGTATCTTGCATCACTGAATGATCGTTTATTCGATCCATAGCTTGTGTTCTTTTCGGATGACACCTGGTTTCATTTTAATGGTCGTGTGAACAGTCATAACTCTCGCTGTTGGTGTGCAGAAAGTCCTAATGGTGTTTATGAAGGACGACACTTTCAGCATCTTTTATAAGGTAAGATTTCATATAAGATTGTATACACGCTTAAAGCAGGGCGGAGTTGGGCTAAGGAAGCTGCTGTAGCGCAGAGTATAAACACCGTGCGCTCAGTCTGGGTTTGTAAGAGAGATCCTGTACATCATACGAGGGTCGAGTCTTAAGTCATGGCAACTATTTTTTTTCTTGCAAACAGGAAACAACACGGAAGATCTAAGATATGCATTTGGAAGTACTTATGCACAGTGCCTGAAGACAAATTCTGACTTTAGGAGATTTTCGTAGGAAAGTGACAGAACACAGGCCATTGGTAAACATTGTTTTATTATGGTATAGACAGCAAATACACGAGACTACATACAAAGGAGAGATCTCCACTGGTTACAGACCTTCGAAATAATCACCCAAGGTTTCTGCGCTGCCAGCGGTGGGGCAGGCGTTCAATACCATTTGCTGCATGTTACGATGTCTCTCCTTTGTTAGCAAACCTTTGTCCACGTAATGGCTTCTTGACTTTGGGGATTAGATCATAGTCACACACCTAATGCTTCCCACAGCTCTGTATGGCATTGGCGTGCATTTCTGCCATGGAGAACTGCTATTTTAATATACGACCGTTGCTCCTGCTTGTTGACTTCCATTTTGTGACGCTCTCACTCACACACTGAACTTGGGGGCCTGCTTAGAGCCACACTGTTGTTTACAAACACCATCTAGTGGCATCACACGCAAGTACATAGCGTACGTTTCCAAATGCATATCTTAGATTTTTCGTGTTGTCTCCTGTTTGTGATACAATCCCTTTAGTTTTGTCAATTGCCACCTTTTCAATAACCTGCAATTGTCTCCTGTTCGCGAGAAAAAAAATAGTTGCCATGACTTATGACTCGACCTCCGTATTAACAATTAAGAAACAAAGCAGGGTTACATGTGCTTCACAATAGATGTAGTGTGCCTCAGTCCCCAGCACAACCTCTGGGGTTTGCCGGCAGAAAGTCATCTTCACTACCATGATAGACCCTAATCTTGCGATCGCTGACAATGTGTTACAATGGTTTGGTGTGGAGCACCGGTGCCCGGAGTTGTTCGTATCCATAGCATTCCTTAAGCAACTCGTGCTTCCTGGGTGGCGTTCAATGACCAAGCCGTCATTGTGGTTAAAGTTGATTGTATCAAGTAAACCTGTATTCCAACCATTGCTGTATCTGTGGGTCAAATACATTTTTATTATTCATCAGGTATGGCTATGTTTCGTACTGCCTGTAATGTATTTTCAGACACCTGACGCACCCTATATATCATTATCATCCAAAAGATTTCATTCCCTTCCCTTTGGGGGAGGAATGGGCCACATAGAACGTAAAGCCTTCGTTCTGGCCAGGAGATTCATGTGGGTTGGGTTTATGGAGGTGAGACGTATGGAGTGTGATGTAAAGGAGATGTAGGAGGGGGCATCCTGTACTTCTCTCAAAATAAGTATTGCTGCTTCATGACGACACTTACAGTACTTCCATACAGACACAAAACGTGATCTGAAATTCGAGTTCCTCAAACATCCACCATCTGTCTGGACTTGGCACCATCAGATTTGCCTTTGTTTGAACCTCTGATATTACACTTGTTGGATCAGAAGTTTGCAGATGATGACCAGATAAGTGAGGAGATGCAAAGTTGTTTACAGCCACACCAAAAAGCTTTTATATTGAAGGCATCCACAAGGTTGTGGACAGGTAAACCAAGTACACTGCAAAAAAGTGACTAAAGTCAAAAAATAAGACAAAAACCTTTTCTGCATGCAACTTGTAAGAAAAGTTAATGACCTGGACTGATCTCTTCAAGTGGCTGCCAAGAAATGGGACTTTACACAGATGTGCGTATTAACTGGGTGCATGATATTAGGACTTTACTGTAAATACTCGGTTTACACTAGGAAATAACTCTTTCTGACATGTCATCAGAACACTATTACATTACAAAATATCACAGCATTCTTTCTCAACAACCTTCACATTTCAGCAGTAGAATTTCTTCCCATACTGATGCGAGAGGGCAGTCACTTGCCGGCTAACGGTGTCCACAACGAGGTACACAAAGTTCTGGATATTCTCTGGCTCTGTTGGAAGGCAGGGCTGGCCATCAGCTCCTCGCACCACCACCTGGAGCACCACAGACATGATGGTGAGGTTCTTGGTGCTAGGATCCTTCACCACTCTGGAACAGGCATTTCAAGATGATGGGGTAATGTTCTCAATATTAACTCCAGCAACGGAGTTCCAGGGGAAGAGACCAATAATGGCAGTGAAATTACTCTTAAGGGGGTGGAAAGGATAAATAAACTGCAATGTCAAACAGCAGCAGGAATAAACTAAATTAGACCAGAAATGGTAAAATATAGAAGAAAGGCAGGGATGAAATGGAGTTATAGATTAGATGGCAACAGTAATTGCACCTATCTACAAGGACTGCAACAACTATCAAGATATTTCAACAAGGGAAGATGATCAAAGCCAGGAAAGCAGCTTACGAAGGTCAATCAAATATAAACGCAATTTTGTTCCTGAACATCAACAGTTGGCAGGACTGGCCCTGTGCTTCTGCTATCCTTAGGTGGGACCATTAGGAGTGGGGAGAGCGTGCTATTAGATATTTCCCGCCGTTTTGTCAGTAACGCACATGATGTCGGAGCAACAGGTGCACCCCTCCATTGCGTAAATGAACTTGCAATCAAGTTGCCACCTAGACCTATGAACATATCTGCTAGGGATATTATGTCATACCATCCTGGAGTCCTGGGAATCGGAGTGGTTAGCTCTCCGAACTCCCAACGAGCTGAGAGCAATTAAGAAGATATCTGCCGCAAGACGGTCCTCTTTCCAGCATTCACGAGGAGAGGTCGTAGTTCCATGTAGGCTGAGGACTGATCATGGAAGATCTATGTACTCTTACCTCTTAAGACACTCCAGTGAGTTCTTGTGGTGCCAAATTCACCGTGACCCACATCCTCACAGAGGGCACGGGATCTCTATGACCTAATACAGAACCAGGGCTGCACAAGACGCTTGAACTCGTACTAGCCGATGATGAGAATACTGCGAAACTTGTCATTTTCTTTACGTGTGAGAATGGAGTAATCAAGCTCATGTCAAGTGTTCTCTTACTCAGGAACACATTCTGTTTTAATGTGTTTGTGTCCATTTCAGCTTAATACAATAATTTTGTTTTATTTTTAATTAATTTTTAAAATTTCCTTGATTAATAAACCTGGATTGGGACACAGTGGTGGAAAGACTAAAGACAGTGGAGAGGAACCATATTTGCCCCTACCTGGCTACAGCTGGATAATGGGAAACAATCATGATGAATAAACTTAATTTCAGAGTGAATGGTTACCTAGTTATACTTCTTCTTGAAACAAAAACCACCTATTACACACTCAAGGAACAGAGAAGAAGAGAAGGATCCACGAGGTCCGTATAAGGAATGGAAAGAACAAAGAAGTCAAGACGTGGAGATTGTCCTTGTCCTTTCATGTTCTCATGTCTGCCCTTATCTCTTCTGTTTGATGTTCTTCCCTCTTCCCATAGCGTCCTGTTATTGCATTTGTCATAATGTATGTGTTTGAATCTATGTTGCTATTTACCTATATACAACATTAACAAATTAAATGAATAATGCATACGTCTGTAGAGGCAAAAGAAACACGAGACTTCAACTTTGGAACTAACCTGATGAGATCCTTGTAGATTTTCTTTGTAGTTGTGAGGTACGGTTCAATGTAGTCTTCATACTGACACCACTCCCCTCCTATGCACAGATGAAGAAGGAGGCGGAAGATGAATTCACTACGTTCCGACTCTGAGAAGAGATCATACTTCTCGCTCTCTTTGTCCACCATCATCTGAAAAATGTCAAAAAGTTTAGACGAAGGAAGTAACACCTCAGTACCTTGTAATGGTTACAGGAGGAAGAGAATGGCAGAAGAGAACTTACTGTCCTAACGACAGACGAACTTCATCTACCAGTGTCTGTGCTGTAGAGGAGTGGCCTTATTCAACACCTGCTGTCTTGTAGAAGAAGTACGAGACTGTTAAAGGCTAAGGGAGTTCATCATAACAGTGAATCAGTGGAAGAGGTAAAAAAACAAAAAAAATGCTTTCAATAACAAACAGAGCCTGAGAAATACACAAACTTTGACCAACTGTTCTGATACCCCTGAAACAAAATAATGACGACTCCAAAATTAACCCAGGGAATGGCAGAAGAAATAACACTCAGATTAGACAAAATACAAGACTACAAATTGGGACAATAAATACAGAAACAATGACCGGAAAGGTGGAAGAGATGTGATGGAAAGAACTAAAATGGAACTGCTCGGATTGCCAGAAGCACCAGGAATGGTGGTGGTAAGAGATGGTTTAAAGGTAATGAGTGACCAAATCACCAACCAATATGCAAGAGCTCAGTGACAGGAAAGGATCAGGAATAGGATAGAGAATCACCAGTGGTGGAGACAAGAGAAGAGGATACTGAAAATATCAGCTGAAGAACAGGAGAGGAGAGAGAGAGAGGATGAACAGGTTCTGGGAGGAGAAGAAGAAAACCCAAACCATGACAAAGCTGCTTGTGGACCTACAGAAGCCAAAAGAATAAGAATAAGAATGCAATGCATGCAGGATGCACAAGAAGACTTTGAAGGAGAAATACAGAAGCAGCTGCAAGGAAAGAACACGGTAGTGGTGAAGGATTTGAATGCATACATTGGTGAACAAAGGCAAGGATACAAAATTGTGCTTGGAGGAGTCAAAATGAGGAAGGAGAGAAGTTGTTGGTTGGAAACTCTTCAGTTCAGAGAGAAAGAGAACCACAAAATAACCAGGTATAGGAGAGACGTGGTAGACTATATGCCACTTTACAGGTACCAACAGGGTTCGCTGATCTAAACCACCTTGGTCAAAACCCTTTGCTTTCTGTAACCACTGCGTTTTATATTCCTACATTTTGACGACTTTCCTTTCCAGTTCTATTACTGGAACAACAATGACTGTTTTAACAGTTTACCAAGTGACATTGTCCAGTACCCAGTCAATGTCAGTCGTACTAGTTGAGGTCTGGTTCTGAACCAATGCAGAATGTCTGATCACATACGAGGTGAGAGCATAAAAGGCTGCAGAACCAAGAATCGTAGATAAGAATGGAAAGAAACCAACAGTGATGATGAAGGTATGATATTAATTTAATTCTGATCTATTATTATATCACTAATTGTTCCTTAGGTTTTCTCACAATAAATCTTCATCTAACACCCACTTCTTTAAATCTGAAATCATTTTACTTTACCTTTATTTGTAACAAGCTTTTTTAAATTTCTAACAGAAAATACAGGCTGCCTGAAAAGCAAGGTGCTAAAAATATTTAGTAGGAATTTATTTTACTTCTATTAAGTCATCTAGATCCAAGCAACAGGATTATTACCTTTGTCACCAAATTTTAACAAAAGAAATTCAAAGTGTTTTACCATCCTTTAAATATCAGGTACTCTAGAAGGTATAACCATATATTCTTTGACATTTTCCAGACACTATCCTGATGTGCTATACTTTGTGGTAACCTGTAACTATGGGAAGTAATTGACCTGTTCATATTCCTTATTTTCAATTTGCATAATGTCACACCAACACAAATACGTCTTATGACAACGATGGGATAGGAAAGGGCTGGGAGTGCAAAGGAAGCGGCCGTGGCCTTAATAAGGGTACAGCCCTAGTACTTGCCTGGTGTGAAAATGGGAAACCATGGAGAACAATCTTCAGGGGTTCAAACCCACTATCTCCCAAATGCAAGCTCACAGCTGCACGACCCTAACCACAGTCAACTCGTTCGGTGTCCATTCAGATCCATTAGATTTACAAGTAGCTCGATTTGTATATGCTACCAATAGCCTACTTCATTTCGCAGTGTGGAACACACTCAATTTCTCCAGCTAATGCAACAACGTCATTCTGGTTAAACCGGTAATTTAAAATAAAAAATAAAAAAACAGAATACCACACAAATGTGCAAAGTTTATTCTTTGCTGTAATCTATCAATGACTTCACTCTTTTTGCGCAATTGCTGAAATGGTATCATTCACACTGTTTACTGCACAGGACACACATACAGTCCATAGAAGGTTCATTGAAACCTTTTTGCATGCATACTTTATGATAAAAACTATGAATTGCCAGTCTGTTTATTGGGCTCCTTAAGTCTCTGTTCGGTCCAGTCCAAGTCCTGTTGATCATGGTTTCAGTGGCGTAGAATCTTAGATCTATTTGCTCTCTTTTCCTTCTTCACAACTGTAGGAATTCTGCTTCCTGTTTGGTAGAAGGTAGCTGCAGTCTAAGTTCATCTATAAGAAAAGGCTCCTCTACCAGTACATATGCCATTCTAGATGGTGCTATTTTTGAAATGCCTAACATTTGTTTGAGAAATCTGGCTTTCACAAACGTTCATGATGAAGCAGGAGTGGGCTGAATAGTAACAACAGCAGTGGACACATTAGCAAACTTACCAGAGTATCAAATGTGAAGTAGAATGATATGTTTTGTGTGTTCCCTCATAACTGAAATTGAAGCTAATGTCTCATGGAAAACAGTGGCCATGAACGTAATAATCTTTAGCTTATGACTGTCAGTTTCCAAATCTGAAACAATTTGAAACAATCATTTTGCAATTGTTCTCTACAATCAGGTGTCCGAAAATTTATCATACCAGCTGAAACCCTTTGGAACAGTTTAGTTGATTATTGATGCCTAAGTTAAAGGTTGATCTACACTTATAAAAATATGCAAAGATTATAGGGACAAAACTAATAATAATGAACAAGCAACCCAATGTTCTGTTTAAGAGGAATGGTGAAGATATGATTTCCATTTTGAAGTCCGTTGCTGAGACCTGATACAGCATAGAAAGACTTACACTTCATTGCTCATGCTGTGTATTTTCACCGCTGGGGGAAAGCGCTTCTGGGGAAGGTCAAGACAGTGGCATGACACACTAGTCACCGATTTACTGAGCTTGAACTGAACACGTAACATGGCCCTCGCCTCATGTGACTCAACCACCAAACCCAGTTCATACAAACAGCTTCTTCACCTATCCTTGTATTCTTTGTTGAATTTCGAGGACAAAGAAGCAGATGGAGATCACAGAGGAATGGATTACCCCAGGGTAGCGTGCTTGCTCCAGCACTGTTCAACATTTATACTGACGATCAACCATTACCTGAGGGAACGCAGAGTTGTGCCATACTTGCCCAATGTTGACCAGACACTTACTAAGGCAGTGACAGAATTGTCGACTATTATAGGGAAAACCACCTGAGACCAAATCCCAGTAAAACTCAGACTTGCGGTTTCCACCTTAAAAACAGACAGGCAGCAAGAACCCTTAATATTACCTGGGAAGGAATTACACTACAGGATGTCCGAGAAGTCCCTGTACCCCTAGTTTCATACGTTTCATATTATTATTTTGTTATATTATGGCATGTACAATTGAGTTTGTATAATTGGGGAATTCAATAGTTGTTTTATTGGTATTGGTATCCCTGCTGCTGGCGCTGTTGTCAGTCTCATTTCAGTTGTTAAGTCATGGCGGACGTGAGTGGACACAGCTACACTGTTGAGGAGCGATTAGTGGCGTGTGTGTGGGTGCATGAACGAGCACATACAGGGAAAACAATGACGGTGATAATGAGTGCATTTAGAGATCGCTTTGGCAAACCCCCACCTTGTAAAGCTACTCTGCTTGATTGGGAGAAATGTGCCTTTGCTTCATGCAGTGTCAAAGACAGGCCGCATAGTGGACGTAAGAAGACGCGGGAAGAAACATGTGCCGCCGTCGCTCAATCGGTTGAGCAGTCTCCATTGAAATCCATTCGCAAAAGAGCAGCTGAACCTCAAGTACTGCGGTCAACAATGCATGACCACATTAAAAGGGATTTGAAAATGAAATGATTTAGGCCAAAGCATGTGAATGAATTATCTGTCAATGACATGGAGCAATGAGCTGCAGCCAGCCGTGCTTTGTTGGCACAATTCCCAACTGCCGTGTCTCGCTCAAGAGTGTTATTTTCTGATGAATGTGTGATATATTGCAGTTCACATAGGAGGAATGTGCTTTTCTGGTCTAAGGAAATCCTCATTATGTGCAAGAGTTGGAAAGGAACTCCCGTCATGTTATGGTATGGGCCGGGATATCATCATGTCACTTGTGCGGACCGTATTTTTTTTTTTTTTGATGGGTATGTGAATGGAAAATCTTATTTGCATATGTTACAATCTTGGTTAATACCTCAGCTTCAAGACACACCGAGCTCGATAGCTGCAGTCGCTTAAGTGCGGCCAGTATCCAGTATTCGGGAGATAGTAGGTTCTAACCCCACTGTCGGCAGCCCTGAAAATGGTTTTCCGTGGTTTCCCATTTTCACACCAGGCAAATGCTGGGGCTGTACCTTAATTAAGGCCATGGCCGCTTCCTTCCCACTCCTAGCGCTTCCCTGTCCCATCGTCGCCATAAGACCTATCTGTGTCAGTGCGACGTAAAGCAATTAGCAGCTTCAAGACAAGGGAATCATGGGTCATGTGTGGTTACAGCAGGATGGGGCTCCAGCACATTTTGCTATTCAGGTGCGCGAGTTCCTTGATGAACAATTTCAAGGCCGCTGGATTAGCCATCTCCAGCCCTGTTGAAATGGCCACCACGAAGCCCGGACCTTACCATGCCAGACAACTCATTTTGGGGAATAATCAAGTCCCATGTGGCTCAACGTCGGTACACGACTAATGAAGAATTGTGCTAAGTGTGGAGGAAGCCTTTCGTTCCATAACTCCTGAGATGATCTGCAAGATGTCAGTGAGGACTTGGAGACAGATAGAACTCTGTGTAAGGCATGATGGTGCACATACAGATTCCCTGGATTCATAGTTTTTATATGTAAGTACTCCAGTATAATATGAAACGTATGAAACTAGGGGTACGGAGACTTCTCGGACACCCTGTAGAACACTGCACAACTCCAAAATATCTAGGTGTCATCGTCAATCGTGCTCTAAGTTACAGGAGGCATTGCCTGATGCCAAACAAAAAGTGGCAGCCAGAAACAACATTATAAGGAAATTAACAGGCACAACATGGAGAGCTAACCCTACCACTGTAAGAACATCTTTCCTTGCACTCTGCCGGGGAATATGCAAGCCCAGTGTGGTCTCAATCTAGTCATGCCAAATTAGTAGATGTTGCTCTTAACAGTACTTGTCGGATGCTTAGAACCCACTCCGCTTGAGAAGCTTTATTGCCTTGCTCCTGACATCCGTAGAGAGGTAGCAGCAAAGCAAACTTCTCAAGCACATCCTTTACATGGATATCAATCAGAAACCCCTTGACTAAAATCAAGGAACAGCTTCCTCAGAACAACATAGGCTCCTATCGAGACACCACAGCATTCCCGAACTGATCTCTGGCGTGCAAGGTTTAACAGCCCTGAGGGATGGCTCACACCCCGTGAAACACTTACCGCTGGATACACAGGGAAATGGACCGCATGGAGATTGCTCAACAGATTACATTCAGGTGTTACAAATGCAGGAATGACTCGGTGAAGTGGGGTTTCCGTACAGAGTCACCAGTATGAGAGTGTGGTGAGGTGCAGACATCCTCCCACCCGCTCCAGTGTAGTCGGTGTCCGGCATCGTGTACTCTGGAGGACCGGATTAGTGCCACACCAAATGCAATTGATGTTGCTAACCTCTGGGCGGCAAAAGTGTAAATGTACTGTCAATTCAATGTTATACTGTTCATGTATCATGTACATTATGTATTATTTTTAACCTTAATCAATGTAAGTGCTTCTGACATGAATAATAATAACCTATCCTTGTGCTGAGGGCTACCTGGCCAAGGCGTTAAAGGCGTGCTCGGCTCGCCCAGAAGGATGTGGGTTCGATTCCCTGTCAGGAAGTTGTAAAATTTAAGAAACGAGATTTCCACTTCCGGAGGTGCACATGGCCCTGAGGTTGACTCAGCCTACACGAAAAATGAGTACCAGGTTAATTCCTGGGGGCAAAGGCAGCCAGGCGTAGAGCTAACCACTCTACCCCATCAAGTGCCAAGGTTACGGATAGCAGAAGCCTTTACCTTCCACTCCTCCAAGGGCCTTCATGGCCTGTTTTATCTTTGTGCTGAGGCGGCTAACTGGGACTATGTGTCAGTTAGGCCAGCACAAATTTACTGAGCATACTCAGAATATATTATGCATATTCACTGCTTGTGGTTATGTGTTCCACTCCTTTACTTGCAGACAACAAAAAATTAAAGTATGTGTTTCATATTATGTCAAGAATGTAACATATCTAGGTAGGCCTAATTATTATAAAAAAATTAAAAATTGTGTTGGTTAATTTTCACACTATACTAAAATGATTGGCAAATTTTATCTCATACAGAATATATTTCAATTCCTAAAGCTGGCTTTAAAATTCCTTTGGCGTTTCCGAAGACCTTAAAAAGTAGTTAGTGGGACGTAAAGCAAATATCATTATTATTATAAAATTCCTTTAAAATTGGGATTTCTAACCCTTTATCTGTGAACAGCACTAATCCTTTCTCAGAACCTGGGATAGCTAAGTGCATTGCATTAGTCAGAGTTCCTAACGAACTCCCTGCAGCCTTGAAACAAAATCTAGGTCATTCAAGCTCTTTGAAACCTGTTTCTCGCAACTCCCACTGGTGCAGCAGATTCATGACCTTCTAGCCAGGTTAAGGGATGCTCGCATCAGAATCACCTTTGCGTAGCTTCCAAGCCACGTTGGGATCGCGGGAAATGAAGCTGCAAAGGAAGTGGTATTTTTACATCCAAGGCCTATAAATGTATCTGCTAAAGATATTTGTTCTCAGCTACATCCAACCATCCTGGCAATTAAGAGACAACCACCGTGTGCGGCGGTCCTCCTTCCTGCCTTCACGGAGAGAAGCCATAGTACTGTGTGGACTGAGGATAGGTCGGGGACGATCAATGCAGTCTTATCCTAAAGAGGGAAGACCCCCCCCCCAGGTGTGTTCTTGTGGTGCCGACTTCACCGTGGCCAACATCCACACAGAGTGCGTCGATCTCTCTGACCTAAGACGGAGCCTCGACCTGCAGGAAACACTCGGAACGCATATTAGCCAATGACGCGTCTACTGCTGATCTCGTCATCCGCTTTATGTGCGACAGTCGATTAATCAAGGGTATTGTTACGAAAATTTGGTTATGTTTATTTGTTCTTGGCCTCAAAAATGGTGGACACTGGCAGGATATCAATGTTTACTTGGACTTGGTGGTGTGTGAGGCCTGATGGGACATTGAAGACAAAAGCGGGATGTATAAAGGCGGTAGCCATGTGTATGTATCATGTTTTTGCGTCGTGTGCAATAAATAGTATGTTCTATCTTTGTGGTTAATACTAGTTCAGTGAATTAGTCCCTTAACGAAACAATATGGTGACCCCGACGTGATAATAACGCGTACAGTAAGAAAAATTGCGATAGAATACGGTACGTAAAATTTCTTTTGTCAGTGAAAAATACCGGCACACGACCATGGAAAGATTAGTGAAACAACGTAAACCAATTCGGGCGTCGTTTACAAAGGTGTATAAAGAACTAATGCGAAGTTTAACTAGTGAAGTAGTTGAGCTAGAATCGGCACAGAAGATGCTGATGAAACTGGAGAGGTTAAGTGCTGACCTTTCCCCACTAGATGAAAAAATATTAGAACTAACATTGGAACAAGAGGACGATGTTTATAACCGTGAGTACGAGGCAGTTGAAACATATAGAGACAATTTGGATGAAGTTAAGTTAAAGATGACGAATTTATGTACTGAAAATGTAGGCATAGTTAAAGATCACAGATCGGATATTTCATCTACAGCTAAAAAGAATTTAAAACTACCTAAGTTGGAACTAGCCACGTTTGGGGGGGAAATAAAGGATTGGCTCGGATTCTGGAGCATGTTTAAAAGAATCCATGATGATTGTGATATAGAATCTGAAGATAAATTTCAGTATCTGATTCAGTGTACCAAACCTGACAGTCGAGCCAGAGAACTGGTAAATAGCTTCCCTGCCACTGCCGAAAACTATCCAAAGGTTATAGAGTGTATGAAGGAACGCTTTGGACGTGAAGATCTTTTGACTGAGTATTACGTTAGGGAGCTTATTGGGTTAGTTATCCAGAATGTGTCCCATAAGAAAGATAAATCAGGGATAGCCGCTTTGTATGATACACTAGAGAGCAAGTTAAGAGCATTAGAATCCATAGGTGTAACCAGAGATAAATATGGGTCAATGTTGTTCCCCCTGGTAGAATCGTGCTTACCTGAAGATGTTTTAAGGGTATGGCTCAGAAATCAATCGTCAGGGAATGAAGATTTTATCAGTCCACATAAAGATAAACTGGAGACTCTTCTTAATTTCCTTAAACGTGAAGTGGAGGGAGAAGAAAGGATTACCTTTGCGCAGGCAGGTTTCAGTTTAGCCGATAGGAAAAAACAAGAGAAGGGAAGAGGGAAAATTTCTGAAGATACATCGCTACCAACTGCGAGTTCATTGTTCTCTGCGAAATTCGATGACAAGAAGCGAAAGTGTGTGTTTTGCAGTAAACCACATGAGAGTAAGGAATGTCATCTTGCTCAACAAATGAGCTTGGAAGAAAAGCGTAACAAGCTAGCCAAAGAAAACTGTTGTTTTGCATGTCTGAAGTTAGGGCACAGAGCTAAGAATTGCAAGGCACACATTCGATGCCCCTTGTGCACTAACCCTCATGTTGTTATTATGTGCCATAAACTAAATGTGAAAGGGGCTGAAGAGAAACTTGAACCTAGAACTCGGGAAGGTGGGGAAAACCAGAGCAATATCTCCATGAACATTCAGAGTGCCACAAAGGAGGTGTTTCTTCAAACATTGTGTATCAAGCTGACACATAAGGGGAAACAGAAGAAGGTCCGGGCATTGATAGACAGTGGATCCCAGAGATCCTACATCTTGAAGAAGACGGCTGAGGAAATGGGATACAAACCTTTGAAAACAGAGACGATGATTCATAAGTTGTTTGGAGGCGCTGAGACCTGTGAAGAAGACCACCATGTGTACAACGTAGAGGTGAGCAGCTGCGATGGTTCATATAGTACAACGTTGCAGTTAATCGATCAGAAGGTAATTTGTGGTAAAATTCCAAAGTTGAAGTTTGGGCCCTGGATGAAGGAGATGAGAGAGAAAAAGATATGGCTCTCAGATGTGGGAAGTGATCCAACTGACGTGGAAGTTCTTCTAGGAGCTGATGTTGCTAGAAATATTTTGATGGATGAAATGCATAAGCTTGAATCAGGATTGGTAGCCGTTAGGACTGCGCTTGGCTGGACAGTGACAGGCAGACTGAAGGAAGGGGAGAAGGACACTCTAGCTCCATATACAACCTCACTGTTCATTCAATCTGCCTCGATAGCTGACTTATGGAACTTGGATACCATAAACATATCTGATCCAGTGGAAAACAAATCGAGAGAAGAAATGGAAGAAGCCGCACGTAACTACTTTCAAAATACAGTAAGAATTAATGGCGATGGCCGATATGAAGTTGCGTTACCTTGGCTGGAGAGCCGTCAGTATCTACGGAACAACAAGGAGATAGCGGAAAAGAGATTGATCTCTGTTTCGAACAGGCTGATCAAGGAAGGAAAGTTTGAGGAATACGGAAAGGTGTTTCAGGAGTGGGTAAATGAGGACATCATTGAAGAGGTTCCAGAGGAAGAAAACAAAGATCGATGTTACTACTTACCACATCGAGGAATATTTAAAGACAACTCTACCACTAAGGTGAGACCAGTTTTTGATGGTTCCTGCAAGTCAAAGGATACGCCTTCATTGAATGAGTGCCTCGAGAAAGGACCTAATTTGCTACTACAAATCCCCACACTTTCTTCAGATATCTGTCCAAGAAACGGACCGTGATTGGTTACGCTTCTTATGGTGGAAGGATATAGAGAGAAGAGAATTAAAGGCATTTCGTCACTGCCGAGTAGTATTTGGACTGAATTGCAGCCCATTTCTGCTGGAAGCAGTGTTAGATCTACACTTGAAACATAGTACAGACTACCGAGGGACAGCTGAAAAGTTGAAAAACTCCTTTTATGTCGATAATTGCATCACTTCTGTGGACAATGAGGAGGAATTATGTATGTTTATGGAAGAATCTACTGCATTGCTGAGCAGAGCACGGTTCGATCTTCGTAACTGGGAGCACACATGGCTAAATTCTTCTGAAAGAGATTCATCCGCTTCTGAGGTAACTTCAGTGTTAGGTCTTCGATGGAATAAAGCAAGAGATGTTCTTTCTTGTGAACAAATTGACGTATCGAGGATTGGTGAGAAGATCACTACAAGGAATGTATTGGCTGCTGCCCAGAGCATCTTTGACCCCATCGGTTTTACTTGCCCTGTCTCTATAGTACCCAAGTTGCTGTTACAGGAAAGTTGGCGGAAGAAAATGAGCTGGGATGAAGAAATGGAGGACGAAATGAGGAAAAAGTTTGAAAATTGGCTTCAAGAACTGAACGTATTGCCTGATATTAAAATTCCTAGACAGATAGCACCTTGTGAAACACAGGAATCTTGGAGCCTTCACACATTTTGCGATGCGAGCGGCGTAGCATATGCTGCAGTTGTATTCCTTCGATCACAGGATGGTCAAAATTCAAATGTAACACTCTTACAGGCGAAATCTCGTGTAGCACCTCTGAAGAAAACTACTATTTCTCGGTTGGAACTCTTAGCTTGTTCAATTGCAGCTCATCTTGCTTCCTCCGTAAAGGCAAGTTTAGGAATTGGAGACCTTTCAACTTATTATTGGACGGATTCGACAACAGCGCTCTGCTGGATCAAGAGGAAAGAAGTCTGGGGAACTTTCGTGGCCAACCGGGTGAAGGAAATTAAACAATTGTCGAGCCCTGATAGTTGGAATCATGTGCGTGGAGTGAATAATCCGGCTGACCTACCCTCCAGGGGATGCTCCGCTACCAAACTCCTGATGTCGAAATGGTGGGAGGGTCCTCAGTGGCTGAGATGCCCCAGTTCTGAGTGGCCTAATGACGATGTCATGCCTGATGAAGAAAAGGTCAACGAAGAGAAAAGGAAAGGACTTTCTACTGTTTTAGTTTCTGCGAAACCAGAAGAAAAATGGTATCTTCATTATTTTTCAAAGTACACGAAAGTTGTCAGGATGACAGCTTGGATTTTGCGATTCATCCACAACACGGCCGGAAGGAGAGGACGACACACTTCAAAGGAACTTGAAGTGGAAGAGTTGCAAATGGCTGAAAGGAGGCTATGGAAGATTGTGACGCAAGAGATGCTTGGAGAAAAGGAGCGGTCGTCCCTCAAATCTCTCAATGTGTTTGAAGATGAAAGTGGGTTACTTCGGGTCAAGACGAGGTTAATAAGAAGAAAGGATGAAGAATTATTCCTTACTCCCATTCTGATACCTGCAAACCATAAGCTAGTTCACATGATGATTATGGAGAAACATTTGGAATTGTCTCATGCTGGAGTACAAGTTCTGCTCTCTACTTTGCGAGAGTGGTTTTGGATCGTCAATGGTAGGAGAACCATAAGAAAGGTGATTTCTGGCTGTGTCAAGTGTAGAAGATACCAAGTGAAAGGAATTACCACAGGGGTCGCACCTTTGCCTGAGGATCGAATTCGAGATGCTTCTGTTTTTGAGATTGTAGGGGTGGATTTGGCTGGCCCATTACATCTCCGCGGGGGTGAAAAGGCATGGATAGTGATATTCACATGTGCTGTTTACAGAGCTGTACACTTTGAGCTCATCAGGACTTTGTCTACTCCAGGGTTCCTTCAAGCGTTACGAAGATTTATTGCTCGGAGAGGGAGACCAAATGTTATTTACAGTGATAATGGAAGGAATTTTGTGGGAGCTGAAAATGCGTTCCGTGATCTTGACTGGACGAAAGTGAGTGCAGAAGCTAGTTGTCTGAGAATCGCTTGGAAATTCAATCCTCCCACAGCTGCATGGTGGGGAGGGTTTTGGGAACGTATTGTTCAGATGCTAAAGAAGTTGTTGCGACGAATCTTAGGTCGTTCCTCTTTGGATTACGAGGGACTGTTGACAGTATTAATGGACACTGAAGCAGTTATTAATTCCCGACCGTTGACTTACTTATCTGAAGACAGTGATGATTTACTAGCATTGACTCCAGCAATGTTTCTTCAGGATATTCCTAGGGTGGGAGTGCCCGATATTGATCACATTGATCAGATAAGCCACGGAAAGAGATTCAGATATATGCAGCATCTGAGGACAGAATTACGTAAAAGATTCAGGATAGAGTACTTAGGACAACTTAAACCGGGGAAAGGTCAGACAAACCCCCGTCGAGAGTTAAAGGTTGGGGAAGTAGTGATCCTTGGAAGTGATGGAGCACGTAGAATGGACTGGCCTTTAGGAAGAGTGGTTGCTGTATATCCTGGGAAGGACAATGTCATCAGGGTGGTCAAGGTGAAGACTGCTGGTGGTGAGTTGGACCGGCCTGTGCAGAACATCTATCCACTGGAAGCAACTCCCATTACTGAGTGGCAGAATGAAGAAGAGGTCCAGGAGAAGAGCCCTGCTGTGCCTGTCTCTAGCAGAACTGTTCCACGAGTGGTTACTACAAGATGTGGGAGGAAGATACGAATCCCATCTCGTCTCAGTTTGTAGATTTTTCTTTGCTTTGTTTTGTTTTGGTTGTGAATTTAGTGGTTTTAATCATGTGATTAAAAGGTGGGAGGATGTTACGAAAATTTGGTTATGTTTATTTGTTCTTGGCCTCAAAAATGGTGGACACTGGCAGGATATCAATGTTTACTTGGACTTGGTGGTGTGTGAGGCCTGATGGGACATTGAAGACAAAAGCGGGATGTATAAAGGCGGTAGCCATGTGTATGTATCATGTTTTTGCGTCGTGTGCAATAAATAGTATGTTCTATCTTTGTGGTTAATACTAGTTCAGTGAATTAGTCCCTTAACGAAACAGGTATGTAAATTGCAAGTGTTCTTTTACTTAGAGAACTCACGTTCCCTTTTGATTCATTAGTGTTTTTTCGGCTTAATTCAATAATTTGTTTTATTTTGTATTTCATTTTGAAATTCCTTCGTTCAATAAATAATTTTCTTTTAAATTTATTTTCCACTTAATTTGTTCAGAGAGAATGATTACCTAGTTGTACTTCCTCTTAAAACAAAAGTCAACACCACCACCACTTATCTGTTAGCAAGATCATTAGTGGAGAACGAAAAATATGATTTCAGCTCTTACGTGACTCAAGGGCCTAAAGGATTAGCAGCGAATCTGTTAAAATAAAATCTCACCCGCCGGAGTTCATCAGACACAAGGAACTCGTCAACCTGTTGATCCAGACATCTCATCAACCTTCCACCACCACAGCTGATACCATTAGAGGGATCCTCAAGGCGGTCAAAGAAGTTCATGGAGAGAATAGAACACGGAACTTGCTTCACCTCAACACTGCTGACAGAAACACCTGCAAAGAAAGAACAGCCAGTTTATCACTTCATAGCCAGAGCAGGTTTTCACGGTGTATACAGGTATCATCAGCGTTGGTAGTTTGATGTAAATAACTCTTTCTCGTGCAATAGTGAACTAAATAATAATAATTTCGTGTGGCTATTTCCAGCCGAGTGCTAGTTGAATATTTTGTAGCAATATTAAGACATGGTTATATTTTCCTTAGCTGTGGTTTAAATAGCCAGCCCCGTGGTGTAGGGGCAGCGTGCCTGCCTCTTACCCAGAGGCCCTGGTATGATTCCCGGCTAGGTCAGGTATTTTTACCTGGATGTGAGGGCTGGTTCGAGGTCCACTCAGCCTACGTGATTACAATTGAGAAGCTATTTGAAGGTGAGGTAGCGGCCCCGGTCTAGAAAGCCAAGAATAACAGCCAAGATGATTCGTTGTGCCGACGACACGACACCTCATAATCTGCAGGCCTTCAGGCTGAGCAGCAGTCACTTGGTAGGCCAAGGCTCTGGCGTTTGAGGGGTTGATTTATTACTGTGTCAAATGGACTAAAAGTAACGTTTAAAATTCTATTCTCTCTGCTTGAAAATATTTGAGTTATATTTCTTAGGTAAGAATGGAATTTATATTTCTTCTAAACATGTTACACAGTTTTTTATATTGATGGTTTCACGGCTTGTGGCTGTAGGCATAATAATATGAGCTTTTGGGCTTTTTCCGTGACAGAATATAAGGCAAAATTCTCTAAAAGAGCAGTCTTGCTTGAGAACAGACAAGATTTTGTTCTGAAGACATGCAGCAAAATTCTCTGCGAAATGTAAAGAATTTCACCTTGTTTCCTGACATGGCAAAAGCCCAAAGGCTTCTTATCATGTGACATAGTTCATTTGTTTTTGTCTGAATGCTTGAAGTTCCTAAAAATGTTATATTTATACAACTTATTCACTGTGGAAAATGATCTAAATGTACGTACAAAAATATTCAAGGAGAGATGTACTGTAATTTACTTTGCATATGGTAAAATGTGTCGTGCCTTTAATGATAAACTTATCTCCAAAACATAAATCTGTAAATAACCTGTTGGCCACATAGGACAATTTACTCCCTGAACCCCACTACTGGGAAGGAGAAGCTTTGTTTAGTCCGACTCGTTGGCTGAATGATCAGCGTACTCGCCTTCGGTTCAGAGGGTCCCTGGTTCGATTCCTGGCCGGGTCTGCGATTTTAACTTTCGTTGGTTAATTCCAGTGGCTCGGGGGCTGGGTGTTTGTGCTGTCCCCAACATCCCTGCAACTCACACACCACACATAACACTATCCTCCACCACAATAACGCACAGTTACCTACACATGGCAGATGCCGCCCACCCTCATTGTGGGTCTGCCTTAAAAAGGTTTGCACTCGGCTAGAAATAGCCATACGAAATTATTATTATTATAACTTTGTTTACATCGATTTTCCACGGCTGATGATGCCTGTACAAGCGAACACAGAACCACAGCTTCCACTTCCCTATGTCAGGTTCCTCTCTTTCATGACCTTTTGCTATCATTACCGGTAGCCAATACCTTCATTCAGTGATAGTGTCGGCCTATATATTCTATGATCACCGATTCAAACTCGACAGAAGTGGGTAGATTCTTAAAGATTCTTAAGGGCAGGAAAAAGTCTGTTCAGCACTCTGATGATGATTACCAGCCATCCTCTCGTAACGCTATTCAGAGGTATGAAAAGGAACGGATTAAGAATGAAAGACTCCCACATCACCATTTCCCTTTATCTACCTCCAGCTGAGTACTTTTCCACTTTCCACCATTCTTTTCCAGTAATTCTGTTCCATTCCAGCTTCCTTTTCTAATACTGGTCTTAATTCAGTCTAACCATCTTACTCTGCATCTCCTTCCCTCAAAGTTGGCCTCCATCATCAGTTTCAGTATCCTTCCCTCATCCTTTCCCTTTACATGACCAAACAATCCTGGTCTATTCATCTCAATTCTGTCCCTCACTCTTCTACCCCAGTTTCCTTCCTGAGATCTTACTTGTCTTTCCCATAGGAATTTCATTTAATTTCCTGGCTTGAATTTTACTCTCCTTTCTTTTGGTCAAGCTTCCACTGTGGGTGGTGACGGTAGAATAAGAGGTGACTAAAAGGGACCCCGGGAGCTCTTAACTTGGGAGTGTGGGTTGGCGAACATGGGGCCATTTGCTGAGTCCTGGCGTTGCTTCCACTTACTAGTGCCAGGCTTCTCACTTTCATCTCTCCTCTCTGACCTCCCTTGGTCAACTCTTGTCCTTTTTCAATTCCAACAGTACTACATATGGAGGCCTAGGGATTCTTTCATTTTCACAACTCTCCTGGCCCTTGTCTTGCTTTAGCCAATACCTTCATTTTCTGAAGTCTGTCGGTTATGAGCCCGCTACATGTGATAAGTAGATGCGCTCTCATTTCGAGGTTGTGATTTCATGTTAGTAGCCGGGCTGAATGGCTCAGATGGTTGAGGCACTGGCCTTCTGACTCCAACTTGGCAGGTTAGATCCCGGTTCAGCCCATCAGCCTCGTGTCGGTAGATTTACTGCTACGTAAAAGAACTGCGGGACTAAATTCCGGCACCTCGGCGTCTCCGAAAACCGTAAAGGTAGTTAGTGGGGCGATTATTATTATTATTATGATAAGTTAGTAAGTTATCAGCCGCGGGAACATTTCTACCTAAACCCACTCAAGAGTCTAATCTAAATTACACTTATGCATTTATTCACGTCAAAAGATATAATACGTTACTGAAGGTATAAGAAATAAAGAATACCGTGTCGAAAAAGTATACTTTACCTGGCAATAAAACGTTTCTTACAGCTTCGTTCTTGAAAAATTCATCTGCAAAATCTTGCTTCTGATATACTTGGAAAGATTCACTATAACTGAAAGTGTGAAATGTCATATTTCCCTTCAGGGACCTGGAGAATACAAACATGACTATTAGGTTCAAGATGATGGCTAATCAGGTTTTAGCATTAGAACCATGTGCCCAAGAACGCCTAAAAGTCTCTAACTTGTACGGTACTGGTGTATAAATGGCATGTACTTACCACTTCATTAAAAATTCCTTAATGTCTTTATCATCAAAACATTCATACTTTTTCTGTTCTAGGTACAAAAATGTATACTTGTTTTCCATTTTAGAGATCTTCAGTAAAAGTTCCGATATTCTCTGTTGTACTATACCGCATGGCAGTGACCGCAGTGACAGACAAGAGAGTATTGTTGGAAGGTTCCACGCCGTTGCTAGGGACACAATCTTGTTGCTAGGGTACACGAGGCAAGTATAGTACAAAGTACACGCCGCGCACGCTTGCTCTTTCTTTCTAGTATTGTATCAAATATGTACACGTATTCACGCTTTTCGTGAACGCACCCAAAGAAAAATCAATTCGGGAAGCAACATGGCGCCCCCTGTGCTGCGGCAACGTAATACGTCAAATGTCAAAAAAGAAACTAAGAAACCTACATCAAGAAAACCATCTCCACGGTAAATAATATTATTGCCTTTAAAATGGGAATGCCACACATGTAATAGTAAATAAATGTCGCTGAATCTTTGGGAATCAATGTAGTAATTGCCGGCTAGTTTTGAGGTTATTGTTCATCAGTTATTGTTTATCTAGCTGTTAAAATAGTGACCTTCTATCCAGAAGTCATTTTCTGGTTATTATAATATATTTGGTAATACCTAGCATCTAAAGTGTCTCAGTAGTCGAAAGTTGTTCGTTGAAAGGGTTAGCAGGTGGTTCACTGATATTTTCCTTTCCTTTAGGGCTGAGGACATGTCCTCAACTCCTCACCCTTCAGATATGGGAATTGTGTTCCCCAGTGGTGACACAGCTTTCAAGGCCCTGTTGTCTGCTCGCTTCTGCGCTGCCATATGGAGTCACATATCAGACTGTGATGAAACGTACAACTACTGGGAGCCTGTGAGTAGTCCTAGCCCTTTTCTATAACATACAGTATGGCCCCAATGCTAGAGACTTGTGGTTAGCATTGTTATCATTTTATGCAACTTTTACGCCCTGTACAAGTGTGATCAAATCGCTTCAGAAACACAGTCATGAGGAGAAAAATCATCCCCTTATGGATGTATTGTGTTGTACTGTGTTTACATTTTGTGTTGATTAAAGTACTTTATATTCTTCCAGGTGTGTGTTATTGAGGATGGTGTCTTTTTCTTTTTTCTTTTTTTAATAGTGGAAACCATTTCTTTTCAGTTTCAACTTAGTTAACTTGTAGATGGTATCTTTACCATTTGAATGGACAGGGTGGTGATTTCTGTCATTATTTTCTCATATATGTTCATAACTGATCTATTGCCAGGTGAAATGGCCAGAGTAGTGTACCAGTACCCTTGTTGTCCCAAGATATTCACATGACCTCTCATGAATTCTGGATCCATTTCTTCTCAGCAACCGATGAGTTTGTTTCTGCTTTTCAGTCTTGTCAGTGGGGCAGACATCTGTACTTATTGAGGAAGATTTTCTTGAGATCTTCAGTCTTGATTTGGAAGGTCTAGGATAAAGAGAAAGCTGGAAAATCAGAACAGAAGGAAGAGAAAATTTGTACAGCTGCTTGAAGACACAGAATGCATGACAAAGTTAAGGAGAGAAGGAACCTGGCAGCAGTGTATGATGATGTTTATGATTTCATATTTGCCCTTATCTCTGCTTTCTATTCTGTTTAGTTTATGTTTTGAGTATATTGCAGGCCTCTTTATTGTGTAAACACAATTTTAACAAATTGTAAATGTATTTATACAGAGACTAATTAATGGCATTATATTTTAAATATTAGAATAAGGTTTTAAAGTTTCAAACTCAAGACAATGTAATATATAAACGCTTTATATTTAAGAGTTTTTTTTAAAGTTTATTATGGATAAGTTTGTTAACGGCAAACCAAAAGTGTAAGTTCTAGAATAATGTTACCAGTTTAACCTTGTAAGAATATTTATAGCTGAAGATGTTCAAAATATGTACGAAACATGTCCTATGTTTTAACAGTTAAGCAATAAAATAAGGATGAGATCCTAATTTTATAATTGCTTTTAATGTATTGAATAGGTGAAAATGAAAGTTTTATTGTTCTCCTTTAACAGACTTTCAATACGGAAAAATGAGGATAGTCTCTTGCAACAGCGGTAGTAGTCGAAGCGGAAGCTGACGGAACCATCAGAATTGGTCTGAGAGGGAGTCACATAACAGGTGTACACACATATGAAAGTATGACACCAACACAAGCCTGGAATGGAACACCTGGTGATGAGGAATGTACAAATTTGGAAAACACCAAAATGAAATAAGAATAGTGAAGGGAGCTACCTACGTAAATCCTTAATTGCTGGCAACCATATATTACTTAATTGATAGCCAGTGTCCCGGTTGAAATTGTTAGGAATCCTATGTATTTCTACATTCGCCTGTAGAATCCTGTACCTGTAGTGTCTAGTGTGGGTAAGAGCTCGAGCATCTTGGAGCATGACATCCTGACCGGACAATAGGGCGTGCTCAGCTATTGCTGAGTTGTCTGGCGGGTTGAGATGAATATTTTGTTCATGATCCTTGATACAAGTACTAATAGACCGGCATGTTTGGCTAACGTATACCTTGCCGCAATACAGAGAATTTTGTATACCCCAGGATGTAAAAGTGGGGACAATTTGTCCTTGGTTTTACTTTATGGGCTGTGAAAGAGTGAATGGTAACATGAAAATCTTGTTGTTGGCAGGCCCATTACCTTCTGTTTGGGAAGGGCTTCCAGACTTGGGAGTACAGTCCCAAGTATGGTCTTCGGTCGTACACGTACGTGCTGTTGCATGCCGTCCCCGCCTACTTTTACCACCGAATGCTGCAGCCCAACCGCATGCTCATCTTCTACTTCACGCGCTGTCTCCTTGGACTGCTCTGTGCATTCTGCGAGGTCTTCTTCTACAAGTAAGTACATCATGATTTGTAGATCCGACAGTAGTGCTTGATTTGAGGTATGTAGCTACCTTTTGTGTTGTTCATAAATGGTTCTTTCAGGAAAGTGCAAGGATAGCACATTTCCAAAGACAAAAAATGAACAGACTCTTTTATACCTCCTCCCGTCCTCTAGTCTTAATGATAAAATATTTTTTAGGAAAACTTAAAAGGGTCCACCTTTTCAATACAAATAAATGTTATAAGTTTATTTACAACATATATTTATACTTGGAACTAGTTTCGACGCTGTTTGGCGTCATCTTCAGCCAAAATGTTACGAAGTTGAAGGACAGCATTTAGGTCAGTTTGTAGACAGCTGGGCTGAGTGGCTCAGAGTGTTGAGGCGCTGGCCTTCTGATCCCAACTTGGCAGATTCGATCGTGGCTCAGTCTGGTGGTATTTGAAGGTGCTCAAATACGTCAGCCTCGTGTCGGCATATCGGAAAAACGTAAAGGTAGTTACTAGGACACAAAGCAAATAACATCATTATTATTATCATCATCTTCATTTCCCGTTTCCAGCTTCCCGGGTCAGGTTGTGAATCAAGGACCCACATCGCTGCCTGTCTCTCCACCACTCTTCTCCTTTTTTAAGAACATCTTCTGGTTTTTCTCCCCTCTTCTCTATGCACCCTCACACTGAATCTTTCGGGGTCTTCCTCGTGGTCTCTTTCCTGTTAACTTCTCTGAAAGAAAGCTTTTTTTTTTGCACTCTCTCTTCTCCCAATCTCATCATCTGCCCATACCACTTTAGCTTTGTTGTTTCTTTCCTGCCTTGAAGTTTCAAGATTCCTGTCCTTTTCCTTATCTCTTCATTTCTAATTCTATCCTTTCTGGTCTTGCCCTCGATGCCACTTAGGAATTTCATCACCGTTGCCTGTACTCTGCTCTCCTCTTGTTTTGTTGTAGTCCACAATCCTACTGCATAGGTTAGTATGGGTTTATAATAGGTTGTGTACAATACTTTCGAACATCTTGGTTCCACAAAATACCCCTTACACTCTGGTAGAAGCTGTTTGCTTGTTGTATTCTTTTCCCAGTTATTATTATTAATTTGTAGACAATGTTATCGTTTAACCCTCTCCCGTCATAAAAGGAAAGAAAAATTCCACCTAATCAATACATTTATTTTCTTGTAAAGTATTACAATTTAGGACCGGTTTCGACCCTTCATAGGTCATCCTCAGCTATATCAGAATCACATTTGCATTTCTATCTTATACCTCTGAAAGACCTTCATGATATATTGTTTCATAATTTTCAGTGAAAACTTATCTTAAAAACCTACAAATTTACAAGCGTTGTGTTAAAATTAAAAATTAAAATTACAAAACTTTGTCTATTATATACATGCACTTTGGCTGACAGAATGCGTCCTTGGGTTGATTAAGCATCTATCTTAGGTATTGTTGCTTATTCTGTTGAATCAGTTCCCTTTTTATACTTATGTACAATCGTTAATAGATTATCAGTAAAATTTGATAAATAAAACTTGCGTGATAATTACAATAAAATATCATGTTACATCTTTACACCATATTGCTGGAGTGATATTATTTTAGGTAGAATATAAATGCTTGTTGACCTCTATAAAATATTTTTACATAAACACACTAATATATTTTAAAGTCTAATCATTGTACTTTAAAGTCTAAAATACTTTTTGCTTTGGATCTTGCGTTGTTATATGGTAAAATATTCTAACAATTTGTCTTTATATAACATCAGATATTGATAATATTTAAATATGCCGTGTATGGTTGGCTTTTAAGTCTAATGATTAAATGTCAGTTCCTTCTTGCATAAAATTACAAGTTTCATATTATGTTGATTATGTATTGTATAAAACATAAATGTCTATTAAATAGAATGCTTATCATTTACTACAGAAGTTTTTTAAAAACACTTGAATGTCTAGTAATATAGTCAATGTATTAGTGACATTGAAACGTGTTGGCCTTGATTCTTGCGTTATATTTCCATAATTTGCCTTTTTTTATATATGTCGAATGTTGGTCTTTATAGCTTCCATTTGTAAATAACAGCACTTTCCTATAATTGTGAAATGGATCCATATAAGCTTGATACGTGTTAAATTATGTACTATATGTGTGATTCAGTTCTGGTCTAACTTCTGTTCTGGAGTTTTCTCCCATCAAATGCCGTAAGAATGTGGTGGTTCCTTTCCCTTTTTGAGGCTGGTAAAGTCTGTAAGCCGAAATGAATGAAGTGAGTTAGATTTCAATAGAAATGTAATATTGTGTGAATTTGTAAAGCCTGAATTAATTTACTTACTGCTGGATGTTTGAAATGCGAGTTTCTTGGCCGTTTGACGAGTAATGTACCCCGTACTGATGGTTCTAGTGTTGTCTGTTGTGAGAGGGGCGGAGGGATAAGTAGGGGAGGTTGTTACGTGTGTATGGGCGGAGTCACTGAGGTTCGCTGTCTGCGCCGTAGCTTGCGTATGACGTCGTCTGTTGACTATTTTGACGTAGTAGTTTTTTAATTTAACGTTAAGAATTTCATACTTAGGTTCCGTATTGAAACAAGATTTACATCAAGGAAAGGACAATAATTTCCACCTTTTCAATACTATATATTGTGTGAAAGTTTTACATAACAGTTAAAACATCACAACTTTTGTACATTCGGTACCGGTTTCGACAGATTCCCTGTCATCATCAGCCAAGAATAATTAAACGAAGACAAGTATAGATCATGACTCTTATGGTGGGATTACAATGGTGGAATAAAAATATACATTATATGTTTAAAATAGTATATACATACACAAATTGAGGTCAGTAAAATAGGCATATTTCTATAAGGTGTACACCTTAATATTTCTAATTAAAAGGTTAGCTTGTTGATGTAATATATGGTAAAATTTGATTGTAGGCTTAAATCTGTAATATTTTAACTTTTTGACCAGTCGATTAGTTGAAGTCATGTAGCCATGTTTGACACATTAAAAAGGTAAGACAGGAACGATTTTATTGAACAAAATATTAGTTTTTTCAGATAACTCATTTATGTTATAATTAGGATTTGCATACTGATCTAGTGTTATATATAATTCTTCGCTTATATTAAGCAAAGGACCTTTAGGTTCTACATTTAATATTTTTAAATCGTTATTTATGTCCGTAAAATTGTGCTTATATTCATGCATATGCTGCCCTATTGCTGAGAAATGATTATGCCTAATTGCGTTTACGTGCTCATTATATCTAGTCATGAAATTCCTGCCCGTACGCCCCACATAACTTGTTAAACAGTTGTCACATTCCATTCGGTAGACTCCTGATTGAAGATATTTGTTACTACTATTTACTGATTTGCTATTATACACTGACTGACAGAGCAAATGCAACACCAAGAAGGAGTGGTCCGAAAGGGATGAAAGTTGGGGAAAAAACAGAGACGGCACGGACGAATAACTGATGTTTATTTCAAACCGATATGCAGGTTACACAATGCGCACGGCATCGACTCAGTAGGATGTAGGACCACCGCGAGCGGCGATGCACGCAGAAACACGTCGAGGTACAGAGTCAATAAGAGTGCGGATGTTGTCCTGAGGGATGGTTCTCCATTCTCTGTCAACCATTTGCCACAGTTGGTCGTCCGTACGAGGCTGGGGCAGAGTTTGCAAATGGCGTCCAATGAGATCCTACACGTGTTCGATTGGTGAGAGATCCGGAGAGTACGCTGGCCACGGAAGCATCTGTACACCTCGTAGAGCCTGTTGGGAGATGCGAGCAGTGTGTGGGCGGGCATTATCCTGCTGAAACAGAGCATTGGGCAGCCCCTGAAGGTACGGGAGTGCCACCGGCCGCAGCACATGCTGCACGTAGCGGTGGGCATTTAACGTGCCTTGAATACGCACTAGAGGTGACGTGGAATCATACGCAATAGCGCCCCAAACCATGATGCCGCGTTGTCTAGCGGTAGGGCGCTCCACAGTTACTGCCGGATTTGACCTTTCTCCACGCCGACGCTACACTCGTCTGCGGTGACTATCACTGACAGAACAGAAGCGTGACTCATCGGAGAACACGACGTTCCGCCATTCCCTCATCCAAGTCGCTCTAGCCCGGCACCATGCCAGGCGTGCACGTCTATGCTGTGGAGTCAATGGTAGTCTTCTGAGCGGACGCCGGGAGTGCAGGCCTCCTTCAACCAATCGACGGGAAATTGTTCTGGTCGATATTGGAACAGCCAGGGTGTCTTGCACATGCTGAAGAATGGCGGTTGACGTGGCGTGCGGGGCTGCCACCGCTTGGCGGCGGATGCGCCGATAGTCGCGTGCTGACGTCACTCGGGCTGCGCCTGGACCCCTCGCACGTGCCACATGTCCCTGTGCCAACCATCTTCGCCACAGGCGCTGCACCGTGGACACATCCCTATGGGTATCGGCTGCGATTTGACGAAGCGACCAACCTGCCCTTCTCAGCCCGATCACCATACCCCTCGTAAAGTCGTCTGTCTGCTGGAAATGCCTCCGTTGACGGCGGCCTGGCATTCTTAGCTATACACGTGTCCTGTGGCACACGACAACACGTTCTACAATTACTGTCAGCTGAGAAATCACGGTACGAAGTGGGCCATTCGCCAACGCCGTGTCCCATTTATCGTTCGCTACGTGCGCAGCACAGCGGCGCATTTCACATCATGAGCATACCTCAGTGACGTCAGTCTACCCTGCAATTGGCATAAAGTTCTGACCACTCCTTCTTGGTGTTGCATTTGCTCTGTCAGTCAGTATATATGACATGCCTATTATTTTGTGTAGTCTTAAATGCTATTTTAATGTTATGCTTCTTCAGAACATTGGTTAGTGAATATACGCCCGTATTATTGAAAGTGAAAGTTGCGTAATTTTTTCTGGGTTGAACTGGTTTCGTCAGAGTGGTGTTGGGTCGTGATTTGAACTTAAGAATGATGGAATTAACCATTTCTTTTCTATAACCATTTTTTTGAGCTATTTCGTGAATTAATTGTAGTTCATCTTTGAGATCTGCTTTTGACATCGGTATATTAAACGCTCTATAAATCATATCCAACCATACACGGCATATTTAAATATTATCAATATCTGATGTTATATAAAGACAAATTGTTACAATATTTTACCACATAACAATGCAAGATCCAAAGGAATAAGTATTTTAGACTTTAAAGTACAATGATTAGACTTTAAAATATATTAGTGTGTTTATGTAAAAATATTTTATAGAGGTCAACACGCATTTATATTCTACCTAAAATAATATCACTCCAGCAATATGGTGTAAAGATGTAACATGATATTTTATTGTAATTATCACGCAAGTTTTATTTATCAAATTTTACTGATAGTCTATTCACGATTGTACATAAGTATAAAAAGGGAATCGATTCAACAGAATAAGCAACAGTACCTAAGATAGATGCTTAATCAACCCAAGGACGCATTCTGTCAGCCAAAGTGCATGTATATAATAGACAAAGTTTTGTAATTTTAATTTTTAATTTTAACACAACGTTTGTAAATTTGTAAGTTTTTAAGATAAGTTTTCACTGAAAATTATGAAACAATATATCATGAAGGTCTTTCAGAGGTATAATATAGAAATGCAAATGTGATTCTGATATAGCTGAGGATGACCTATGAAGGGTCGAAACCGGTCCTAGATTGTAATACTTTACAAGAAAATAAATGTATTGATTAGGTGGAATTTTTCTTTCCTTTTATGACGATTGGTAAATGTCAATACGGAAAATGGAATTCATAAATCAAGATAACCCTCTCCCATCCATAGCATAATATAGGTTACCACAGATGCTGGGCGCTTCCCTTCCGTAGTAGAGATGGGGGAATATGATTCATTTAGAAGAACCGATTCATTTGAAACGATTCACTAAGATGATTTGTTAATTTGATTCGTTCATTCAATTCATTCATTCGATTACCACGTGACGGAGAGCCGAAAGTGAAACCATAGACTCAGATGAACAATTCCATTGTGTTCTTTATAACTGCTACTGCCTTGCAAGTTTACAGGTCACAAGAAGTGAAATGTTCAAGGTAATTTTAACAAGAGTAATAATCCTTTTCAGAGGTTACAGTCGAAAAATGCTACACAACTGTCCAAATAATCCTTTCCAAACTTAAGTAGCTACCATTCGAAACTATACGACAATCGAATGTGAAATTTACAGTAGATATGAACATTTTTGTTTCACACGTTAGTTCACAGTACTTCACAAGAATGAGAACAGGAATGAGAACCTTGAAGTAAACTTAACCTAACATTTCGCAACGAGCTGGATTACAGTTCCGTGAAGTATGTGACTTGAAACGACGTGATAATTTCTTATTTAAAAACAAATATTTTTTTGCTATTAGGTTAGGAGTATTTGACTTGTGAACCAGACTTTTAGTTCAAGTTAAATAAAATATAACAGTCATTCTTCACAAGTTGTCATTGATTCAAAAATTGGCGATGTGAATCAGAACAAATGAGGAACCAAGCAAGAACCAAGGAATGAGTTGCGGCTGCCATCTCTTGATTCACAAACGAGTCTATTCATTTTGTTCACTGAATCATGATTCAGTCGTTCAGTGCAATGATTCGTTCATTATGAATCACTCGTTCAGAATCTCCCCATCTCTATTCCGTAGTGAACTTAAGTGTAGTACATCGTAAAAATTACGTTCAACCTACGGACAAACAAACAATGTACACTAGTATCCAAAAGTTAAGCATAATCACTAAATGAGGCCATACTGCCTGATAGGAATGTCAGACACATTGCTGAACAAACGGAAGCTGAACACACACCAAATGTCACACAACTTGTCCAAAAAAACAGTGTCAGAAAGGTTCTGATAGCTAAGGTACACCTTTGACAACAACTAATAAAACTTGGCAATGTCTTCCACAATAAAATATGCTGTTAATAGGGTGTATGGTTACCCCTAATGGCCACACATGCTTCGCAGCGACGTGGCATGCTCTCTATCAGATGGTCAAGAGCTCTTGTGGCAGTCGATCCCATTCTTCCGAAAGGGCAATGTAAAGGTCTTGGAGGGTCCTTGGTGGTGGGTGACGGGATGAATTCGCCTCCCCAATGCATCCCAGGCATGTTCTATAGGGTTCAGATCCGCAGACCTCGCTGGCCAGTCCATGCGATGAATGTCTTCCCCAGCTAGAAATTCATCCTCCAGAGCAGCGCAGTGCGATCGGGCATTATTGTACATTAAGAGAAAGTCTGGACCAACTGCACCTCTGAAGTGTCAAACATGTAGTCTCAGTACCTCATCCCTGTATCTCCGACCATTAACAGTGTTCCTCAGACCACCCATGAAGATGTGCAGGTCCATACGGCCATTCAACATGATGCCGCTCCACACCATGACGCCACCACCACCATACAGGTCCCATTCCATGATGTTCCTGTGGTTGTATCGGCTACCCAGTTCTCTCCAGATTAATGTGCGATGGGAATTGTTCTGCAAACTGAAGCGGGATTCATCTGTGAAGAGCACATGCCTCCATTCATTCATGGTCCAGTTTCGATGTTGACAGCTCTACAGTAAACGGGCTGGTTTCTGTGGTGGAGTGAACGGGACGCACACTGCTGGGCATCAGGCAAACGGTCGTGCTGTTTTGAGCTTCCGGTACACAGTTTGCCGGGAAACGTCAACCCCTGAGACGGCTGCACGCTCCGCCGACCTTTGTCTTGCAGGTGCACTCCGATTTCGTCGGGTGGTTAAGGCCAGATATCGGTCGTCCTGTGGGGTGGTTACCCTTAGTCGATCTGGTACTGGCCTACGATTAACATGTCCTGTGTCTTGAAATCGTCTCCAAAGCCTGGAAATGACACTTCGTGGCACATTCAAGGATATGGCGACTTCGGTCTGTGCCTGGCCTGCTTCCAGGCGGCCGAGTATTCTACCCTGCAAAATGAGATCCAAATGGTGTCGTTGTGCCATTATGTTGTCACGTTCACCACGAGGCTACACTCCGCAAAGTATAACAGGGCAAATACGACTGGGGGAATATGGGATGCAGGCACTGGCTGTGTTTACTTTGCGGTTACGCCACTAGTCAAAGCAGGGAACACTCCTTTCCTAGGTTGGTAGGTGCGTATGTCGTGTTGCCCTACTTACTCGTAACTTGTGCTTAACTTTTGGACACTAGTGTAGTTAATGTACTTCTTAGTGGCCACTACTGCAAGTGACTTGTTGTCACTTCAGCCTGGTGGTATTGACTCATGATTGTTAATCTAAGAGTGTGTACCCATCAGTTGTAATGAAGGAACCAAGGTTGTGGAAATTAGAAACCTTGGTGGGTGAGTGCCACACTTCAGGCATTCAGTCTTTGTCAAGTTCAGCCACAATCCGTATTCTCGTTTGGTTGACTAATAGTTTGAGAGAATCTCGGTTCCCATTTGCCAACGTAACATCATCAGCCAAAAGGAGAGTCTATGGATAGGGCATTTGCAGATCACTTGTACCAGTATCCATGTACAGAATGTAGAGAATACAAGATGAGCTCATGTGGGATGTGATCAAGTGCCTTCTGTGGATCTGGAAAGGTCAAGTAAACTCCTTTTCTTTTCCTGTGTCTCTCTGTCACCAGCCCGATAGCATGGATTGCATCGGTTGTTCTGTGACCTTTAACGGAGCTAATACTTGCCTTCAGGATTGAAATTATCTTTCTAAGACTTACAAAAAGAAATGTAGCTATTCTAGAAAGAGTTAAAGCCCTCTTCTTAAAAAGAGCTTCAGGGGTGCCCAAACTTTACCTGTCAGAGAAACCTTTCTCATAGAGGACTTAAAAAATAACTTTTGGTTTTTACATCTCTCAAAGCAGCAGAACAAGAAATTATTTATTTAAAGGTATGTCATATGAAAATCTGGCTGGAATTTTATTCCACGGGAACATTGACCAACAGAACTTGGATATCAGCGTCACGTTCTTATGAGAATTGATTTTTACCTTCTGTGCTCTTACCAGTTAATCATTCCATGAATCCATAGATTGATGCACATGTGATTTATGCGTTTACCATGCAAGTTGGCCATACGGTTAGGGGCGCGCAGCTGTGAGCTTGCATCCAGGAGATAGTGGGTTCGAACCCCACTGTCAGCAGCCCTGAAGATGATTGTCCGTGGTTTCCCATTTTCACACCAGGCAAATGCTGGGGCAGTACCTTAATTAAGGCCACGGCCGTTTCCTTCCCACTCTGAGCCCTTTCCTATCCCATCGTCGCCATAAGACCTATCTGTGTCGGTCCGACATAAAGCCAATTCTAAAAATAAAAAATATCTGTATGGTAAACTTTTTGAAAGATATCACATTGAGTTATTTAACAAGAGAAGAAATCAGTTGGTGAATATGCAAAAGCCAGTGTTGAATTACTTTTCTTCTTAAAATAAGTATTTGTGTTTACACATTTCTGCGCATTCCAGCAATATTATTAAAGACAGAGGCATGAGCTGCTAGAGGCGTGAAAATTAGGTTCCCTTGTCTTGCAAACCTAATGCTGCAGAGGTTAGAAAAGACCCTTGACAAATATTGTTCATTTCATATTGTTCTAAAGTGTTCAAGCATATTCCTTTTCGCATTGATTATGTGAATTTCAACGCTTTTTAACTACTTCATACATCAGTCTGTTATGCTGCAAATTGTTAGCTAAGGCAGACACTCTGTTGTATTAGCGCTTGAATGTGTCTTGTATACTTTATATTGAAATTTTACAGGTTTGTCTAAGGTAGAACTGCAATGTTGTAGCGACACAAAACATCAAGGGAGTCTTTTCGTAAGACTGCTCAGAATGTGGATGAAAGTAATTTATGTTCTCTCACAAAGAGTAGTGAAGTTAAGTAATTCATTATAACAAAATATTTTTGGTCATCTGTTTTCCGATCTCAGAGGAAGGGTATGGTGATATCACTTCTTGTTCAAACCATTCTGTGAAAACCTAATCTCTCCCATCATGGAGACTCAAAATGATGAGCAAGTGATTAACCTTTAGAATGTCAGCAACGATATATTATCATTTAAACAGCGCACCTTTCTGTCTGCATTCAGCACAATTATGAACAGCAGATGGCAATATCTTGGTGTTCTTTTTCCATTAGAGTAAAGAACGTAGTTTCTGATTTTATTTCGGCTCATTTGTTCATTTATTTCCACACACGGGATTACTGAATTCCATATGCTTCTCTGGTTATGTGACGATTGGTAGTTTGAACAGATACTTTTCAAATTTCTGTGTTAATTCACTGGAATGGCTGCATTGCAGGGGGATTATCAAATATCCTCTGTAATTTTAAGTTTGAATTATTTTTATTGCTATTTTTAAAATTTGATTTTTCGAAGTGTTCAGAATTTTTCTTTTTTAAAAATATATTTTGGAACTTGACAGTATTGTAACAATTGACAGTGGTAAGTACATACCATCCTCAACGTTTCCTGCAAGTTTAAAGTCAGAATATTAAAAATTGTAAATTGCCGGTATGTGGTGCTTTAAATGGGGACTTTCAAAATGCTACTAATTAGCCTGGCATTCTCGGCATGAGAGCACGGCACTAAGAGGGTTAAGACAACAGTCATCCATATTTCGAATACTATCGGTCTTTTCTTGTTGAGGTAAATAAAAGAAGAATTTGTGAGAGTGAGTAAAAATTTTTTTTTTTTTCATATTCCTAACGATCTAAATACCCATTTATAATCCTATATTCAATATAACTTAGCAGATATCACAAAGATCACCCACAAAATTAATCGTATTGAACCTGAATGCAGACAACAACTGCTATAGGCTCCGTGCGCTGCGAGTGGCGAACATTGTAAGTTAACTGTTGATAAACTTTAGCATGATAGGTTAATATAGTTGTTTGATCCGTATTGACTAGTCTGACTCTATTACTGAACTATTTAAAATAGTTTTACTTGAATCCGCCTTGTCAATACATCTTATAATGAAAGAAAACTATTTATTTAACCACTGACCGCTGATGAAGGGAATGGATGACTTTCCGAAACATGTATGGTTAAATAAATAGTTTTCTTTCATTATAAGGTGTATTGACAAGACGGATTCAAGTAAATCTATTTTAAATAGTTCTGTAATAGATTGTAAGTTAATGTGTTTCACCGTGCACATATCCGCTGTCGTCTCACCGCATGCTACCATGGCCGACTAAATAATAACAGTGGGATTTCAGAGTGTTTTATGCAACAACAACAATTGGCCACATTATTCCAAACTTCTTTTATCTATTATACAGTCTTCCTGCAACAGCTGCATGTTGCCCAAGGACAAAGAGTACCTGGATATAGATACAGTAGGTAATGTGATCGTATGATGTTAAGAGTGAGGCACGTCAAACATTTATTTGGTCTCCCTCATCCTTTCTTCCATGTTATCTGTCTTTCCAGTCTTTCTTCTTTCATCCTCTTGACATGTCCAAACCACCTCAGTCTGTTCTGTTCCAGTTTGTCATTTACTTTTTGCACATTTAGCTTTTTCGATATGTCTTCATTTCTCACTGTATCCCTCCTTGTGTTCTGTACCATACTCCTGCCAGTACTCGACTATCATCTCTGAGTCATTGTGCAGGTTTCTGCTGTGTGTGTGATTATAAGTAAGTAATATCCCTTGTTGTTAGCCTTCATTTATACATCTTTATTCCATATTAATCTCGTACCTGCCGGGCTGAGTGGCTCATACGGTTAAGGCGCTGGCCTTCTAACCCCAACTTGGCAGGTTCGATCCTGGCTCAGTCCGGTGGTATTTGAAGGTGCTCAAATATGACAGCCTCGTGTCGGTAGATTTACTGGCGTTAAAAGAACTCCTGCGGGACTAAATTCCGGCACCTCGGCGTCTCCGAAGACCGTAAAGTAGTTAGTGGGGCGTAAAGCAAATAACATTATTGCAGTGGGTAAAGATAGTGCTGCGAGATCTTTTATCTTGTAGATGGCCCTTGTCGCTGCCGCGGTTCTTTCTTCTATGTGGTAATTAAAAGACAGAGCTGTGGTTTGAAGAGTTATTCCTAAGTACTTGAATTTGCTGACTACTGTTAGATCGTTGTTACAGAGGGTAAGAGTGTCTTTTTTAGCAAGTCTCCCTCCTTTTCTGAAGGTCATTTGCACCGTCTTCTGAAGATTGATCGTGAGGTGGTTTTCGTTAACCCACTTTTCTAACTCTAGTAAGGAGGCTTGTAAGCTGTCTTTGTTTGATGATCCTAGTACCATATCATCTGCGTAGAGGATGACTGTCATGTCGGGTGAAGAATTTACTATATTCGTGATGTCTGCAGTGATAATGTTGAACAGTAAAGGACTCATCGGGTCACCCTGCAGTACTCCATTCGTTTGTCTGATCGGGTCCGAGGTGTCGACTCCATCATCAATCTCTATGTAGTTTACTGTCAAGATATTATTTAGCAACTTAAAAAGGGGATGAGCTTCGCTGATCATGTTTTTGATCTTGGTTAGGAGAATTTCTCGATTTACGGAGTCAAAAGCCTTCGTGAAATCCACGAAAACTGCATAGTATTTTCCTTTGGGTAGTCTTAATGCTTCTTCTATTTCCTGTAGCAGGTATTTTACAGCATGAATTGTGCTTCTTCCGGGCATAAATCCGAATTGGCATTCCGGGATTGTTACAGAATCTTGCAATTTCTTTGTAAGGATCTTCATAAATATTTTGAGGATGTTGTTCTCCAATGCAATGCCTCTATAAGAATTTGGGTCATTTGTTTGTCCTTTACCCTTGTATAGGATTTTCATTGATGATCTTCTCCATTCCTCAGGAATAATTCCAGATCTTAGACAGGCATTGAATAAGATCGTCCAGAAAGGCAATAACATTTCTTGAGTTTCTTTGAGATGTTCTGTATGGATACCATCTGGGCCGGGATTGGAACTAATTTGGGACCATCTCAAACTCAGAGATCTCGAAAGGATAGAGAAAGTAAAAGCACGCTTTCTTAAATGTACTCTACGAGTTGGAAAATCGGCCCCATCACGTCTAGTATATGAACTGGCCAAAGAAACTTTTTACATCCAGGACCTCAGAATGAGGCTCCATCTGCCATCTACTGGAGCTTACAATGAACTCCTACGCAGAAGGGAAGAAAAGAAAAAGGAAATCGACCCCGACTTCTATACCTCAGATGCCATGTTGGTGAGAAACTGGACCAAAGAAAATCAAGATCAAAGACATATCATAACACGTCTTTCCATTCATGGTTTTCACCACAAGATATGCACAGTGAAGTCTTTTCATAATCCAGTTGTTAACTGTATTTGCTTTTTATGTGGCAAACAGTGTGACAGGTATCACATCAAGACTTGCAACAAGAGAACCATGTCGATAAGTGAATATTGCAAACCCTAATGCCCATTCGGGTGCCCTTTCTAATAATAATTGTTACCGTGTTTTTGTGGTAGTTAGAGGTGAAAGAAGGTGCGGGGTGGTGAACAGGTCTCAAGCTACGAAAGTAAAATTAATTTAAAATTTAACAAGGTTATATTTTCTTTTCAAAATTAAGAAATAACAATTACGGCAGGTACAGAGTAGCAAGGCAACAAAAGGTGCAATTACAGTATTTACAGTATTTGGGCTTCGAGCCCCGAATTCACACTTCTAGGGCAATTAGCCCAACTTTACTCCAAAATAAGTTTTACCAGAGGGGCCGAAAACCCCATTCATGTTCCAGAGCACTTGCTCCAAATTACACAGAAAAGCCTCCTCGAGGCATACAACACTTAATTTTCAAGAAAGAGCCACACGCTCTCAAACTTTAAGCCTCTCGAAGGCCACACCAAACTCCACCTTCAAGTTGTCCTCTCAGGACATAGACACAGGGGTAACATACCCAACCTACTGAGGTCTATTAAATGAAAAAGGGTAATTACATGACCTCTAAAATAACAATTTGAGAGGAGGCGATCTGCACTCCTAATGTATTTGTTTCAAAACCTAATTTGGCTCTAGGCCACTGATGCAAGGGCTAATCCCATACTACGGAGGTGACTTTAGAAAAGAAACAAATTTACATAATGTTAAGGAAGAATAGGTTGAGAAAATAAGTTCACCTCAAAACAATATGAGTGGGAGCTCGAGAGGGTTAAGCACTCTCTATCCCAATATGTAGTTTAAAAGGTAGAATAGATACAAGTTTTTTTTACATTTTAAGGAAGGTTACATAATGGAAAAACTTCGGACCCGCCCCGAGAGTTAAACTGCTGAGCTAGCAAAGAAAAGAAGTAATTAATCGGCCATTACGTGGTTGTTGACTGCCGCCGAAGAAAGAGGCGCTTCCCGCCGCCTGCTATGTACTTTACACACTGAAAGATGGAACAGAAGTGGCCCGGAGACCCTAAAATCAGCAGTTTATATACTCTCGCGGAAAGTTCGAGGCGTTAGGGGAATGAGAACACCCTCCCACAAAAACTTTATTGGCTAACCAAGGAAACCCCTACACAATATGAAGAAGAAACACATAATTGGTGGAAAATTAATTCAAGAAATTCGGGATTGGCTAAATACAAAACAAGGGGAAAGAAAGGGTTAATATTGCCAACTTAAACAACGACTGAAAGAAATTTAGCAAAGAACAAACTTTTGAAATTAAATTTTCTCCAAAAAAACAGTTCTTTCACTCCGCACTAGGGTGCACTATTGTTGATCTTCAGTAGTGTCCTCTAGAAGAGAAAGTTCACACTTCTTACTACAAGCAAAACAAAAATATGTTGAAAATGACACAGTTCAAAAACTCCAAATTTTCCACGTAGTGACATCTTCTGAGAAATTTGAAAATTAATACCGTCAATAAAGTTCAGACTTCCTCCAGCAGAGGAGTTTCAATTGGCGCACATTTTAAATTAGCGGCATGGAGGTGTACCGCCCGGTACAGTAATAAAGCAAGTAACATTATTATTATTATTATTATTATTATTATTATTATTATTATTATTATTATTATTATTATTATTATTAATCCCGTACCTGGTGGTAGAAGGCACTCCTCAGTTGTATCCTACTAATTTCCGTATCCATTCTTCCATTTTCTGTCAATTTACTTTACAAGTATTTGAAGTGTTCTACTATTTCCAGTTTGTTGTCTCCTATTTTGATAGCTCCTTCTCCTTCTTTACTTCCTCTGCTCATCACCATTGTCTTACTCTTCTCCCCATTGTTCAGTCCATCTATTCAGTAGCCTACCTTCAGCTGTTGTTGTAACACCTCCTCATCTTCTCCCCAGATCACATCCTCATCTGCAAACATCATTACATTCATTCTTTCCCCTCTATAATCTTCCCTTGCTGCCTTTATGATGTAATTCATGACCAGTAGGAACAACACACTCCCTCTCTCACACCATTCTCTTCTACCCACTGTTGTTTTCACACAGCTGTAACAGTTAACATATATTGCTTTTGTTATTTTTATGAGCTGTTTGCGAACGCGCCTCAGTGTCAGACTTGACCAAACTTTTGATCTGGGGATGCTATCAGGTGGTGGTGGTGATTATTGTTTTAAGAGGAAGTACAACTAGGCAACCATCATCTATATAACACTAATCAGAGGACAAAAATGGAAGGGATCCGACACTTCGAAAAATGAAGATATCGGCCAAAGAAAGACAAGGGCCATGAAGGGCGTGAAAATAAACAACTCCCTAGCCTTCGCAAACCTAATAGCATTGGGGTCGGAAAAGTACAAGAGTTGACCAAGGGAGGTCGGATAGGATAGATGAAAGTGAGTAAACGGAAGCAATTCCAGGGCTCAGCTAAGGGCCCCGTGGTTGCCAGTCCATTCTCCTAAGTTCAGAGCCCCTGGGGCCCCTTTTAGTCACCTGTTGCGGCAGGCAGGGGATACCGTGGGTGTTATTCTACTGCCCCCACCCACAGGGGCAGGGATGCTATCATACACCTTTTTCTACTCTTTTGTCGGAAATTGCCCAGAACAAATCGAGCTGCTTTTCTTTGCATTTTTTCCAGTTCTTGAATCAAGTAATCCTGGTGGGGTCTTACCAGAGACTTATATGTCCTCTCCTTTACATCCTTACTTCTTCTTCTTCTTCTTCTTCATCCATTCCCTTTTCCAGATTCTCTCTGGTTAGGGTAGTGTACCAAAGCCCTCCTCCTTACTCGATCTTTCCACCATTCCTCTTCTAGTACTTTCTTGCTATCGACTCCTCTACTTGCAATACAGTCCACAACAGAGCTCCTCCATCTCATTCTAGGCCTCTTTCTGGTCTCTGTATCTATGAATATTCTCTTTGGTATTCTTTCTCCTGGCATTCTCATCATGTGTCCAAAGCATTTCAGCTTTGCTATATCAATCTCTTTTTGAAGTTTACACACTCCCACGCTTCTCCTTATTTCCTCATTTTGCATTCTATCTCATCTTGTCTTTCCCTATATGCTCCTCAAGGACTTCATTTCAGCTGCTTGTATCTTACTTTGGTTCCGCTGAGTCAACGTCCAGACTGCTGAAGCATAGGTCAGTATAGGTTTATAATAGGACGAGTATAAAACCTTCTTGCACTTCATTGGCACATCTTTGTTCCATACAATGTCTCTCACACACTGGTAGAAACTTGCAGACTGCTGTGTTCTTAAATCAATTTCTCCATCCAAATTTCCATCTTGTGATATCATGCTGCCCAAATATTTTAAAATTTTTACTACTTCAAGAGGTTCATTTCCTATTTTTATCACTCCCCTGGATTTTCTGTTACCTCTCGTCATGGTCAGAGTCTTACTTTTTGCAGTACTAATCTTCATTCCAAAATTTCTTATCTCCTCATTCCATAAATCAACTTGTGTCTGTACTTCCTCTTCATTATCTCCCCAAACTACAATGTCATCAGCAAAGAGCATAGACTTTACTTGCTCGCCCATCATCTTCTTCTTGATATTATGTAGAATTCTATCCATGATGATAATGAAGAGTAACACTTTTTATTATAATTTTGGGTCCACCTTATTCAACACATAAAATTGTTGCGTAGATGTAATTACAACATATATTTTTAAATCAGTACTAGTTTCGACGCCCCACTGCGTCATCATCAGCTGATAGAAGTTTGTAGAAAAATTGTCAATCCTATAAGTTTATAAACGTCAAATTCATCACAATTTAAAACCATATTAACACTGCTTGCTGTGCTTCATTGCGCTTCCCATTGACAGTGACCTTTTGAGGTCCGCACTGAACTGGTAACGTTGTTCTTGATAACATCTCAAAGGACTTAGTTGCTCGTTTCTACCTTATTAGGATTGCTCCATTAAAGGGACACTGTGGTTTTTAATGAATTATTTCTACAACGATAGTATGAGAAGTTTTAAGAAGTGCGATAAATTAAGCACATAGTGTTTCAAGACTATTCTAAAATCCACTTTATATCATTAGTGAGCAAACCAGTTTGCACATGTTTTTATCAGTTTATGGCATAAGACTCGCAAGTCTCTGACTTGTTGAAAATATGAATTTAGAGACCGTATATTTTTAACACAGTTTCATGTTGTTAATATGGTCTTGTCTCAGCCTACTACTACTACCAGCTACCCACCAATATCAGGAAGTGCATTGGATGCTGTCAGAGAAATCAAAGGAAATCGACCCCAAGTTTTTTGCTACGGACGCGATGATAGATCAAAATTGGATCAAGGAGCTTCAGGAGCAAAGACATGTGATAACCAGATATGCAATCCACGGTTTTCACCATAAGATTTGCGCAACGAAGATTTTTCACTTCCCGAATAGACTGTGTGTGCTCTTTGTGTGGGAACAGATGTGAACAATATCATCTCTTTAAGTGCAAAAACAGAACGAAATCTGTGACTCAGTATAGCAATTATTATTATTATTATTATTATTATTATTATTATTATTATTATTATTATTATTGAAAGATGCGAAAAAGACCAGAAAACTGATCACACAAAGCTCACTTAGAAGTTGTGCATTTCCTTCTTTGCCAGGCAGCCTTCAATTTTTCTCTCATCGTGGTTCTTCGTTCTTCTGTCCACTTAGCTCCTGTCTTCTTCTTGTGGTTTCTCTCTGACTCTACTTCCCACTTGTTGATTTTCGTTCTGTAGCAGGTTCGATTAGCGATGTCGGCCACTTTGATTCCTGATTTTTCCAGGTCTTGGCGGATTTCCGTTGTCCACCTATTTGTTTTGATGTTTTCTGTTGCCTCAAGTAAGATTCTTGTCAGTCTGTTTTCTGGAAGGCGTTTGATGTGTCCATAAAATTTCAGGCGTCTTTTTCTGATGTCGGCCGCAAGGTTTGAGAGCTCCTCGGTTTTTGTACGAGATTGCAGTCTATATCCTTCGTCAGTCAGTTTTGGGCCGAGAATTTTTCTGATGATTTTACGTTCCTCTTTCAGGATGTCTTCTAGTACTGTTTTCCTGTGGAGATCCAGTGTTTCACCCGCGTATAGTATTTCAGGTTTGATCACAGTGTTGTAATGTCGAATTTTGGTGAAGATTGAAAGGCATTTTTTGTTGTAAATGTTTTGTGTTCAGCCGAGGGCTCTCTTCATTTTCTGGATGCGGACCTCGAGGGCCTTCTGTTCTTTTCCTGTTGGTACTATAATTTCTCCGAGATATCGGAACTCAGTTACTTTTTCGATTGTGCCAAATTTCGTGTTCAAATTCTGGAGGCTGCACTGGTTGCACATGACCTTGGTTTTTGAGAAGGAGATTTGTAGGCCGAATTTTTCTGAGCATTTCTTGAGAGTTTCGATTTGGCTGATTGCCTGTTGTTCGTTTGTTGCAAGGATCGCGAGATCATCTGCGAAAGCGTGACAGGAGATTTTTACATGTCTTCTTGTCATACTTAATGGTTGCCAATTTCCTTGAGCTTTTAGAGCTTGTTCCCATTCTCTCATGATTTTGTCCAGGGCTATGTTAAAGAGTAGTGGGGAGAGTCCATCTCCTTCTCGGACACCAGTTTTTATCTGAAATTTTTCAGATATATTTCCCATGAATTTTACTTGGGAGGTTGTGTTGGTGAGAGTTAGTCTGATGATTTTTTGAGTCTTGTTGTCCAGTCCGTACTCACTCAGTGTTTGGAAGAGAGATTGCCGGTCAATGGAGTCGTATGCTTTCTGGAAGTCCACGAAGGTGCAGATTGTGGGTTGTTTTCTTGTGTGTCGTAGTTTCAAGATGGTTTTCAGGTTGAGTATCTGTTCTGCACAGGATCTGTGGGGCCTGAAGCCCGCTTGGTATTCGCCTATGAGTGGTTCTAGTTGTTCCTGTGTTTTTTGGAGGAGGATTGCAGAGAGGATTTTGTATGTCACTTGCACCAGGAAAATTCCCCTGTAATTGTTCACATCTGTTCGGTCACCTTGTTTGTGAAGTGGAACGAGGAGGGCGTTTGTCCAATTTTCTGGTAGTCTTTCTGTTGTCCAAATTTCTTGTATGATTTGTGTGAGTTCTTGGAGAGAATTCTTTCCTAGATGTTTAAGAAGCTCTGCTATGATGCCATCGTCTCCGGATGCCTTGTTGTTTTTCAGTCGTTGTATTTCCTCTTGTGTAGGTGGGGATGAGTCTGGGTTTGGGTTTGGGTGGGGTTTAAGTGGAAACCTCTCCGTTGGTTCTGGGCAGTTGAGTTGTGACTTGAAGTATCTCGCGAGTTCCTTGGTGTTTTCATCATCTGAGAGTGCCAATTTTCCGTTTTGTTTTCTGAAGCAGAGGTTCTTGGGCGTGTACCCATTTAATCTGTTGCGGAAGACGCTGTAAAAATCTCTGCTGTTGTAGTTGCGGAAGTCCTGTTCGGCCGACTTCAGTTGGTCCTCCAGGTATTTCCTCTTGGTTTGTCTGATGAGTTTAGAGGTCTGTCTGCGGACTTCGCGCAATTTTTCTTCGTTTTCAGGTGTACGGTTGCTGATGAACTTCTGGTATGTGTTTTTTCTATTCAATATGGCTTGGTCACATTCGGTGGTCCAAAACGGGTGTCTGCTCTTTTTCTGTAGTGGGATTTGCTCTGATGCAGTCTTCATGATTTTGTCGTGGAATTCGTTCCAAGTTTTGGCTGGGATTTTTTCCCATATTTCCCGGAGATTTGATGTTTTTATTTGTGCTGTGTCCAATTTTTTGTTTGCCTTGGATTTCTGGTAGAAGCGTTTTGGGGTAAATTTCACTTTGATTCTTGTTAGATGATGGTCTGAGTCAATGTTGGCTCCTCTGCGGACTTGAACGTTGTGTACTTCTTTTTGTGCTGGGAAGGAGATGGCGACATGATTGATCTGGTGTTTGCCGCAGCAGGTGTTGGGTGATTCCCATGTGAAGAGCTTATTGGGGTTTTTCCGTAGGGATGTTGACATGATTTTCAGGTCGTGTTGTTGACAGAGCTCGATGAGGCATTTGCCATTTTTGTTGGTCTTTTCGTGTGCTGAGAATCTTCCTGCGGTTTTTCTGTAGCACTTTTCTTTACCAATTTTACCGTTGAAATCGCCAAGGAGAATGATGCTGTCTTTTTCAGGTATTTTGATGAGTGTGGTTTCAAGTTTGTTCCAGAAGTTTTCTGTTTGTTTCTGATCTTTGCAGTCGGTGGGTGCGTGGGCATTTACAAAGGTGTAGTGGCGATTTGCACAGTGAAGTCGTAAGGTCATTAGTCTGTTGTTTACGGGTATGATCTCTTCTACGGAGTTCACGATCTTTTTGTGTACGAAAAAGGCCATGCCTAACATTGGTGTGGCTTTTCCTACTGTTCGTGTAATTTTGCTCTTGAAAATGCGGTAGTTACCATATTCTGACGTCTCCGACTCAGTGAGTCTGGTCTCTTGTATGGCGAGTAGCTGGATTTTTTGCTGATCTAATTCTGATGTTAATCTGAGAAGTTTGCCTACTTGTAGGAGTGTGTTTACGTTTAGCGTGCCGATGTAGAAGGGCGTTTTAGTGGGAAGTTTGCCAGAGAGCTCCGACTCTCTCTTTCGTGTCAGCCCGGCTCCTCCAGAATCCGAGTGGCCGGTTGCCGCCTTCGTTTTCAGTTGGCGGGTGGATTGGTTACCACCTGGAGTAATGTTGTTCTTACTTGCACGAATCATGGTGTGCTTGTTCTCAAGCGATTGGGTTGATCCCGAGGGATCGGAGTACAATCAGGTGGGTGAGTTCCTGAAGGTTTTCTGAGGCAGCCGCTCCAACTCGGAGTACAGACGCTGACCAGTTGCCGCACCAAATAGGTGAACAGACGCTACTGGATTTATTATTATCCTATGCCGTTGGCCATCTAGTGGCTCTTCTGCCTTTAGGGGCAGTTTCCCACCCCAAGGGCAAGAGAGTGCCCTGAACCTCTACCCGCTCATCCGCTCTCCGAAGAGGCCGTTGGCACTTGGTAGAGGAGGACCACTTATACCGGTGGTCACTCAGTTTGTGGACGCAGTTTAACGTCATGCCCGGGACATTATTATTATTATTATTATTATTATTATTATTATTATCAAGGTCATTTTGCAGTTGTTCACAGTGTTGTAACGTATTTATTACTCTGTACAGAATGACATCATCTGCAAAAAGCCTTATCTCTGATTCCACTTCTCTACACATATCATTTATATATATAAGAAAACATAAAGGTCCAATAATACTGTCTTGAGGAATTCCCCTCTTAATTATTACAGGGTCAGATAAAGCTTCGCCTACTTTAATTCTCTGAATTCTATTTTCTAGGAAGATAGCCACCCATTTAGTCACTCTTTTGTCAAGTCCAATTTAATCATCATGGCTGTTTAGAATTAATATCACGCTGTTTGATTTTGGTCGTGTTATTTTTTCTCCAACCATTAATAATGTAAATGATTCAGCGTGATGAGAAGTGACGCTATGCATATTGTAATAAGAATGAATGACGTCGTCCCCAGCTCCAGTCGGTGATTCATGACCTTTTGATACGATTTTACGGCTTGTAGGGCATGTTCTTTGGCGCATATCTTGCATACCTTTATTCTTTGAAGCCTTCGAAAGGGAAGGGAGCTGGAAACTTACATCTTCACTGTATCTTGTTGCCTACATGTATTTATTTGTCTTACCTGGAGGGTTCACGAAATATATTCAGTAGTTGGTTTAAGGCTTGTGTGTAAGACGGAATTGATAAGTAATGTTCTGTACGGTGGTTCTAAAATGTCTGATGTAAACTAAATATCAATATAAATGATATTTAAATCATTTCTTTTGTTGTACTCTGCACATTTGTGCGCACTTCCTATAATAAATAAAATGTCTGATGTATCGCAGAGGCTGTGGGAATCGATAGGGGTGGTAGCACTGTTTGTATTGGTTACGCAATTGTTTTCCCATAATGCATGAACTTCTAATTCGTTCTTCAGTTGATGCTCGGATACGAATATAGAATATTTCCGTTAGTAAACTTGTGGTAAAATGGCGTCAGTTGACGATTGGAGTGATGGTGAAATACGAAGTAAATTAGCGGAGCTCGGAACTCCTGTTGGTCCAGTTACAGAAACAACTCGTAAAACGTTGGTGAAAAAATTGAAGAAACTTCTGCAAACGTCGGAGGGAAATGTATCAGGTTCAGGTAGGACGCGTCGGAGCCTTAGCCGCTTCAGCTCTGGCGATGAGGATAGTCAAGAAGACGCTCCAAGCATGCCTCCTCCGTCCAGAACGCGAACTCTGCGTCGCAGAACTGTTGGACCCACTGACTTAACATCTCCCAATGATTCAGCGGCTTCATTACAACGAGATTCAGGTACAGGTACCAATAAAACCGTGACGAAAATATCTAGGAAAAGCACCAGTGCCATTACGACAGTACCAAAAGACGATTTCGACTCGGGATCTGATTCAGATGTACCAACCAAAACTTACGAGAGCTCTGTATCTGGCAGGAGAGCATTAAAGCCAGAATCTCCTCCACAGCCTCGTACATATTCAAGTCCAGACTCCAGTACCTCTCGTTCATTTGGAAGTTCTAAATTGGATTCAGGAATATCATCACGTATATCCACTACTTCTGCACCAGAGTCGAGCACTACACCTTCACGTACGTACTCGAACTTTAGATCAGAGACAACATCATCAACTCGGCAGTATGTTACTTCTCGACCTGATCCACTCACGCCATCCCTCTTCTCTACCTCATCTGGTCTTGATAGAGGTTTGACATCTGGTCTTGATAGAAGTTTAACATCTGGTCTTGATAGAGGTTTGACATCTGGAACTTCTACCTTTCGTGATGTACCTATTTCTAGAACAGTGCTACCACCAATGGGATCTTCTAGGAACATTGAAACAAGCCGTATTTATGATAAAGTGTCTTCTGATTACCGCAAAAATATTCAGCAGGAGGAGGAGGATGGAGAGACAGAAGAGGAAGAAAATTCTACTACTGGTTTTCAGTCTGAGTTTCTGTCTCGGCTGCAGGGGAAGGCAAGATCTAGTAGCAGTTACAAACCCCCTTCTCGAGATGAATCATCTTCTCGTGTGTTTAGCCGAACATCGATAAGCCCGTCCAGGTCAATAGTATCGCCTAATGTTCAATTGTTTGACAAGTACAAGGGTATTAATTTTGGCAGTTATGGAAGCAGACTTTCGGCTGCTACAAGAGATCTGTTTTCTTCAAAGAAGAGTGTTGATTATCCCGACAGACTGTATCCAGGCAAGTTTAAATCCACCGGAAGAGTCTGTAACAGTACACTGATGTACATATTCATTGCAGTGGTTGCTGTGTTGATTACGGGTGTGGTATATATCAGTCTTGGTCCAAATCCACTTGGGTTAGAGTCTGATGATAATACATATCCCATCTGTGATGCAGATAACACCACACAGCCCTGTATTGAGAGTAAGGATCTCCAACCAGCCCTGAACTTGCTGAAAATCATCAAACCAAAGCTGCACGAGATGGCTATTAAAACTTACTGTGATGCATTACCTGGAAATGGTGTTTCGGAAATACCGTCTTTATCGGAAACTGCAGCTGTTGAATTCTTATTGAAGAAACTTCCCAAACAAACTAAATCCTTTCAAGTTGAACAAGATTTGAGGCGACTGAAAATTCTTGTTATGGCAAATCCCCATTGGGATATTAAGTTAGATCTTGAGAAGGCTGATTCTGATGGTACGGAGGTGGATTCTAAAGTTCTTATTTACTCTGCTGGACTGGCAGCTCAAAACATTAACTATCCCGTCAGTTGTGTTATACGTCACTTTGTTTATGGAATAGCACGTTGGGTGGTGATCACTGCTTGTGTCATTGGCTTCATTGCATTGGTTCTTTATTGTTATCGTGTATATAAACGGCGCCAAGAAAAACACAGGCGTGATGTCTATAGCATGGTTAACAAGGTACTTACAATGCTGGCCAGTCACTATGAACAGGATAAGCAGGGTTACTTGGCCGTTGATAACTGTCGTGATGAACTCATTCAGCCCATGCACAGAGATTCCATGAAAACAGTGTGGGATGCAGCTGTGGACTTCATAGAAAAGCACGAGTCTCGAGTCCGCACGGAACTTCATAATGTCCGAGGGGAGAACGTGAAGGTTTGGAGGTGGCTGCCTGCTAAAGGACCTCCTTTGAGTGATGCTCCAAAGCTTGATCGGCTCTTATAGTAATACCTAGCCTGTGTGTTTTGGAGTGAATCCTGTTGTTTGATTCTGAGGAAGTATGTAATATATCAGTGCATCAGAATTCAAAACAATTTTGTTTTTAATGTGTAGGTTAGGAAAGTGTTCATAATGTGTTTTTAAAAAATGGATTACAATCAAAAAAGTACTATTCAAAATAGTGAAAAGTGTTTTTTATTCAAAGTGTTAGAGAAAAAGGGGGAGCATTTACATACCTTCCAGTTGAAATGTACAAAGGCAATATTTTTCCACAGCATTAGGACTGTTTGTATATGTTATTTTTCTGAATTAAGAGAGTCATTTATTAATCATGCTTGCCATAAGTAAAATCCATAAAGGTGTACCTCAATGAAGTGCTAATACAGTAGGACATTTTATGAATGTGAATTATGTCATTAACAATCAGTGAGTGTGAGGAAGTTACTAATACTGTTGGTGTCTTAACTGCATGCTGTGTAATACTAAAAAAATATATATATAAATACATTAATCTCTCTAAATGTCAATCTAGAAAAATGACTTTAAATCTTACAGATAGCTTTTTAAGTGAGATTTCTATTGGAGTGTGATATCATTGTCATCAGACCCCGGTGATGGTAGTCAAATGCAAAATATATTAAGGAGAGCCTGTAGTTGTAAATTTTTGTTCTTTGTGGAAGATTTTGTTGGTAATTGTTCTGCGATGATCGTACCAGTCTCTTGTGAAGAACTGTTGCACTCTTTCAAGATTTTATACATCAAATTATAATATGCAAGTTATTTTGTTATGAAGATAACATTAATAAATGACACTGTAAGATGCTGTCTTAAGTAGAATTAAAAATATAAAGCTATTCATTGATACGTAGTATTTGTGTTGCTTGTATCCATCCATATTGTTTCTCTTTTGAACTTTTAAGCTCTTCATATCCTCAGTTAATGTTGAATAAGATAGGCCCCTATATAATGAATGTGTCTGGAAATTCTTTCTGTTGAAAGTGAATAACGTATTAACTATACTCCGCACTGCTTTACTTCTAACCGGGCGAGTTGGCTGTGAGCTTGCATCCGGGAGATAGTGAGTTCGAATCCCACTGTCGGCAGCCCTGAAGATGGTTATCTGTGGTTTCCCATTTTCACACCAGGCAAAGGCATATCAGCTTGTATCGGCATAGTGCGATCTCGAAACCTAGTTGCCAACTTTAATATTCAACGTGTGGTTAACCGGTCTCACTCAACGTGTGTGGTATTCGGTACGGTTCGTGATCTTTTGCATTTTTCTTCAGTAATTAGTGTTTTTTCATATTAGTCTTTCTTTAGTGTAGTACAGTATAGCCTAGTTTACAGTTTAGCATAGCATAAGTTACGGCATGACTTTATTTAAGGGTCCGCAAGGATTAATAACAGGAGCCACCAGTAGGTGGCGCATGCGAGTTGACTGTTCCACTAGTAGCGCCAAGAGGAACGACAATGCTGCCAACTGTTGGTTGTCCTTGCCGTGCAGACAGTATGCACCACGGCGATAGAAAAGAGCCTCAATTTAAGATTATTAAAAATTTTTTTTAATTAGTCAACCAATTCAATACAAAGTTAGGACTTATAGGATGTAAGTCCTAACGTTGCAGATATCATTTGTATTGAATAGGTTGACTAATAAAAATTTTTAATAATCTTAACTTGATGTACATTTTCAATACGGACCAAATATGAAGTTTGTAACATGTAATAAGAAAAGAGCCTGTCGAAGGGGCCACCGTTGTCATGACAGAGATTGGCCTGGATGTGCAAAGATAGGTACAACTATTTGCGTCCATGTATTGGTTAGTGTACTTGGTTCGCGTGTGTTTAGCAGGCTCCAGTGTGGTTCGGGAAAGAAAAGTGCCCAAGTGTCTCTGAGATCAGTGGCCGCCATAACCTCTTTCCAGTGCCAACCATTAGCGGTGAATGATTTGTTATTTCCTCATTCTCTTTTATTCTTAATAAGGTATTCCCTTTTTAGTGTCAGATGTTGTGAGTAAATGTAGTTTTTATGAATTTGTTTTCAATCCCGATTCATTCGCTTTTCTGAGCACGGTATTACATTTTATGAAAACTGTTTTCTGCGGTCGTATTGCATCCGCTGTTCTCGTGGCAGTAGCATGCTGGTACTCATTTGTCTTGCAAAACATAAGTTTAGAAGTAAAGCCGTATGGAGTTTAGCACCACCTTAAGGTTCTCCCAAAATCAGTCCGTGCACCATAATTTGACAGTAGAAATTTGTGACTGTATCTGTGTACCTTGGTAGCTTCATATTTTTCTGAACAGTTTGATATTTTTAAATATGTGACAATGCATGCCTTTAGTGTTTTGTTTTTATGTGTTTCCCTGCTTTTGATGTTATCAAGATGTTTTTGAATTATTTTTACATAAAATGTAGCCTAGTTCTTAGAATATGAAAATTATTTATTGAAAGAAATGCTAGAGATTAGTCTCATGGCCTTTGTACTGTCATGGTTGAGAATAAAAATATTTATCATAGGCGAACAACATCGTATTAAGAATCAATTCGTGCATATTTGTGCTTGATTCAAATTTTATTATTTTAATGTTGTAAATGGGTGATGTGAATAAAAATTAGATGCATTTCATGAGACTGAAGTCACTTGCGAGATTGATCTCGTCATGCAGATGAATAAAGTTTGCTTCCCGCTAACAAGATGGATCCCTGTCACTTGAGATATATCTTGTACACCAGCCTTGGTATCTGTTAGCTGATATCACATTTATATAAACAAATACCACCTGATAGAGGGAGAATTTGAACATCCTGTAATGCAGCTCAGTCTTTTACAATTCTTTCGAACTAATTTACTCAAGAACAATGGTAATGGAGGGAGAAATTGTGGAGATGCAGGCTCATTTGTTCTAGATTATAGAGAAGTGCAGTGAAGTGATCTTCATTCTCTCGCCTTCCCGTAATAACCTACAGGTGAACTGCCGCAATGGGTCGCATGTGTGACAAATACCATGATCGTTTAAATAAAGAGTTAATGGCAGCATTACGAGGATATGTTTGTTTAGCGCGAAAGTCCTCCTGGCCATTATTCTCGATTTTATTAAACTGGTATGTTATCTCACCTTAAGATAGCTCCTCAGGCCCTTATACTCAGGTAAAAAGCCATGAGCTGACCGGTAATCGAACCAGAGCCTCTAGGTAACTGTTAGACTCGCTACCCATAGACCGCAGCACTGATTGAACTAATCTTTAGTCTCATTTTTTTAGGCAGGGAAAGTATAGCCTATACTTTAGATTTGTTTCTATTTTGTAAGAAAAATATAGCGAGAATGGAATTATTAACCCTACGCAGGCGGAAGCACTTTGTCTGTACGCGGACCACAAGTTTGGAAAAATAAAACTCGTCCACATCAACACTTCCGCCCGCATTACTAAACTTTCACAGCATACACGTACGTGCGGAACGACTTATCCTTTGTTTACTTCTCGCGACGGATATATAGAGCGGCGCATAAGTCTGCTAATCTCTATACTTTGAAACTAAGGCCATAGGATGGAGCTGAGAAGCCAGTCAGAGGGAGGTCTCTTAGGCCTTTACCTTGCTGTGCAAACTCCATTGGTCTGTACTGGTACCACATGCAACTACGTTGGCCGATAGGAATGGAAGTTGCTACTTCAGAAAAGGTTAATGGCATGTATTGCTCTTCATGTTATAAAAGTAAATATATTTCTGAAGGTGGGATAGTTGGTTCCTGGGTATCGCAAAGAACACATCTCTGCTCTGACACTCATTCTTAGTGAAATTTCATTTATTTCTACTTCCTTAGAATGTTACAAACATAAGGTAGTACAAGATAAATTTTTACCGTCTGAAGGTCATTGGGCTGAGCATCAGCCGCTTGGTAGGCAAGGCCCATCAGGGCTGTTTTACCATGGGGTTGGTTTGTTTTGTAGTTCTAGCAGTAATCATCACCACCACCTTCCTTGTCATTATTCTGATACCAACAGTTTCTCTTTAGGACCTTTTTGATGGGTGCACCACCCTGCCGTTTTTACAGGCCTCCCAGCTAATGTAACCTAGATATGTGCTACACAGTTCAAAAATATTAGGGGAGCATGTTTTTGAATGTATGCCATTCTCCACAAAACAATACCTCACACCCAGGTATATTACCAACTAAACCTCTATTCTTTACCATTGAAGTATACAAAAGAATATCATTGGATTCGCGTTCAGTTTCAGAACATAAATGGAAATGTCCAAATAGGGCCGAAAACAAAGTGATACCAGTCCTCCAGGATGGATCTTTATCACAGTTGGAGAGCTTCAGTATGGTATATGTCCTCCATGAGCATTTATCACAGCTTGGCGCCTACATGGCATGCTCCGTATAAGTCGACGGAGGTCATTTTGCGGCATCAGTTCCCATTCTTCAATGAGAGCCTGTTGGAGGTCTTGGAGAGTTTGTGGTGGAACAGGATACCCACGAACACTTCTGTCAAGCCTATCACTCTTGCTCAATGGGATTAAGGTTAGGACTTACTGCTGGCCATTCCATCTCTTGAATGTCCAGTTCTCGCAAGACAGCTCTGGTGAAGCGCGCTACATGAGCACTGGCGTCGTGTATGAGTAGAAATTCAGGGCCAACACCATATGCAGCAAGCAACACATGCTGTAGCTGTATTTGCTCGCTGTACCCTGCAGCGGTAAGATTACCGCGGACGACGATAAGATCCGTACAGCTATCAATACTGATGCAACCCGATACCATCATAGAACCTTGTCCGAATCGGTTGCCTTCCTGGACAACATTTGGCATGTACTGCTCACCACAGCGTCTCCATCACGCTGTGTCTGTAAATCTGGACTCGTCTGTGAACAACACAGGTCTTCATTGACGAAGTTGCCAATTGACGTGGGTAGGGGCAAACAGAAGGCAAGCTGCATGATGTTGCTGTGTTAAACGGGGCACTGGAACAGGACGTCTGGGTTGTAAGGACACTTCTCTTAACCTGTTCCTCACTGTCTGGTCAGACACTGTCAATCCAGTGACCCTCCTGAGGTCTTATTGCAGTTCTCTGGCAGTTGCTGAAGACGCTGCAACGCACAGATGGTCAGATATCGGGTCATCCTGTGGGGTTGTCATGCGTCCATGACCTTATCCAACCCTCCTTGTGAACTGCCCTGTCTCGTAGCGATTTCACAAGCGTTGAATAATTGACGGAGAGGCATTGAGATCCACAGCAACACGGCGAAAAGTCCATCCTTCCTGGATCAAATTGCTGGCCCTTGCGACGTGAACCTCGTTAAGATGTCTGATGGGTTTGTGCTGGTTTACGTACAACATGCTCAAATGATCGCAGTAGTCTATGTACCTCACGATGATACAGGGACGCACTGCTGTCCACTTTGTTCTGAGGGGTCACCTGACAGTTTAATGCATGGCTACGCCTACAGATGGAGTATAACTTTGATTTGGCAAACCATGAGTAGTAAGGTCTCAAGGTATGCTGTACGACCATTGGAACCCCATCTACCAAAATTAACGTTCACATACCAGACATTACAAAGGATGTTCCCCTAATTTTTTTAACTGTGTAGTTATGTAATATTAACACTAAAATTTGAATCACTGAGTGCTCTAAATTAAAATGTTTGTACTATAAAACTGTTTATTTAAAAGGTAAAGCCTTTTTATTATTAACATAATTGCCTCAATTGCATCGGAGGTTAAATTTTTAGCTTGACTGTCACGCAATGTAGTGCGCGAGCGGTGTCTTTGTTAATGTGGAATCGCATGGGAGCACTTGATTCCTCCTGACGTCGCAAACCCATGTGGCACTCAACAGCAACCGAAGGGTAAACCCCGATGTTACATGATTATGAACGAGCAGTAGAACACTAGAAGTTCAAAATACTCTGTTATGTCTTGTTCGTGATAACACAAAAATAGTTAAATTTTGCAGTTAAAGTTTACTGTCTGGTATTATTGTTAATGTCCTGAGGCGTATAACTTGAAATTTTAGCATATTAATTTTTTATGTAGTATTCCCCACCTGTCTACTCATTCCTGCCATCGGCTGACGAAAATTTCTGGGGGGAACAGTGACCAATAAAACTAAAATATGTACTTCCTTCAAACTTCGGAATATTCTTGCTGTGGCATCTGTTCTTTCCTGTCCCCTCTCCCCTCAAAACTCCTCTGTAGGTGGGAAAGGTTAGAATACCTGCACAGTATCCCTTATTTAGGTCGCTCTGTGAATGAACAGTAGCATGTCAGCCTCCAAATCCCAAGATAGAGGGTTTAAACCCGTCGGAGGTAATCAGATTTTTAGAGGGTAGAAAGAAATAATTTGACACGTATGTCGTACCACGTCGGCATATAAAATATATCTGGCGACTCATTTGGTATTGTTGACGTAACTTAGAAACTCAGCCATAGATAACCCAAGAGAGATTCTGCCAACTGGCAGAGAAAAATGTAACATCAAAATTGACACACAGGTAGCTTACCTCCCTTGGTTAATCCTTGTTTTTTTCCAACCCCCTTTTAATAACCTCTTAACGGAGGCAGGCAGGAGATACCGTAGATGTATTGTATCGCTCCACCCACGTGGGGAGTTAAATCAGCTGCTCGGATAGCACTATGAAATGTATAACTTTCTTGCCACTCGATCTTGAGATTTTCTAATGCTTGTGTAGTTGGAAATTGCATCCAGGCTTCTGCTTGTGACCTAATTGCTCTAACTACCTGCCACAAAATCCTGGTCGAAATCTATATCTTTGGCTAAACCACACCACTTCGAATCTTGTAGTCACGTACGATAACGAAAAAAAAAAATCTTGTTATAACTCCACCTCTTGTCTCTTGTATTAGTTTCAGAATGTTGTGATAATCCACATTTTCTTTATGAAACCCTTAGAGGTCATTATAATTATGTTCAAGAGCATCTCTTTTTGCTTAAATACATTTTTCTGTGTTGATAAAACACCGTGCACTCTCTCGTTCTCAGCCTGCTCTCCATCACATTGAGTCAGCTACTGGGCTGTCTCGAGAATTTTTCTGTGGGATGAAGCTCCAGTTTATTCGTCCACAACTGGCGATGTATCTCGGAGAAAATCCGCTAATTAGATGCATGTCAGGGGACAGAGGACACTGTTGAGATGAAGCATTTTTATTCATGTACATGTGGGATGCAAGATGGATCTCAAGCTTATTCATATCGCCCAATATTTCTCACCTCATATGTACAAATATGTTCAAGAAAATCAGAAATATACTGCAGGTTAGAGATTGAAGCAAGCTATTCATTTAAACCCTTCCTGAATTGCATCTTCAGTAAAAATAATCACTTGTATTTCGTAACTTGTAGTAATTTCCTGAGCAGTTTTGTTTTATAGACAGTTAGTATGCTTACATTTACTTTCCTATCATTTGGAAAGTAATAGAAAAACTCCTCATGATATCTTTGTTATTATGTACAAATTCTATTTAATTTTGAATATTTTTATTACGTCTATATTAAAATATTGCAATCATAATGCATCCTCAATATTTGAACTAAGTCTAATGTTCTATAAGCAATTGTTGGGAATTTTTATTTAGAAATTAACTTATTCTAAATTTCCCTCATTTGAGCACTGCCACAATTTATTTTATGAATAAAGGAAATGAATATATGAAGTTCATTGCTGTTCTATTTTTTCAATACCTTATGTTGCATAACCCTTAAAGTAGGCTGCCATTTCAGAGTGAATTACTATATTTTTCCCATACGTGTGCTTCTGGCAATTGTCCTGAGCAGAACTGTACTATATGGACCGCAGGCAAGATCATTGAATTCCTGCTTTTCAATGCTCTTTTATGGTAAGCGGATTAGTTATTAGCTTACACGATAGTTGTGCTACAACTGTTGGTATGCCTCTTTAAAGCTCGCTGGAGCTTTCCTGGCAAGTGGGGGCTGTGAGGGTTTCATGCCACATCGTTTTACCCACAATCAGTCGAGGGTTCAGCACAGCACTAAGATTAGACTTCCTTGAGCTGCCACTTTTTATTCTATTGTTCCACTGACATTCTGCCATCTGATTGTCCATTAAGAATGAATAATGCTGCCAGCAGTTTTCCAGTCAGTGATCTAAATTGACTTTTGTGAAGCCCTTGGAACCACGCTCACATCTTGACCAGTGTGTTGTTGAAATTTAAAATAATTTGTATTATCCGCACCCTTTATCTTGTTGTACTAGTACTGTTGTTGTTTACACAACAAAGCCAAAGTATAGAATTCATGCTAGGAACAAGATTCGCATCAAGAAATGTTTTATAATGTTATATAATGTGTATGTGACATAGTTGTTGGCTTACGATGATTACGGTTTAGAAATTTCATATCGATCCATCATATTCTCGATTCAATTCAGATTTCATTTTCATTCAGTTGGCAGCACCAGGCAGCACTATCGATACCGGGACAGCTCCCTCCTTACTCCTCACCACCGTACACAAATGCACCAAGATAAAGTGTGCGGATAATACTAATGTTGGCTTGTGCTGTGACACGTGTTATACATTGGATTTATATGCTGTATAAATCACCAACATAAGCATTTAACTATGCTGCAAAATGTGATAAGTGCTTTTAATGTATGCACTTATTTTCGTGCTATTAAACACTTGAATGAAATGCAAACGTTACATTCCTTTACTAGAATCGCGCAATTCACCCACACCAATACACAAAATCATGATCATGAGTAAACAACTGAACGAAAAACAAACAAATCACACTATTTGAGCTGTGGCCGTTCCAATATCCGTGCATAGTTTGTGAGAACGCACCAGTGTTCACTGTTAAAACAACATGCACTATTCTCCTAGATAAGACACATTGTGTTAACTAATACACATGATAAATCAATTAGTAAGGTTGTAAGAAAACTGTGAAAAAAAAAACTTGAAGCATACTTCTTTCATTTTACACTGCATTCTCATTTCCTGTCCTTAACTTGCTTTGTGGTACACTACAACAATCTTCTCCGAGTTTTCTGGTATCAATCTTTGGTGTTTGTTAAAACTAGCTTCAATTTGGAGAATTATCTCTCTATATTTAAGGATGTACTAGTCGAGTTGGCCGTGCGGTTAGGGGGGCACGGCTGTGGGCTTGCATCCGGGAGATAGTGGGTTAGAATTCCACTGTTGGCAGCCCTAAAGATGGTTTTCCGTGGTTTCCCATTTTCACACCTTAATTAAGACCAGGGCCACTTCCTTTACACTCCTAGGCCTTTCCTATCACAGTCTGTATCACCATAAGACCTATCTATGTCGGTGCGACGTAAATCTTAATATGAGTGGACAGAACTTGAATTCGGGAGTGAGTGTGTTAAACATTCTGGTAAATCCACAGCCAAATATTTGTTTATAGCTACCATGATGTCGTAGCCCCGATTTTGGTTCAGGACATGATATTCTGTTTGCAGACGGAGTCCGAGGGTACATGCCTCATTCTCTCCATTATGTCTAGCGAATCACTAAGACGCAACACGTGTTTCTAGCTTCTTGATTGATTGTGTTATGATTTGGAAGTGTGTGTTAATGAGTGCCAGTTCCCTTTGAACCATTTCATTGCCGAAAGAGTTAACAACATTAATAATAGTTGAAAACATGCTCAATAAACTTGAAATGTATGCACTAATCTCAAATATATGCAAAAATTAAACTTAATAATTCATTTAATTTTGCCTTCTAACACACTTCCTTGTCGGGTTTGGAGGTCTGCATATTGGCAAACAGATTATGCATTTGTATAAGCCCGCCCGTAGGCCATGATTGGTAAGGAAAGTCTAAACGGTCTGACACTGAGGTTAGCCCGTTCGAGTCTCGGTGGTCGAAAAACTGTTCATCAGAATGTTGGCTAGCAGGGTGGGGGAGGTGGTGGTATACAATTTCTAATCACTAGATTGTGTGTCAAAAACTTGGATCAAATTCCAAACCTCTCTGCGGTGCTCATATGGAGTGAGGGCACATGACGGTGTTGATGGGAATTTGTCCACCGGATGGAGACCTTAAGCCTTGAGCAGACCCCTTGGTGGTATTCGACAGGAGTGCCTATGTGCCGGCACCAGATTTCACCCTCTCCCTTCCTGCTATTATATATATCACGTCATTCATTTCGTCCCATTAACTCCTCTGATGAGGTTGATGTCAGGACGGGCATCCAGTCATAAAAAACCCGCCACGACAGATTCATCTCACCTCATACCCGGCCCCTTAGAGAAACGGGACAAGGGTTGGACAAACAAACAAAATAAATGCATTTGCATACAAATCTCATGTAGTTATAATTTAGTTCAGTCAGTGAATATTTAAGTTTCTTTGCGTGCTGAAGGTTATACATGTTCGAAGGGCAGAGGACCTTGGTATCAGCTTCTCTGAAACGACTTGGCTTGTGGGCTACTCTCTTGCGGCTGATGCATGAGCATGCATTGAAAATGGGATGACGATGGGCAAACGACATGCCATGGGTGAACAGTAGTTCATTGAAGCCAGCCTCTCGCACAATGTTCGGAGCAACCACGGTGCCATAGTTCGAGAAATCACCAGCAGGTACAACGGTAATTACTGGGCCAGTTTTCCAGCACACTGCTGCGCAAGGGATTGCAAAGTTGACTGTTGAGTCATACCCCAATGCTGACTGCTCTCCACTGAAAGCAGCGAATCATCGCTCACATCGTTGGCAGCTGCAAGCTACATGCTTGCTCGGGTAGTTGGACTGATGTTTCTTTATATCATCAGAGGCAGTGTTAGAGTGGATGGAAGGGCTGGACATTCTGATATGAAATTGTTTTCTTGTTATTGTGTTACATTAAATTGTATATATGTAGATTTTATGCCATACGGTAAATAAAGAAATAAATCCGGTTCATTGCGTCAATGGCTGGGTGCGTGTATGCTGAATCCCATCGGAGGCTATGTTACATGGTTGCAATGTCAGGTGGAGGAGCTATGATGATCTTCGTGATGTTTTCATGGGAAAATACGAGCCCATTATTCCGGTACACCAATCCCTAACGGGTATCTGGATGTTACTGGGAACCACGTCCATCCGTTCATGTCAGCAGTGTTCCCAAATGGGAACGGCTACTTCTAACAAGACTATGTGCCTTGCCACACCAGGACTGTGAAGGACATGATAGTGAATTTACTTTAAGCCCCGATTTGAACCACACAACATCTGTGGTTCAGCTTTGGGAAGCAGGTTCGTTGTATATCACCTCCCAGCCGTGTACGCCAACTGGAGGACCTGCTATTGCTCACGTGCTACCAGATACCTAGTATACCGTCCACCAGCTCGGTGAACCTACATCGTATGAGGTAGGTTGTCTTAATGTAATGGATCATCGGTGTATGTGTAGTAAGAGTGGACTTCAGAAGCTCGGTAATTTAGTGGCTGTTAGAAGTATTGGATTATGATGCTAAAATTGATTCAGTAATGTTATTTGTTTTTATGTCCCTCTAACTAATTTCTTTTAAACTGTTTTTGCTGATGCCAAGGTGCAGGATTTAGTCCCACAGGAGTTCTTTTACGTGCCAGTAAATCTAAGGACACGAGGCTGACGTATTTGAGCACCACCAGACTGAGCCCGGATCGAACCTGCCAAGTTGGGGTCAGAAGGCGAGGACCAGCCTCAACTGTCTGAGCCACTAAGCCCGGCTAAAGTTGATTTATCCCAAGAGCTATTAGAGGACTTAGTTGATTCAAGACACTGAACAACATTATAGTGCGAGTGAACAGTTTACCAGTGAATGTGAGGAAATAATAGATCCTCACATGAAGTATCTTGGTAAGGACCAAGTGACATTTTGGATTGCTTAGTCAGCGTGCCAACAAACATGTAGATGGCACAGAAATATAATTATTCGGTCCCTTGGGCTTCAAGGGAGATGTTGCAAATAATGTTGTTCTTCTTGTCCTACCGCTTTGCCCCCACACCTGTGGATTTGGCCCTGTTTTACGCCCGGATGCCCCTCCTGATGCCAACCTTATATGGAGGGATGTAATCGCTATTGCATATTTCTGTAGTAGTTGGTAGTGGGGCATATTGTCTGAATATGAAGAGGAGAGTGTTGGGACGGACACAAACACCCAGTTCCCGAGCTGGAAGAATTAATCAGAAGCTATTAAAATCCCCGACCCGGCCAGGAATCGAACCCGGGACCTTCTGAACCAAAGGCCAGTATGCTGACCATTCAGCCAGCTAGTCAGACATTGCAAATACTGTTTTTGTTTCATAGAAACTTGGTGCAAATCATTGGTTCATCCTTCATTCACCTAAGTCTCCGCAGTTTGGAAAGGGGCGATACCAACAACTATTAGATGACTCCAGTCCTTCCGAAACGAAGATCTCTGTATAATCACTTGTCCTCCTTGGTATATTCATTTTAAATGTACATCACTCGCAGTGTGAAAAAAGACAAAATCAACTACATGTTTAGTGTGAAAGCTGTGCTCACATTTTGACAGATGACATGATCCGTAGTAGGTTCATCTGATGCAGGTTTAATGTGAGACTTAGCCAATTCATCCACATCACTGGGGCCCACGTGTTTATGACGTGTCTTTTTTTTTTTTCCTTGATATTATTTCCATGTAAAATACAAGTTACGCATGTTTTTATCTGCGGTGACTAAAATTATGCAATTTTCACGGGCCATATAGTCATATTTTGGCTTTTTGACGCGACCATACCAGCAGAGCTGTTTTTCCTCCCTGATGGGCACAACTTTAAAGGATCCTCGCACATGTTCATTGCAAAGAGACTCCCACCGACCGTTGCAACATCCGTATCTCTGTGACGCATTTGCTACTCATGCTTTTTTCTGCCTTGCCCAACATTCAGAGCCGTTCCTGTACACTGCTGGCTACAAGTGTGGTGTCGTCTGCAAAACGGAGGTTATTTAATCTCTTCCCACCATTCGAAAATCCTCCTTTCCAACTGTCGAGGGCATGCCTCAATATATTCACCATAGATCTTAAATAATTCAGGTGACACAATGCATCCTTGTCTCACAACTTTGGGGACTTTGAAACTTGATGATAGATCACCATCAACTCCGACTTTGGCAAAGTTGTTATCATATAAACCTTTTATAAGTGAAATGAGATGAGATGAGATGGAATTCCCATTTCCTCTAGAACACACCACAACTTTGGCCACAAAACACAGTCAAAGGCCTTTTGGTAGTCAAGGAAGCACAGAAACAAAAGATTGTTGAATTCATGTGCCTTTTCAACCAACTGACAATTATTTAGAATCTGTTCTCTAGTTCCTCTTCCCTTGAAAAAGCCAGCCTGTTCTGATGGGAGCTGATATCTAATGTAAGGCTTCAAACGTTCATTTATAATATGCAATAATATTTTACTTGCATGTGATATTAGTGAGATGGTTCAATAATTCCTGCAGTTCCTTCTTGATCTCTGTGTGAAGTGGAATGAAGATGAAAATGAGCCAGTCTTGTGGCCATACACCACTGTCCCATATCTTGTTACAAATGAAGTGCATTAAACATACTCTTTCTTCTCCCATTTCCTTAATCATTTCCCCAGTGATGCCATCACTTCCTGATGCTTTATGATTCTTCAGGTGAAGAAATATGTTAATTCTCTTCTTTAGCTATATATATTAAAATTCTTATATTACATTAAGACCTAATGAAATGGGGGGGCTAAGAAAACTAAAACTGTGGCATGTTGATAAATAATGGTATGGAAGTAAAGTCCATCTGTCATCTCCATATAAACACGGACTTAACCTTGGGCTGTTCTTGGGATCCAATAGAACTCAGGTGGTAGTGGTGGTGAGGAATCTCGTAAGGTGAGTAGTCTTGAAAGTCGGTTGGATAATGACCTTTTGTAGATATCCTTTCTCAACCGTGGATCGGGGAAGGTTATTGTGGGGATTGAAGTGCCGAGCCTCTCCAAAAAGAAGATATTTTCTGTGAAGATATTGAGGTAAAGTAGAGAGAGAATCATTGAGATGGCTTTTTACTGTTTAGCTTTACACTTAATAGATGAGGTTGTTAGCCTCTATCTTGCAACCACATCCTGTGGCATTAATTACAGTCTTTTATTAGATAAGGTTTGATTATTATAGTAGCAGCCTTGAGTTACTGTAAGTCGTGTAGCCCCAATCACTCATAGCAGAGAACATGACTCTATTTACCTTTTAAGTGAAGAGTCCAATTTGTTTTGAAAATGTGGACCCTTTCCTCTCTTCCAGTTGACACCAGGGTCTTGAGAGGTGTGACAATTATGTCAGATCTGACAAATTTGTCAATATTTAATGACAATTTCCTGTTTCACAAATGCTATACAAGTTTCTCTTACATGACAAGCAGAATATTGTAACTTTAAGAACTTGTTTCATAAACACAACAATTTTATATTACTGTATTGCACTCTAGACGGCTCTGAAGAGCGATATCGATCATTGAATGCGATGCACAAACAATCGACTGTTATTACGAAGCGGTAAGACCCAAGAATGAAATGTAACCCTGCATTTTGTGCCTAGTCACTCAGCCAATGCAGTGGAAACAAAACTTGCTGTTGTGGTGTTTGTGACTGCAGCAGATGTCTTCCGAATACAAAATTTATCTTTGACTACGGAGTCACTGAAATTGAAGGTTAGGTTAATCTGTTGTCTAGCCGGGCTGAGTGGCTCAGATGGTTGAGGCTCTGGCCTTCTGACTCCAACTTGGCAGGTTCGATCCTGGATCAGTCCGGTGGTATTTGAAGGTGCTCAAATACGTCACCCTCAAGTCGGTAGATTTACTGGCATGGGAAAGAACTCCTGAGGGACTAAATTCCAGCACCTCGGCGTCTCTGAAAACCGTAAAAGAGTAGTTAGTGGGAGGGAAAGCAAATAGCATTATATTATATTAATCTGTTGTCTAAAAAACCTGGCGTTGTCTCATTTCTACTACTACCACTGTTACTAGAGTTCATTATCCACAAGAGATTTTAATTTACAAAATATTTGCAAAAATAAACTCCCTAGTTATGTACACATTACCTGTCCCCTCCACAATGACAATTCTACAAATTTTTAAATATGTCAAAAGCTAATGACATATGTTTCATTACACTATACGTAGCCTATAATTTGACAGATATGTCCGTTTTTTTACCTGTCAGTTCAAAAGTATTATGAAACAAAATTGTCAAATTATAAACCTGTCTGACAATTTCCTGTCACCTGTGAAATTGTAACTTTTATAAAATAGGACTTGGGTGGGGACAAATATGGTTCCTCTCCACATCGTTCTGTCTCTCCACCGTTCCTCATCAAACAATGTGTTCCACTCCACGTTCCGTTGTCCCATGCTGTTCTTCAGAGAGTCAATCCTTCGTAATCTTGGTCTTCCTCGTTCTCTCTCTTTCCAGTGTTTGTCTTAGCATTCTTTCATCCACTTGACATGTCCAAACCACCTCAATCTGTTCTGTTCCAGTTTCTGCACATTTAGCTCTTTTTGTATGTCTCCATTTCTCACTCTATCCCTCCTTGTTTTCTGTACCAGCTCATGCCTGTTCTCTACTCTCATCTCATCTCTCTGAGTCATTGTCCAGGTTTCTGCTGCGTATGCATCAGTAGCAGCGATTGGGAATTAGAACTGGAGTGGGGGCACAAAAATTTATAAAATTAAAAAAAAGTACCAGGGGCTGGAGGAAAATAATGGGCATTTGACAAAATTGCTCTGAAGTAAAGGTTGTCAGTTTATCAACTTAACTGTTGTAATAATAGCTTTTCAGATTTTTACTCTATACTATACAATAAAACCTTACGTAACAATCATCACCATCAAGTAAGGACATGAATTGGTCAAGGCCTGAGGTAGCATGGATGGAAGGTGCACGAGGAAGTTCACTGCGTCTCTACCAACGAATCAACGAGAAGAGTGGACATCATAGCCATCAACAAGAAGGATGTTAAGCAATTTATACACCATATCTGTCAGCTAAATGTAATATTTCTCTTGCTGAATGGGTTGTTGGATCTAGAGGTACCCTGCCAAAGAACACACTCACTGTCCATCAAAATTTTAATATTCCTTTTTATTTCCACTATCAGGTTTCTTAGCCAATATTTATTTAAATAATCTTGAAAAAACCATCTTGAACACATATCAGAAAGAAATAAATTAAGGGTCCGTTTTGTTGACGACACAGTAGTATTTTTAAATAGAGGTCTCATTACTCCCGAAACATTTCTGGGTTGTTTGAATTTGCTTGACAGCAACATTAAATTCACTATGGAGAAAGAAATTGATAAAAAGTTAAATTTCTTGGACCTCACATTAACAAAAACCAACAATAGGATAGATTTCAATATTTTTAGGAAACCCACACAGGCCATCACCACCATCAATAAAAACTCCAACCACCCAGGAACTCACAAACAAGCAGCTTACAACAGCTACATTAATAGATTATTAAAATTTCCCCTAAGTAATTTAAACAAACAGAAAGAAATTAGAATAATAAAACAAATTGCTAAAGCAAATGGCTACAATCCAGAAATGTTAGACAATATTATACGTAAGAAGGAAAACGGAGAAAAAAAGAAAAACCATAAGAAAAGAAAGAAAATCCATGAATGTAATCAATTTGTAACATTTATATATTTTGGAAGTCAAGTTTTAAAAATCATAAATATATTTAAGAAATTTCAACTTAAAACAGCTTTTCGAACCAGAAATAAAATATCAGAACATATATATAATGTACACAGTGTCAATAAAAAAGATATATATACCAATTTGTGAGTATACAGGCTCACTTGTGACGACAGTGAAATGTTTTATATAGGAAGAACTGGGCGAACCTTAAATCAAAGATATCAAGAACACTTCAAGGAAATAAAGTTCAACAAATATTCAGCTTTTGCGGAAAACATTTACAACAATAACCACAGCTTTTTAGGGATCGACAAGGACATGTTAATTTTTAAGGGTAATTATGGATTTGAATTAAAATTTAAATTTAATACACATGAAAACATTATTTTTAGCGCAGACAAGGCATCGAGATAAAATTTTAAATAAAACAGTCGCAAGCAACATTTTGTTTACAATCTTGAGTTGACGTAACATCATGTCCTTGCAGCGCAGTTCCGTACTTAAAGCTGAACGTTTGTCAGTACTCGACCAACAGCCTGAGCACGAGGAAAAGCCAGCCCTTCCTATGGTATGTCCATACCTTTTACAACAACATTGTAAGTTTATATGTATTATTTTCATACTTTTACACTTGTTTTTTCTTTTTCTTATATTTACAGTTGATGTCAACAGGGCTACATTTTAATCTCATTTTAACCAATTTTGACGACACACTCATGTGAAATTAAATTTAAATTTTAACACTGATGATGGACCTTAGTGTCCGAAAACCGGTAATATTTTAATAAAGTGTGTGCTGATATGACTGTATATAATTAATAATAATAAAATTACTACATCAGCACTGTTAATAAGAAATGGCTATGATATTTTTCATTGGCTTGATCTTGTAAAGATAGTCTTTGCAGCCTTGTAAAATAAGCTGTGACATCGTCCTAGCAGCACCACATTCGATCTTCAACCTATGTTTCGCGAAGGCTTAGTGGAAGCGTAATAGAATTCACTAGAGCCTACACATAGCGCTGGTGAAAGTGACTCATGATTTTAAAAAAATTAAATTTCAGTTGTAGTCCGCTTCTGTGTTGTAGTAGTTAGCGTGATTAGCCGCTACCCACGGCCGATTCCCGGCTCTGCCACGAAATTTGAAAAGTGGAACAAGGTCCACTCAGCTTTGGGAGGTCAACTGAGTAGAGGTGGGTTTGATTCCCACCTCAGCCATCCTCGAAGTGGTTTTCCGTATTTTCCCACTTCTCTTTCAGAGAAATGCCGGGATGTTACCTACGATAACTTAAGGACACAGCCACTTCCTTCCCTTTTCTTTGCCTGCCCTTTCCAATCTTCCCATGCCATCACAAGGCCCCTGTTCAGCATAGAAGGTGAGGCTGCCTGGGCGAGTTAGTAGTCCTCCTCCACGGTCTCACACTCCAGGACACTGCCCTTGAGACAGTAGAGGTGGGATCTTTCGCTGAGTCCGAGGGAAAAACCTACCCTGGAGGGTAAAGAACGAAAGAAAGAAAGAAAATATTTCAGTTGTAAATCTCTATTTTCACAGGAAATGAATCAGAGTTCAAAATACCAATTTTTAATTTTCATCCACTCTGTGACAAGAGACCACCAGCGTTCTAACTCCTCGTTCAGTAATTGAATGATTATTTAAATTTTAGCAATATAAATTATTGAAAGTTCACGACTAATACAGCATTGCAACTCCTCATCCTATAAATGAATATTTGCCCCAGTTTGTCCTCTTGAATTCAACTTTATCTTCATATTGTGATCTTTCCTACTTTTATAAACGCCATTCAAACCTATTCGTCTACTAATGTCATTCCACGCCTTCTCTCCGCTGACAGCTCGGAACATACCACTTAGTCGAGCAGCTCTTCTTCTTTCTCTCAATTCTTCCCAACCCAAACATTGCAACATTTTTGTAACGCTACTCTTTTGTCGGAAATCACCCAGAACAAATCGAGCTGCTTTTCTTTGGATTTTTTCCAGTTCTTGAATCAGGTAATCCTGGTGAGGGTCCCATACACTGGAACCATACTCTAGTTGGGGTCTTACCAGAGACTTATATGCACTCTCCTTTACATCCTTACTACAACCCCTAAACACCCTCATGACCATGTGCAGAGATCGGTACCCTTTATTTACAATCCCATTTATGTGATTACCCCAGTGAAGATCTTTCCTTATATTAACACCTAGATACTTACAATGATCCCCAAAAGGAACTTTCACCCCATCAATGAAGTAATTAAAACTGAGAGGACTTTTCCTATTTGTGAAACTCACAACCTGACTTTTAGCCCCGTTTATCAACATACCATTGCCTGCTGTCCATCTCACAACATTTTCGAGGTCACGTTGCAATTGCTCACAATCTTGTAACTTATTTATCACTCTATAGAGAATAACATCATCCTCAAAAAGCCTTACCTCCGATTCCACTCCTTTACTCATATCATTTATATATATAAGAAAACATAAAGGTCCGATAACACTGCCCTGAGGAACTCCCCTCTCAACTATTACAGGGTCAGACAAAGCTTCACCTACTCTAACTCTCTGATATCTATTTTCTAGAAATATAGCAACCCATTCATTCACTCTTTTGTCTAGTCCAATTGCACTCATTTTTGCCAGTAGTCTCCCATGATCCACCCTATCAAATGCTTTAGACATGTCAATTGCGATACAGTCCATTTGACCTCCAGAATCCAAGATATCTGCTATATCTTGCTGGAATCCTACAAGTTGAGCTTCAGTGGAATAACCTTTCCTAAAACCGAATTGCCTTCTATCGAACCAGTTATTAATTTCACAAACATGTCTAATATAATCAGAAAGAATGCCTTCCCAAAGCTTACATACAATGCATGTCAAACTTACTGGCCTGTAATTTTCAGCTTTATGTCTATTACCCTTTCCTTTATACACAGGGGCTACTATAGCAACTCTCCATTCATCTGGTATAGCTCCTTCGACCAAACAATAATCAAATAAGTACTTCAGATATGGTACTATATTCCAACCCATTGTCTTTAGTATATCCCCAGAAATCTGATCAATTCCAGCTGCTTTTCTAGTTTTCAACTTTTGTATCTTATTGTAAATGTCATTGTTATCATATGTAAATTTTATTACTTCCTTGGCCTTAGTCTCTTCCTCTATCTCGACATTATCCTTGTAGCCAACAATCTTTACATACTGCTGACTGAATACTTCTGCCTTTTGAAGATCCTCACATACACACTCCCCTTGTTCATTAATTATTCCTGGAATGTCCTTCTTTGAACCTGTTTCTGCCTTAAAATACCTATACATACCCTTCCATTTTTCACTAAAATTTGTATGACTGCCAATTATGCTTGCCATCATGTTATCCTTAGCTGCCTTCTTTGCTAGATTCAGTTTTCTAGTAAGTTCCTTCAATTTCTCCTTACTTCCACAGCCATTTCTAACTCTATTTCTTTCCAGTCTGCACCTCCTTCTTAGTCTCTTTATTTCTCTATTATAATAAGGTGGGTCTTTACCATTCCTTACCACCCTTAAAGGTACAAAACTGTTTTCGCATTCCTCAACAATTTCTTTAAACCCATCCCAGAGTCTGTTTACATTTTTATTTACCGTTTTCCACCGATCATAGTTACTTTTTAGAAACTACCTCATACCTGCTTTATCAGCCATATGGTACTGCCTAACAGTCCTACTTTTAAGACCTTCCTTTCTATCTCATTTATTTTTAACTACCACAAAAACAGCTTCATGATCACTAATACCATCTATTACTTCAGTTTCCCTATAGAGCTCATCACCACATCAGCCAGTAGGATTTTGACGATTTTTCTTTGCAATTACAATGGGAAGGAAGTGACCGTGGCATTAATTAAGATACAGCACCAGCATTTGCCTGGTATGAAAATGGGAAACCATGGAAGACCATCGTCAGGGCTGCCGACAGTGGGGCTCGAACCCACTATCTCCTTGATGCAAGCTCACAGCTGCGTGCCGTTAAGCGCACAGCCAACTTGCCCGGTGATTTTTCTTTGGGCATTGCCGCAGACACACTTCTTCACAATAAATCACAACATGTTCTGAAGATAAAGCCTACTCGAACAACAGTTCACATTGAGAAGGAGGTATAAGGGATATGGGTTGTGCAACGTACTTCGACGTTGCTTGGTTCTCGCGTATGTCTTAAAATGTTGGAGGAGTTGAAAGCTTCGAGGTCAAATTGTTCCTTGTTTCTCTTGATGGAAATTTCCTAAGAACTATTTCTGGTGACTTCCAAGAATTCCCATTTTTGTTTGTGGGGTAAACAGATCTTGAGAAATGAGAAGATAATTCTGTTGAGCACATCAGTTACTGGAAGAAAATCGGCTTCTTTAAAATAGATTAAAAAGGCATCAAATAGGCAAATATACTCAAAATAGGCACAAACCTCTGAAATACAGGTAGGCATTTAAAGGCACAGTAAAACCAATGAAATCTAGTTTAAAAGACCCCAAAACGGATTTATGTCTCAAAAGCCTACATTTTTTAACACAGGAATAAAATAAAGAAATAGGCAAATTCCCTTCTCTAATAATCACAATCATAATTCCCGGTTTTCCTTCTTAATCCATTTACCACCTAGGCCTGTTTTTTCCCTCAGACTGAGCAAGGGATGCTGAAGAGAGGCCTTGATTGGAAGGGATAGACAAGGAGGAGGAAAGGAAGTGACTGCGGCCTTAAGTTACGTATACCATTCTGGCATTTGCTGGAGGAGAAGTGGGAAACCATGAAAAACCACTTCAAGGATGGCTTATCCCCTGTGGGTGGGGGACGCAGACAAAGAATACACCCACGGTCTCTCCTGCCTGTCGTAAAGAGGCGACTGATGGGGGCAACCAAGGGACGATCGAATTAGAACCATGAGACTACTTGTAATTAGTACCATCACGCAGGGAACACCATGGGTCGCCTTTACTTGCATGTAGTACCACTATGTGAGCAACACCATAGGTGTCACACAGAGGCAGAAAATTGCTGGTTTTAGGTGGCTAAAATGGAATAAAAATTTAATTTTTTTCTCCACAAAGTGTGTGTCACTGGGACTGTATGTCATTGTAGGTAAGTAATATCCCTTGTACATTACTTCTTTGGCCTTCATTAGTACATCTTTATTCCATATTAATCTCCGTACCTGCTGGTATCCTTCTACTAATTTCCATATCCAGTCTTTCGTTTTCTGTCAGTTCACCTCGCGAGTATTTGAAGTGTTCTACTGCAACGTTGGCAAAATAAAACTGGAAAATATTTGCAATAAGTTGTCAATGGTGGCCATTTCCACCATCTTTATTTACAATCCCGTTAATATGTTCTGTTGATAATTACATCAGGGTTGTAGTGGAAACAGAAATAGGTTTCAGACTCACTTATGAAATGACAAAATCATCCGTGTAACAGGTTGCTTAGAAGGCCTATAGACCAATTAAAACAGGAAGATAATTGTATTAAATTAGTCGTAAGTATTTATATGTCTCAGTATACCTCTGTTTATTTGAAGAAAATGCAAAATCAGAAGGGCAAGAAAAGTGCACACCACAGCTACAATTGTGCTTTGTTAGCTTAACTCTTGTAAGTTGTAACTGGTTTCTGTATTGAGACATATTTACCACTAGAACTGTCAGTTAGTTATTATACATCTTAATCATTTTCTAGAGTATCTGGTGAATAATAACAACAACAAAACATTAATGTTTTTCAATTTTTCCATTAATTTAGAAATGAAAGTTTCTGTTACACTTGGATGTTTGAAGTAATAATCAGTATCGCACATTCCAGAGATTTATGAAGCAGTGTAGGTAAAAATACAGTTGACAGTACTGATTTCGTATGGAATTTCTTCACTATCAGCCTTCGAAATAATGCGGGAGGTTTAAAAGAGAAGTGGGTTTCAGACGGCATTCCCTCTTTCCAGATACATTTCAGACTCTGTTCCCGTGCATTCCGGTACCACTGCATCCCTCAATTACATTATATAAATTTCATTCCGTACAGATGTTCTCAATTTCACAAAGTAAATATATTGTATAGTGTATCAAACAGGAAGACTTAGTAAACATTTACTTTGTGAAAGTCTGCTGATAATGTTCAAAGATTTGAAAAACAAAATGTAATTCGCTTTTACGTTTTAAAGAGGCTCGAGATTGAGTAGCGAAGGTTCGTCTGGACGCAGGTTTAGGTCCTTGTTGATAATGTTTCTTTAGTTCCCCCTTGGACAGATAAACGGTGTTGAGATTTCATCGGACTTTGTTTCAGGCTTTCCTTCACTCGAGCAATAATTGGATAATTGACGTTTTTATTCACTACAGTGCCCATTTCGCACCACTTTGAAACTAAGTTCTGCATCGCTGGAGGTTTTGCCAAAACACTTCCTAAACTCTTGCACAAACAGTTCTGCAAAGTTTTTCCATGAATCATGCTTCACATAACACTCAACAGTGAACATGAGCTGTTTTATAGCGAGCACCATTAAACACGTCTGCTCCTCTCCTTCACTCACACGTAGCGATGCCATATCACCAACGTGAAAAAAGAGGACATAGTCTACTGATGGAATCACTGCACCATAATCTTTTATCGCTTCACTTCCATAACAGATCATTGGCCTGTCATCTTTCTTTTTTTATTCTTTCCTGTCACATTCGTACCTTTCTGAAGATGAAATCTTCTGTAAAAGTATCATGTTCTCCAACAAATAGTGGTGAAACTGCAAACACACTAGACCTTTCACAGTCCTTGGTGCACTGTGAATTAAGCAATTAAAATATTCGCTCTGTGACTTGGAATACAAGAGAATAATTTGTATACTCAATAAAACATTTACAACTCAATTTATGCACAGACGCAACCTCTGAACAACGCTGAGCTAGAAAGAAATTGGAAACAAACAACAGTTGGAAACAAAACATGCTGTCTATTTAAATGTAACGGTGAAGTTGATTAACTGAACACCGCGTGAAGTTCAAACCCCCCAAAAGGAGGACATTTGTCAAGTTATTAAAAAATCTGGCTGGATGCTTTTTGTGCGGTTGAAAAGAGGACATGCCTACTCACTCGTAATGACACAGCAACGTACTGGGGAGATGAACATGCGTAGACGTGAGAGCAGCCGGTTGGTGCATTGAAATCACGGTTTCCAGCTATTCCTGTGATTGGCAGTTCTCCCGTTCTTTAACTAAACTACACAGTTCAAAAAAATTAAGGGAACATGTTTTTGAACGTATGGCATGCTCCACAGAACAGTACCTCACATCCAGGTATATTACCAACTAAACCTTTATTCTTTACCGTTGAAGTATACAAAAGAACATCGATGGATTCACTTTCATTTTCAGAACACAAACGGAAATGTCCAAATAGTGGCAAAAACAAAGTGATAACAGTCTTCCAGGGTGGATTTTTATTACAGTTGGAGAGCTTCAGTATGATGTATGTCATCTAACAAAATTACGTTGCCGTGTCTTCTGGCCAATTCCGGTTGTCTTTCGATCAGTGCGTGATTTAAATGAGTAATTTGTTGGCGATACCATTGTGCATTAACGGTTTCGCTGGGCTTCAAGTGTCTTCGCAATTTTGTTATCTACCAGACCGCACACTGTCTTTCACATTGAAATCGTCATGTTTAAATTGTCAAAACCATGTCTCACATTTTCTAATTGATGTAGCGTGGTCACCATATGTTTCTACAAGCAAACTATGACTTTCCACAGCCTTTTTCTTTTGATTAAATAATTGTTGTTGTTGCTAGGGGCTTTACGTCGCACCGACACAGATAGGTCTTATGGCGACGATGGGATAGGAAAGGCCTAGGAGTTGGAAGGAAGCGGCCGTGGCCTTAATTAAGGTACAGCCCCAGCATTTGCCTGGTGTGAAAATGGGAAACCACGGAAAACCATTTTCAGGGCTGCCGATAGTGGGATTCGAACCTACTATCTCCCGGATGCAAGCTCACAGCCGCGCGCCTCTACGCGCACGGCCAACTCGCCCGGTTTGATTAAATAAGAAAAGCATTGCGTGCTGCAAATGTTCTTTTTCAGGCACAAACCTCGACATGATCACTGAACGATACAACACAGACGCTAGTGTTTGCCAGACTCAACTTGTGTGTGTTGGTAGGTTAATGTCAGACGAACAAACTGATGTATGTGTCAAATTCATACGCTGCATACTGTTCACTGGCGCCATCTCTAAGTGAAACCGGAAAAGACTTATGCATATACCTGGTATAAATTGTCAAGTCAATATGGAATCGAATATGAAACTTGTCATGTTTAATATATTGTCTGCCTTTCTCCTTATCCCTTTCTTCCCACATCAGTGAGTGTTGAATCCTGCCCACCTGTTGAAACTGGGAAGAAGTGAATGTAGAAGAACTGTCCTTGTATTCCTATCCTGTTGTGTTTGTTTGGTTTACAGGTCAGTGAAGTCTTTGTAATATTCACCTCTACATGTTACAGGAGCATCTGCCGAGAGTTTGGTGTTCAGGTGGGCCGTATAGCTCTGGTGTTCCTGGTCTTCAGCGCAGGAATGTTCGTGGCCAGCACTGCGTTTGTACCCTCCACCTTCTCGATGTAAGTTGTCGTGTTCCTAAAAAGAAATTTCCTTTTTCTAATAACTAGATACAATGTCCCAAAAGGCTTGGGCATCCAGAAACAGTACACAGTGCATTAGTATCCCTCTGTTGGTAGAAAAATTGTGAAAAAAAAGTCCAGCTGACACTCCATGTTGCACATTGTCAGCATGGAGAGTTCTAAGTCTCCAAGTCTCGTCTCTCCTGCCTCGGACAACCTAAGTTGGAAGAGGGAGACTCCAAATTGATCATATACTTGTACACATTAAATAAGTAGTTTAAAATTGGTCATATTGAGAAGAAAAAATGGAAAATTATCAATCTCTGAAGTATCATCTCTGTATGGGGTAATAATAACAAGGTTTTGTAACCATTTATGTATATAGCACAAATTTTGACCCACAGGTAAGGAACAGTAGAGAGTTAAAGTCAGTAATATTTAAGGGCTACAATAATGATAATTTTACTATTTTGTTCTGTCTTTTGTATTTGTCCTGCTTTGTTAATGTTGTTTACATATTGTATATTTTCTAATTAGTAGTATAGTATTGTTCATTGATGTGTACTCCATAGTGCATTCCTTTTTAATTAGGTTTGTTTGTTTTGGCTGAAATAGTTATATGCCTTATTGCCAATATGCTGTATAATAAGGTATGCCGTTTGCCTCTCATAATATGTCCTATGTATTGTGTTTTCCTTTGTTTTATAATAAGTTGTAATTGTTTTTGATTTTTATCCAGTGAAGGATCTCGCCATTTGAAATTTTCAATATCCCAAGACTGCTCAAGAGACAGATACATTTCAAAGGCATCAGTTCTTTCTCATTGTTTGTATCCAGTGTCCACATCCATACAGGAGAATAGAGAATACGTATGTAGAGCTGTTCCCTGGCTTGCTCAATTCTAATTGTATCTCTTGTTTGAAGTCACATTGATCATTCAACATGGTGCCCCCAAGTATTGGAAAGAGAACACTTGTTCAACTATATTAACTTTTATTGTGAGATTTCCTCATATTGTCTCTTTCGAGAACACCATCATTTTTGCTTTTGGAAGAGTTAATACATAAGCCAAACTCTTCACTAAGTTGAACTAAATGAATAACACTTTAAAAGTCTCTCTTGGAAGCTAGGTGAGAGCAGGGCTGGGGATTAGAACTCCCCAATGTAATTTTTACAGAAACTCACAATAAACTAAATAAACATTCAGAGACGTGAAAACAGATCTCTTGAGTCTATTTTCTGTATTTTAATGTAAGATTTTGTTGTGTCTCGGTACTTGTATCAGTGTCCTCATAAAGACAAGTCTACCGAGCTCGATAGATGTAGTCGCTTAAGTGTGGCCAGCATCTGGTATTCAGGAGATGTGAGTTCGAACCTCACTGTCGGCAGCCCTCAAAGTGGTTTACCGTGGTTTCCCATTTTCACACCAGGCAAATGCTGGAGCTGCACTTTAATTAAGGCCACGGCCACTTCCTTCCCTTTCCCATCCCATCGTCGCCATAAGACCTATCTGTATCAGTGCGACGTAAAGCAACTTGCACTCACCACACACGCACAAACACCTTCATTGTGCTCTCATCATTTTGTAACTATACCTCCCCTACCCGATCCTGGCTACGCTATTGGTTGGGAGGCTCCTTGAATCCCGTATTTACAGTTTTTATTCAGTTATAAGGCCGTCTGCCTTCTCTGCTGTAAGGTTTAAAGTAAAACATACAATATTGATATAGTTAACTCCCAATTCTTCGTTGTTAATGCAATTTTAGTTTGGTGTGAATAAATATCTCACGAGATACGTTCACTTCCTTTCATGAAACCACTTTATTGTCGCTACATCTATTCCTTAAGAACACAGTTATACACATCACTACATTATTAAGGGAAACACACTGAAGCAATTTACTATCGACTCTCTTAGTACAGGTATCAATGAGTTCTCACACCATCACACAGTCGATTCTGAAAAGTACAGATATGAACAGTCCACACACTGATTATTCATTTTGCCATCACAAGGCAAGACTGACTACCCTCTCACTCAAGTCACTGCACTGTCTGACTGACTCTCGGCCTATCAGCTTGATACATGTACTGTTCGACAAACAGTGTAGAAATATTGACTTCTGGAAATGTTCTTGCAACACTCTAAATGGAACACATCCAAACATCAATCGATCAACCGGCCTCTCCATTGGAGAAGATCAAACTCGAATATTCAATTACCGTTTATAAACACGTGGACATGTCTACAAAATTTCTAATGTTTCTACATGTATCTGGATAATAAATTATTACAGTAAGTTTCCAATGGTTTCGCACAGAGGAGCCTCCTTAGCATTGGGTGATGGTCCCCCAGTGTAGGAAATGTTGCTGAAATCCAGTGGGTTCTGATCCAAAAGTAAAGCAGGCAGAGGAAGAACCTCATTTCTTAGTTCCCAATGGCTGTGGAGGTGGAAGAGGTTGTGCCAGATGGATTGGCTGTAAAGCCGCAGCTCAGTCGTACTCTGAGTCTGCGCCAGTCCATTGCAGTTCCGGTGCTCGAAACTGCATGTCTCATGCTATATGTACCACAGTGAATGGCTCCAGGACCATAGTGTGTGGGTCACTCCCCGGCAAGTTGCGATTCACCTTGAACAAACTCATCCCTATGGCATTCTCTCCTGCTGTTCCTCTGAAAGCCCAACGCCGATGGGATAAGGATGACGGAAGTAGGTTTGGGTAAACTGCAAGTTTCTAGTCTGGACCTGCACGTTGGCGGCAGATGTCTGATGGGCACCTTCCTGAGACCCTGTGACTACTCAAGGATCCGGTCCTGTATCTGTGACTCGTCAGGTCTATTTAGGACCACAGCTGCCCACCCTGAATGGGTAAGGCCCTAGAAAATGTGGGCTAAACCTTGGTAGTTACTTTCGTAACCTGTCTGGGAAACTGCATTCAGAGGGTTACTCCAACTCGCAGTTAAAATAATGAAAGAAAGATATCTACGTTCATCACTATTGGTGCATGGAATGTCAGAACATAATTAGACAATGATAACAGACCAGAAAGAAGAACAGCTCTCATCAACCATGAGCTGAAGAGACTCCACATTGATGTCATCACCCTGAGTGGAACCAGATTTGCGGGAGAAAGAAAAATCATCGAGGCTTAATCAGGCTACACCATCTTCTGGAAAGGAAAGGAGAAAAATGAACGTCGCATCCATGATGTGGGTTTTGCATTAAAGACCAAATTGGTGAATGATCATCGACTTGCTTCTATTGCAGTAAATGAAAGACTCATGAATGTCCGCATACCTCTTGCAGGAGGCAGATTCATTACTCTCATCTCCTCATATGCCCCCCACTCTTAAGTATGACAAGGATTCTAAGAACCGCTTCTACCCCCAGCTGAACACAGTCCTCAACAAGGTGCCTGCTACAGATAAGCTTGCACTACTAGGAGATTTCAACGCCAGAGTGGGGAGGGACAACATCTTATGGGGAAAAGTCATGGGTAAACATGGAATTGGGAACTGCAGTGCTAATGGTCTGTTACTTATTGGCCTGTGTGGTGAGCATGAGCTCTTTTATCACCAATACCCGATTCCAACTGCCAAATCTCTTCAAGACTACACTCTAAACATTGCCATATGATAGATTACGTCATCACCCAACAGTGCGACAAGAATGATGTCCTAATCACAAAAACAGCATGGAATATTGATGACTGCTGGACAGATCATAAACTTCTTATTAGTCGATTCGGGATTACTATCCATAAAATGCCACGAACCCACTTGACGAATCCAACAAGAAAGAAGTTCAATACCTCTAAGCTTCAACTTGATAGTGTTGCCACAGAACAACTAACCCACAATCCATCCATCATGAACGGGTGACTATATAACTAATATAACAGTTCTCGAGAAAGCAGAACTAAACAGTATCAAAGCCACCATTGTTGGTCATTGACTTAGATGGGCAGGCCATATCCATCGTATGAGTGACAGCAGACTCCCTCGGCACTGGCAAGAGGACTTGTGGTGCTCCTCTGAAGCGATATAAAGATCAACTTAAGCAGACCATGAATGAAATGGCGTATGGTTTTTAGTGCTGGGAGTGTCCGAGGACATGTTCGGTGCAGGTCTTTCAATTTGACGCCTGTAGGTGAACTGCACGTCATATTGAGGATGAAATGATGATGAAGACAACACGTACACCCAGCCCCCGGGCCAGCGAAAAGAACCAATGATGGTTAAAATTCCCGACCCAGCCGGGAATCAAACCCGGGACCCCATAAACCTAAATACTTGGCATACTCTCCATTGGATCATCCTTGCTGACGTGCTACTATCTCAACTGCAGTTTGACAGTTTGAGCAGGAACGTCAAAGACAGGAAGAGGAAACTCGCCAGAAAAAGAAGCTACGTCAAACACTGCCGTGCCCCCCACCTTCCATCGGATGCAACATGTGTGGCCGCATGTTTTATTCAAGAACTGGTCTGATAAACCATCAGCGCCACTTTCAGTGTGTGGAATAAGGATTACGGAATTGCAGGCAAGAACCGAAAACTTGGATACGAGTATCAGCCGGCGACGATATGTATCAAAATTATAGTGGATTATACCCAATATACAAACATTACAGAGTTTTCTACAGTTTTCAACTCCACAGATTTTGAGATTAGACGTAGTCACAATACGTATTTACGTATTTGAGGTTATACAAATGTACAGTACCTATTTACAGGGTATAGTTGTACTTAGCATTTCAGTTTATATCAAGTATGGAAAGAAAACTGTTTCAAGCTATAGAACTTTGTAGAAATATTCAAGATAAGAGAGTCGGCTTCAAGTTCGTATTGGAAAGGCAGAGGATTTTGTGCAGAACAGTGATAATAGAGGATCTTCAAACATCTGTACAGGATGAGCCACCCCACCAAACATCATATGTGGTCAGTGTGGGATTCCAACACAGGATCCTTTCCTATGGCAATGCTGTCACCTTACTTTTGGTTCATCCTCTATTTCAAAATAACCTTTTTCTTGCTAAGTTTTAAAATAGCATACCCACGAACATACTACGCTGGCGTAGCAGGGCGTAGTGTGGCTCATCCTAGGTGGCGGATAGGGGGGTCCTAACCGGTTTCCCAGCGGACTTGAGGGAAATAAAATACCTCTCGCGGACCAAAACACATCCCCCTGTGGGTGGGGGATGCAGATGAAGAATACACCCATGGTATCCCCCGCCTGTCGTAAGAGGCGACTAAAAGGGGCGACAAAGGGATGATCACTTTAGAACCATGAAACTACTTGTGATTAGTACCAGTTTAGGAGCAACTCCATGGGTGAGCGAAACTATGGTTCTGGCTTGCTTATGATTAGTACCCACTATTTGAGAAACACCACGGGATAGTGCGAGTCCCTTTGGTTATTACATGTATGTGATGAACACCATAGGTTTGCGTTGCCTGTAAATGGCGCCGCAGTGTGGGAAGCACCATAGGTCTGTATTACATGTGCAAATTTCATTACCTGTGAGTAGTACCATAATGTGTGGAATACCGCGAGTCTGCGCTACCATGATTCTACTTTCCTAGCGATAAGTGCCATTATGAGGGGCCGATGACTTGGATTTCACTCCTTTGGACTACAAGGATCATTGATTCAGTATTATGCTATAGACGCAGTCCCTTGGTCAGTAACACTATTGTTTTATGTCAGTTTCTGTGAATGTGAGGCATTGCGAGTTGGATCCACTGGTTGTTTTAAATTTATGTTCACCCATTCATTCTTCATCCTCATGTTTTAAATTCTGTTCAGTGGAGGATTTTGGACTTTTAATTTGTCATTCCATTTCGTCTCATTTCGTACCATTAGGAGCCGTTAACCTACATGTTAAGCCCCTTTAAACAACAAGCACCATCATCATCAAAATAGTATACCATGTTCAGTACACTTTTAATTAAATTGGATTTTTTTTTTTTTTTTTCATTAGGCCAAATAACGAGTTGTTTATCATTTACGTTATACTCAAGTTTTTGTTAAATGCAGGCTCTCATTCCATGTACAGGTACATGGCTATGCTGGCCCTGGGAGGTTGGTACCAGCGCAAGTACGAGCTGGCTGTCTTCACCACCGCCATGTCTGCCTTCGTTAGCTGGCCGTTTGCTGCTCTCCTGGGGTGAGTCGTCTCTAACCTGTGGGAGTTCCATATCTAAATACTCTTTAGTTCCTTTTCCTAGGTACTGACCTAAGTCTGTATTGTCATTAAGATATTATAACTGTGTGTGTCAGAACTAATGCTGTTTAAATATATAGATAAGTTAAAAATAAAAGAAATTTTTTATTATGATGCACATGTGGCTTGAGGCCGTTAGAATATGCAAGGGAGGGGCACCATAGCTCAGGATGTCTCGTTCATGCTGTCTGTATTCAGTCGCTCTCACCGTGAGTCAGAGAGAGGTACGTTCAAGTGTGGCGTAACACATCATCATAAAATTTCTCGTTAAAGCTGCTCGTTAAACACGCACAGTTCGGGAAGAGAACTGTCTCACAGGTCCGGGTGGAGTACTGGTGTGATGAGTTCAAGGACGGCTATGAGATGCCACACCAGCATCACAGCTCAGAACATTGAAGTTGATACGTGAACAGCTGTGCTTCAGGTTAGCCATGGCAGCGTTCTGAAAGGTGTCAGATCCTTGGGTCCCGAGGCTGCTGAATGAAGAGCAAACTTGTGAACTTCTGATTAAGCATGAGGGGGAAGGTGATGCCTTGTTAAAGTTGAATCGTCACTTGTGACGAGATCTGGGGGCCAGTATGGAGTGGCGGAGGCGCAGCGAAAGACCACAGTTTTCTGCAGGCAGCGTCTTGGTCACAGTCTTCTGGTACTACAGAGGAGTACTGCTGGTTGATTTAATCGGAGACCATTACTGCAATCTTCTTTGGTAGGTTTGCGTTCCATACTGGTCAAAAAGGCGAGGCATCCCAGTCGGATCTGTACTGCTCCTTCATGACAACGCCAGACCCCACACCGCAAGACTAACCCAGCAATCATGCGTACAAGTGCACTGGACTGGCCTGCAATGTTCACCCTATAGTCCACATGTTTGGGGCACTGAAGGGCGCTCTTGGTGGAGAGGAGATGGAATAGTTTGTATGCAATTGGCTTTAGACATGCCAGGTACCTTCTTTGAAGATGGGATGAAGATATTACCTACTGTAATTGGTGGCATAAGTGTAAAGATAGGATACATCTTTATGTTGAAAAGTAAGAACAATGTAAAATGTAAATTATTTTGATAAATAAAATAGTTGCAGGTAACTGCTCATTTACATTTTTTGACTTAAGTAAAACAAAGTCTAAAGGTTTCCACCTGTTCGATACTATTTATTGTGACCTTAATTAAGTTCATGTATTTGATGAAACTAGTTTCAGTCTTGCTAGAGTCTATCATCAGTCAAAATCAATAAAGTTAAGGCAAGACGTGAATTACAGATAAAATTTATGAAGCAATCTTAGAAATGGTTAATAAGGGCACTCTGGTGAATATCTTTGAAAATTGTTTCATCCAGCTGGATCAATTCTTTATTAATTCCAATTTTCAATAAAAAGAAATTAAGTACTCTGAACCCCACATCCGTCAGTGCCACCTTACCTCCCATCTATAAATCAGCTCTGTTCTATTTCTTGGTTTTGCTCTTTCACCTTTTCCAATGATCCATATTGGAAACAAATGAACATATCAACACTTCCCCATCAACATTATTCTGTTCATACTTGTTTCACCTGGTCTTCTGTGAAGTGCATTCTTCACATTGCAGGAAACTGATAACTTACACAAGACGTGCGATTATGATTAACCATATCTTTACTGAATATCAACAACACATGCTTGCGTCTGGTTTCTACTCGAGCATGTAATGCTGTTCAAGTGCAGCGACTTTCAGCGAATAAAGTACAGCAATTTGTACATTGTCTCATCAAAGTATGTTAGTTTTATTGTCACTACTGTATGATTCTATAGGCCTTCATAGCTTTCTAGTTTTAATCTATGCTAGTATTTATCCTGTTGAAGACAGGAGACTGTCTGGAACCAATACTTCAACAAGAAACAGTGTTTAATGGTGCTGTTGATGTGTGTGTCAGGGTGCCAATAGCAGTCGACATGCTGTTCCGCCAGCGGGACATTCTCAAGTTCGCTGTCTGGTGTTCCCTCTCGGTGTGCGTCATCCTGGTAAGACAATACATGCTGTATTCATCTATGTTAGGAGCTTTTATCAAATAATTGTCATTGTGAAGGATTTGAGCTACAAACATTTTCCCACCACTGCAGGATCCACTCTTCAGGTGGACGAGCCCTATTTTATGCCAGTATCTGCAAAGCTCGGTTCAGCCCTGCTCAGTGTAAATAATGTTAATCTGTGTATATGTACATTAAACATACTTTTTAATGTGTGAAGAATTGGGACATGACATGTTGGATTCGAGCACATAATTGTGGGATGTTCTTCGTGTTATGTTAAGAACGATGGTGCAATCAGATTACTTTGTTACTTTCGGGAGCGCGATTCAAATTGACGAGATTACTGCCATCGTTCTTAACATAACACGAAGAGCATCCCTGTCGGTATAGTTCTGATACACCCTGTAGGACCGCAATCAAGTTAAGAGCAGCTGGAGCCCCTCTTGGTCACCTGTTACAACACGCAGGTGATACCACCCTCCCTCCCAACAGGAGAATAGTACCACAGACACCTCCTGCCTGCCTTTTCATGGCGTGGGTTACGGTAGTCACGTCCTAGTTCGTGAACCATGGGTAACGACTGAGTGGCCTAGTAAGTGGTCCTGAGAGTCGGGATACCAGTTGCTATGGAACGGGAGTGGGCATCTCGGACATATTCTGAGTCATGGCCCTCCTTGTGCTCAGGCAGCTAGGACTATACAATCCACCGGTGGTCCATAACCCGTTAGAGGAGAGATCCTCACTTGGACTATGTGCAAGTAGGGTAGCATCCTGCTTCATGAATCGACCGAGCTCAGAACATTTTAAGCAAGCCTCGGACTTATGGGAGTAACGGAGTCCCACTCCCATTTGACAGGCGAGGGACTCCTTGCAAACAACTTGGCGAACGAAATGGAATTCAATGGAGGGCTATTAATATTAATGGGGCTTATGGAAGAAAGAAAGTAGAACTGGCTGAGTCAGCAAAGATGATGCATCTTGATGTGCTAGGAGTGAGTGATATTCGGGTAAGGGGAAATAACGAGGAAGAGATTATAAAGTTTACTTGATGGGTGTTAGAAAGGGAAGGGCAGAGTCTGGGGTAGGGCTCTTTATCAGAAATACTATTGCACGCAACATAGTTTCTGTAAGTCACGTAAATGAGCGAATGATATGGGTAGATTTGGCAGTTGGAGGATTTAGGATGAGAATTGTCTCAGTGTATTCACCATGTGAGGGTGCAGATGAGGATGAAATTGACAAGTTTTATGAAGCATTGAGTGACATCATAGTCAAGGTCAACAGCAAGGATAGAATAGTGCTAATGGACAATTTCAATGCGAGAGTTGGGAATAGAACTGAAGGATACGAAAGGGTGATTGGTAAATGTGGGGAAGATATGGAAGCAAATGTTAATGGGAAGCGTTTGCTGGACTTCTGTGCTAGTATCGGTTTAGCTGTTACGAATACATTCTTCAAGCATAAAGCTATTCACTGCTACACATGGGAGGCTAGGGGTACCAGATCCATAATAGACTATATCTTAACCGACTTCCAATTCAGGAAGTCTGTTAGGAATGTTCAACATTTCCGGGAATTTTTCAATGATACAGACCACTATCTGATCTGTACTGAACTAAGTATCTCTAGGCCTAAGGTAGAGAAGGTGAAATCTGTCTGCAAACGAATAAGGGTAGAAAATCTCCAGGACGAGGAAATAAGACAGAAGTACATGGATATGATTAGTGAGAAGTTTTGAACAGTAGACAGTAAGCAGGTTCAGGATATAGAAAGTGAATGGGTGGCATACAGGGATGCTGTAGTAGAAACAGCAAGCGAATGCCTAGGAACAACTGTGTGTAAAGATGGGAAAAGCAAACATCTTGGTGGAATGATGAAGTGAGAGCAGCTTGTAAACGTAAAAATAAGGCTGATTAGAAATGGCCCCAAACAAGGGCCGATGCAGACAAGGAATTGTACGTAGATACAAGAAACAGACATGAAAGTAGCGAGAATGATTGCTGGTACAAACAGGTGGGAACAATGGCAGGAGGGTACTCAGAATGAGGGGATAAAGGCTAAGTTAGGAATAAACTCGATGGATGAAGCTGTATACATAAACCGGCTTCGGTGGTGGGTTCATGTGAGGCGAATGGAGGAGGATAGGTTACCTAGGAGAATAATGTTTTGGAGGGTAAGAGAAACAGAGGGAGACCAAGACGACGATTGTTAGACTCAGTTTCTAATGATTTAAAGATAAGAGGTATAGAACTAAATGAGGCCACAGCACTAGTTGCAAATAGAGGATTGTGGTGACGGTTTGGTAAATTCACAGAGGCTTGCAGACTGAACGCTGAAAGGCATAATGGTCTATAGTGATTAGGTATGTAAAAAGGAGCAAAATACATCTCAGAATTCAACAGAGGAACACATTGCTAACAAACCCACATTCTTCAAGTGGCTCGCTGTCTGAACTCCAAACAAGGTGATACCAGTCCTCTTCCTGGTCATCATGGGGGGAAGACCCTGGTAGTGTATTGTTCACCTTGATCACGTAGAACGAGCTCTTGCCAGTGTTGTCTCCCTCTCCAGTCCCCTTCCTCTACTCTCAGTGCCCATCTTCAGTTGGTCCAGGCATCATTTCCTTGGTCGTCATAATCAGAGATTTGATATTTGATATTTTTCTTCCTTCAATATGCAGTGCATCATTCCATTCATCCCGCATGCACAGAGCTCTCAAAACCCACTTGCCAGTGGTGAGTTCGTTTTTACCAAGAAAAGAATCGTCGATTAATTCGTAACAAGAGTCTAGCAGACTAGTTGGTACAGTCGACAGTAAGCCACATTCTGGATTTCTCTTGCCTGCCTCAGAGTAACACCCTGACAGCATTTTTGGCCATGAGGAAATTCTTCCATTAGCACTTTTTTTATTGCTGGTGATATTTTTGTTTGTTATCAGAACGGCTTCAACTAAAAAATATTGTTAACCAAAGAACTGTGGACCATCTGTCTGCCAGACGTTGGGATAATCGTCGTAGTTCGTAAGAATTCCAAAAGATGGCGGGAGTAGGATGTTAGGTTGCTAGTTGGAAGGTTTATCTTTCTTTTGAAAGTATTTGTGAATCACCAATAGCATTTGTTTGGAAGGCAGACACTATTTTATCTTTACACTTCAAGGTATAATAATGCAAGATAGAAGGTTGGTTAAGGAGATCAGCAGAAGGGTACAAGCTGGACGTACATTCTACCAGAATGTAAGGAACCTGGTGTGGAACAGAGAAGTTCCTATGAAATATACAGAGATAATGTACAAGATGTACTATACCCTATGTTAATTAGAAACTTGAACTTTGAAACCAAGAAATGAGAGTAAAATTCAGGCCGTGAGATGAAATTCCTGAGGGGTACGGTAGGGAAGACAAGGAGAGACACAGTAAGAAATATTGAGGTCAGAAAAGAGATAGTAATAGGATGGAGATGGTTTGGACATGTTATGAGGATGAAGGAAGGGAGGATACCAAAATAGTGTTGGAGGCCAAGATAGAAGGAAAGAGGCGAAGAGGGATGGACTCTGTCAAGAACAGTATAAGTACACTGGAGTACAATTACTGAAGAGGAGAGGCAGAAGCTGGACAAGGGGAAATGAAAATGTCTTCAAGGTATTATCAGTAAAGCAACACACCATGTTTATGTTGACAATAATGAAATTAATAGACTTATTTATGATGATACAGGTAGTGATAATCATTATTGTACTAGGCGAGTTGGTTGCGCAGTTAGAGGCGCGCAGCTGTGATATGGTGGGCAGCCCTGAAGATGAATTCCGATTTTCACACCAGGCAAATGTTGGGGCTGTACCATAATTAAGGCCACGACCGCTTCCTTCCAACTTCTAGCCCCTTCCTGTCCCATCATCACCATAAGACCTATCTGTGTCGTTGCAACGTAAAGCAAAAAAAAGAAAAATTATTGTGTAGGATAATGTGAAGATGACAAAATTGAAAATGAAACTGCGAGTGAAGGAGGTATATTATCGCAAGGTGTCTGAAAATCCAGTGACTCGTATGTTGGTGAGCTACCAGGTTCTACAACAGATTTTCAGGTGACTGGTAATGTAAGTACTGTGTATTAAGGGTGTGAATTGGTGTGATGTGGAACTTGCCCGGAAAAAAATGTCTCGTTTACCATTCACCACACTTGGTTTCTGGACAGGAACTATTGTCCTAAAAGAAATGTTGTGGATCTCAAACATAAGCTTATAGTGCACAAATTACATAAATAATGTTTTCAGTCACAGGACTAAATCATTTCAGCCACTTTCAGGCGAGGATTCTTTAAATTCTTTGTAATTGTTTACACTTGTTTAAATATTTTTCACAATATCACCCATGATTATTATTAATTTATTCTTTTTGTTTCTTGCATCACGGTTTAATGATATTTCTGTACTTAAAACTGATAAACAAAACATGATTTATGTGTGGCTCTTTCTTAAACATGTCTGTAATCCAGAAACTGTACCCTCAGCATTTAAGCAGTACTAGGGTTAAAGGACAAAGGTATTCAAAGGGTTTTGCTGTGTTTCAAAGTGAATGAGAATGTTTTTAAGTTTTAATGGGCGTCTCAATGTGACTGCAGCTTTTTGGAAGAAGAAGACAACCGTGGAGAACTAAATAAGCATTTCCCTAAAATTCAGGGTCTTATGAAATTGATTTCAAACTTTGAGAATATCTACACACTATTTGATAATGTGTACATTGTTAAGTATAACTGCTTACTGTTTTCAGATGCCCACAGTGTGCATGGACTCGCTCTACTACGGCCGTACGGTGGTGGCCCCGTTCAACATCCTGGCCTACAACGTGTTCACTTCTCACGGACCGAACCTGTACGGCACCGAGCCCTGGACTTTCTACTTCATCAACGGCTTCCTGAACTTCAACTTTGTGTTCGTAGCTGCGCTCGTTGCTCCTGTCATGTTGGTACGTATAAGACTCGTCACGTAAGGAAATACACTAAAAAGCAAATATCGCAGCCCTATTCTATTTTTTATAATGGCTCATCACTGCTGCCAGCTTGGCTAGTTGTATATTGAAATCACGAGATTTGACCATCAACAAACTAACCTCAGTGTAAGTATCAGTAACGGAGGTTCCCTTATCCAAATAAATGATCAATCAAGATATTCGCAATTAAGTCGGTTTTCAAGTTCAATGAGGAATTAAGGAAATACAAACTGTCTCACCCTCACTCAGTTTAATGTTATATAATGCTGCCTTCATTTTGATATACACATTACTATAATTTATACTTCAATGTTTGGAAATAATTGAGATCCCTTCTTGAAATATGCTGTTACGTGTTGGACTTACGTGAAACCACACTATAACAATACACACAGGCAAACATCTTACATGTACATATGCCGTAAGTCAATAAGAATACACAAAGGCTAAGTCTGCAGACCCTTGAGACAAAGTTAGGTTAAGTTACGCTGATAATGAAATTTGCTTTCATTTCAACTGAATTGATCTTCATAGAGGAGGTAACGTTGCTTTGCTTTCGGGTGAGTTCTTGCAGATTTTTCTTGCTTCTTATACATGCTAATTGCATTCTGTACAAACAAATTGGACGAAATAAGACCGTATTAATAAAATGCTGCGTTCGATATTTAACACTGACTACGTTATTTGAACGTGCCACAATTCTACTTACCCAGCAGATCTATAATCCTACAGAAAAAGAAAATATACTTTACTCATACTTGCAAATGTTACACTAGTGGCAGTACGTGTAAGCTCTGACTACATAGTGTTAACTGTAAGACATTGTATCGGCAAGTAGGGTTGGCGACACTGAATCAACCCAACAGTTGGAAGATAACTATAAATCATTACCTTCACTATTAACACTGGAAAAAGGGTAAGGTTGATGGCAGGGAGTATACAGATCTACAGTGCCCTACTATAAAAATAAATATAACTTAATCTTCGACATACTGAGGTGATTGCATTAATGGTGGGTGCTCATGGAACGAATTGAAGCCTTTATTGTAAATATCTTCAAAATGCTAGACATTCCGAATAATATGATGAAAGAAATTGCAATCTTGGCAGTTAAGGGATCTATCACGATTTTACGAAATCAGTTATATGCTATCTAACAATGTCCTATTATTCTTAATCCCGCCTATTATCTTCCTGTATTTTATCACCAGTTGTCTAACAGTATTATTTGACTTTTTTATGCTTTGTCCCTTTGGCAGTCTTGAGAATTTTTAGGAAGCTAATAAAACAAAATAGTGACTTTCATGATACTGCAGCATGAAAGCTGGCTGTGTTTTTTCATCATGGCACTTGTGCAGATAATGCCATTGTGCGAGTTGAAAGATAACTACTACATAAAATGTCATATCAGCAAGCAGGGTCCCTGCACTGAATTGCTATCCTGCTGCCTTAGGGACGTGTATCCTCCACGGAAAGGACTGTTTGTTATGTCACTGCTCTTTCTTCTGCTTATCTTACACTGCCTTCAACCACTGTGGACGATATTGCCCAAAAAAACATTGCTGGCATTGCTTGAACACAATTCACTGCAAACCTTGCACACACCAGCTCACTTCATTACCAGCCGGTGATATGTATTTCTGCTCTAGTGCTACTGCAAAATTGCGAATGAAAGTGGTAACTTTGGCATGGAGTTCTTTATTGATGAGGTACGCAACTTACCAGAGATTTGTAGATAGGGGCGGTAGAATTACACTTATGGTATCCCCTGCCTGTCGTAAGAGGCGACTAAAAGCGGCCCCAGCGGCTCTGATCTTTAGAGCTTGGCTTGACAACCACGGGGGCCTTAGCCAAGTCCTGCCATTGCTTCCACTTACTTGTGTCAGCCTCCTCACTTTCATTCTTTATATCCGACCTCTCTTGGTCGACTCTTTTTGTTTTGTGACCCCAATGCTGTAGGGTTGTGAGGCCTAAGGATTCTGTCATTTTTGCACACTTTGTGTCCCTTGCCTTTCTTTGGCCGATACCTTCATTTTTCGAAGTGTCGGATCCCTTCCATTTCACTCTCTGATTAGTGTTATATAGAAGATTGCTCAGTTATACTTCCTCTTAAAGCAATAATCACCACCACCACCTTATAGCAACCGAATGGAAAAGGCAAAAGCTCCTGTTTTCCATTTTAGGATGGATCCAATAAACTCTTCGTTGACGTAAGAAAATCCACAGTTTATAGTAGTGTATACTTAGGAGTGTAAAGTGGATGGAAAGTTTGTATTCGATACAGATAACTGTGAAGAACCACATAATTGTGGTTAAGAGTGGTCGATTGTAACCACAGCTGAACCACCGTTTGGTACGTGTGAAGGCAGCCTTACTTGTCCCACCTGTTGTTTGTCAGAATTCCCTTCTCGACAGTTGAAAGCTGTACTGTGTGTTTGCAGCTGATTGTGAGCTGGCTCGTCCCGTCCAAGCCTCGCAACGCAGGATGTCTGCCTTACTACCTGTCCATCGCACCGCTTTACATCTGGTTTGCCGTCTTCTTCACACAGCCGCACAAGGTGAGATGCTATTCCCTCGCTTTTATTTATTGCCGCTGTAATAGCAAAATGCTAGAGTGGAGAGAAAAGAGGACTTCATTAAGATAAGTTCCTCATTTCAAGTGCCTAGCATTTAAATAGAAATAAACATAAATGTTTATGCATTTATAAATATTAGAGTGTGATTTGATAAAACCTGATGATGTTCTTTTGAGAACGAAACGTGTCATTCCATTTTAATAATATTTTTTAAAATGTTATTCTTTTTACGTGCCACTAACTATTTCTGATAGTTTTGAAGGTGCTCAAATACGTCAGCGTCGTGTCAGTAAAAGAGCTCCTGTGGGACAACATTCTGGCACTCCGGTGTTTGTAACTCATCATCACCACATGCACTTTCCAGCTGTTTCCCAAGTCTGCTTGGAGCATAACCACCATCTCCTCTTGTCTTCCCACCACTTCTCCCTCGTCACTCTTGCCCAGTTGTCTCCTGCTGTCTGTACACGCACTTCCACTCCCTTTATCAACCTGTCTCTCTCTTAGTTGTTTTTCTGTTATCTCCATTTCATGCATTCTCCCGAGTATCCTCTCGTCTGTCATTCTCTTCATTGTCCATAACATCTAGGTCTAGATGCTTCTGTAGCGGCTCTCCTTTTACTGTATCTCTAACCTTCTCGTCTCTCATCTTATCCATTCTTGTCACTCCTACCCTGCTTCTCAGAAATTACATTTCACTTGCTTGTATCCTAGTCACAGCTCTCTGCCTCATTACCCAAGTTTCTGCTGCATACATAGTACATCCTGTATATCACTCTTTTGCTTCTCTGAGTGACGTCCTTGCTCCAAACCAGGCTTCCGACACTTTTCAGCAATTCTCCTGCTTGTCTTCCACGCTTGATTATTTCCTTATCATTTCTTTCACTTTCCTCTATGATACTTCCCAGGTATTTCAAACTCTCTACCTTCCTAAGCTGCTCTCCTGTCATACGTCTCTCCTTCTTTCTAGTTGTGATCACTATCTCGCTCTTTTTGGCATTAAATTTCATTCCATTTTGTTCCACCTCATCTAACTGTTCCTGCAAACATCATCACTTTCATTTTTCCTTCAAGAACTAGTATTTATTATTTTCATTGCAATACAGGTACAGAGCTAACTAGAGCAACAAAGCAAACGAAATGCAATTACTCTGTAATGAGCCACCGTAGACCATGGGTCTCAATATACAGTGGAACCTCGATATCTTGAATCACCGCGGAAGCTAAATTTTATTTTGAGATATAAAGAATACCGTTTTTTAGCATGTATAGCACATAATTGATTCACATCTATCTACGGGCTTACACTGAATACATTATTTTTAACTACTTAAAAATATACAGACAAACTCCATTTTATGGCATCACTTTAGTTATAACCCTTACGGCCGCTTCACACTAGGCGACTGGAATCGGCAACAGGAATCGGCAACCAGCCGCCCATGCTTGTGAAACATTGTTTTAAATGGAGCCCTTCACACTGGGCAACTCAGTAGCCGAGCTACAGAAAGAAGCCCGGCAACCGTCCTTGCAGTAGCTCATTCTCGCTACCGGTCACCGAGGCAGATTCCGCAACCCCGCCTGGCGACAGCTGGTGAACCATTGTTTTGCATTGGAGCCTTCACATTAGGCGACTGTGTAGTCCAGCTACTCGTCCTCTTTGCGTTCCATTCAAAACACCCTTCAGTGTTATGTGCATTTCAAGTTCCTTCCCATTGCGCCTTCCGTTTCAGAATATTACAAACTGTACTAAATAAATATATTACATTCAGTACGAATGATTTACTTATATAAACTGAGCAGCGTCCATCTGGAACTTAAACTAACATGAACTGGCTATAGTAATGAAGTTGAGAAGAGAAATGGATACTATGAAGTAATGACACAGTTTTTAAAGAAAGAACATGCCCGGAAAGGAACAAGCTTTGTAATTAAAATATTACAAATATAAGCGACAACACTTTTATTAAATGTTCAATATAATTGAGATTTTTCTGTCCAACTTGTTTGGCTGTATGCTCAGCACAGAGGGTCCTGGGTTCGATTCCCAAACGAGTCGGGGATTTTTTTTTTTTTTTTTTTACAATTTGCTTTAGGAAGCACCGGCACATATGTTTAATGGTGTCGAGGGTACAAGGAAGGGATACGAGTGGGAAGGAAGCGACTGTACCCTTAATTAAAGTACAGCCCCAGAACTTGGCTGGTGTGAAAATGAGAAACCACGGAAAATCTTCTTCTGGAGTGCCTTTTGTGGAGTTCAAATTCACTATCTCCCGAATGTAATATGATAGCTCCATGGCTCAAACCGCTCAGCCGTTTGCTCGGTTGGGCATTTTAATCTCGTATGGTTAATGCCACTGCCTCGGGGACGCAATAGTAAATACATCGCTCCGTAAAACTGGGTCAGATGCCGACCTCAATTGATTGGGAAAAAGTCAGGCAGAATAGAAAAATAGGGGAGAAGATTTTGCCAATACAAGGGCAGGCAGGAAATTTATTATTATTAATTAAGTTGTGGAGAGAACAGTATTTAAGGCACCTTCTTGCGAGCGTTCGTGAATTTACTTTTAAAATGAAGGTTGAAGGGAATCAAGCAACAATTTCAAAATGAGGCTGTACGAGCAACTATAGTACCGTCTTCTCAGTAGTCTACAGAGAAAAGTGAAGTAGCGGTAACTATAACAAAACTTTATGTGATTATCACATAAATCATGGGATAGTTTATAGAAAAGTCCTTTTTCCAAACGATCTTTCATCATAGATTGTGAATGAAACCTGCAAAGCTTTCATTCTTTCTTTTCGACAATAATAAGAGCACCAAGAGACACTCCTCTGCCTGAGAACTCGTTATAAAAACTGGCACTAGGTCGGGAAAGGCAGCTAACTAGCACGGCTGGCTACCGCTCGGCGACACGGAATTCACCTGAGCTACTCTGTAGCCGATTCCTGTCGCCTAGTGTGAAGCGGCCCTTATTGGCCCTTATTGTAGTAACTTTTTAGAAGACAGGATACAGTACATACAGTAGTGGAACAAGAAAACATATCTCTGTTAACACCTTTGGAAAAAAAAAACCCCTTAGTCTCTTCTGTTTGTTACGGTTAACCTTTCCTCCCTTCACGTTGAAACTTCTCGTCAATACTAGGCAGCCGAGATTTGTAAATGTAGTTTGTCGTCCGCGACTTCGAGAGTTGCTTTCGTACGTGACCGGTAATTAATTCACACCCGAGAAATCACTAGAAATTTTAGTTTTTCGGTTCCCGTCATGTTAGCTCCCAGCATCACTGTGAACCTTTCTTTAATGTTAACTGTTCCTCACAAACCACAAATGGCGTATTGCACAGTTAATGTTGCACAAAATTTGAGTTGCAGAGTATCTTTTGCTTCAAGGGAGGAAATGTTTGCTTCATGTTACCGAATTTTGAGTAATAGAGAAATAAATACACGTCAAGAACAGAACAAACGGTCGGGACATATAAGTTATTTTGAGATACAGAATATTTGAGTAATGAAGGTCCTCGAATGTATCCCTGAACAACCTCTAAAAGTTTGTCGTGGAGTTTTGCTTCACACCGTATGTAATATGTATTTTCAGCAGAATCATAACTCTCATGTTTCCCTGAAAATATGCTATCAACTATCTTTCAGATTCCGCTTTCATTGCTGAAACGTGGAAATAAATTTAGCAAAATTTTCGAGGAAGTCAAATGAAAATAGCGAAAAATAGGCTATACCAAAATAACATTTTTTTAAAATGACAAATTTAGGCAAAACTTTTCACCACAGACAGGTGACACTACTATAATAATGGATAGAGAACACGCTGAAAGGTGGGAGTGAGGCACAAACTTCACTGCGAGTCTTAATGAACAACAACCACCACCATGTTTCAGGAGGAGAGGTTCCTGTTCCCCGTGTACCCCATGATCTGCTTGTGTGGTGCTATCACGGTGGACTGCATCCAGAAGTTGTGGTTCCGGTTCTTCGTGACAGACGCGGAGCGCGGCTCTCACTACCTGAACCACACGACTCCCATCATGGTGGCGTTCCTCGCCGTCTGCTCTCTCCTCGGCCTCTCCAGGATGTTTGCTCTTTACCATGGTAGGCGCACCCTGTATGAGTCACCACAACCACTATTGAAACAAGCCGAAACATGTACTGACCAATTGTAACTCATCACGAGTATCGATTAAGCTGACCTTAATTAACTTCATGATTTGATCCATATTGACTTACACTGAAGTTAGGCAAAAGTTTCTTCTAAAGAAATCACAAAAGCTCAATCCACCAGTTCAGTGCAGTACATACGACATTTAATAATGGAACATATTTCGACTCTAATTAAGCCGCCTTCAGCTGAATAATTAAGTCAGATTGAGAAGCTAAAATAACATCAGATAGTCCTCCTCCACGCATCGTGGCCAATAACAAGGAAATAGAACGTTATTCTGTTCTACAAATAACTTTACTGCTTCGACCCTGTGTTGACTAGAAATCCTGAAGCGTTCATTCTTAAATACCTCCATGTCACACCCGTTTAAACAACAAGCATCATTATCATCATATTAAGGAATGTTTGTCAAAGATCTTAAGGATCTTTTATCAAGAAATATTTTAAATCAAAGGTTTTTATTCACAACAACGATCATTTTATGAATACAAGTGTTAGTTCCAACAAACTTTATCATCAAGAGTTTAATGCACAATTCAACCAATTTTATTGATTATGCAACTTGCTACTTTAACAAAGTTTGCCAATATTTTATTTTAAATGTCTTAGCATACAAAAGTGTTTCCGATTTAATAATGTAAGTTTTGTATTGTAGTTTATTCTAGCTGATGATGTCCCTTAGGTGACGAAACATGGACTAGATGCAATGGAATAGGTGGGCGACTTAAATATAATATTTAAGTTAATCTTAAATACAATAATAATCATTAAATTAATGTTGTATGGGCCATCTTGTTCAATGTTATATTATTGAATTACATTACTCAACTAGGTAATATTGCATAATATAGTATTGAACAAGGTGGACCATACAACATTAATTTAATGATTATTATTGTGATCACGATTCAATACGGTTCAAAACCATGAAGTTTATATCCTATAATCTTTAATATTCGCTACTTGGTATTAAAACAAGACAGAATGCTAATTTATAACCAATATATTGATATTGGACAACAAGTGCTAACGCAAAAATCCTAAAATGACATAATTCAACATCATCTTATAAAAGAGGATAATGACATCGTTATACATTCATTCATCATCATCATCCTAAACCATCTCCAGTTTCCCGGGTGTGGTATATGAGCCTCCTCCATCTCATCCTGTCCTTGTACCATTCTTCCTCCACCAACTTGTCCCAATCATGACCTCTCAGCATTACATCGTTCTTAACTAAATCTATCCATTTCCTTCGTGGCCTTCCCACGGGTCGTCTTCCTTCTACCTTTCTGTCAAATTCCTTCCTTGCAGTTCTGTTTACTGGCATCCTCTTCATGTGACCAAACCACTTCAGTCTTGATATCTGAATCTTATTTAGGAGAGAATTGTCTATTCCTACTTCTTCTCTAATTTTCTCATTCCTAATCTTGTCTTTCCTGGTTTTCTGGATCATAGTGCGTAGGAATTTCATTTCAGCTGCTTGAAGTTTGGAATTATCTCTATTGGTCAGTGTTGTGGTTTCGAGACTGTATGTAAGAATTGGTGTATAATAGGACTTGTACAATGTCATTTTTGTTTTCATGGGTATTTGCTCATCCCACAGCAGGTGTCTTACCTGGTGGTAGAATTGTGTTGCCTTATTGATTCGATTGTTCACCTCATGTTTTGCTAGGTTGTCATTTGATATAACGCTACCCAAGTATTTGAAAACTGGAACGCTGTCCAGTTGAACTTTATTTAACATGACTATTGGTTCTGCTCCTTCCCCATACACTTTCATCACCACCGTCTTGGTCTTGCTGATGTTTAAACCATATTTCTTAAACTTCTCGTTCCAGCTTTGTATTCTCTCTCCCAATTCATCTTCTGAGTCACTCCAGATCGCAACATCATCTGCAAATGTGAAGGCTTTGATATCTCCATGTTCTTTCCTTTTAATAGATTTCATTACTACATCCATTACAATGATAAATAGAAGTGGTGACAATGAGCTGCCCTGCTGCACTCCTCTCTTTGTTTCAGACCAGTCCGACAAACCACATCCTACTTGAATACAGCTTCTGTTCCCACTATACAACATTTTCACTTTGTCTATGAGGCTATCTCGCACTTGAAGTTCTTTAATGCATTGCCAAATTCTTTCCCTTGGTACACTATCGTATGCTTTCTCAATGTCCAAAAATATTAGGAATAAAGGCTTGTTCTTCTCCCAGTATTTTTCCATTAGCATCCTAATTGCAAATATAAGGTCTGTAGTTGACCTTCCTGGTCTGAAACCATACTGCTCTTCTTCCAAAATTGGTTCAACGATATCTCTGATTCTGGTCTCTATTATTTGCAATATTTTCAGGACATGAGACAGTAGTGTGATACCACGGTAATTAGTACATTTTCGTCGGCTTCCTTTCTTGAACAGAGGTACAATGATGCCCATCTTTCAGTCCTCAGGAATAGTATTTTCCTCCCATATCTTGCTGAGCAGTCTATAGAGCCATTGGATTCCTGGAACTCCCGCTGCTTTCGGCATATCTGCACTTAGTTCATCTACGCCCATTGCCTTTCCTTTCTTCATGCTCTTGAGCGCATTTTCAACCTCAAGCCATGTAATTGGTGGTTCAGTTGTGATTCCTCGACTTGGCTCTCCTCTATCCGTTGTTATGTTTTCTGTATCTCCATTCAGCAGCTTTTCGAAATAGATCTTGAGTTCTTGTTTAATTTCTCCCTCTTCTTGTGCCAGAGTTCCATCATCATGTTCTATTGCTTTTATGGTCTCTTGATCCCTTCGCTTGTTTTTCACTACTCTGTATAGCAATTTCATATTTCCTCTACTGTCCTCTTCCAGTTTGTCTGCAAACTCATTCCATTTCTTCTCTTTTTCTTCCCTTACAATGTTCTTTACAGCAAGTTTCTTGTTCCTGTATACTCCTTGAAGTCTTTGTATTTCTTGTTCATTTCGTTCTTGTCCCTGTTTTTGTTTCTCCTTGTCCAGTGCCTTCTTTATTTGGTTTCTTTCTTTCACCGCTGTTTTCACTCTATCATTCCACCATGGTGTCTCCTTTTTTCTTTTGATAGAACTTGTAACTCCACATAGGTTTTTGGCTTATCCCACAAAGGTGTCTTTGAAGGCCTTCCATTCTTCATTAACGCTGGTTACTTCACACTTCGGCAAACTCTGTTGAATCCTTAGTTTGTATTCTTCCTTTATTTGGACTTCTTGCAACTTCCAAGTTTTAATCCTTGGTTTTTTCGTAATAAGTTTCTGCATTTCATTTGTCTTATGTTTGAAGTCTACTACCAACAATCTGTGGTCACTGTCCATGATTTCACTAGGGATGACCTTTACATCTGTGATGTACCTGCCACCATCTTTATTTGTGATTACGTTGTCAGTCAATGTTCTATACTGGCCATCCCAACTGTACCTTGTTATTCTGTGACTGTCTTTTTTTTTGAAGAATGTATTTTTGATTATAAGATCATTTCTTCTGCACAGATCTAATAGTTGTTCTCCTTCTGGGTTCCTTTGTCCAAATCCATGTGGACCAATGATGTTCTCGTACCCAAGTCTGTCTACCCGAACTTGCGCATTTAGATCTCCAATAATAATAACATTTTCCTCATTAACTGTATCTTCCAGGTCTTGCCGAAATTTCTCTTTGTCTTCCTCACTGCAGCCTGTCTGTGGGGCATACACTTGTATGATGGTGTACTTAGTGTTCTCCAGTTTCATGGACATTTTAATGATTCTATCACTTTTGCAGATAACTTCAGCTGTAGCATCAGTCCTTTCGTTAATTAAGAATCCAACACCATTTTTCGCTACCTTCTCCTGTCCACTCCAGTATAATTTATAACCTCCACGAAGTGTCTTACTTCCAATCCCTTTCCATTTGGTCTCACTTAATCCCAATATTGATATTTTTCTTCTATCCATCATGTCTAGGAGTTCTTCTAACTTTCCAGTTAATGATAGAATGTTCATAGTTCCAATTCGGTATTTGGGTCTCTTTTTTATTTGGGGTTTCCTTTCAGAACATTGTATATCATCAGCCTTACGGTCATCATACTTTACAATTGTCTGAGAGGACGTGTCAGTCCGGTCTATAATATTCTTTTTTTTTTTTTTAAAGTTAAAAACTTCATTATTGTTCCGTATTGAATAGAGAAATAAGATGTACAATATTATAGGTTAGGATCCACCTTTCAATACTCCGTAATAAGATGGTAAAAAGTAGTTACAACCTGTTTAATGGGACCGGTTTCAACACATTTTAAGTGTCATCATCAGCCAATTTGCGAAGATCTTAAAACAATTAGCATATTGAATACAGGCAAAAAATTAACATTGTATCATAACGTAGCAATTCAGTAAATGTTCAAAACACAATAATCACAGTCAAGAGAGTAAACAGAACATCACTATCTTGCGCCGAAAACAAATATAGCTGAAGTTCATAAGCAGGTCAAATATTCGCTTATGTAAAGTCGTTGCTAGGCAGGTCTTGTAGGCATTTGTTTCTCCGGCCGAAGAGCAAAAGGTGACGTGAATGAAGTCCTAGGAAAACAGTGTAGGATTTAATTTCGTCAAATTTCAAAGTGGATATATAGGTTTTTCAAAATAATTTAAAACGTTAAAAAAGAATAAAGCCAAATAAAAAATATATTTAAAAAAATAGGAAGAAATAATGAAAGAAATACGAGGTTCAACTCGAAACAACTTGCCGTAGTAATTGATAAAGAAATGATAAATAGAGAAAGGGGGACGTTAATTAGAGGGTGGTGATGGTGGTGGTGGTGGTGGTGGTGGTGGTGGTGGTGGTGGTGGTTATTGTTATTAGAGGAAATACAATTGGGCAACAATCCTTAATATAATACTAATTCGAAGAAAAAAGAAAAAGAACCGACACTTCGAAAAATGAAGATATCGGTTAAAGGAAGACAAGGGCCACGAAGGGCGTGAAAATGAAAGACTCCCTAGCCCTCGCAAACCTAATAGCATCGGGGTCGGAAAAGAACAAGAATTGACCAAGGGAGGTCGGACAATTTACACAATACCCTCTCATGCCAATTCCCCCTTCCGCAACACCCCCCTTGATCCTCCTCAGTTCTCCCCCTTCTCACCCAAGGGGCTCTGAACTTCGGAGCGTGGGTTGGCGACCACGGGGCCCTTAGCCGAGTCCTGGCATTGCTTCCACTTACTTGTGCCAGGCTCCTCACTTTCATCTATCCTGTCCGACCTCCCTTGGTCAACTCTTGTTCCTTTCCGACCCCGACGCTTTTAGGTTTCCGAGGGCTAGGGAGTCTTTCATTTTCACGCCCTTCGTGGCCCCTTGTCTTCTTTTGGCTGATATCTTCATTTTTCGAAGTATCGGATCCCTTCCATTTTTCTTTCCTTCCCACCCTCCATCCCCCAGAGGTTCTGAACTTCGGAACGTGGGTTGGCGACCACGGGGGTCCTTAGCTGAGTCCTGGCATTGCTTCCACTTACTTGTACCAGGCTCCTCACTTTCATCTATCCTGTCCGACCTCCCTTGGTCAACTCTTGTTCCTTTCCGACCCCGACGCTTTTAGGTTTCCGAAGGGCTAGGGAGTCTTTCATTTTCACGCCCTTCGTTGGCCCTTGTCTCTTTTGGCTGATATCTTCATTTTTCGAAGTATCGGATCCCTTCCATTTTTCTTTCCTTCCCACCCTCCATCCCCCAGGGGCTCTGAACTTCGGAACGTAGGTTGACGACCACGGGGGCCCTTAGCTGAGTCCTGGCATTGCTTCCACTTACTTGTGCCAGGCTCCTCACTTTCATCTATCCTGTCCGACCTCCCTTGGTCAACTCTTGTTCCTTTCCGACCCCGACGCTATTAGTTTTCCGAGGGCTAGGGAGTCTTTCATTTTCACGCCCTTCGTGGCCCTTGTCTTCCTTTGGCTGATATCTTCATTTTTCGAAGTATCGGATCCCTTCCATTTTTTCTTTCCTTCCCATCCTCCATCCCCCAGGGGCTCTGAACTTCAGAGCGTGGGTTGGCGACCACGGGGCCCTTAGCTGAGTCCTGGCATTGCTTCCACTTACTTGTGCCAGGCTCCTCACTTTCATCTATCCTGTCCGACCTCCCTTGGTCAATTCTTGTTCTTTTCCGACCCCGATGCTATTAGGTTTGCGAGGGCTAGGGAGTCTTTCATTTTCACGCCCTTCGTGGCCCTTGTCTTCCTTTAACCGATATCTTCATTTTTCGAAGTGTCGGTTCTTTTTCTTTTTTCTTCGAATTAGTATTATATTAAGGATTGTTGCCCAATTGTATTTCCTCTAATAACAATAACCACCACCACCACCACCACCACCACCACCACCACCACCACCACCATCACCACCCTCTAATTAACGTCCCCCTTTCTCTATTTATCATTTCTTTATCAATTACTACGGCAAGTTGTTTCGAGTTGAACCTCGTATTTCTTTCATTATTTCTTCCTATTTTTTTAAATATATTTTTTATTTGGCTTTATTCTTTTTTAACATTTTAAATTATTTTAAAAAACCTATATATCCACTTTGAAATTTGACGAAATTAAATCCTACACTGTTTTCCTAGGACTTCATTCACGTCACCTTTTGCTCTTCGGCCGGAGAAACAAATGCCTACAAGACCTGCCTAGCAACGACTTTACATAAGCGAATATTTGACCTGCTTATGAACTTCAGCTATATTTGTTTTCGGCGCAAGATAGTGATGTTCTGTTTACTCTCTTGACTGTGATTATTGTGTTTTGAACATTTACTGAATTGCTACGTTATGATACAATGTTAATTTTTTGCCTGTATTCAATATGCTAATTGTTTTAAGATCTTCGCAAATTGGCTGATGATGACACTTAAAATGTGTTGAAACCGGTCCCATTAAACAGGTTGTAACTACTTTTTACCATCTTATTACGGAGTATTGAAAGGTGGATCCTAACCTATAATATTGTACATCTTATAATATTCTTTTCGAGGCTCTTTTTCTTATTGAAAGCAACTATACTCAGTACTTTCCTGCTGACTTGCTAGGCCTAACGCATAAGAGGATTTTCTTTCAGGGTTTACTCCCTTAGCCTTTGAGGATGCCTTCCTCGTCCTACTAGGCAGTAGGTTCCATCTGTACACCCCAGAAGGATGGGTTGCCTCTTCCGCCATCTCCGCCGTACCGAAGTCCATCTTCTCCGCCGTAGATGCCGTATGCATGGATGATGTATATTAGCTAACTACTTACCTTGACACTGTATGCTGGAAAACTTAGGATTGACACATACAATAGCTCAAATGTACCAAGACATACATACCAACATTTATGATCAGTTCGATTTAATTTAAGTTTTAATCATTATATGTGATGTTTTTGTAAAATATATCTTTTATGCATGTCAACTGAAGATGACCCCCTAGGGGTCGAAACCGGTCTTGACCATATTTACTAGCTGAATGTGAATAAATTTTGTATTGATAAGGTGGTGACTTATATTTATATTGTTTTTTGTAAAGTAATATCTATCAATACGGAAATGAAACTTATAAACAAATCTTCGATTCAACGAACTCAAATGATAGAGTCGAAACTTGAAGGTGCGAGTTTCAACATTCACGCCACTTCTGCGTGCTTAAAGATGCGGACGCCAGTCCACTTTATGATAGGTTTTAATTTTGTCTTCATTATTAGAGAATTTCACGACTTTTTCCGAATCCATAACCAGGGTGTCACAAGACACCACACTAGTGAACTTCACACGATTATGTTCCTCACCCAGATGTAGGCAATTAGGCGACAAATATTCGCTACCCTTCACTGTACCACTTAGCACAAAATAAATTCCTAATTTCTGAATGGAATGTGAAATAAAAGCACAAACAGACTCGCTGTGATGTTCAGGAATCTCGCTGCTAGCTGGCAAGCAAAACTGAACATTCTTGAAGTTGCAACGTATCCTGTGACGTTCAGGAATTCAAGGTCATTCCCCATTATCACGCAACTGTGACGAGGGCTCTTTCTTACCCGATTTGGAAATCACGTTCCTTTCATGGGAGATAACAAATACCATTTCCAGGGCTAGGAAAAATGTGATCGTACTAAGTGGTAATAGCTAAAATTCGTGACGCATGAGGTATTTTTATATAGATTTAATACGATGAGAATCAGGAAGGAACTTTTACAACACCATGCACATTTTTTTTTAGCGACTGTACGTAGATGCAGGGTTGAAGTGTGCAAGCCATGATTTATTCTGAAAAATATAATACATAATTCTAAACTTTTTTTTGTGCTTGATTTCACGCAGTTCAACAGTGTTATTAGTCTTTTGTGACTTTCCCTGTTTAGTGAGTTCTGAAAATAGTATTTAAAAATTCATCTTCAAACATTTTATTTTTATTTGAACATCCCCCACAACAGTACCATACCATACGAATGAGAATGAGAATGTTTTGCTTTGCTTTGCTTTGTAATGGCATTCAGCCTGCCAAAAACTGTTCTTCCCACTGGTCCTGCAGTTTCGAACTCGAATATCGCCGCAGTGATAGAATATGACTAGCAGGCCTTCGCCTGGCATTGACCATCACAGCCTGTGTTTACGTCACTGTGGCTGAATAACATACGCCCATCGTCTGCCCGCCCGCTTACTACGAGGGGGGAACAAACATAAAGGGGATGTTATTTTTTTTATTTAAATTCATTTATTGAAAAACACAAGGCAATTACAATTTATTTTTCCACATAGTTTACTGTTTTGAAAATGTATATGTCCCAGCGTATGGGCAGCTTTTTTATGCCCTCATCTTAAAAAGAACAGGGTCATCTCATCAGCCAGTTGCGAGTGAAGTCTTCCACACTCTCATCAGATTTAAATTGTTGCCGTCCTAGAGCTTCTTTAAGCGGTCCGAACAAATGGAAATCGCAGGGCTGTAAGGAGGATGATCAAGTGCAGTCCAGTTCATTTCCTGTAGCTTGGAGACAGTTAGAGCTGCAGTATTGTCAGTGGTATGCAACCCTCGCCTTGTTCAACAGCTTGCAGTAGTAAGCAGCATAGACTGCGCATCGCTCATGCAGAAAATCAATCAGCAAAATGGCTTGCTGATTGGAAAAAAAAAGGTTGCGCAAACCTTGCCAGCTGACAGTCGAGTCGTGGCTTTCACTGGTGCTGCCTGCCCTTTCCTCCGCCACTCCTTACACACACGCGTCCTTGACAATGTTTGATCACTAAACTGTGCAGTCATTCTCTGGCAAATTTCCGCCGCTGTAACTCCTTCACGAGCAAGAAATTTTATAATTATGCTTTACGCAGTGGAGGGGTGCACCTGTTGCTCCGACATCGTGGGTGTTACTGACGAAACGGCGGGAAATATCTAACAGCATGCACTCCCCACTCCTAACGGTCCCGCCTAAACATAGCAGTCCTACCAGCTGTTGATGTTCAGGAACAAATATCCTGTTCATATTTGATCGACCTTCTTATGCCCAGTATGAGCACCTCTGCTCTAGCTGTTCTTTCCGAGTCCATTGTTTTGAGATGACCAAACCATTTCATCCTGGCTTCAACACAGATCTCGCAAAGAGGTGGGTTTTTTTTCACTTGGACAAGATGGCGTATGTCATCATTTCTTATTTTGTCCCTCTTCATTTTCTGAATCATAGTTCCTAAGAATTTCATTTCCATGGCTTGTATTTTGCTGATATTTCTGTGGATTTGGATGAAGGTTTCTTCACTGTACAGTAAAACCTCGTTAATTCAAAGTCATTGGGACGCAAAAATCGGACTTCGAATTACATGAATTTGAATTAACCGCCTACTCGTAATTCAGAAATGCCAACCCTTGCTGCGTCACAAAATATTCTAAGACCTGTTACTGCATGCAATTAACCTTGGTTCACAGTTTAAATCTTTCAAATGCCATGGAAATAAAACAACTGTTTTCAAACTGTACCCATCCAACAAGGTGCATTTTCAGTATTCAAATAATGCACTTGGTTAAAACACTGGCAAACATAACCTCACACTATGAAATTTAAAAAAAGAAAAATGATTCAAAGACAAGGAGAAATCTATGCTGACTCCCCTGTGCAAGTGTTTTGTTCATTGGATTACTGCTCTGTATGCATTTTAGATGCCTTGTACTTGCACAGAAAGTACAATATTTACATCATTATTTGGAGCAAAAAACAACTCACTGTGACAAAATTCAGTGAAACAGGTGTTAATACAAAAATAATAATTGAAACTAAAAACTGTGTTAACCTAAGAAAAATGAAAAACAAAAAATACATGGAAATGAACAATAGGTGCACATGGTGAGGTTGCGGACCTCATAGTTTACAAAATATTGGTTTTGTAACAATAACAAAAACAGGTTGAAATCACTGTCGAAAATTCAGGCAGAAAATCTGTCTTTGTAGAAACCCAAATTGGCTAGGAGGGGAGTGGGAGCGAAAAAATTGGAGAAACCAAGCCTGATATAACGTGCAGGCGAAAAGCCTGTGCTAATTTTGTTTCTGTCTAGGCTCTCTTTTGTTTTTTCATTTGTTACTTCAGTATGTTTTTTTTGCATTTTTTAACTTTTATTATGTAAATTATTTCAACCCCCCTCATTTTTCGCTGGAGATGGCTCAGCCGAGCCGGAACATGTTTAAAATTTGTTTACTCCGTCTAATGATGGAATATATGATGTATTGAATTAGGAGGATACACACATTTTTTTTACCTTTCTAAAGTGAAAACCGTCAATACGGAATGATTCTAATATCTTGTATTGAATATAGCATTCCAGTCATTGAGCTTCTGTTGTACTTCAGCCTCGCTCTCATCCCATATCAAGAGCTTTAAACTCAAACTAGTAGTTGAGTCTCTTAACTATTTTCATTATTTCATCCATTAGAATGATGAATAAAAGTGGCAATAGTGCGCTGCCTTGTCTCAAACCATTCCGAATATCCATGCTCTATTTGGACACAACTCTGGCAACGTTCATACAGTATTTTGACGTTATTGATTAAAGCACATGGTAGAAATCTATTCTCAATGAATTTCCAAATTTCTTGTCTCTATACAGTGTTATAAGCCTTCTCAGTATCTAGGAAAATAAAGATGACATATTTTTCCTTTTTTTCAGTGTTTCTCTATGATCATCCTTACAGAATATATCAGATCTGCTGTTGCCATATTCCTTCTAAAACCATACTTCTCTTCAAGCTGTGGTTCAATTATGGTTCTTAATCTCTTTTCTATGATTCGTTCCAATATTTTTTAGTCCATGAGATAGAAGATTGATGCGCATGTAGTTGCAGGGTTTCTGTCTATCTTCTTTCTTAATTAGGGGCATGAAGACTCCTTTAGTCCAGTCTTCAGGTAGTTTTTCTTGACAATTCCCTCCCCCTGCTGACTTGCTGAGCCTAACACAAGCTGAGGTTTTTCCATCAATGTAAACTTCCTCTGTACAATCACAAGGCAGCAGCATTGTCATAAATTTTTATGTCATTTCGTACACACAGGTTTAATCAAACCTACTAAGGGAGAACTCGTCCTTTGCCTGCAGCTGTTGGTTCTCCCTTAGTTTGCCTAGTTTGGTACTGGCCGCCAGACCCTCGGCCAGACAGTCACAGGTAGTACCTGAGTAACATGTGTTAACATTTCTTGTATATTATCAGCTTTGAGCAGTAAAATCTTCCATCAGTCACACTAGCAAACAATCACGTTGCTTTACCTTGATCAATAACGATTTGAAGAAAATATTGTTGCAAAATGTATGTGTATTCATTTGTCAGATTAACATATCATCCCTCCTCTGGCAAACCAACGAATCTGCAAATTGTCAAAAAATTAAGAGAGCTGAAAGTGGTTGTGATTACTTATGTCAAATCAATTTTTATATTTCATGATGGTTGGTTTTACGTGTTAGCCGTGCAGAAGGAGCTGCAAATGTGAGACTTTGTCAGAGGGTAGACATTCTATAAATAATAAAATCTAGATGAAAACTTCAGAACTACAGATTCCCTAGTGTTTCACTTTCGCTAGTTTGCCATAGTGGGAACAATATCTCATGAGCCACCGACAACTGGCATGTTAAGCTGTTCCGACCGCTGGCTCCACAAGAATTTCTAAAGGGTGCCGGATGTTAACGAGGAAATTGTTAGAACTGTACTATACTGTACTGTTTTGTTGTTTTCTCTAGGTTACCACGCTCCGTTCGACCTCTTCATGGAGCTGAACAACCTGAATGTGGAGCGCAACCTGCCACCTGACATGCAGATCAACGTGTGCATGGGCAAAGATTGGTATCGGTTCCCGTCCACCTTCTTCCTACCTGCAAACAAGTAAGTGACTCTGACCAGTCCTCCCCCTCTTAATTTAAGATATAAGTTTGGAGATGAAGTAGAAGATGTCAAAAATGTTCCTACCTTCATTATCATCAGAAATATGTGAATGGGAAAATTGCTTTTTTAGAGATGCCAACCACTACAGATTTCCTGTAGTTTATACAGTTTTCTTACATGTACTGCGGCAATACGAAAACGGTACTTATTATTACAGACTAGATGAAGTACCCATTCTTTGTACGATTTTATGAGCACAGATTTAACCTTGTTAAGTGCTGAGTTACCAGTTGACTGTCTGGTACCTCAGTGCTGAGTTTTTTCATTCGTATTTTTAAAAAAAATTGTAGAAGCTTCAATTTTTAACTTACCAGTGGGGTGATTAGCTTAAAATGTTTATAAATGTTGGTTCTTTATAAATATAAATGTAAAATCCTAAAAATATCTTGAATATTATTTTGAGAGAAAAGATTTCATTTTTTGTGAACACGTGTACATCATCTTTATATAAAATAAAGAGCACAAAATAAAATTATTTCCTAAAATCTTTAGGCAACTAATACATGTAACTCCTTACAAGTACATAAGTTAATATTTTTAAATACTTTCTAAACCTGGAATGAAGTGACAGCTCTATTTTTTCCACCAGTTGTTCGTGATAACGATTTGTTTCATCAACAACCAGCTGCACCAACTCCACTGATAGAAAAGTGAATGATTTTGGGGTTATGATCAAACACTACTTGGCTCCCCGAGTCTGTCACAGTTACTTGAAAGTCTGGTCGATAAAAGTCATCTGTCCACCACAAAAATAGTGATGAAATAGCTTTTGAACTCACCGTGTTTTCCTTCCTTCTTTTAGAAGGAGGCTCTGTTTCTTTCTCACAACATTTTCATCACTCTTGCTTTCAAAATCGTTTAACAATTCATTAAAATCATCGTGTTCATCATCACTTTCTGCTGTGGTTAATAACTGAAAGATTCTTTGATCCAAAATAACATCGCTGCGGGAGCATCTGGCTTGTTCCACCATGCTTTTTTACATCACAGACAAGCATGGCAGGCGTCTACAAAAAGCTTAGTAAGTTACTTCCCAAAGCTATAAGCCGTGATCAATTAGTTCTACATAATGCCCAACAGATGGCAGAACATGCCAGAAATTGAATCGGTACTGAAGAGTGAACTGGGAAACTCATGTACCATCTATAGACGGGTTAAGTGGTCAAATTTAGGTTGTCTGGAAGTATATGTGTGTCTTACAACTTGCTCTTGTGTACAGTATTTAGATGCCGGACTGAGTGGTTCAGACGGTTGAGGCGGTGGCCTTCTGACCCAATCTCGGCAAGTTCAACCCTGGCTCAGTCCGGTGATACTTGAAGGTGCTCAGATACGTTAGCCTAGTATGGCTGAATTACTGGCACTAAAAAAAAGAACTCTTGCAGGACTAAATTCTGGCACATCTGCACCTCCAAAAACCATAACCATAAAAGTAGTTTTTGGGACGTAAAGCAAATAACATTATTATTATTATTATTATTATTATTATTATTATTATTATTAACAATATTTACGACATTCTCATTGGGTACATAAATATATAAATTATAGCCCTCAACAGTAATTTCATTAACTGGAGAAGTTCTCACAAACTGAAAGCTGTTCTAATATTATGTCGGTAATAATGTTATTTGCTTTACATCCCACTGACTACTTTTGCGGTTTTCGGAGACGCCAAGGTGCTAGAATTTAGTCCAGCAGGAGTTCTTTTACGTGCGAGTAAATCTACCGACCCGAGGCTGACTTATTTGAGGACCTTCAAATACCATCGCACTGAGCCAGGATCGGACCTGTCGAGTTGGGGTCAGAAGGCCAGTGCCTCAACCATCTGAGCCACTCAGCCCGGCTCTAATATTATATCTCACTAAGTATTGAATGGTGGAAATATAAAAGATTCCAATAAAAGGAATAATTAGTGTATCACTCGAGAGCACACCATGTAACGCTGGCCGCGATTGAAGCACTAGTTCTCTACATCATGATGTAAAATGAAACATGAATCATAAACTCACTAAATATGAATCCTAAACCTACAAAATATTAAACAGATAGAAACACAGAATATACACAATGACAATGATGACAAATGAACTACAGCCCACAGCAGTTCTCACGTTTGACACACTGAACAATACAACTGTAGCCTCTTCACATAGAATGGCACGCTTATTCTTCAGCTGGCCTGCTAACAAACCAACATGTGTTCATTGGAGGAGGAGAAAACAGAGGTCCCAAGTTACGAGAGATATGAGCCCTGTGGTCTTCAGTAGGCCCAAACGACAAAGAAGAAGAAATTTGTCCACAGTATCTCACTTGCATGTTTGTAGAATGTGCAAGTGTGAGTTTTAAGTTGTGAACGTGGAGAACGTGATGAAATCTGTGAAGAATATGGATGCATCATGGCGTAATGTAAGATGCTCTCATCTTTCTTTTGACATAAACATGTCATAGAACTGGGGGTCATCTGCAAATTTCTATAACAAAATAGTGTATGTGAAGTGATGTGATGTTACCTAATAATAATTAAGAGGGGAATTCCTCAAGGCAGTGTTATTGGACCATTTTGTTTTCTTATATATATATCAGTGATATGTGTAAAGAAGTGAAATCAGAGATAAGGCTTTTTGCAGATGATGTTATTCTGTACAGAGCAATAAATAAGTTACAAGATTGTGAGCAACTGCAAAATGACCTCAATAATGTTATGGGATGGACAGCAGGCAAAGGTATGATGATAAATGGGGTTAAAAGTCAGGTTGTGAGTTTCACAAATAGGAAAAGTCCTCTCAGTTTTAATTACTGCATTGATGGGGTGAAAGTTCCTTATGGGAATCATTGTAAGTACCTAGGTATTAATATAAGGAAAGATTTTCATTGGGGTAATCACATAAATGGGATTGTAAATAAAGGGTACAGATCTCTGCACATGGTTATGAGGGTGTTTAGGGATTGTAGTAAGGATGTAAAGGAGAGGGCATATAAGTCTCTTGTAAGACCCCAACTACAATATGGTTCCAGTGTATGGGACCCTCACCAGGATTAGTTGATTCAAGAACGGAAAAAAAATCCAAAGAAAAGCGGCTCGATTTGTTCTGGGTGATTTCTGACAAAAGAGTTGCGTTGCAAAAATGTTGCATGATATTAAGTCTTGGGACTAGTTTTCAGCCACTTGGTGGCCATCTTCAGCCACATAAATTTATCAGATTATGTGATAACTAAAACATATGTATAACAGACAAATACAATGTTGCAGGAATAACTTCTCTTCTTCTTCTTCTTCTTCTTTTATGACCACATAGGATCACTTTAGTCAGTCCGTCGTTCAGGTCTCTTTGAAGGGATTGTTCTTCTTCTCATGATATGATGTCTTAAAGTTTACTTAGGACCTCAGGCAAAGAAGTAAATCTTTAATGTCTGATGGAGAACAAGCACTGACTTGGTGGAGGAAGCAGGCAGGAGTGGACAGGGAACAATTTATAGCTTATAATAAGTGGTATGTTCCGCCCACCTCCATGGCTGGCCTTTGGTCACAGGGGTCCCGGGTTCGATTTCCGGCAGGGTCGGGAATTTTAACCATCATTGGTTAATTTCCCTGGCACGGGGGCCGGGTGTATGTGTTGTCTTCATCAAAATTTCATCCTCATCACGACGCGCAGATCGCCTACAGACGTCAAATCAAAAGACCTGCACCTGGCAAACTTGTCCGTGGACACTCCCGGCACTAAAAGCCATACGCCATTTCATTTCAGTGGTATGTTCCAAGCTATCAGTGGAGAGATGGCTTGGAATGACATCAGTAGACAAATAAGTTTGAGTGTTCTCTTTAAAAGTAGGAAAGATCACAGTATGAATTCAAGAGGACAAATTGGGTTAAATATTCATTTATAAAAAGGGGGGTTAGGGATTGGAATAACTTACCAAGGGAGATGGTCAGTAAATTTCAAATTTCTTTTCAATCATTTAAGAAAAGGCTAGGAAAAAAGATAGGGAATCTGCCACCTGTGCAACTGCCCTAAAAACAGATCAGTAGTGATTGATTGAGAACTGCTCAGGCCATGGATCTGCATGTCATGGCCATCCATCAGTACTTCACATTACAGCCTGAATGGTTGCTAGGTAAAATTGCGGCATACATTTTACTGCAAGACATACTGTACATATTATGATCATTTGACTTCTCCAAAGGGAAATTTAATTATTTATATATTTATTTCAAATGTGTTATACAGGCTAAATTGAGTTCTCTATATATATTATGTATAACAGACAATTTCAACATGTGTGATTAGTTGTCTTGTTTTGTTTACCATGTGACATTCATGGCAGTTTTGAGTCATTTTTCTAGTGGATTTATTTGAAAAAGTTGTTAGGTAAATGTGGAGTATTTTTTTCCAGGTATTTTGTAGTATTTACTAATCTTGTATTAGTTTGACAGATTGGAAAACTTCAAGGTTAATCCAACTCTTATACATTTGTTCCAGCTGGCACCTACAGTTCTTGCGTTCCGAGTTCCGCGGCCAGCTGCCTCGTCCATTCAGCCCGCTGCCCAACGGGACAACTCTCATCCCGCCTCACATGAATGACATGAACCGCGAGGAACCAAGCAGATATGTGAGTGAAAGTGCCTCCTTTCTTTGGGATTTACAACAGTTTTGTACTTTCCCTTAATGTAGAAGTATTTGGAAGCCCTTCAATGACTCAGATCATGGTTATTTCATCACAGTTTTGTAATTTTGGTATTTTTCAGAGTCCAGTTTTGTTCTACCAGGTTCCACTGTTCTATTAAGGTGAAAAGTGTAAATCTGTTTAACTTTGTATTTTGTGAACAAAAGCTCGCAGCCCTGAATTCCTCAGTCTCATCGTCATCGTCATTTTCCAACTTATGTTTCCTGGATGTAGTGTACAAGCGCTTGCCATCTCTTCTTGCCTGCATACATCTTCTCATTTGAGACCTCTCTCTCCTCCACATCTGATTTCACTGTGTCTATCCAGCATTTCCTTGGCCTTCCCCTGGGTCTTTTTCCTTTTACAATAAGGTCGAAGTTTGGGAGTTCTCTCGCTCTTCATTCTCATAATGGGGACCTCATTGCCAACTACCTTCCTGTTTACTTCATTCCAGACTTTGTCCTTTTGAGTAGTTTGATTCATAGTTCTAACCAATCTAATTTCTGTGGCCTGAATTCTGAGGTAGTCATTGTTTAGTAGAGTAAATCATATGTGAGAATCGCCATGAAGTAGGTGTGATACAGCTTTTCTTTTTTTGTTTTGTTTGTGGTATTTTGCAGACCCAAAGTAGATTTCTGACTTGATGCTTTCTGTGTCCTGCTGAGTATTGGCAGTGTTGTCTTTGTTGATTATGCTTCCAAAAGTGTGAGAAATTGATTCTTGTTTTGCTCCTTCCAAAAAGAGGTTTGAATTTGTTCCTTTCCTGTTGATGGTCTTTTCTACAGTCTTTGTTTTACTTATCTCCATCTCATATTTACAGAACGTATTGTTCCACTCAGCTTTCTGTACTTAAGCTTCTGTTTCTCCCCATAACAGCACATAATCAGCAAATACCAGGGCATTTGATCTGCTGTCCATTTTCTTGATAGACTGTATGATCTTGTCCATTACTATTTAGAACGAGCGTGTTGATAGGGCACTTCCTTGTTGGCTACCTCTCTTTGTATCAAACTATTTTGATCATCCATTGCCTCTCTAAACACAGCTGTACCAATTCTGGTATAGCATCTTTACTTTGTCAATCAGGCATTCCAAGATCTTGTTCTCAGGAACACTGTCATAGGCCTTTTCAATGTCCAAAAATGTAATCACAAACTTATTTCCATGTTCCCAGTACTTTTCTGTAAGCATTGTTACAGCAAAAATGATATCCATAGTACTTCAATCTTTCTTGAATCTGTGTTGTTCTTCCTCAAGCAAAGGTTTCACTATCTTCTTAATTCTCATTTCAGTGATCTTTTCCAACAGCTTCAGGGTGTGTGACAACAATGTTATGCCTCTAGAGTTTCCAAATTTCCACTTGTTACCCTTTTTAAACAGTGGGATGATGATTCCTTTTCTTCAATCTTGTGGGATTTTGTTTTCTTCCCAGATCACTGAGACTACTGTATACAGGCAATTTAAACCTGGTATTCCAGAAATAGTTGATATGATGGAAAGGAGGAAAATTCTTATCATGGGGATGAGTGAAACCAAATGGAAGCTAATAGGAATAAGACACCTCCGTCTAGACTATAAACTATACTGGTCTGGAAATAACTTGGAGTCAAGAAATGCAGTGGGCTTTATACTTCATAAAGATATTGATGTTTGTAGCCAGATTGAATTTGTCAGTGATAGAATAATTAAAGTGTCAGTAAATTGGAATGGAGACAAATATAATATAATCCAGGTCTATGCTCCACAGTCAGGATGTTCAAATGAAGAAAAAGAAGCCTTCTTGTCCAACTTGGAAGAACATATGGATTGTGAAAATTTGGTAGTAATGGGAGATTTTAATGCTCAGGTTAGATTAGACAGACTGGGCTCTGAATCCTCCCTGGGTCCTCATGAAATGGGGAATAGGATGACAGATCTTTGTATGAGCAACAATATGTTTGTAAGTAACTCTTGGCTCAAGAAAAGGGACATGCATATGATCATGAGATATAGCTGGGACAATCAGTATGAAACTGTGATTGATTATATACTCGCCGACCAAGAAGTTTGGAAAATTTTAAATGATGTCCAAGTAATTCCTAGTGAAAATTTGGATGGAGAACACGGGCTGTTGGAGACAGGTATCACAAAGAGAAGACCTCCTAAAGTCTACAACAAAAGAACACCAAAAATAAAAACTTGGAGACTTTCTGAACCAAGGATGAAGGAAATGTTTCGAAAAAATGTTCGGAAGATGTTACCAAAAGAAGATCTGAGGAGAGTATTGGTGAAGACAGCTGAGAGAGTATGTGGAAGGCAGAGCCAAATAAGAAAATCGAAAGAAAGAGTATGGTGGAATGAGAATGTAAAAGCGGCCGTCAAGCTAGAAAGGGCGCAAGAAGAGCTTTGTACCGTGCCAGAGTGCGAGGAAATCCAAGTGAAATCGAAGATCAACTATCATTTTACAGCGAAAAAAGATTACAGGTCAAAAGTATAGTTGACAATGAAAAAAGGAAATGCAAAGAAGATCTTGCCAACAGAACAGGTCAAGACAAACACAAGATGCTCCTGTATGGCATTGTTTAAAAGAAAGGAAAGGATAATAGTACTATAAACACGGTAGAGCTTCCAAATGGAGAGGTACCGGTAACTAGAAATGAACAGGAGTTCTCTAGATATTTCAATCACGTACTGAACTGTAATACAAGATGACCCTCTAAACACTATAAATCATAACGCAGAAAGTTTGACCTGGCTGGAAGTGGAGACAGCAAGTCTATGAGTTCAGTGTGGACATGATCAAAGCACTTGGTTGTACAGAATACTAAATAATATTTGGGAAGAAAATGAAATCCCCAGTGACTGGAGGCAAGGAGTGATTATTCCATCATTTAAGAAAGGTGACCGAGAGAAGTGTAGCAACTATAGAGGCGTGACCCTTCTATTTCATGGGTTAAAAATATGACACCATCCTGAAGAGAAAAATCAGAAAATTTGTTGAACCTAAACTTGAGGAAGAACAACATGGAACAAAGAACAAAGAATGCTCTTTGAAAAATACTGGGATAAGAATAGAATGGTTATATTATTGGATATTGAGAAGGCATATGATCAATCAAATACCGCGTAAACACACATGGGAATGTCTGAGACGTAAAGACGTGCCAGATGAGATTATAGCTCGAGTAAAACACCTATAATACCAATATAAATGGTCCGTTATTGGACATTATAAATTTCCAGCCAACTCATTCCTGGTTGCCAGCGTTTCGCCCCGTGTGCTAGGCTGGGCTCTTCAGTTGGTACCTAGCACACCTACCAAGACGCTGGCTAGTGCATACCGTGGAGGCCAAGCAGGCAGGCATCAGTTAATAATGGGACAAAGTCTCTCATAGTGCATTGGCACTGCCGGTGGCTACAATTAGCCTACAAAAACAGTAGCAATGAAAGTGAGCTGGCAAGGAGGACATACAAACATTAGAAGAAGGCAGCATTGTAACTCAAGATGGCCGATGTTCAGCTAAAATCACCAAGTGAGGAACCTCTTTTGCGACAGTCAAGAGCCTTTGACATCTAAGAAGACTCTGTATCAGGCCTACAACATATGGCCTGGAAACTTACACCATCAACAGAAGGGATAATAGCAGACTAGGCTGCAGGAATGGAATTCCTCCGGTCATTGCTTCAGAAAACAAGAAGAGATAAGATCAGAAATGTACTTAGTGTACGGCTACATCACTAAAAAAAAATTACCAACTAATGTCCAGGCCACAAATGTAGTCTATTGATCCCTCTGTCAAAACTAGGAACTCTGTTGGATCGCCAGGGAAAGCTCTCAGAGGACATTCCTGGACTACATGATGAACATTCTGCTTTTCAGCGCCACAGTCACAACTTGGAGAAGTATATTTTCTTCCGCTTGTGCAGGAAATTGGCACACCTGACAGTGTTAGTTCTTATTTGGTTAAGAATCGACCGGATCGTGCATGGCAATTGAAAGCCAGGTGGCTTGGACGATATGCACGGCATCTTAAGTCCTTTTAATGTGCCATGTCTGTCTCTAGCAGTGATTAATGTCAAATCCCGTTGTCAACTAACATCCTTGCACTTTCCCGGGGTGGGTCATGAGAACGAAGCCTTCCTTTACAGACGGATGGAATGTCTGCGTGAACAGGCAGGTGAGGATTTTCCTGTACTGTCGTGTACTCCCGTACAAGGGCAATTTCCTACCGCAGAGTAGGAGGTGGTATGTGGCTAAGTATGGGTGGCCTGAAAGTAGGTGTACATCTGATTGTGCCATGGTATGGTTGAGCTGTGTGTCTTGTGTGAGTGCCATTCGTCCAAGCTGGAGAACAAGGGTAAACCAACTCCAGAGCTGAAGTATGGAGTGTCGATGCAGAGGATCCCCATCATGTGCCACAGAGTTTGTGGAGAATGTTACTTCAAGTTTTCGAGATCAGAAATGTAATTATCCAAAAAGACGTCCAAATGGAATCACTTTGTGAAACTCTAGCAACATCAAGATTGAAATGATTTGGTCACTTGAAGAGAATGGATCCAAAGAAAGTAGTAAGGGAATGGTTGGAAAAGGACGTAGAGGGCATGTGACCTCAAGGCAGCCCAAGGACAAGATGGCTATCGCAAAAGAAAAAAAGAAAAAAAGATCTGCAAGCAAGAGTCATCGAATGGTGTAATGTTGAAGAGGAAGGAATCTACCTGTGCAGACAGAAATGAAGAGCACTCTTATACCACACCAGGAAAATGGAGATGGTTAAATGATGAATTACAACTTTAAAAACATGAACTGATAATCGGTTTTATGCAACATATGGTCTAAATAATTTAAAGTCTATCAAGTTCCACCTTTTCAATACTAATACAATGTTGTTGGATGATATTTACAACATTATTTATTATTACAGTACATGTTTCGGTGCTCTATTAAGTCACCATCATCAGCTGATTTAGAAAATGTGAAAAAACTTGGCGATATAAATATTAAACATTAAACAAAATATTGTCATAATCAACTCATACATATACATATTTACAACAGAATATTTACTGATTAAATCCTAAACATCTATTCTTCTTCTTCTTCTTCTTCTTTTATGACCACATAGGATCACTTTAGTCAGTCCGTCGTTCAGGTCTCTTTGAAGGGATTGTTCGGGCTTTGCGGTCCTCCCAGTACTTCTTCAGACGCTCCGATCTTCGTGCCCTTTCCTCAGTTGAAAATGTGCGTGTTGTTGGTTTGTTTTGTGTAAGGGTAAAGCGGAGGTTTGTATTCTTGAGTTTTGTATTCAATTTTATCTTATTTTTGGTGTCTTCTGTTGTAAGGCCTATTTCCTTCAGATCCTCTCTTACTTCTCTGATCCATTTACATCCTGTTGTGGTATTTTTTGAGACGAGATTGTGTTGTACTAGTTGTTTCAGAAGTCTCGAGTCCTGCATCCTCATGATATGTCCAAAGAATCCCAGTCTCCTCTTACGCATAGTATCTGTAATGGGTTCTAGCTCTTTGTACACGACTTTGTTAGGTATTAACCGCCACTGTCCATCTTTCTGATATTTTTTGTTGATACAGGTTCTTCCAATCCTCCTTTCAATTTTCTGAAGTCTGTCAGTCTTTGATTGTTTATTCAGGTAAAAGAGTGTTTCTGCTGCATATGTAGCTTCCGGTTTTATAACTGTGTTGTAGTGTTTTATTTTTGTATTTATTGATAGACATTTCTTTTTGTAGATATCCCATGTTAATTTTTGTGCTTTAGCTAATCTATTTGTTCTTACTTGGATTGAGATTTTTTCATTTAAGTTATGTGTTATTACTTCTCCAAGATATTTAAACTGAGTTACTATTTTGATTTTATTACCATTTATGGTGACTTCTTTTAGCTGTGTTGGTTTTTGGGGCATAATTTCTGTTTTTTCAAATGATATTTTGAGGCCAATTTTATTTGCAATGTTTTGAAGTTCTGATATCTGGGTTTTTGCTTCTTTTATGTCCACTGCTAGTAATGCTAAATCGTCAGCAAAACCCAGGCAATTTGTTTTGATTTTTCGGCCAATCTTTATTTTGGGGGGACATTTTCTAAACCATTCCCTCATTACCATTTCTAGAGCACAGTTAAATAATAGTGGTGAGAGCCCATCTCCCTGCCGTAGTCCAGTTTTAATTTCAAATATCTCTGATGTTTCACCCCTAAACTTCACTTTTGACTTGGTATTGGTGAGAGTCAATTTTATCATGTTTATTAATTTGGGGTGTAGTCCAAGGTGTCTTAAAATTTTAAACAGAGATTCTCTATGGATGCAATCATAAGCTTTCTTGAAATCTACAAATGTTATCACCATATCTCTGTTTCTTCTCCTGTTATAGTCCATTATCAACTTAAGACTCATGATCTGATCAGGACAGCTCCTCCAGGGTCTGAAACCTCCTTGATATTCTCCTAGTTCTTTCTCAAGTTGTAAACTTATCCTATTAAGGATGATTATTGAAAATATTTTGTATGTTATATCTAGGAGAGAGATTCCCCTGTAGTTATTAGGGTCGGTTTTGTCCCCTTTTTTGTGCAGAGGATGAATGAGGGCTGTTGTCCAGTGTTCTGGTAGTTCTTCTTTAATCCAGATAGAGACAAGTTGTTGATGGAGGGCAACTTTTGCTGAGTTTCCTGCATATTTCCAGATTTCCGCAAAGGTCTGATCTTCTCCTGGCGCTTTGTAGTTTTTTAATTTATTCAGAGCCTGGTAGACTTCGTTTATTGTGGGGGGATTGATGTTTTCTGGTGATGTTTTTATCGGGGTGTTGGTGTCCAAATGAAGGAGTTCTGTAGGTTCCTCACAATTTAAAAGCTTGTTGAAATGTTTAGCCAGAATTTCTGCATTGTCTTTATTGTTATGGGCCAGCTTACCATCTTCATCCTTCATCAGTAGGGTCGGGGGTTCATATTTTTGGAGCTGCTTTCTGAAGGTTTTGTAGTAGTCCCTTGATTTAGTTTTACTGAACTGTTCTTCGATTAACTGCAGGGTGTCCTTATGATGTTGTCTTTTTATTCTTCTTAAGACTTGGGTAGTTTCTTTTCTCTGTTTTACTAGCTTTTGATAGGATATTTCTGTCTTTTGGGACTGATGTAATAGCCATGCCTGATGTCTTTTCTCCACTGTTTCATCACATTCACTGTTCCACCATTGGTGTTTTTTACGTGGTTTAATTGGAGCTAGGTCTTCTGCAATTTGTTTAAGGTTGTGTACTAAGTCTTCAAGTTTGTCTGTGATTTTTATTTTTTCAGTTGCTTTCTGGTAATTTTTGTTGTTGATTAGCTGGGTAGGATCTATTTTTCTTTTAGTTTTAAGGGCTTGCTTTTGTTGTCTCCTCTGGGGAGTGAGTTTAATTTTAATTTTAACTACGTAGTGATCTGAACCTGTGTCTATTCCTCGGAGGACTTTGACGTTATAGATCTCTTTGTGGTGGTATTTGTCCATGCAGACGTGGTCCAGTTGCCATTCTCCTTTAGTGTAGTCAGGGTGTTTCCATGTTTTGAGTTCTAATTTTTTACTTTTTTTTTTTTTTTTAATGACTTACAAGAATTTTCTTGTTACATATTAGGGAAATTTAATATAACAATAATAGATGTTTAGGATTTAATCAGTAAATATTCTATTGTAAATATGTATATGTATGAGTTGATTATGACAATATTTTGTTTAATGTTTAATATTTATATCGCCAAGTTTTTTCACATTTTCTAAATCAGCTGATGATGGTGACTTAATAGAGCACCGAAACATGTACTGTAATAATAAATAATGTTGTAAATATCATCCAACAACATTGTATTAGTATTGAAAAGGTGGAACTTGATAGACTTTAAATTATTGTGATCTCAGTTCAATATGGAAAATAAGATGAAGTTTCTTACGTTTAATATGGTCTAAAACCATTAGAAAGGGGAAGTATATGAGTGAGTGTTTTTACTCTAACCTATGCTATAAATCTGATCACATGCCAAATCCAAAATGGCAGAGAAAAGTGAATGATGGGCAACAAACTACAGTACTCTATATTTTTGGACTAATTCCAATATGCTATTTTGATTTAAAAGTTTGAAAATTGTTTGGTTTTACCCTATCTTACGGTACTTCCAATTGCAATGTTTTCTGCGAACAGAGTGCAGCTGCACCCTGTTGCCTCCCTCTTCCTGTCTCTGTCCTCTAGAGCATGGTTCAGTGTACTTCCATGTTATCACCCTATCTTGGCAAAAATCACATTAAGCCTGTTGCTCAACTTTTGTTACAGTTTGATGTGGACCGGTGTCACTTCCTTGTGGATCTCGACCTTGGTCGGTACTCAGTGTGGGAGCCCAATTACGCAGCACAAGAAGAGAAGTGGACCATTCTGAAGTCAATCCCGTTCCTCGACGCTGAGAAGTGAGTACTCGCCGTGTGGCTTTCTTTACAACAAATTACTTTAATTTCTATTCCATATTGAATCACAATTTCAAGAACAAAGAAATCCCACATAGAAATTTTCTTTAAACAAACATCCACCTGCTCAGTACTGTACAACTAATTTAATTTAAAAATAGTCTAATTAGGGCATGTCCAACAGTACAACAGTACAAAGACATTTAATGAATAATAAAACACAAAGAGAAATCTACAAAACATCTATAAAACAATTGCTGTTTTGCGTCTAAGTAGGATTAGAAACAAACCAGCAATTGACGTTACTGTATTTTAACCCTCGTACACTCTACGCGCCAATCTGTCGGCGCGAGAGGTTATAGCAAGAAAGCTCACCCAATACATCGAGTCTGTCCTATTTAGGGATTTTGGTCATTTGTGTGGCTGTTAAATGGTAACAGATGCTCGCGACAGTAACTTAAAGCACTGACTTTGCATTTTACTCGACAAATGGATCCACCAGCCCTACGAAATATTTTCAACAAATGAAATCTGTTACGCGTGACTGTTTATGTTATGGTTGTTCCAAGTTGTATCTGTTTCTGGTTGGGTTATGAATACAACAATTTGATCTTGTTGTCAGTTTAGTTATTTTGTTTCTTTGATACATGGTGTGTTCGCTGCACACGTTTGCTTCCTTTTTGTCTCCTAATGGCTGGACCATGCATGTTCAATGCCAGATGATTCTGATATCCTTGAATTTTCAGTTCATTTACACAACTCTTTTGTTGAAAGTGATGATTTCACACAGTCACAGCTGCTCACCATGCATCGGACCGTGAAGAACCTGACATTGATGACAGTTAGGTGTACAGTGAATAAGTTTTGTGTCAATACTTCATGTGTGAATTGCAGTATGCACCAAATTATTCAGAATTAAATGTTCTTTCAGGTTTAAGAGTAAAGAAGAAAGATGAAATAATGTCTGATCTTTCTGTCATTGAAAGCGATTACTTATTTTTCAAAAATTATTTTCAAAGTTTAATTTTTTTTTTCATCTTTACCAATAATAACACGTCCAAGGTATATTTGTTTCTGAAATGCTCGTAGTTTCCTATTTATTATTATTTATTTTATGTTTTTAGCCAACATAGGACTACTTTAGTTAGGTTTATAGAGGATTTTCTTCTCTTTTGTCAGCCCAGTACTGTTTCATCCTTTCTGAATGTAATCACTCTCCGTATTCTCTGCTTGTTGATTTTCATCTGTAGTCTACTGTGTTTTGATTTTATTTGTTTTGTATTTTAACTCTTCTGTTGTAATATGTAACTCTGTCATGTCTTCTTTAAGTTCTGTGATCCATCTAATATTATTCTTACTCTTACATAATTTTCCTACTGATTGTATTTTCTGGTGACCGTATTAGATGCCCTAAGAATGATATTCGTTTCTTTTTTTTTTTTTTTTTTTTTAATGTTTCACATGCATATGTAATTTGTGGTAGGGTGACTGTTTTGTAGTGTTTCAATTTGGTTGCTATTGAGAGAAGCTTTTTATTATATGTATTCTTGGTAACATGCTGTGTTGTAACCAGTTTATTTATTCTGTTTTGCCATGTTGGTTTCTCGTTCAGGTTATGTTTGATTATTTCACTTAAATATTTAAATTTTTCTATAATTTTTAATTTTTTGGTCTCACAGCTGAAGTTTGTTTGCAAACGGAAGTTGAGTTAACATAATTTCTGTTTTTTCAAATGAAATTTTCAAACCAATATTTTGAGCTATTTCCTGTAAATATTTTATTTGTTGTTTTGTTTCCTGAATATCATTGTCCAGAAGAGCTAGATCATCATCAAATCCTAGACCGTTCTGTGTTTCAATTTTTATATTTTTTGAGTTGTTCTTGTACCATTCCCTCATATCACACTCTAGTGCACAGTTAAAAAGAAGAGGTGACAATCCATCTCTCTGTCGTAAAACAGTTGTTACCAAGAATCGTTCAGAAAGTTCTCCTCTGAACTTAATTTTAGAAATTGTATTAGTTAGAGTAAGTTCAATCAATTTGATTAGCTTTGGGTGTAGTCTGAAATGTCTTAAAATTTTTAATAATGATGGTCTGTGGATAGAGTCGTAAGCTTTCTTGAAATCTATAAACGTTATTGAAATGGGCTTGTTTTCGTTTTCTGTAATATGCCATGAGTAGCTTCAAAGTTATTTGTTCAGAGCAGTTTCTCCAAGGTCTGAAGCCTCCCTGTACTCACCTAACTCTTGATCAAGTTGTTCTTTAATCCGATTATATAGTATCTTAGAGAAAATCTTATACATACAGTCGTGGATGGAAATACCTCCATAGTTGTCTGGATTACATCTTTCACCTTTCTTATGAGTTGGATTAATTATAGCTGTTGTCCATTGTTCTGGGAATTTTTCTGATATCCAAATCTTTTGTAATATCGTACGGAGGGATGTCCGAGTTGCACATCTCTCCAAAAACCTAGTCTTCTCCACACGCTTCGTAGTTCTTCATTTCCTTAAACACTGTTTCAACTTCTTTTGGTGCAGGTGGGTTTATATTTTCTGGTTTAATTTTTATCGGGGTATGTGTACCAATTAATAGTTTCCTATATTAGTGTGATTTATTTTATCTTAATATGTAACTTGAGTGCAAAGTCACAAAAATTAGTTTGAGCTGCTTCGAGCAAATCCCTGCATATAGGCTGAGTGCAAGAGGGTTAAACAACTTGCCCATTACTATCATTATAACTCAAGATGTCCCATACAGAGGGACGAACACGTACTAAGTTTGTTCTAATTGTTCTAATTATGTGTTTGTTCTTGATATAGACAAGACAATAATACCATATTTACTCGTGTATTAGAGCCCCTCAGGTATTATACCCCTCCCTTGGCTTTTCGAGACGAAGAAAATGAAAAAAAAAAAAATCTCGTATACAAGCCCCCAAACGTAATTCGTCAGAGAAGAACAACGATTCCCATTAGAAGCGAGTAAAGTCATATTGCAGCTTTGATAACGTCGCACAAATTTGTGAATACAGTTGAACCTGACTTATACGTATATCAAGGGGAAGAGAAAAAACTACTTGTAACTCAGAATTACTTAGACATCAGACTTATGCAATACATCACATATTTACTGAAAAACCAATAAAATAGACCTACTTGTGTAAATCCTTGCAAATAATAAATACATTAAGACAGGAAATATTATTTTGAACTTAAAGAAATCAGATAGTTTGGCTTGTTTCACTTTTCTTGCATTAAGAGTATAAACCTCCTTTAGCAAACTTAGTAATGAATTCAAAGCATTTTCACTACAACTTTTCGCACTGATGTAACGCCTACACACTTCGATTCCACTTAACACTTCACTCAGTTCAGGTATCAAGATTCAAGTCTGTATCTCCATCTCCAATGTCACTATCGCTTGTAGCTGGTCCATACATCAGCAATAATCACTTCATCCGGTAGTTCTCCACATACAGCCAGACAGTCATCGAAATGCACAAAAGTATCAAATTCTACACCCACCGGTAGTGTTAGCTCATTGCCAGACGAAACTTCATCCCCATAATCATCATTAGAGGCAGACTCTTCTAGTAAGACACCAGCTTTGCGGAAACAGTTTCTGACTGTGGAGAATGACACCTGCTTCCAGGCAGTCGAATAGCAAATTAATGAAGAGAGGTTCATTTCCTGCATCACTCAGTGTTATTAAATGTTGAACTAGCATTTTTCTATAATGCACTTTGAAATTTGCAATGATGCACAAATCAAGCGGTTGTAGAACACTGGTACAGTTAAGAGGGAAAAATTCTATTCAGACATTCTCCAGAACGATTTGAGGTGGATGTGCTGCACAACGATCCATAAGAAGAAGGATCTTCTTCTGTTTCTTTTTCGTTTTAATGTCCAGTTTTTTCAACCACTGTTCCATTGGATTTATATTCCTTAGGTTTTGTTTTCGCACCCTTAAAACACCTCGGATTCTTTGATTTTCCTATCACAAGTGGAGGAAGTTTGTCAGATCCATCGGCATTGGTGGCGAGAAGTACTGTTACACGAATTTTACTTTTCTTCCCTCCATGGCATGAGTCACCTTTTTCAGCTAATGTTTTATTAGGAAGGGGATTATAGAATAGGCCGGTCTCATCATAGTTGTAGATGTTTGGAGACTGATAATCGCTTACGATACCCGGCAGAACCTCTTCTTTCCAGTGTTGCACCATGACGTCGTCTGCAGATTTTGAGTCACCGCAAATTGTTCTCCCTGTGATTCCATGACGATCTTTAAATCCTTGCAAGCATCCTGATGTAGCCTTGAAAGCAGCAGTGATACTCATCATTTTAGCTAAATCTATCGCCTTTGCACTTCAGCATGTCTCCACTAATTGGTAGAGCTGCAGCCCGCTTTTGCTGGAACCATGTGAAAAGTGCTTTCTCCAAATCTACGTACCTTCCTTCTTGCTGACGGCTGCGCTTTGCTGATTTTGAACCCAGTTTTAAGAACTCATCCAAAATAGCGTATAACTTTTCCTTTTTTCTGTTCTCCATGGCTAATCAAAAGCAACTGAATGACAAAACTACTGTTCAACAGTAAACACCAGATACCGGCATCGTGGACATTTTACTTCTCCGTTGTTCCCATGAAAGAAATTCTCATATTCAAACAAATTTACTGTATTTTCTTTTGTTTCCGCACCAAAACCGCCCACTTTGCTTATAATGTATCTTAATCTTTGGCGGCGTATCAAAAACGACGAAGGTAGAGGAGGAGTGAAGGGGACTCGCCTTTGTTAAGTCGCCAGTAAGTAAGGGTCAACAATGTCACTCGGTGAAACTCTGTGTTCGCTCTACTTCTGCCTTCGCCGACAAAGAGGAAACTTCGTAAATATAGTAGTTTCTTTTTAAAAAGCACATTATCATTACAATTACGCAAAACTCAGTTATATTTCACTGGCACTTAATATGTATAACAGCGGATTACGTATAAATAAGGTTTAATTAACACGCTTTTAAATTATATTTTGCCGGGACCTAAAGGAAAGTACGTACAAATACGAATTACGTAGAACAGAGTTATGTATAAAGCAGGTTCAACTGTAGTTTCAGACGTACGACCCATGCACTGAAAACGCGTCAACGTCATGCGGTACATCTGTGTTCCATAGTTAAGAAATGTCCGCCTCTGTAGCGTAGGCCTTCTGCAGCTCTGATAACGTCGTACAAATAGGTGAATAGTTTCGTGTCTGACCCACGCATCAGTCATGTATATGTGTCTGTGTTTTGTAGTTAAGAATGTCCACCAGTGTAATGGTTAGCACAGTTAGCTGCCATTCTCGGGACCCTGAGTTCGATTCCTAGTACCATATTGCCAGAGATTTACGAATGGCAGGAAGGTTTGATTCGCGGTAAAAATGGTATATGCAATTCCCTACCACTGGGGCCCTGTCTAAAGAGCTGCACCACCGCGGGATGAGGAAACGAGTTTACTTTGGTTAAAAAATATTCACGGTTGTTGTTATTAATATAGCAGGCGTGATCGTTAACAAAGTGATCGTTTAATATCTCGTAACTCGAGCCAATATAGGTTTTTTTGGTAGAGAAGTAGGTTTAAAACATGATAAAAACAATCCAATCACAACAGTTGTTTTACTCTCCAACGTACCTAACAAATAATAATAATAATAATGATCTTTTATGTCCCCACTTACTTTTAATGATTTTTGGAGACGCCAAACAAAACATACTAGAGAATGCATTAATAAAAAATGGAGACAACGATGTACGAAATTGAACATCATGATGATAAAACGCATTAGCGCCACACCTGTAGATATCCATAAATGCGGCAAACTTTCCTGTTACGGTATTTATTTTTATTCTTTCCGTAGTGGAACTTTGACACTATCCGGGCAAATGCATAAGTAACCTAAACAATGCGGTCTCTCTTATCTCATTTACAGCTGTTGAGGTAAATCCTGATGTGACAAATGTAGAGAACAAGCATGAAATATACTTAAAAAAAAGAGTCTGGCATTCAACATCCGCAGTTATCAAAAGAATGCTTCCAGTCGTTATGTATTACATTCGGAAGTACAATTAGTAACATATGCTAGTTATCAGCAGCTGGTGATTTGGCATGCTTTCTACATCACGACTTTATTCAGAAGGAGTGGCTCCTGCTGCACATACTCCATCTGAGAATATCAGAGACCATTTCCAGAAACCATTTGAGAATAGATTCACACTGTTTGTACTCTATAATCGGGAACGAAACTATTTTTAAAAGGTTAAAAAAGATGGGACTTCGAAGCTCTCGAGTGCAGTGCATGCTTCATGGTTGACTGCTGATGAGATGGCAGTGAAGATGATGTCACTTGGAATGACGATACGCCGGTAGCAGGGAAGTTGGCGGCACAAGACGATAATTCAAATGAAAGCGGTAATTAGGTTTACTCGGGTTTACTATGTAGTAGGCCTGCTGCTCAACTGACAGAGACAAATGACTGGCCATTAACTTATTTTGTATTAATATTGCATAATATGATAATACGATACCCTTATCCCTTTTCTCTACACGAGATCGAGTATGAAGTGAGACGAATCTTTGTAGTAAGTTTTTACAACCGTATGCCCTTCCTGACTTCTACCTCATCAGAGGAATTAATGAGATGTAACGAATGACGTGATATAAGAGTAATTAAAACTTTTAAGTTATATGTAGGCCTAAAAGTTGTATTCACCATTTATTGACTTTTACTGCCTTCCAGTAAAAATAGCCAGTATAACTCAAATACATTCATAGGTTTGTTTAAAGAACATTGTAGAATGTTTACATGTACAATTTATAGCTCTTTATGGCCTAGAAGTCATATGTTCGCTGCACAGAATTTGAAGTTATCACATATATTTGGTTGTAAAAGTGAGAAGAAAAGGCGTCTAATAGTCAATTGATGTGGGAAATCTCTCAATTACAATTGATTCCCTTCAAGTGTGAGAGTGGATTAATGAACTACGTTTAAATTTCAAGTGTTCTGTTGCTAAGGGAATTGCATTCCCTTTTGATGTGTTACCATTTTGACTTTTTTAAATTATTTGTTTTATTTTTCCTTCATTTTCAGAATTCATCCATTGAATCTATTTTTGTTCACATGTAGTTTTGTTAAGCGAGGTTGAATTACCAGCACTGCTCTGTGAGGTTTTTGTAACAAATATTCTCTTGCAGGTCGAACCGCTTCTTTCGAGCTTTCTACATTCCTTTTCTGTCCAGCAAGTTCTCCACCTACGCTCCGTTCCGTCTTCTTCAGTCCTCGAAGTTCAGGCTCGGGATGAAGGATGCCGTTCACAGTACAAACTAAGCTCAAGACTGGTATTGTATTGACTTTTGTAACTAGGAAGCCTTCTCCAGGAAAATTGAGATGTATTTCAAAGTTTGCTGCAGTTAGGATTACCAGCTTACATGGAATAGCTTTGTGCAGCATTGAGATAAGAGCTGTTGACTGTTTCCAACATTTAAAAAAAAATTCAACCATGCTGGATAGGATACAAATGTGTGACATCTGGAGAATGTGTGGATAGTGCTTTGGAATGATTGACATAATTTTAACTTTGTGTATGCATTTCTGTTCTGTATAGTTTAAGAGCTTTGAAAACAATGGCATTTGCATTTGTTGGTTATCGAGTCATACTCCTATTCAAAACATACTAAGCGTAATAAATCCCAATTATTCAAGCAGAGAAAAAAATCAGTCATTATGCATTAGAGTGCTTAAATCACAGTCACGCAAAAAATTGAGTTGGGGGGTGGGGGGATAAGAAAAGAAAGGGGCACATACAGGGTGTCCCAGAAGGAATAGTCAATATGCAGAGATATGACAGGAACGATCATTTGAAGCAAAAAAATTCATGTGGACATATATGCTATTCCGAATGGTTTCCGAAACAGAACACATTTAATGTACATTTGTTTTTGGGCTAGTGGCGCGCACGATTGTGTCTTACACACCCAAACTCTTTGACGTTTTATTATAGCACAACCTACCTCATTTCTTTCAACCTCTTTTGCTCGGGGTGTCTTTCTGCCATTAAACTAGCCCATTGAACACGCAGTTGTCCGTGGTGTGTCGTGAGTTAAGTAGTGCGTATCAGTGAGAAGCATCGGTTAACTGTGTTTGTACACGCGCTACACACGTACACTAACGTAGAATATGCAGATATGGGGTATGTTTAGTGCTCTTGCTGCTGTTCAGGAATACCATCGGCGCTTTCCGACATATCGAATTCCTGATCTCAGAGTGTTTATCAGAGTTTTCAGCACACTGCGTGAAACAGGTATTCTTCCAAATTCCCATTATTCTTCTGACTGTGTAGTTCAACAACCTGTGCAGGAACAGAAATTTTGCAGCGTAGTCCTACTACCAGCACATGTATCACGTGCTTGACAAACATTACCTGCGGAAAACTTGTACCCATTTCAAAACGTCAAAGAGGTTGGGTGGATAAAACATATACGTGCTCTCCACTAACCCAGAAACAAACTGTACGTTAAATGTGTTCTGTATCCATTCAGAATAGGGCATACGTCCTTACGAAGTTTTTTTTGTTTCAGATGATCATTCCTGTCATGTCCCTCAATATTGGCCATTCCTCCTTGGATACCTTGTATAATAGGATGAATACAATGGCAGATCAGTGTGTTCATCCTATTATGTGTCTTCCTTTCTTCTCTCTCTCTCTCTCTTGATTGGCCACCTGTTAGCTCCTTTCCTATACTTATATAAGTCACACACAGAAGTATAGATTTTGTGAAAGAAATAGAACCGCGCGAGCTGGCCGTGCGGTTAGGAGTGCGCGGCTGTGAGCTTGCATCCAGGAGATAGTGGGTTCGAATCCAACTGTCGGCAGCCTTGAAGATGGTTTTCCGTGGTTTCCCATTTTTACACCAGGAAGTGGTGGGGTTGTACCCTAATTAAGGCCACGGCCGCTTCCTTCCAACTCCTAGGCCTTTCCTGTCCAATCGTCGCCATAAGACCTGTCTGTGTCGGTGCGACGTAAAGCAACTAGAAAAAAAATTAAAACAATAATTCATATGTTCAACACAGCACTAGTTCACTAGCATGTAGTCTTGATGTTGTCTCCTATCTGGATATTTATCATCATCTAAGGCTTTGAAGAACAATCTGTAGAAAGGGTCTGTGAAGGAAGAGAAACAATACAGTATTTTACACACTGGGATAGAAGGGGTTGTAGGTTTGTACCACAGGCTATCTGTGATTGCCTACTTCAGTGCACATCACCTAACTTCAGGGAAATGCTCAATGCCAAATCCCAGTTTTACTTACAAGACAGGGAAAGCATTAATTCATGATTTTCTAAAGCACAAGAGGATTGTCAAAAATTCCAATAATTTGTTTGTACCAAGTGATTAAGAAATGTGGTACAGGTTATGAGGATGTAAGCTTGCAGTCGGGAAATGGTGGGTTCAAACCGCATTGTCAGCACACCAGGCGGGCTGTACCTTAATTGAGGCCATACAGACTTCCTTCCCAGACCTTAGCCATTATCACCAAAAACCTCTGTGTCTTGGATCAACATCAGATAACTAGGAAGAGAAAATTATTGTGTTGTTGCCGAGTGTTATTCCTTTAGCCTAGATGTCTAGTATTTGTTTTGCTTCAAGCAGATTGTTAAATGGCAACAGCTCTTGTCTCAAACAAAAGGCCTACATTGCTAAAAACATACTTAAGCTTTTAAAGTCATCCAGTGGTTTAATTATAATTTTGTCTTTACAATCGTGATGCACGTCAAATCTCCAATATGCTGCTTTGCGCCATGAGACACTACTTTGTCATGACAGCCTGACTAATTTTGCATACATGACTTTGAAGGTAGATTTCAGCACACCTTGGAGAAGAGTTTCCTCAGTGACAGGTGGGTGTTGTGTTGTCTGTCTAAACACAAGAGGATCTTACAAGTAGGGATGGACTCTCAGGTTTTCATAGACCGACTTGACACAAGAGCAAGTCAAAACAAGTAATTGAAGAGTCACGTCTTGTAAATTACTTGCTACTTGTTCTGCTTCACAGAATACATTAGCCTCTCCTCAACCACTCATTGATACGCTTCTTCTTAGCCATCATCAGAATTTTGTCATGAATAAGAGAATGATCAGGAGGCATAGTGTGGTCATGTCAGAGAACTGTACTGCAGTACTGACAATTAACCGCTCATGATTAATCAGCCATATCGTAGGGTCTTGAGACATAAAGACAATTTTGTGCAGAAAGAGACAATTCTTGTGTGGAAATTTGTGATGTAACGATATGAAGGACACACAACACTCTGCTAGGAATATCAGGTCAGATAGAAATTAATGAAGTACAGCACACTCTCTATTATCTAGGTTAGTGTGGACCTGAGACTGCACGGATAAGTGACAAACACACGTGTTCTTACTGGAAACTGTACAAAACATGCTACGTATGACATTTGAAAGCCCAATGTATTACCTATTTGTGTTGAAAATGTTTGCCCAATTTCATCATTTTTAAAGGTTATTTTGGTCATCTTTTTCGCTAATTTTTGTCAGTAATTTCGCTAAATTTTATTTGCTTTTGTCAGCAATAAAAAGTCTAAACTACAAAATAGTTGACAGCATATTTGCAGTAAAACACCACATTTTATTTTTACATTATGTGTAATAAAAATGAGAGGTATTCTTCTGCTAAGAACGTATATTACACATATCAAAGCATGGATGCTTGAAAAATTTCATCCTTCCACTTTAACAGGCAGGGCCTAGCCTACATATATGATTTGCACATCAATTTGTAAAAGAGTTCAATACTGCTCGGAGGCAGAGCTTTTCTTCTGTCAGGTATTTTATTACGCTTCGTTCAAAATTACTTCTCACGATCAACATTACTTACAGCGATCCATAACGTCTTCACTGCAGCTTCCACAAAGTTCCCATATTCTGATTTCAGGGAAAGAAGAACGGCAATCACGATAATATCTTTACCTGTTACCAACTGTGTATGGTTCAAGATATTCTGAAGTTGAAAGTCCTCTTACCATGAGAATTTGCTTTATTAGATGAGATACTTGATTTTCTAAACCACCTCTCATTAACCTTATTGAATCAAAGAGTTATTTCACATAATTTCATCAATAATTTAGTGATTTTGCTTAAAAGATAAAGAATTTTTTCTGTTTCTGTTTTTAATTCACAACAAGAAATGTGATACGGGTTAAAACTCGACTGATTCATGTTATATTAACGCTCGTCGTCAGTAATTCATTTTAGAGGGAACTGTCGGTGGCTAGAAAAGGACAATCAACAATGCATGCTTTCACTTCTTATCAACACAGAGAAATAATTCTAAAGAGAACCGTCCCAGAAAAAATTTAATCTTTGTCTTTTACTTTTGATTTTAGGGGCGTTTGAAATTATCTACATTTAGCTGTTAGGGAAATGGTTTGGCAAAGATATAGACAAGAAATTGGCTGCGAGGTTAGAGTGACGACATTCAGCTGAAGATAAAATTGACCAAACAAATGGCCGCGTGGTTTGAGTCACATAGCTGTCAGGTTGCATTCGGGAAATAGTGGGTTCGAACCCCACTGTCGGCAGCCCTGAAGGTGGTTTTCTGTGGTTTCCCATTTTTACACCAGGCAAATGCTGGGGCTGTAGCTTAATGAAGGCCACGGCCATTTCCTTCTCTTCCTAGGCCTTTCCTATCCCACCATTGCTATAAGACCTATTTGTGTCAGTGCGATATAAAAGCAGATTTGGGGGGGGGAAGATAAAATGAGAAACAACAAAAAATATTTCAGGGACGATTGACGGTGGGAATAGAGTCTGTAGTGTCTTCCGGCAGTAAAACAATCGTGCATTTTAAATGAAATTTTTTTTGGTAATTGTAACAGAATACAGTACTCGAGAGACTGTACGGATAATCCGCACCCGGATAATTGAGAGTTTGCTATGTGTAGAGACGACCAAAGAAGCTGTTAGCAGTGTTAGTTTTCCTGTGCAAACTGATTGACTTTCAAGGTCAGAGCTTGAGAGAAAAATATTTTGCTGGGAGACACTGAAAAGTGATGAGTATCAAAGTGGATAAATTGAAGAATTAATTTGCAGCTGTTGATTTGGTATTGAAAGGTGAGTTACTCCTTTTGAATTGTACAAAGCATCGTTGAGGAGTCAAGTTATGGAGGTTGGGATTTCTCAGATTTTACTAAAAGAGCTTGTGTTGTTGGGGTCTCTGTGTAAAGTCCCGTTCATAAGTGAGTTATGGTGATTGTTTATTTAAGGAGCAAAAGAATGTGTTACATGGCCAGAAATTAAGACAAACATGAGCAAACTAGATCTGTTATAAACAGGTCCATCTCTACTTGCAAGTTGTGATACCCTGAGTTTGGTCTAGTAAAAGACAGGGGAACAAAGCTTGTTTGTGGCAGACGCAGAAACATGTATTTTGTCTTGAGCGCTCCGTCACAGTCAGCGCTTGGACGATGCGCTGCTGTGGGTGTTGCTGGATCTCAAGCGTAACGTAAAACTATTTTCTGGGCATGGCATCAGAAAAGGCTGTGTATTGAGGCCATCCTCGATCGGCTTTACCCAAGTTTTGCTAGGATCAAATGAATGGTTTTGTAACGTATTCAAATGACAAGCGCCATCCGGCGATGTTCCGCTTCTTCTGGATTCCTTTTCCGGACATAAATCTTTAGAAAGTGAAGAGCTGCGATAGCCGCTTGTCAACCATATTTACACAGATTTTCTAACACTGTTCCGTTATTTTGACATCACTTTGGCCCAGAGATATGCCATCTTAAGAATGCAATCTCTGACGTATCACCAATTGTTGTTCCCGTATTTTACTTCATTGTGGCAATACTCATGGTACCGAAATCAGTACCTGTCCGACATCCCAGATGTTTTGAACACCCTTTGCATTATTGTGTCGACAACAATACAGTGCACCCGACTCTGCTTTATACGATGTGGGTGATGTAAGATCAGGGTTTGTTTCTAACATTGTTACAACGAGCAGCACTGCGTGGAGCAGCGCGGCGGTCATTTTGTTCAGTCTACATTGTAATGATACCTTACATTGCATGATTCAAAAATAAAACAATACCTGCTGCAATATTGTGCACTGCACTGAAAAAAGTAGGAGATATTGAGTCCGCCATGTCAGAACTAATCACTTAATCATACATGTTTCAAGAAAAGATGATTCTCTTCTTCATTGGACTAATATTTCACAAATTGCAATGCTAAATAGCAAAGTCATCTCCGTACAGGCCATGAAGGCCCTTGGTGGGGTAGGGTGGTTAGCTCTACGCACAGCCGCCTTTCCCCCAGGAATTAACCTGGTACTCATTTTTACTGTAGGCTGAGTGAATATCAGGACCATGTGCTCCTCTGGAAGTAGAACTCTTGTTTCATACATTTGTTGACTTTCTGACTGGGAATCGAACCTGTGTCCTTCCGTGTGAACTGAGCCACCACCTCTACCGCCTCGGCCAGTCAGCCCTTGCAAATTCCAGTGGCTTCATTAAAATTATTAGATGTTCAGTTATTAGCAAAACATTGCTTAAACAATTGAAATATAGCTATTACATAATGTCTATTTTTCTCATCTTCAGAGATCTTAAACTAATAAAATGGTCCACTCATATAACACTATGCACTTCTTCTTCTTCTTCTTCTTCTTCTTCTTCTTCTTCTTCTTCTTCTTCTTCTTCTTCTTTTTATTTGTCTTCATCTTTTCTTCTTCTTCTAGGACTGTGAATGTAAATCAGCTTTGGCAAGCAGCATTTTGCAGATAACGCCCTTGTCCACCAATTTGCGTCCTGTTTTCCAACCTTCCACCCAGTTGTAAACTGTTTCCCGTGACAGCGCATGTTCTCCACAGTGTCACCAAGCGCCGATGAATTTCTGCAGTGGCCACGCCTTCTTTCCATAGGAACCAATTCGTACAGCTTAAATCTTCCTACTTTCAGCCTGTATGTCTGTCCTGAAAACCAATAGCAAAGCCATCTCTCCGTACAGTTGATGAAGGTACTTAAAAAAGTTAATGTCAGTCCAAAGAATGCAAACAACACACAATTGAGAGCGCCTCTTCGCTGCAAATACATGTTTCTGTGCCAGAGAATTTTTGTTTCAGGAATAAAAAGTGTGTGTGTATATATTTTGGGATGTGGATTTGACCAAAGACGCAGCTTGTAGACCTCACTTTTGTAAGAATGTTCCGTGCAGTAAATACTCGATGCCAAACACTGGTTGCTGGGAGTAGCCAATTCCTTCATTCCTTCTCATCGCCCAATTTCTTTGCAATCATTAATTTCATCTTCATTAGCTCCTGGGTTGAGGTTGGTGTCAGAAAGGGCATCCGGCCATAAAACATGCCGTATAATTTCATCTCACCTCGTCCCTGACCCGTTACAGTTGTAGTAACCTTTGATCTGTTCAATGGATTTTGAAAACTGTCTCTGTATGTTTGTGTTACTGTTTGTGATCTGGTCTTGTGGGAGCAAGAGGAAACATTTACTGGATCGCTGTCAACTTTTTGTGTCATTGAGTGTGAATTCAATTAATGTTGCATGAACTTGTACCTATATCAAGCCGTCGTCGTTCATGTTCCATTTCATGATTCCTGCTCCCAGCTGCCGGTGTTGGACACGCTCGGTAGCATCTTCTGAGGCTTCTGCTAGTTCTGGGGACACGGTCCTTACTGCCTCGGTGACAAGTTAAAGGAAGGGTTGACTTGAATTGACATGTGTTTGTTCCTTTCCAATACCTACGTTATGTAGTTGGGATTCTTTTCTCGTTTTGTGTTTGTCCGGTGTTCCTAATCTTTAACCACCTGTATTATGTTATGTTTCTTTCCTCTTCCTGTACTTATGCGGATACATGACAACAGAAGATCTGTCAACGAGTGCTGATGTCCGCCTTCCTGATGAAGCCAGAAAGCAGAAACAAGCTTGTCGCAGGCTTGGAAGAGATGGATACAGAAGAACTGGGATTGGTGAGGAGAGAGCCTATCTACAGGGTGTTCGTACTCTGAACCCTGCCTCAGCCGAACTTATGTCACGCGCAGCCACCCTGCTTTAAATGTGTATACAATCTTATATGAAATCTTACCTGGAAGTGTCGTCCTTCATGGATTATCTGGTAACCACATTCTGGCTGACGCGAGTGAGTTCTGCCACTGCAGTGTTTCTGATTTCCTTTCAGTGTGAGGATTTGTTCGATACGCTTTTTCTTTCAGTTTACCCCACACGTAAAAATTACACACTGTTCGATCTAGAGAACGAGGGGGAAATAGACCAGCACAGATGACTTCTGTCTACGAACACTTCCAAGACTGTAAAAAAGGCAATCTTCTACTGTATGAGCAGGCCGGTATCTTGTTGAAACCACCCACGCGATTTTTCTTCTTCCATCAACTGATGGAAGAACGGTGTCAAAATGTCATCTTGGCACCTCTCTGTGTTTACTGTCGTCTCAAAAAAAATAGGCCCAATTATTCATCTTGCACTGACAGCACACCAAACACCAATCTTCCTAACATTATGAGAGACTTCATTAAAAACCATTAGCATTTTCTGCACACCAATCGCGAGAGTTATGACTGTTTGCACGACCATTAAGATGGAACCAGAACTTTTACATAGGAAAACACGGTGTTGCAGTGAGATTCAGACTGGCGACTGATGCTTGCAAGTGCCTCCCATATTGCACCTGCTGTAGCGCAGAGTACAGAGACTGTGTGTTCACCCTGGATTTATATGTAGTGATTATCCTCCTCCACTTTCTATTGCTCCCTCCTCACATACTGATCTGCCATTGTGTTCATCCTTATGTACATGTTTCTTCCTAACTGTCTATATACTGGCTTGAATTTTAGATTTAGCTGATTAGTACCCAGAACATGTTTGAGAATCATTTGTTAGGAACTGATCATGAAGCCTCATTTTCTGAAGATGATACCGGTGCTAACCTGATAATTTATAATAAATGTTGGTGACATGTTACTTGGCAGCAAGCGAGAGGGTGGCAGTTGTTTTATAGACTTGCAGATACAAGTTTTAAGCTGTTACTCATTTAAAGTTTTTCTTATAATTTAGTGCGAGCCAGGAAATCAGATGATGTGTTTGGTAGAGTGATCAAACAAAATTCAAGGTTTATTTATGAAGAAATAGTCCCTCCTATTTGTAAGGGTCCGCCTTTGCTGGTGAGATCTGGTATGGGCTAGAACACTGATTGTCTCTGGCTGTGACAGTCTGAAACTGACCGAGGTGTAAGCGATGCTAGTAATGTAATTCCTTACGCAGCCAGTACCTGCTATGAATGGGGTGAAAATCAGTTTTCAGTGAATCTGCATTTAGGGCGGTCGCCCAGTCATATTTACATTTATTTATAAATTGTTTACCTAGCTTTTTCTTAAATATTTTCAACAAATTTGGACATTTATCGAACAATTCCCTTGATAATTTATTTCAATCCCTTGCTCCTCGTCCTATAAATTAATATTTGCCCCAATTTGTCCTCTTGAATTCCAACTTTATGTTCATGTTATGATCTTTCCTACTTTTCAAAGACCAGGTGAGTTGGCCGTGCGATTAGGGGCGTGCAGGTGTGAGCTTGTCCGGGAGATAGTGGGTTTGCACCCCACTGTCGGCAGCTGTGAAGATGGTTTTCCGTGCTTTCCCATTTTCACACCAGGCAAATACTGGGGCTGTACCTTAAGGCCACGGCCACTCCTAGCCCTTTCCTATCCCATCGTTGCCATAACACCTAGCTGTGTCAGTTATTTAGGCCACTTAATCAGGCTCTCCTTAATTAAGTTGGAGTGGGCACCTATGGTCCTCCTGGTTTTTTTTTGTTTGTTTTTACCATTAGATCTTATGCTACCCCTTCTTTCTGTAAGACAGATCCCATAGGTCTTCCTTTTCGTCTTTTGTGTTCCTCAATGTCATAGAATGATGTATAAAGGGGGACTCATCTCATCTCATCATACGGCCACACCAGTGAAACTGCTTCTCTAAGGTTTCATATTCCTCAGAGGCAATCTTGCAACCAGCAGAACATTTCTCTCTCGTACGGTGGTTGTTTGTGGTCCAACATTCGGAGCCTTACGGAACAACAGGGCAGATGATAGATTTATACTCCTTATCCGGCATCTATCTGTCATGTACAGCTCCTCTTTAGCACACGCCATTTCATCCAGTAGTTACAATAGATGTGTCTTACAGGATTTTACTTTAAATTTCCTTTTAAGGCACATTTATTATATTGACCAAAGAGGACTAATTACATATTTTTCTTTACTGTGAAGTCAATGAAGAACAACCCAAACATGAGATTCTTAAATTGCAATACAGATCCTAGATGTGTGAATTTCTCTCTATATTACTTTAAATTAAGACTTTTCCAACGATATGATCAATGATATTGTGGGCAATGAAGAATTAAGTCATCTTTGAGGAGAAACCCCTATGATGATTTTTGGAGGCATGTTATCTGTTTTCCTGTCTGACTCGTTGGCTGAGCGGTCAGCGTACTGGCCTTCGGTTCAGAGGGTTCCGGGTTCGATTCCCGGCCGGGTCGGGGATTGTAACCTTAATTGGTTAATTCCAATGGCATGGGGGCTGGGTGTATGTGTTGTCTTCATCATCATTTCATCCTCATCACGACGCGCAGGTCGCCTACGGGAGTCAAATAGAAAGACCTGCACCTGGCAAGCCGAACCTGTCCTGGGATATCCCAACACTAAAAGCCATACGACATTTCATTTCATCTGTTTTCCTGGACCCCAATAGATGTACTATTTTAAATGAGATTACTTGATATCTACCTCTCTTCTGCTTTGTTCTTGTATACAGTGCTTGTGCGCCCTCTTGCTCGCTCGCTCTAGTCACTTGCAACCTGCAGAGTGAGAGTCAATATAAAGACTGTATGTTATGTAAAATTCATTTAAGATGATCTCAGTGTTGTAGTGTTTATATGTAAAATACATGTTTTGATATGTTAAAAAGATAAGATGAACATTATTGTATATCATGTTGATAACCAGCACGTCATTCAGTACTCTGAAGAAGTACTTGAAATACTGTATCCTCTTGAGTGTCAGGGTGGATGGAGATTTATAAGAATGTACCTTTACTCGTCAACCGTGTGACCCACTCAGATGACAGTCTCCTACAATTAACAGTTCGATATTGCCAGAGAATTACTTGCAATCTGCAGCTTGAAGATAGTACGTAATCAGAACACTCAACGACACCTTATTCTATATTTTACACTGCCAACATAACACTTAAGAAATATTACATTTTTTAAATGTATTTCACAATTACGTTCATTATAATTTCTTCTTCTGTGTACTATCCCCAGTCTCCTGGACATTGGCGATCACTACAGTTTATACTTCTCGGTCTTTCTACAACGCGGTTATCATCCTCCTCCTTACCCCTTATTTAGCTCCTGCTGCATCGCGGCATTTATGACACTTCGTCACGTTCCTCTCTCCTCTTCCATCATTTTGTTTGTCCCAGTCCAGGTTTATCCTTCATGCACTCCTCGAGACAAGTTCAGAAGTGCCATTCATATATAGACTATTATTACGGTGGGTGGGGTCACCTACTGCCAGGTTTAACTTCTCGGGAGTACAGACGCCTTTTGCAACCGCTTCGTGAAGTACAAATGTTGCTGCCAGGAGAAAGTTCTTGCGTTTTATCTGCTGGTGGATTGGGGTCCTCTTCTGCCATCCAAAATATTGACCATTTTCTCCTTTTTGGTGAGTTCATGTGTCATTTCCTACACAAAGGCTTCACCTGGCCTCCAGAGGGAGGGTTCCTCCGACTAGCCATTGTTCCTCCCTTGGGCTGTCGAGTTTGGTAACGGTCGCTTGACCTTCAGCCAGACAGTCGCAGACTGTCACATATAGTAGCAGGATGATCCTGAACTGACCACAACATGATACAGTTTAATAATAATAATAATGATTTCTTGTGGCTATTTGTAGCCAGGTACAGCCCTGGTAAGGCAGACCTTCCAACGAGGATGGACAGCACCTGCCGTGTATAAGGTACTGCATGGTGGAGGATAGAGTTGTGTGTGGGTTGCAGGGATATTGCAAACAGTACGAACACCGAGTGCCCAGGCCAATGGAATTAACCATTTTCAAGGTACCTTGAGAGCATACTCTCAAACAGGAGTGTGAGCAGGGTAAGAACAGAGTGGCTATAACCATACGCTCCCTGATCTGGGACAAGAAGATACCCCTGATTAGTAAGATGTCCTTGCATCAATTGTATCTTATTCCCATATAGCCTAGAAACCCGCACATCGTGGACTAGAGACCTTAATGAACTGCAGGCCTGCACCATGCAGAAAACACGACACGAGGAATAAGAATATCAGATTGTCTTTGGGAGTGGAGCAGCCCCTAGAAGAAAGACTAAGGTCTGCAGACAGTCAGCTGTTGGACGACCAAGGAAACGATCGCTGGTCCAACTGAAGATAGATGTCAAGAGCAGAGGAGGGAACTGGAGACCCACCATAATGACCCGGCTGAGAATAGAACCTGGGGCCGTCTGAAATGAAAAGGGCTATGATTGTTCATCCAAGGCCAGACAAGATACACTTGTTATACACCAGTCCTCCGTATTGCCAAGGCTTCTTCCTCTACCCCTTTGCTCTCTAAAATAAGTTGTAGAACCTTGTATTTCTCACAACAGAAACATGTTGGGCTGGTTTCCTATCTTCCAGCCATAAAGCAGGGTTGAGGCCACTTATGTGACGCAGTTCATGCCCGCAACCCCGCCAGTGCATGAGAAAAGCACTAGAGGAAGGAGATGATTTATTAGAACATACAACTTAATTTTTTGTTTATTAATTCATATTCTTTGTAAACATCCAAGTGTTATGATTTTTTTTTTCCGTTGCATTTTTGTGGTTGTCAACTCAAAAGATTAATTGGATGTCTCGTGCATTTCTTTCGTTATGTAGTTAGAAGTCTTTGCTGGATTACCAGACCAATGCAACCACATCAAATGGAAGATTGAGCACATGCCTGGGCCTGGCATAATTTACGTCTGTCTTCAATATTCAATTTGTACAACAGCGGCTGAAGTGGTTATGCACCAGCCGTGGCACACCAAGTACACGGATCAATAGTTTGCGCTCGTCAAAGTCTTCCCGAGTTGATCCTTGTAGCCCTTCAACCTTCTGCTTATACTAAGTTCACTCTGCAGGGTTTGTCGAGGAAGTCTGTCGTCTCTCCATCCATCTGAGCTGGTGAACAACACCAGAGGTTTCCAGCTTCTAACGGTTTGAGGGCTTCATTAGAAATCTTAGCCATGATCATAGGCCTCACTTTAATAACCCTTTCAGACCTGAAGAGAACTGGAGGTGTGAATTTTTGTTTGTACATCAAAAACCGTCTAAAATACTCTTAAGTACATATACTGTATCTTTAGTTTATTTTACAAAATAAAAATTAACATCTTGAAAAAAGCACCCATACAATTGTGCGTGTCAGAACTTAATTCACTACTAACACAAAAAAATTAACTCAGTACATGTGAATATACATATGTACATGATAAGATGTTCTGTTTTACAGTGTGGAATGATTTAAAACAATTAAAATCTTATACATTAGATTTCTCATGTAGAGTATGAGTTCTGCTTTTACAGTCCTCTTGGTGGCAGCACCCAGCACTCCCGTATGCATTGCCTATAGGGAAACCTAGCCCGTACAATTGTGCATATCAACATTCAGAACCTCATGGTATTACGTACAATGTTGTAAGTTCACCATTTACGTTCACTAAACAATTTACACACTTCATTGATTACATTCTGATATTCAGTAAAGCTTCTAGATTATATGATTGCAATAAATAAATACTTACTTTTGGCATTACTGCTTCCCGCCATCTTGCTGACGAACTGTATTTTTAAACTCTTCTTCCTGCACCCTGGTGGTCAAGCATTGAATAAAAACAACTGAACCACATGCTACGTGTCCCGCACAAGCATTGCAGTCTGGTCTAGCGCCAACGTACATACATACATACATACATACATATCCCATGTCGTTCCATCTATGTGATGGGTCGGTGAGAAATCATCAAATACACTCAGACATAAATGAAATACGAACCAGCACAATTGTGCGTACGGTCTGAAAGGGATAATAAGCTAATTATTTTTTTATTCTGCAAAGAGAACTGACGTACCTGTATGAAATAATATGCATAGTTCAACTGAAACAAAGGTTTAAATCATTTTCTTTCCTCAAGACAATATTTTACAATTTCACTATTGAAAATAAACAAAATCTATTATACCCTGAAACATTTAATTTAAAGAAGAGCACCCATCACTCAGTTTATTTGAATTAATATTAGCAAATGGTAAAAAGGGGACAGAATAACCTATAGACAATGTGTAGTGAAAACAAAAAAGGAGAATTTAGCTGTCGTTCATTTAAGACGTAATACCGTTGTTCGTGAGGGCTCATATTTTCAATTTAAATTTTAAAAATCAATGAAATGTTAAAGAATGAATTAGTTCTCACTCGGGTCTGTAATGGGTATGAAAAAAAAAAGCATTTTTGAACACGCTATGAAGAATTTTTTTCATAACTTTTTTCGTACTTTTTGAAAATATGTTTTTCAACAGCCTTTTGCGGGCTGCAGAATTTGGTCTCTTGGGCTGTCGGTTGGAAATCCCTGTTGTATACAGTTCATCTTTGCCGTGTTCAGCATGAAGTTGACCCATTCGATGTTCATAATGGATCTGAGCTTCTGTTGGTGGAAGCTTGCTAATTTCTTGATCATCATCATCATCATTTCCCTTTATCCACCTGTAGCCGGGTAGGGGCAAATATGGTTCCTCTCCACTTTCTTCGGTCTTTCCACCACTCCTCCTCCAACACTGTGTCCCAGTCCAGGTTTCTTTCTATAATGCTGCGTTGGATGGTATCCTTCCATCTCAATCGTGGTCGTCCACGGCCTCTCCTTCCTTGGATTTGCATTTCCATCACCTTTTTTGGCATTCTTTCGTCACTCATTCGCTTTATGTGCCCAAACCATCTTAGTCGGCTCTTCTCTATTCTATCATTCATTTTTTCCACTCCAATTTCTTCCCGGATTTTCTCATTCCTTATTTTGTCTCTTCTACTCTTCTGTATCATACTCCTCAAGAACTTCATTTCGGCTGCCTGTATTCGACTCGCATCCTTCTTTGTCATTGTCCAAGTTTCTGCTCCGTAAGTTGCTATTGGTTACATAAAATCAGTTTCATGGTCCGTATCGCACTTCAATAGATTCACAATTAAGTATTTATTTATTTTCCACCTAGTCGATACAATGATTGCTTAAGGTAATTTTAAAGGTCAAAAGTGGTACATGTTTCGTATATTATCAACATCTTCAGCCACATAACACTGTTTAGATGAAAAATATATAAAATTGACAAAGTAATGCTTTAGAGGAAGTGTCCTTAAAATTAACATAAGATTGACAAGATTAAAACAAACAAATAACTCAAGAGAAAATATATAAATTATTTCTACAATAGAAAGCAGTCATCAAGGAAACACTTGTACAATATTCCATAGAGAAATTGTCCTAATAAATATTCTTTTCTTAATAATTCCTGAAAAAATATCAATTTATAAGTAATTATCAGGATTTCTTCATTTCGACTAGGTGGAAAGTAAATAAATACTTAATTGTGAATCAGTTGCTATGGGTACGTAATACATCTTGTACATAGTATCCTTTGCTTCCGTTGGCACATCTTTGTCCCATAACATGTTTCTTACACTATGATAGAAACAACTTCCAGCTTGAATCCTTTTACTAATCTCAGCATCCAGTCGAGCATTCTCCATTAATTCACTCCCCCTTGATATCAAAGGATATAGAGTCCAGGTTTCATGTGGACAGAACAAGGTGGAGGCGACAACTGCTCGATACACCACCAGTTTGGTGTATGTTCGTAGATCTTTATTCAGAATGTGTGAGACGTCCAAAAGCTAGAGGGGCAGCACGGATTCAGTTATCCACGTCCTTATTCCTAGATAGAAGAAGGGATCTACTTGTTCCAGGTACTTCTTACACTGACCTAAAAAAAACTTCTCAAGATAGGCACTCTGGCTAGAGTGACTTGCCTTTAGAGCATGAACCATTGAATGAATTGGGAAGGGTGAGAACGTAAACAAATATTTTCTGATTTTAGATTGATTCTTCACAGTCTGTGCAGAAATTAACTGTTCTTCTGTTGATAAAATGGCATCCTTGTTGGTCTGCACAGTGTGCTGTTATATACCAAGAAAAGGTTCCACCAACCAAAATGTTTTCTTGTCTTATAGACAAGAAGTAGAAAATGACTAGGTGATCAGACTCAAGAAAGGTGACAGGGATATTCCATGAAAAATTAAAAGAATGTTGAAAAAGGGATTAATAAAGACACAGAGGAAGGGAATCAGGATCAGGAGATAACTAAGGATAACATGGAGGTAGGGAAGAGATTGTTGGTAAGATTATGTAGAAAGTCAAAGGGACAAGGGGGGAGAGAAAAAAAAGGAATGAAATAGTAGGTACATGTAGAACTTGAGTAATTGTTTGGATTTCTTGCAATGAAATATACCTCACCTGGAGACAAGAATTTGATAACTTTCCACCTGGTGTTAGGAGACTGAAGCCTCGTGAGTGGGTCCATAAAGTCCATAAAGTGGGTGACGAGTGTTGTAGGGTACCTACTAGTGCGTAGTCTTAGTGGACAGGAGATCAACACTCTGTTGTCAATGTCTCTGCCCCTTTTATGTAGATGTACTGGAAAATAGTGTAAATATTGTATTTGTCATCTTATTGTATTAAAACTGTGAAAAATAAAAACAGCCTGTCTCCGTTAAAACCAAATCCTTCTGACCAACTTGTATTTCAGCTCTGCGTTCATCCCGGAAGTGCATGCTCATCCAGCTTGTGGTCATTGCTCCAAAGAACTGATGGTTTGGCAAAACCAAATAAAATAATTGGAAGCTTGTTACTACAAGTGTAACAGTTTACAAAGGCATAAACAAGTGACAGATCAAGTCATCATCATCATTTTCAGCTCCAGTTTCCAGGATGTGGTGTAGAAGCGCTCGCCACTTTTTTCTGTCAAAGTATAGTTTCTCTTCCTCTGTGTCCTCCCAATTGGCATTCCTCTTGCTGACTTCCGATTACACTGTGTCTATCCATCAACTCCTTGGCCTCCCTGTTTTTCCTCTTCCCTTACACTTCTCTGTCAAAGTAATTTCTTGCAGTTCTTGATCTGTCCATCCTCATAACATATCCAAACTATTGTACCCTCGGTCTCCTTCCTGTTTGCTTCATTTCTAATCTTTTCTTTCCTGGTCTTTTAGTTCATTGTTCTGGTGAATTTCATGTCTGTTGACTGAATTTTACTATTGTTCTTGTTATGTAGAGTACAGGTTTCGAGTCCATAGGTGAGAATTGGAATGAAGTAAGTATGAAAGGTGGTCAGTTTCGTTTTCTGGGGCATTTTATCATCCCATAGAAGATTTCTCACTTGAGAAATAAAATTGAGATGTTTTTTGAGCCCTATTTAGTATTTCTTGCTTCATAGTGTTATCTTATGAAATGATACTTCCAAGGTATTTGAAGTTAGAAACAGATTGTAAGCGAGTTCCCTCCAGAAAAATGTGCCTTTCTTGTTGATAATATTTTCAACAATTTTTGTGTTACTGATCATTTTTTAAACTTGTCACTCCAAAGATTTAGTTTCTCCTGTACTTCTGCTTCATTTTCTCCTCAGATCAGAACATCATCTGCAAATATTAGAGTGTTAGGCTCTTTGCAATTTTCTTTAATGGATTTTATGATCTGATCTATGACAGTGATGAGCAGGAGTCATGACAACGCACTTTTCTGCTGGACTCCTCTTTTGGTTTCAAACCAATCTGATCTTCCGTCCCCTACTTGGACGTAGCTAAACAATTTTTGATAGAGCATCTTGACGTTTGGCACATGTATACTTTCTGGGCATTCCCAAATTATCTTTCTAGAGACACTGTCATAGGCCTTCTCAATGTCCAGAAAAACCAGCACTTCTTTCCATATTCCCAGTACTTCTCTGTTAGCATTTTGACAGTAGATATGAGATGCTTAGAATAGCAGATGGTGGTGGTGGTGATTATTGAAGAGGAAGTACAACTAGGCAACCATCCTCTATATAACACTAATCAGAGAGAAAAAAATGAAGGTATTGGCTAAAGGAAGACAAGGGTTACAAAAGGCGTGAAAATGAAAGACTCCCTAATAATACCATCGGGGTCTGAAAAGAACAACAGTTGAGCAAGGGAGGAGCACAAGTAAGTGGAAGCAATGCCAGGACTCAGCTGAGGGCTCCGTGGTTGCCAACCCACACTCTTACAACAAGCAGGGGTTACCATGGGTGTTATTATACCTCTCCCATCCACGGGGGAAGCGGTGTGATTACTTTTCAAAATTGTCTTTGATTTCCTTTACTGCTTGTTCTATACAAACACTGAAAAGTATGAGACCCCAGGGGCTCTCAACTTAGGAGCAGGGTTTTTACAGGAATACTTCCAGAATAATTGAAATTGGGTGGAGGGCATGTCACAAGTTCTTCTGAAATACTCTGATTCTTCATATTGTGTTTTTTCAAAAGGTATTATTAGTAGCAGAAGAAAACCTATAGCATCTACCCTTAATTGAAATTCATGCTTGACTACTGCCTATAACTCATTCATTTTTTAGATTAACCTCAATGTACAACTGAATGAAAGAATGTCATATTTTTGGAACAGTCTTGTTCCCATGGTGTGAAAGGTTAATAGAGTCCAGTGTGCTTGCAGTTAGTTGTTGCTATATGGTAGGAAAGCTGAGGAACATCAGCTATCATTACTGGATTGTATATCTTCGAAAATTATATAAGTGGCAGGTGGTGATTATTGTTTTAAGAGGAGGTACAACCGGGGAACCATCCTCCATACAACACTAATCAGAGGGAAAAATGATATAGGGATATGACACTTCAAAAAATGAAGGTATTGGCCAAGGAAAGACGTGGGCCACGAAGGGCATGAAAATGAAAGACTGTATGCCTCAAAGCCTAATACTGTCGGGGTCGGAAAAGTACAAGAGTTGACCAAGGAAGATACGATAGATGAAAGTGAGGAGCCAAACACAAGTAAGTCAAAGTAATACCAGGGCTCAGGTAAGGGCCCCATGGTTGCTAACCCACACCCCCAACTTCGGAGTTCCTGGGGGCCCCTTTTAGTTGCCTCTTATGACAGGAGGATATACCATGGGTATTATTCTACTGCCCCCACCCACAGGGCGCACCATATTCTCCTGGTTTATGTATATCACTTGTCAAGTCTGCCCGTATTTTTCAGTGTTTGTAGAACAAGCAGTATAAGGAAATAAAATAAATTAGGAAAAGGAATTACAGTTCAAGGAACAAAATTAAAACCCTCAGATTTGCCAGTGATATTATTTTATCTGAATCTAAAAAAATATATGGAAGTACTGAATTGCATTGGTAAGAGATCAATTTTGCGGTAGGACACAACTGCAGATATGGAGGACCTGTTCACTTAGATTTTCAGGGAAGTATAGGAGATAAGAACTGTATGGGTAGACCAAGGCATGAAAATAACAGATTAGAGTATATGTAGGTTGTAGTTTGGTAGAAAAAGCTTGGACAAAATAGAGTAGCTTTGAGAGCTGCATCAAACCAGCATATGAACTGATGACTGAAAGAAGCAGTAAGAAAGAGATTCAGTACCCTAATTTCTACAATACTGATATTTTATATTATTTAACTTAGTAATGATATGAACTGGGAAAGAAATCACAACCCCACCACTGTCTTGTAATAACAGTGAAAACTCTTGGACACTTGCGACAAGACGAGAACAAAAGGGCATATATCATACTTTTTTTTTTCTTATTCAAAGATCTGTACACAAGAAATAAAGTATTATCGCAGTTAACAAAAGGAACCTCGGGCCTGGGCTTTAATAGCAACAGTATATCAGTTTCTTCGAATCGAATTAGCCGCCATTTATTTTTACTCGTGATAGAGCGGATTGTTTGGGTTTTTTTTTTTTTTTTTTTTTTTTTTGTCTTGGGCCAGTTTCCGGTAGTTGCTTATTGGCGGTCAGATTTAGCAGAAGATCATGACATACCAACAATGTTACAGTTTTGAAGAACCAAAGTTCATAGTGGCTGTTTAATTTGAACTGAGAAAGAATATATATGACAGAGCTTTTGTCTTATCTGAAGTTTAAAGAACCGTGTTCTTTACGTAACTTAGAGAAAGTCGCGGATAATGTGACGTTTCTAACCTTCCATTACGGTTCGATTTTACGATGAATGAAAAGACTCATACGAAAAGCATTAAATTACCTGATACTGTTGAAGTGTTCGGTAATTTAAAAAATGCTAAGAGATTTGCTATTGACATAGGTAACGTTTAAGGTTATTGGCTTGTTATGTAATCATTGGAAGAGCAACATCACGGTGCATATTTTAATCCCTCGGATCATTAACATTTTTCAGGTGGTTCTCTAACAAAAATAGCTTACTACTCGACAGTGTCTCATAGGCGAGTATTTTATGACGCTGATAAAGAAGATGGATCTTCGCAATCTAGAGATGAGGTACAAACATCAGTGGTTTTCAAGAAAATTGGTGTGTGTGTTTGTCAACAATTTTTTCTTACCTGTGATTTTCCTTTTCCTTTAAGGACCATCGTGTATATGAAGTTTCCGAGGGCGCACGGCTACATTTCATCAAATTTGAGACGAAATATATTGAAAATTGTTTAGATTTCATTCAAGTCAATCTTGTAAACAGTCGCGAGAAGATGACTGGTAAAAGCATTAAGGCGACTGGGGGAGGTGCTTACAAATATACAGAACTGCTACAAGAAAAGTTGGGACTTTCGTAAGTTAAAAATTTTCGTTAGTAGTCTTAAGTGTAGCATGCTACTATTTTCTGAACTAGAGTTAAGTATTTCGGTAGCTAAATATGTGGGCTGCATTAGGGACCTCGTCAATCATTCAGTCACTACTGATCTGCATTTAAGGTCCAAATGGCAGGTTCCCTATCAGTTGTGTACCTAGTCTTTTCTGAATTTTTTTCAATGAGGTTGGAAATGTATCAAACATCTCCCTTGGTGCATTACTCCAGTTCTTAATTCCTCTTCTTATGAACAGATATTTGTCCCCTTGAATTCTAATTTTATCTTAATATTATGATACCTCTTATTTTTAAAAATACTATTGAGGCTTATTCGTCTACTCACGTCGTTCCATGCTATCTTTTCCTGGCTGCTTGGAACATTCCGCGTAGGCCTAGTTGAGTAGCTTGTCTCCTTACTACCAAGTCTTTCCAGCCTGAATATTTTTCTAATGCTCTTATGTCACAAGTCAGCCAGAACAAATAATGTTGGTTTACTTAGGACCTTTTCCGGTTCACATACATCAAGTAATCGTGGCGAGGGTCCCATGCACTGAAACCCTACTCTGATTGGGGTCTTACCACCTACTTATACTCCTCTCCTTCACCTCCTTACTCAAACCCTTAAAAACCCTCATAATCTTATATGAAGATACCTGTAACCTTTGTTTAGAATCCTGTTAGGCCTAATGTGATTTCTTCCATGAAGATCTTTACTTATATTAATATTATTATTACAAAAGCGCACGAATGTGCATTACAAAGATTATTGACCGTTTTAGTCTTTGCTATAATCGCATAGAGATTTGTTGTTGTTGTTTTACATCTTGTGATATGATATGTCACAGAACAGATCACACAGCAAACACTCACATTTTTCATTTGGGTCGTGATAAAGACGTATTTTTACATATTTTATGGTGGTACCCGTGCACTGCTAGTTTTATTATCACATGTTTTAGCTTCTGGTTGGCGTTCGTCCAATTTCGATCCAACATGGCATCTGTGCTGTAGAACTCTAGCGGAATTTCATCTCTCTTCTTCCGCCTCTCCGCTAGGTGTGCTTCTACATTCTTTGTGGATGGCAATGGTAGTTTTATCCTCAGTTCTTCAATAAGGAAGGGTTCCCGTGCTAGTTCGTATGTTAGGTGGGAACGCATGTATTTTGAGATGCCCATTATGGTCTTTAGGAATTTTGCCTTAACTCCTTCTATGGTGGCCAGGTCTCTCTTTGTTAGTCTTTCCCATATCAAATGGATTCCATAGGTGAGTATTGGTAGGATCTTTGTGTCGAATAGGCGCATAGCTGTTTTTAAGGATAACTGCTTTAGATTGTTGATGTCATACATGGCTTTCATGGCTGCAACCGCTTTGTCTTCTATGTGTAGTCTGAACGTGCCAGTAGTCTGCAAGGTTATTCCCAGGTATTTGAATGAATAGCTACGTACTTACAGTGATTCCCATGAGGTACTTCCACTCTATCAACACTGTAACTTCATTACTGTAATTAAAACGCACAGGACTTTTCCTCTTGGTGGAACTTACAGCCTGACAATTCACACCATTTACCATTATACTATTGTCTGTCACCCATATCTCTCTATCTCTCTCACTCCCTGTTGAGATCTTTTACAATCGCTCACAAACCTCTGCCGTATTTATTACTGTACTGTATACAGTATAAAATTATCCGCAAAAACCTGCAAAACTTCCGTATCCCATTCGCAAAGGTTAGAGATCCAACACAACATGGCGCGGCCTGGATGGCTTTTTGAGTAATAGGATGGGTGCCAATGTCAGAGAAGTAAGAGGGGATAAGAGCATTGGTTTGGGTAGATTAGGATATGTCCTGGATAAGTCTATTTAAACCATTCCTGGGGGGGGGGGAAGTTGACATCATATTACCCACAGTTTGTAACATCATAAGGAAGTAGAAATTATGCAAATCTTGCTTGGAGTTCCTTTCAGAGGAGAGATGAATTCATTGCGATGTCCAGGGAGCCACCAGCCCACCCCCAGAAGTACATTTACGTTTATAACCTAATAAAAAGCAGTGCACGGCATTCTCCCTTGCTGAAGTAACTACTTGCGTTCCAATTGGCCAATGTAAAACGGGATGTGACGTCCATCAATGATAATGAATATATACCATTACCAATCCCGGCTGAATAAAAACACAAGTACATAGATGTACCACTATTGCCATAATCTAATCTCTGTCATGAGAACAGAAGTCCATTTGGGCTTACACTCCCTTCGAGAGGCTTTTTATCTATGGCTATGGCGCATACTGTCTGCATGGCAAGAAAAGTTATAGGCCTATTTCACCTTTCGAATTAGTGCTTATTTTAGTTCGAGGTCAGCAGCCTTGTGGACCGCCAGACCACATCCTCTGTACAAAGGCTTCAAGAAGTAAGCAAACAACTGTCATTCCGCATGTAGCTGAATGTAGTGAATGTTGGGTAGCACGGGATCAAGTTTCAATCCGTAATTAAGCCCATGGACACTTCCTTCCCACTCCTATCCCTTTGTTGCCAGAAGACCTGTGTGTGTCGGTGTGATGTAAAGCAAATCATAAAAAATAAAAAATTGAGAACTACATGAAAATCCTGTTGTTGGTTCTCAAGATTAGTCCGCTCAAACACAGACAGCCGCTTAGCGATGACTTTATAATATGTACAGGTTTTGGCCAGGCTGTTAATGTAGAAGAGCCCAGAGTGACACCCTGGATGATATGATGTGGAATTATCTCATTGCAGTTGATTTCTGTTTGTCTCTATGGGTTTAAGAGAGTTTAGTTCTGTAGTCACTCTTGTGTGGTGATACTCTACCTCTTGAGTCATCTCTATTTAGTGTCGACAAGGAAGATGAGATGGCTTGTTTGATCAAAGGCTGTAACTTCCTGCTGAAGAACATCTCAGATGAAGCCTTTGAATACCATCGTCATGGAAACCCAGAGTACAAATTCCAGACTGCCGACCCTAACATTTTCCCGTACATGCTGGTTAACATTGGATCTGGAGTCAGTATCATGAAAGTAAGTTACATCATCTGCTTTCTTTGAGTGTGTAGCGTTCTGTTTTGTTGTAAATCATTAGTCATGTATAAACACCTATCCTTCGCATGGCTTTACTTCTAAATTGACAGTTCGCAAAACCTACGAACATTGCCTCACGTATGTTGCCAGCGCTCTACTACTGCGAGAACAGCACACAGCCCTCATAAAATGTAATACTGTACCCAGAAATACTAACGAATCACGAGTGAAAATCAATTCCTAAAATAACAAATTTCTCTCGGCCAATGGCTGACACAGCTAGGAGGTAATGGCCAAGAAAGGGAACCCTCCACTGATCTCAGAGTCTCGTTCTTGCTGCTTGTCTTTCCCGAACTACGCTGAGACACGGTATACACAGACGAACTATACACTAACCAACACATGGATGTAAATAAAAATACAGCTACACTGAACTATTAAACCTATTTTTAAAAATATATATATACGAGGTGGTTGGAAACAACATGAATCAAGTATATGAACATTAGAGCGTTGGTCATACTGATAAGTAATTTGAAAAAAATTATGTCGATACCTCGCGCCGTTGTAATTTTATCAGCTACTGAAGTTAACCATTCAGATGGCTTCGCGGGCGATTTCAGCGCGCTTGAGAGTCATGCTGAGAAATGAGCATCAAACACTAACACAACGTGGGTTTTAGTCAGTGCCTCTGTAGCATGCTTGCTGTGGGCATAGCCTATCAGCTGAGAGGACCTTGTTCAAGTCCCTTCCCTGGAGAAGTTTATTTGTTCTACTGGCACTCTCAAGCCGATCATAAGCCATGTGCAGATTTAGGAACACCGCTTCATAAAGCCCACCGAGCTCAATAGCTGCGGTCGCTTAAGTACGGCCAGTATCCAGTAATCGGGAGATAGTGGGTTCGAGCCCCACTGTCGGCAGTCCTGAGGATGGTTTTCCGTGGTTTTCCATTTTCACACCAGGCAAATGCCGGGGCTGTACCTTAATTAAGGCCACGGCCGCTTCCTTCCAATTCCTAGGCCTTTCCTCTCCCATCGTCGCCATAAGACATATCTGTGTCGGTGCGACGTAAAGCAAATAGCATAAAGCCCATCTGAATTCGCCTGTGAAGCGATCTGATGTAGGAGAATATTTCCAACATCTGCTATCATAAGGTACGAGCTTATTTCCATAATATTCATTGTTGTGTCACGTGCGGACAAAGTGAGGGAGGTGCCGTGCTGCGGAGCGGGAAGTGATGAGTCAACGGCAGGCAGACTCCACACATCCACCAGCCGGCCAATTTGAGAAACTCGCTCTATAAGTAATGTAAGGAACAAACAAGTCAAGGAAAAACAGGAAGATGCAGTAGGATTAGCACAATGACGGTGTATCTTCCCACACACACTGACTTGTCACTGTGTGATATATGACTTCATTAATCATGAACGTGGTGTTCCTTCTGTGACCTGTAAATCAGAAATTGTGAAGTAGAAAGTTTTACAATGTATGTTTTGGTTTGTGAGGTAACACTTTGTCAGGTAGTTGACCCAGGGAGACATGGAGTATTGCATGATTCTCAGTGTAGATGTCTTACATGCTCCTTTGTCACCATAATCCAGGTGAACAGTTCTATGGAAATATTAATAAAGAAGATATTTCTCTGGGATTGATTTTCCTTATTATCAGCATTTTAATGTGGAGTTTTGTGATAAAACTCTTTGATGGGCAGGGGACACATTTATGTGTATGGATTTCTAGGAGAAAAGCATTTCATTGTTGAGAACTGAGGTATCTCATTGAGAGCATAGCCCATGTGGCATGATTTACGCTCAGTTTACTCTGATTCGTTATTGGGCCTCACGCCTTACCACTGTGTGGCACTGCTAGCTATATATATATATTCCAAGTTGGATGTATCGATTGAGTAAAGACACTTGATTGTTCTTCTATGCCATCTGCTGGAGTTTCAATGAAGCCATGGCTGGCCGGCGTGCCGCTACTGGCTGTATTCCTTGTACTAAGGGAGTGAGTCTCTACGTGGAGGCTGTCTCTCGCCTTGTGTTGATGTAAGTTGGTGTGCTTTGTTTCCGCTGTGAAGGCATGATGGCGACCGTTAAACTGCAGCGCCAGTTAGTTGGCACATGGATTGATATTGGGTAGTAAGCAGGCGCGGTTTCTCCATAAGGGCTGCACGTGAATCAAGTATATGAACATTGCTTGGTGAAGACAAACAGAAATATAATTGCATGTCCAACATGTTTACTTCCTTTTAAGTATTTAAATTAGTGCAGTGGCGCTCCAAAGAGTATGTGACACACTCACACTGTCACTAGCAAGCAGCTGGATTCCCCCTGTTCAGGCTGTGCCTTACCTGCGTGTTGTGCAGTTCACTTTGTTTTGTTTTTTTAATTATGAATTTAATCTTAGGTCCGTATTGAGCTGAGAATAACAGAAAATGAAAATTAAAAAGTCCACCTTTTCTGTACAAAATAATGTTGAACTAATTAAATTACAACATTTACTTGGGACTAGTTTCACACATCAGCGTGGAATGAATATGTCTGTGAGAAAAAGAATGATATGAGTGTGATGGTTTGTAATTGTTTTACCGAGCTCGATAGCTGCAGTCGCGTAAGTGCGGCCACTATCCAGTATTCGGGAGATAATGGGTTCAAACCCCACTGTCAGCAGCCCTGAAGATGGTTTTCCATGCTTTCTCATTTTCACACCAAGAAAATGCTGGGACTGTACCTTAATTAAGGCCACGTGCGCTTCCTTCCCACTCCTAGCCCTTTCCTCTCCCATTGTTGCCATATGACCTATCTGTGTCGGTGCGACATAAAGCAACTTGCAAAAAAAAAAAAAAAAAATTGTTTTTATAGATTCTTAAGGTTGAAACATCATTTACCCCTTTTTTTTCACGCTTTAGTGCCTAGCTATGATTGTTGCAGTACTGAAACTATTTGTCATCGTGTTCTTACTTCTTGTGTTATACGTATAGGGCGGGTGTGGTGGAGAGCGAGTAGGTGGGGAAACGAGAAGGAACTGTGGGCGGAGCGTTGGGTACTGGCATAACGTGAGGAGGACAATACGTCAACAAATACAACTCCCACCTTGAATGTACATAGAGACACTCCTCCACAAGTTAAACTAGCATCCAATACCCGGCCTACACTCACTTCCCCTACGTCCCCTACTTGTCCTCCTCACATTTTCCAGTACCCAACGCTCCGTCCACAGTTCCTTCTCCTTCCCCACCTACTCGCCTTCCACCATGTCCGCCCCATACGTATAACATAAGAAGTAAGAACACGACGACAAATACAGTAGTCTTAGTACTGCAACAAGCACAGCTAGGCACTAAAGCCTGAAAAAAGGGGTAAGTGATGTTTCAACCTTAGGAATTTATAAAAACAATTATTACAAACCATCACACTCATAACATTCTTTTGTTACAGACATATTCATCCATTAACGTTGCAGTAAACAGCACACCAACAAGTAAGTAGTAAATATTTGTGTCCCTTTTAACCACGCTTCAATAACAAACAGACCAGTAAAAATTGGCCGACTCAAATCAGTTTGGGATTGGTGAAGACTACAAGTATGATGCCAACAACAGACTACAAACCTCCAATGATCCATCGTTTAATAATGATGTAATTCTCATCTAACGAGAATATATTGCAAGTTTAATCTTCTACTTCACTAATCTTCATATGAACATTTATACTTTGATAAATAACTTAACTCTAGCAGTGTTAGAAAAAAACGGGAATTTTAGCCAAATCTTACAGATTTAATTGGCACATTACTATGACTTGGACACCAACTTACTGTGATTAATGTCTAGTCTATTATAGACCCATTTTAATTGTTACTTCTTCACTTTTTATATAGTACCGCTACCAATATTTCTTTGTATAATAACATTTTAATGAACAAATAATTGTAAAATAAGGTTTATTATAATAACTCAACCTTGAGATAATTGTACGAAATGGCTGAAGATGCTTGATACAACGAACGAAACATGTCCCATTTAATGTTTGTATTGTAGTAAATGTCCTTTTAGAGACAATAATCATTTTTATGTATTGAATAAGGTGGATATAAAAACAAAAATTTGTAACTATTAGTAGTAAGTTCAGTATGGGCAAAAACATGAAATTGGTCTTATGCAACACCATTACCTTGCCAACCTTGTGCTATAGCGTAGCCCATGTTGGTAAAATTTATCTGTTTTTTAGCTTGTGGTGTGGGACACCCACTGTCAGGTTTGGCAACGTTAAAGATGAGAAACAAGCTGTTTAGATCATTGCTTCCTATTGCATAAAGTCTTCATTTTGGTAAATGTTAGTTTTTTTTTAACGTAACAGTGTATATTCTATTAATGAATCGTGCATTTTCCCCACAGGTGGAATCAGATGACACGTGTGAAAGAATCGGTGGTACTGCAACTGGAGGAGGGACCTTTTGGGGCCTTGGTTCATTGCTCACCAAAGCTAAGGTAACTCTAAAACTTCCATAGGCTATTTGACTTTTCTTTAAAACTAAATGCACTTCACGATAGACCTGAGAAACTGCATTTTGCAGATATTCTAAGTTCAAATGCTGGTGCTGACAGCAATCACCCGTAATCATCTGTCGTCCAACCTGTTTCTTTCTCACCTCAGACAAATGCTGTGATAGTTCTTTAGCATTTGTCTTGCTCTTGGATGTAAATAACTAAGCATGCAATTGAAATTGCATGAAATTGAGTTCTCCACTTAATATCAGTATTGGAATATTCTGCACGTTGCTGATGCATAGAACTGTGTGGAATTTCATAAGTTTGACTTCAGGTAGAACACTGCTGTGTGCGTAATGAAGGCTGCAAGTTGGCCATCACAGGAAATGGTGTGTTGAGTTACAAGTCAATAAGTATCTGCAATTTTGCTCTAGTTGTCTTTAGGTTGGCTCTATGGGGTCGTGTGCTCACCAGCCGCTAGATGGCACCATTGTCTACGTATGTGGTTGGTTTCAGCATTATGAGATCTTTACAGCTTGTGTTGTTGCGGCGTAAAGATGACCGCACCAGTCGGATTGCGCCAAGGTAGAACAGCATTCCATAATCCGTTTGTTTCAGCACGATACGGGGACGATGTTTTGCTGCAGCGGATGCTTCCATTCTGTGCTCTGACGTTTACTCTCTGTTTCAAAGTGGTGAACTCGTGTTTTCATCTCCAGTGATGATCCTTTTCAGAAATGTTTCACCTTCATTAGCATGACGGTCCAGTAGGTGCTGACAGATTCTCACATGATTGCACTTCTGCTCTTCGTTGAGTTGTTTTGGAATCCATCTCGAACAGACTAGCCGGGCTGAGTAGCTCAGGCGATTGAGGTGCTGGCTTTCTGGCCGTAACTTGGCAGGTTCAATCCTGGCTCAGTCCGGTGGTTTTTGAAGGGGCTCAATACATCAGCCTTATGTCGGTAGATTTACTGGCACATTAGAGAACTCCTGCGGGACTAAAATCCGGCACCTCGGCATCTCCAAATACCATGAAAGTAGTTAGTAGACATAAAGCAAATAACATTATTATTATCAAACAGACTTTGTGAAAGTGAAGCCTGTTATGCATGATTTCATATCCAGAACTATGGCTAACGTGTGTCATCAACAGTCACTTGTCTGTTATTCAGGGTCATATTGCGCACTTGTTCAATATTGCCATGAGTTACGGCTGCAGATGGACGCCCGGATCTTTCCGTGTCCTCCACGCTCGTGCGACCCCTTTTGAACTGTTCAGTCCACTGGTAAATACTTCGCTGTAGCAAAACATTGTCCCCGTATTGTGCTGAAAGTGTTCTATGAATTTCCACTCCTGGCACACCCTGGGACCACAAAAAATTGATTACAGAACGCTGTTCTTCCTTGGTGCAAACAGAGAGTGGCGTGGCCATCTTTATGTCGCAACAGCACAAGCTGTACTGATCTGATAACAGTGCAACAGATGTGGACAACGGTGCCATCTAGTGGCTGGTGAGCACACAACACCATAGAGCCTGCGTAAGTTGGTATTGTCAGCTGTTGACATTTGGTTGAGTAATATGGGATATCTGGAATGAAAAAGAAAATATGTAGTGTTACACAATGTCTATGAAATTTGTAGGAATCATATCCTCTCTTCTCAGATCCCTGTGAGCTTGTTTCTGCTTCTGAGCTTTATCAGGTTACAGATCTTCATTCTTCATGTGGGAAGTGTCTGTTTGAAAATGTCTGACCTGTGATTGTGTTTATCCTACTATGTGTTCCTTTTCAGCTCTCTCCATATGACTTGACCTGTTGTTAACTGTTTGTGGTGGTGTTGTCCAGGGTTTTGACGAGCTGTTGGAGCTCGCCGAGAAAGGAGACCACCGGAATGTGGATATGCTAGTCAGAGATATTTATGGAGGTGACTACAAGATGCTGGGGCTGCCTGGAGACCTCATTGCGTCCTCCTTCGGCAAGGCCATGCACTGCCATAAAGATCGCAATTTCAATGCCAGTAAGATATCTTTAAGTTTCTAACAATTTCTAGCAGTATGTGTTTTCATAGGGTGTGTTTTGTTGCATCCTTGTAATTTATTTTTGTTTGATCTTCTTATGATTTGGTTTTTGCTGTTGTTGATCTGATTGCTAACCACAGTCCATTAAGAGAACACTTGTTGCAGAAGAAGGATCATTACTTTAAGACTTAATTCGAGTTGGATTTTGTGAAAGTTTGTATGATGTTAAATGTATAGCAAGAACACTCGTGGAATATTTGTATTTAGTTGTTTCAGCCATTTTTGGGGCTGCTAGATGATAATAGAAGATCATTATAGTAACTTAGTATAAAGCATTGGTTTGTATTTTAATGAAAAGCACTCATATTGCATCTACCTTAATGTATAAGACTTGATGTATGTTGGACAGAATGTAACTGAACTAAGACAGTTCATAATAGTAAAGGACGAGGAGCGGTGTGAACTCTAGTCTGTTTCTGCTAATCATGCACATGTTCTAGAAACATAATCATCTTGCATATTTGTGAACCAACTTAATTTTGTACAGCTTGTATTTGCTTGTGAAATTATGTGCATGTGATCATCATTTTTATATGAATATACGGTTGTGGGCGAATTGTTTCGATATAATAAAGGTGTTTCTTGTCAGAATTCTATGAATTGTGTTAAATTATATAGAAATAAAAGTGTTTTTACCACATACTTGAATTAATAATTTCACAGTTTCTACAGGATAGAAATTAGACGTCTAGATATTAATGAAATGTTTTCTTTTCCAGGCATTTTCTTGTATTTCATTAATCTTGCATTAGTTTGGACTGACTAAAAAACTTGAGGTATTTTGTTAACAAAGTGAAAACTGACTTCTACTTTAATAGGATATATTGGTGGTGTTGATTAGAGGAGGGCAAGTAAACTGGACAGGCCACTGAAATGAAGTATGATAAGAATGGACGTAGTAGGAAATGAGAATGTCGGGAGGGAAATAACTGAGATGGTTTGGACATGTTAAGGAAGAGGGAAGATATTAAGAGAACAAGAGGTAGATCAAGAAGGAACCTGGATTGGAAGAGAAATGGTCGTTGAAAAAATGCCATTAATATCTAGACCTGGCTGAAGCTGGAAAAGTGAAATTAATGGTGATGATTATTTAAAAAAAAAATTAATAATAAATGAAACGAGTATGCGCATATGCAAATACGGGGCGTGTTTACCAATGATTGTATAGTGAATAAGGCTCTCCCTATTTGGTGCAATAAGTGGTTTCTGTATGTAAAGTGCTGGTTCTCAGTGGGATGTGCTAATTTTAGTAATTAGTAAAGCAAGAGATAATTTATAGAAAGAAATATAACCATTGTCCAGTCCATTAGAAGACGCCATATTGGCTGCAGGAAATTTCTCGTTATCAAATAATATCACTGAAACTTTCAAAGAATTAATAATTCACTTCTTCTTGAAATTGAGCGTGACGATAGGAAATTAAGCTTAGCAGAATAACTGCATGGACCCGTAGAATCGATTTTCGTTTTATACCTTTTCATTACTCCAGGCATAAAGGCATTCTCGAGCAAAAGAAAATGCCGCTACAGTGAAATATCAATACCGCCTGCAACGGACAAACAGGAGAGGGAAGTCACCAGTGCCCGAACTGCAGCAAAGATATAGGGCAGGAGTCCCAGGCCGTAAAGTGTGATGGCCCATGTGATCGACAGCTACGCAGGGAATGGGCGGGAGTGAGTATGGGGGAGTACAACATACTCAACTCGAAGAAATGTTCACTGCTATCGTTATGCCCCGACTACAGAAACAAGTACCAGAAGATAAAGAAGGATGTGCCAAGAGAAGAAGATAAAATTAGGGATTTGAAATAATGCATGGAAAGGAAAGATGCAGAGAACAAGCAGGCCTACAGAGAGACATGTACTAAGCTAACCATGATAAAGAACGTAATTAAAACGCTGCAAGATAAAATCATGGAAAATAGCTTGAAGGATATAGCCAACGAGAAAATCATATAGGCAGCAGCGGGAACAGCACGGATACGAGACAGAAATGCCGGTACGCTATGCAACCGTAGTAGATCTGGGAGGTCCCGGTCCATGGCAACAACGACAACAACCACTACATCATAGCGAGCGCTCCCCTGCCATAAGATGACCAGTAGACGGAGGGGCAGGAGATCAAGACCAAGAGCATTTCACACCCCGTGCACAAAGGAAGATACAGAAGGGTACATCAACGGCGCCCGCCGGAAAACTATGTAGCACAAACAAAACTGCACGGCAGTATATAGGATATGTGAATCCGGATGTAACCGCAAGCGATGTCTTAGACTACATGAAAGACAAGGGAATCGAAACCGGCATAAAATGTGAGGAACTCGTCACCAGAGATGAGAATAAAGCCTTTAAAGTTGGGATTCCTTTCGAGAGGCAGGAGGATGCTTACGACCCAAAGTTTTGGCCAGCGGATGTGATCTACCAGCCTTTTCGTTTTTGACCATGAAATCCCGCAAGATGCTATCAGGAAGTGAAGTTACTTCTATGGAATACTGAAGGCCTGATAAATGCCACGAACTCAACGCCAGAGAACATTTTTGACCCCTATGACGTAATACTGGTTGAAACCGTCCTAACTTCAGATTGGAATGCGAGAAATCACTACACAAAGAACAATCTGGCAGTGCAAGGTATGGTGGGGAGGCCGAAAGGAGGAATCACCTGCCTTTTAAAGGCTCACTTCACACCATTCCAAGTCATGTATAAAAACAACAATGTTCTCGTAGTGAAGGCTAAATTGTGCATGTTAATATGTGTGTATTTTCAGCCAGGTTTCACATCTTATCAGATCATTGATGAAATAGGCACCGCTCTGAGTATGACGGAACGCGAGGATAACATCGTCCTAGCAAAAGACCTAAATTGCCGCACTGACATTCCATCACAGAAGACAATAGAGGTCTTAGGCTACTTAGTAGAGGAAGGGATATCACTGGTAAACAACAAAGACTAGAAGACGTATGTCTGTTATAACGGCACCAGCACCATAGATCTCGTACTTTCGAATCAAGGTCAAATAAAGCCAATAAAACAAGACATAATCCTGACCCCCTACCGGAAACACCAACTAGTAGAAACAACTTTCCTACTCAGTCATGGCAACAAACAGGATAAGCCAAAAACATTCAAATTTTCAAGAAAGACTCTACACCAGTTCATATGTGAGACCAACAACCAGGCAGTCTCGGAAAAGGCCCAGAAAGGAGATCTTGACAAAGCAGCAAACAAGGCGAAGTCATACCAGAGGCCACCATAACAAGAAAATTGAAACCATGGTTTGACGAAGCCTGTTATAGATTTCGCAGAACAACCTTGGATGCCCTACACACAGCTCTCACAGATCCAACTGACGATCATCTAAGGGAATATTCTAATCATAGAAAGACATACAAGACCCTCATATAAGAAACAAAGGAACGGTATCAGGAGCAAGAGGAGCGGAGGCTGATAGCGGCAGCGGATCAGTGCCCATACAAAGCATTGAACCCAAGGCAACCAAGATACTGCAGAAGCATCCCTGTGGAGACATGGGTGACTCACCTTAGCAATGTACTGCAGTACAGGGATACCCTACCAATGGATATACCCGAGATCGAGGGGGGCTTTGACTTCAACATGGAGATATTCACAATTAAGGAAGTAGAGGCCGCTATCCTCTACATAACAAAGCTTGTGGCCCAGACAGTATATGTAATGAGCAGCTTAAAATCGCTCTCCCAGTGTTAAAGGAAGCAATAACTTCCTTCCTCAATGAATGTCTCGAGCTAGGAAATATTCCCCATAGCTGGAGAAGGTCCACAGTAAAACTGTTGTATAAAGGAAAGAGAAGCACCGAGGACCCAAACTCCTAACCAGGCATCGCCCTAGAATGCACGTTATTCAAAATTCCTACAAAACTCTATGTCAACGCCTCAATAGAGAAATCGACCCCAAGCTCCCGGAGGAGCAATTTGGCTTCAGAAAAGAAAGATCTACAACATAGGCTATCCAATGCCTTCTAAATGATATCGAGACAGTGCTGACAATCCCAAAAGGAAAATTACATGCCATATTTATAGACTTCTCCAAGGCTTTCGACATGCTCAGTAGTAAAATTATCATAGAGAAGTTACGAAAACAAATGAGAAGAAACAGCTATGCAAAACGGCTTTTCGCGAACATCCTGGCCTCAAATTACATAGAGATAAGCGATGGAATCACAACATCAATCCCAATAGAACAAACAACTGGTGTATTGCAAGGTGACCCTCTAAGCCCACTTCTGTTCATCATCGCGACGGCAGATATCACAGAGGTAGTCTCGAAGGAAGTAATTCTATATATGTACACTGATGATATTGTGTTAGCCTTGAGTTCGGAACAGAAGCTGCAATCTGTCTTTGATCTGCTACTAGAATGGGCGGAAGAAAACGAGCTCACCCTAAACTAAGACAAGACTGTGTCAATGACTTTCCGAAAAGGAGGTAAACCAGCAGTTTTTCACACACACAGAAAACCCCTGGAGAGTGTCTCTACTTGGGCGTGACACTCCAGTCAACTGGCAACATCTTTACGCTCCACGTTAACAATAGGATCGGTGCTGCTATGAGGGCCATGAATGACATCAGACAGCTGAGAAAACTCACCGTCAAAACAGCCTTGGAACTCTTTCATCTCAAGGTTACACCTGTCGTAACATACGGATTAGAGAATATCTGGACACACCTCAAGCTGAAACACTTGGAAAAGGTAGAAAAACTAAAGGCGACTTTCTTGAAGAAGGTTCTGTGTGTCTCAAAATACACGCCATCAAGACTAGTTTATGAACTAACAAATGAATTATATTACGTGGAAGAGCTCCGCCTCCACCTGCCGCTACAGTCGACACCAGCATACGTGCAACTCATGCAGAACCTGCAAGCAAAGAAGAGAGACATCTGGTGGGATTTTTACATCACTGATGCAATGACCTGCAACGACTGGAAATTACGAACTAAGACATGCGGTCACACGCTTCGCCGTTCATAGCTTCCATCATAAGTTGTGCAGGTTGAATAAGTTTCACCAACCAGTCGCAGAATGTGTATGCGAACACTGCGGCGAATATTGTGAAAGGTATCATGCGACGCACTGTACACATAGACTTGAATCCTTGACGTCCTTCTGTTGTAACGACTAGCCTGATAGCACCTAAAATGTATTCTATATTCGCTTTTACCTTGTCTGTATCATTCTCTGTTTTGGCTATTAGCTGCAATAAATATTTTATTTATTATTTAAAATAATATTTCCAGGGTATATTTTTTCTAAAATAATTGTTGTTTTATGTATTGGTGAGATTTTTTCCGTTTGAATTTATGTTAAATTGCTTATGTCTTGATTCTGGTTGCAAAATCACAAAAATTAGCCTGAGCTGCTTTAAGCAGAACAATGCAGCTAGGCTGAGCACAAGGGGATTGGAAAGGAAATTAGCATTTCATGTCGGTTGTACTCGTGGTCACTTTACACTTATATAATTGATGATTGTGGAATTAATTGCAATACTGTGGTTTAAAAGTGTAACTCTTCAAGTAAAATAGTTGTTGAAATCTTGTTTGTGTGATGTGGAGTCTTACATAATTGCTAGAATTGTTGTTGTACGTTTTGTGTGTCTAATTTCAGCTCCTCAGTTTTCGGAGGCTGACCTTGCTCGCAGCCTACTCTTCACTATCAGTAACGATGTGGGGCAGATCGCATGCCTGTATGCCATGATGCATAAACTGAATAAGGTAACATCTTTGTACTGTGATATGATATTGAGTATGTCAGAACTGTCTGCTTTTACTACCAGTACTCGCTTTACTAGGACATTTAGTGATGAGACACAGTGTCTGTTATAGTGTACAAGGGACCATCAATTAATGTTAAGGAAACTTGAAACCAATTTATACACCATCCAAAAGAACACAGTGAAATATTTAAAAACTCTCTAATATTACATCTTATTGTGCATATGTCTACAAGTTACAGGCCAGTAAAGGTGTGTGTGGATGGGGATCATCAGTGTCCAGTTGGAATATAGTTCTTTTGAACTGCCGGCGCGTTGTGTACTCTTACCACAGTAGTACTGACTTGATAAAATATCCTACTGCATATCACCCTCTTATGGAATGCATATATTTTTACTTTTTTAAATCTTATGAGGATATTTAGGAAAAGGTTTGTTTTTGTGAGGCTTCTTCAAGCAAAAAAAATAATAATGAAATACTGCTTTTCTGAGCATCAGTTGAGCTGCAAAACTGATCTTGTTTACTCTTTGCTGTTAAGTCTTTGGTGACTATTTGAAGGCCCTGTAACCGATGAATATTTTGGATAAAATCTCTGTCAGCTCTTCTAGTAGTTACGAACATTATAAAGCTTTGTACACATTGTTTTGTGCTGTAATACTACTTTACCTTCTGCCTATCATTTTAAGCATGTAATATCACAGACAGCTGTGCCTGCATTCTTATCTGTTCTAACTCTTGGAAAATATTTTATTCTTTCCCCTGAATTTCAAGCAGGCAAGGAAGCTAGTCGCAGAATTTCAAACATGAAGAAATGGAGGAACCCGTAGAATGATGTGTCTATTCAGAGGAGGGAATCTGCTCTTCAGCTTGACACTTCTTTCACGGAGCAAATTGTGTAGGTTATCGAGCCTGCGTTCTGTGCGAGTACAGCGTGACAACCATTCAAAGTTATATAAAAATGCCGGGGCTGAGTGGCTCAAATGGTTCAGGTGCTGGCCTTCTGTCCCCAACTTGGCAGGTTCGGTCCTGGCTCAGTCCGGTGGTATTTGAAGGTGCTTAAATACGTCAGCCTCGTGTCGGCAGATTTACTGGCATGTAAAGGAACTCATGTGGGATTAAGTTCTGGCACCTCGGCGTCTCCGAAAACTATAAAAATGGTTAGTGGGACGCAAAGCCAATAACATTATTATTATTATTATTATTATTATTATTATTATTATTATTATTATTATTATTATTATTATTATTATTATTATTATTATTAAACATATGAACAGATACCGAAAATTGTTCATATTATCTTCAAAGCTTGAAATATTTATAATAAAATGTCTGGAGAGGAAGGTTTCATGTTGTGGAGAATTGACTCCTGATCCTTCATCTCAAACTCACTCATTGCTGTAGTTTTTTCCAGTAAGAGAGGACCACTGTGCCCCACTCCTCAGACCTGATAGAACGTGTCCATAGTATTCCCTGAAATAGCAAAGTTTTTGTTTTTATCCATAAGGGGTCCACTTGCACTAAGTTGTAAAGTTGTAAGTAATTAAAACAAGTGAAGTGGTGTGTTGTTGTTGTAGGTGTACTTTGGGGGCTACTTCCTGAGGAACCATCCACTGAGCATGCACACCGTGTCGTTTGCCATCAACTACTGGAGTCGAGGCCAGGTGCAGGCCCTCTTCTTGCGTCACGAAGGCTACCTGGGAGCTATCGGAGCCTTTCTCAAGGGAGCCGAGGAATGTGGTAAGAGGAGAGAAATGTAATGTGCACGCCTTTTCTTCTCTTAATCTCAGTTCTTCTCCACCGTGAACAAGCTCAACACTCATTGAAGGAAGCGTGGAGAAGATGACGCTGGAAAAACAAAGAGAGAAATGTATGATGAGATCACTTCCCACATCAAGACAGCTCCACAGGGAGTGTTGATCTCTGCCATCCTGATGAAAGTGTGGAACCAGAACCGAGCTCGAAAAGGAACGAGAAGAACTGAGATTGATGATGAAGATGTAGAGATTTTTCTTGTCCTTGTGTGTTTTCATGATTCTTCTTGTCTCCTCTTCGCACTCTGACCTCTCATTGTGTTTGGCCTACTGTGTGTTCTTTCCAACATTCCTACGGCGTCTTTGGTGAGACATTTAAAGACAGGATGTCTGTGTGTTTAAGGATTAATTATCAGCTATGATTTCTCTTCTTCCTGGTAATGGACTCTGTAAAGGTTTATCATCTGAGACTTTGGTTTTTGCAGTAGAAAATAAAGAGAGGCTCATTGTGCTTACAGATGCGGACAAGTACTCGTGGCTGGAGAACTACGCTGGTAGTTCAGGTTTGCTCAGCCCCATACCCATACAGGTTCTCTCTGCTCAAGGAGTTGCTATAGACCAGCTGGAGATAGATCGCTGGGAGTCTGCCGTCACCTTCTGTCCTCTGCTGGCTGATCCTGCCAATTATATACCTGACACTGTGGACCTCACTCAGGACACTGAGGCCAGGTGGGTTCCTTCAGAAGTTAGTTCATTTGACAAGCACTACCAGCTGTATCTGGTAATGGCTCCTTATGGTAAATTCTCTTTGTATTTTGTGTTGTGTCTACACGCAGTCACACTGGCTGTTCTTAGCAGACTTCTAAGCAAAATTTCTGTGAAATTTCTTTCTAAGTGAAATGTGAAATACTATTTAATCAGCATTGTTACTAGAAAGGAGCAAACAATAGTCAAATCAAATCATATGTGCAGTAAGTCTCTTCTTTATCACAAAACACTGGGAAGCGACTGGAGCGGTGATCAGGAGGATACTACGGTCTAGTACCAGTCGGTCAATCAGCTGCCACTGATCTGTCGCCCAGGTTGCAGATTCCCTATCAGTTGATTGCGTATTCATTTCTTAAACGATTTCAAAGAAGTTGGAAATTTATCAAACATCTCTCTGGGTAAATTATTTTATTTCCTAATTCCTCATACTTTAAACTAATATTTGCTCCAATTTGTCCTCTCGAATTCCAACTTTATCTTCATGTTATGATCATTCCTACCTTTAAAAACTCCATTCAAGCGTATTTCTATACTAATGTCATTCCCAACCGCTCAGAAGCGCAGCTGTGAGCTTGCATCCAGGAAATAGTGGGTTGAACCCCTCTTTCGGCAGCCCTGAAGATTGTTTTTCCGTGGTCTCCCATTTTCACACGAGGCAAATGCTGGGGCTTACGATTTCGCCATAAGACCTGCAGTATCCTGCTTTCCTTTGGATCTTTTCCAGTTCCCGAATCAGTTGTTGTGGTGAGGGTCCCATACGCTAGAGCTATACTGTAATCATGGTCTTACCAGATACTTATACGCCCTATACTACAACCCCTAAATACCTGTAGATGTTGCTGTAGTGCCACGAGTGTCCTAGGACCTGTTCAGTTGGCACTTACGGGCAACCTGAACATCGGGGTGTGAGCTGTGTTAACCGATAGCCTACTCCTGTCAAAGAACACAGAGAGGCCTGCTTCATCCGACAAACGAATCACCATCAACAGCATCATCACCCCCTCTCCTAGCCTGCCGGCCAACATTCTGATAGTGAAATTTTTTCCACCACCAGGACTTGAACCAGGTAATCACGGTGTCAAACTTGCACCTTAACTTTCATGGCCCCAGGTCATACTCTCTCACTTACTCCATAGGCTTCCACGAACCTACTACGCTGGCGTAGCAGGGGCAGAGGTGATACTCCCATGTGGCGGATGGGGAGGTCCTAACTGGCTTGCCAGCGGACATGAGCGAAATAAAATACCTCTCGCGGACCAAACACACAGCCCCCTGTGGGTGGGGGACGCTTACGAAGAATACACCCACGGTATCCCCTGCCTGTCGTAAGAGGCGACTGAAAGGAGCGACCGAGGGATGATCGAAATGAACTATGAGACTACTTCTAAGTATTACCACCACATGGGGAACACCATGGGTCGCTTTTACTTGCGCGTAGTACCACTATGTTAGGTACAAAATAGGTCTGTGATTAGTACCAACAGAGTGCGTTGCCGGCTTTTACAGTACCGTGATTACTGTAGTACCACTATATGAGCGACACCATAGTTCTGGCTCGTCTGTGATTAGTACCCACTATGTGAGGAACACCACGGGATAGTGCGGGTCCCTGTGGTTAGTAGACATGTGATGAACACCATAGGTTTGCGTTGCCTGCAAATGGCTCCGCAATGTGCGAAACAGTTTAAGTCTGTAATACGTGCGAATTTCATTACCTGTGAGTAGTACCATACTGTGTGGAATACCGTGAGTCTGCGCTACTTTTGATTAGTAGCAACATGACAAATACCATGGTTCTACTTTCCTAACGATAAGTACCATTATGAGGGGCCGATGACTTGGATTTTGAACCCCTTTAGACTAAAAGTATTAAAAGTATTATGCTATAGACGCAGTCCCTTGGTCACTAATACTATTGTTTCACGTCAGTTTCTATGAATGTGAGACATTGTGAGTCGGATCCACTGATCGTTTTAAATTCATATCCATCCATTCATTCTTCGTCTTCACGTTTTGCATTCTGGTCAGTGGAGGATTTTGGACTTTTAATTTGTCATTCCATTTTGTCTCATTTCGTACCATTAGGAGCCGATGACCTAGATGTTAGGCCCCTTTAAACAACAAGCATCATCATCAACTCCGTAGGCTTCTGAGGGACGTGAAGTTCCTGTGCCGATCTCACAATCCTGTTCCGCCCTTTTCGATCCTGAGCCCTCTCTCCCCAGTTATTAATTTGGAGGGTCCAGCATACCTTATTGATCTCCTTCTTCCAGGTGCTTTGGGGTCTTTCTGAAGGTTTTTTCCCATTAAGAGATCCCTTGTATAGATCTACTGGTGCTCTGTTATCCTGCATCCTCAGTACATGTCCAGCTCAGTGCAGTCTGTTGGATTCTATCACACCCATTATAGTGTGTTGTTGAGAGAGGGTGTAAATCTCGTAATTAGATCTTTTCTGTCAGCTTTGAGAGATAGGATCGAACCATGGGCCAAATGTTTTTCTATAAACTTTATTCTCAAAGACTTGCAACTGATGCGGCTCTTTCTTGGTTATAGTCCATGTCTCAGAACCATACAGATGTACTGGTCGAATGATTGTATTGTAGAAAATCATTTTTGCATTCCTTGTTAAAAACTTGGTGCCTAATGTAGGGCTCATAGAGTAAAATGCCTTATTTGCATTCTTAATTCTAGCTTGGTGTTCCTGTTGCCTTCGGTTTTGTTCATCGATTAATACACCAAGGAATTTAAATCTCCTGTACTCTTTTAAATATAATTCATAAAAGTGAAAAATTTACTCGCTATAACGGAGTGTTGTTATAACTGATTTTTTGTAAAAGTTGGGAAAATCCCCATACACATTAATCAGTTTGTTCAAAACTTGCATTTTCGCAGATAATATCCACACTACAGCTTACTTGTTTGTTATTTTTCGAAATCCGATACTACGCCGAATGTGTATGTTCAATTTCATTCTGAAAAAATTATAGTACCTTATTTCTCCGAATCCAAAAAAAAACCCTCTTTTACATACATACATACATACATACATACATACATTATCATTATAGACTGTTATGCCTTTCAGCGGTCAGTCTGCAAGCTTCTGTGAATTTACTAAATGTCGCCACAATGCTCGATTTGCAACTAGTGTTGTGGCCTCATTTAGTTCTATACCTCTTATCTTTAAATCGTTAGAAACCGAGTCTAACCATCGTCGTCTTGGTCTACCTCTACTTCTCTTACCCTCCATAGCAGAGTCCATTATTCTCCTAGGTAACCTATCCTCCTCCATTCGCCTCACATGACCCCAGAACCGAAGCCAGTTTATGCGTACAGCTTCATCCATCGAGTTCATTCCTAAATTAGCCTTTATCTCCTCATTCCGAGTACCCTCTTGCCATTGTTCCCGCATGTTTGTACCAGCAATCATTCTTGCTACTTTCATGTCTGTTACTTCTAACTTATAGTAATCGCCGCGTAAGGATATACCCCAGAAAGTAAATATCGCCGCCCGATGCTCTTCTTTTCTCTTTTTTGTAATGGCTGATCACTGCTGCCAACCTGCCTGGTTACATATTAAAATCACCAGACATAACAATAACAAACTAACCTCAATGTAAACACCGATAATGAATGTGTCCCTACCCTAGTAAATGCTAAAAGTTAAGATGAAATAAATCAAAATATTCATAATTAAGTCGGTTTCCACGCTCAATGAGGAATTAAGGAAATAAACACACTTTCTCACTCAAATTAATGTTACATATATCTGTCTTTATTTTGATATACAGTAGGCGTACTAACCATATTCTTGAAAAGAGGGGCGTGTTAAACGATACAATTTATTTAATAAATCTTTGCAGTGTGATTTTCGAAAGTTCCAGACATCCAATGACTTCCCTTTCTTTTGCGCAAACATTTCCTTCTCTCTTCAATACCGGTAACCAGTAAGGAGAGAGATTACTGGGCATATTTTCAGCCTGCCGGCTGGTTATATCTTCAAGCTTCAAGCTTACCATTCTGCCAAGCTCCAGCATGAACCATAACCAGTCTTCCTCCCTCAGACACAGGTCGACGAATTACTCCTGGAACATCATGTCCAGATTTGTGTGGTTTATTCCAGGAGTATGTGGGCGACCCTGAAAGAGAAATGCACATTTGAAACCAAAGACACCTGATGAAGATAAATTATTCTAAGATTTTTAAATAAAATATAATATATATAACATATATATTCACCACTACCCTGTAAGAATACACACACAGAAATATATTACATACACATACACCGTACGTCAACAGGAATACACAAAGGTTAAGTCTACAAACCGTATCGAAGTCGACACAAGACATGGTATAGGCCTACATGATTAGGTTAGGTTAGGTTCAGAATGAAATACTGCTCCTTTTGAACTGATTGTCATTATGTCAGAAACTTATAGAAACAAGATAAAAACGAACACTTACCCCAGTTAATAATGAAACTCTTGCCATTAGCTTCGTATCACTGCGACTGATACCTTCTTCGTCGTAGTTCGTGTTTCAATTGCTCGTAGCAATGTACAAGCATTTCTTGACCTGATGTTTGTAAAGGCCGTAATCTTGCTTTCCTTTTCGGAGGAGTTCTTGCGGATTTTTCTTCCTTCTTAGACATCCCAATCGAATTCTGTTCGTATAAGTATGGGACGAAATAGGAACGTAATTAATAAAATGTTGTGCTCATCATTTCACACAAACTATGTTATTAAGTGCATTATCCGAACATGCCACAATTCTACTTACCTGGTATTAACCAAATAGATTTACAATCCCACAGAAAAAGAAAATATTCTTTAAATATTCTCGCAAATGTATCATTAGTGACTTTAATACCAATGCGGTGGCAACACGCAATTCACGCTAGAACAGTGATTGAACGTTGCCAACGTGCCAGATTAACGGTAAATGTAAGACGTCGTATCGGCAAGTAGGGTCCCTAAACTGTATGGTTACCGACACTGAAAAAGACCCAACAGCAAGAAAAGTTACTATAAATCAATACTTTAATATTACAGGGGAGAAAGGGTAAGGTTGCACCCTTAGGGTACGTCCTTACACGGGGACGACTATATAAGATATCCTGAGTCCACCCAGCTTTCGCTCCCGTAAAGCAAAGTTGGTCTGAAAACAGACCGATGTAAAGATAGTTTCGTCTGGGAGCTGACTTCCTTCTTACAGAATACTGTTGATCGCAGCTGCGAGCTCACTGCATTAGCTTTACGACACCTTGATTCAATCTCACTTACTATATTACCATCCTGGGAGAACACACAACCTAAATACTTGAAATTATCGACCTGTTCTAGCTTTGTATCACCCACCTGACATTCAATTCTGTTGAATTTCTTACCTACTGACATCAATTTAGTCTTCGAAAGGCTAATTTTCATACCATACTCATTGCACCTATTTTCTAGTTCCCAGATATTAGACTGTAGGCTTTCGGCACAATCTGCCATTAGGACCAAATCGTCAGCATAGGCCAGACTGCTTACTACATTTCCACCTAATTGAATCCCTCCCTGCCATTTTATACCTTTCAGCAGATGATCCATGTAAACTACGAACAGCAAAGGTGAAAGATTACAGCCTTGTCTAACTCCTGTAAGTACCCTGAACCAAGAACTCATTCTACCATCAATTCTCACTGAAGCCCAATTGTCAACATAAATGCCTTTGATTGATTTTAATAATCTGCCTTTAATTCCATAGTCCCCCAGTATGGCGAACATCTTTTCCCTCGGTACCCTGTCATAAGCTTTCTCTAGATCTACAAAACATAAACACAACTGCCTATTCCTCTCGTAGCATTTTTCAATTACCTGGCGCATACTGAAAATCTGATCCTGACAGCCTCTCTGTGGTCTGAAACTACACTGGTTTTCATCCAGCTTCCTCTCAACGACTGATCGCACCCTCCCTTCCAAGATGCCAGTGAATACTTTGCCTGGTATACTAATCGATGAGATACCTCGATAGTTGTTGCAATCCTTCCTGTTCCCTTGCTTAAAGCAAACCCCCACCTTTTCCTTTAAAAAATTAAAATTAAATTAAAAGTCTCTCATAGTGCATTGGCACTGCTGGTGGCTCCAAGTAGCCTACGCAGTGGCCTCCAAGGTATGCACTAGCCATGCGTCTTGGTAGGTGTGCTATTTACCAACTGATGAACCCAGCCTAGCACAGGGGAATGAAACGCTGGCAACCAGGAATGAGTTAGCTTGTAAATTTATAATGTCCAATAACGGACCTTTTAAATTGGTATTATAAATTTACTCATTCGGGGCAAATATTTCAGATTCCGTATGGGAATTAACATCTATATCATCGCCTAACCTAACCGTATATGTATCATGTAAACATATTTCAAACGCATGTAGAGAAATAACCTCCTCGCTAAAATTTACATGGGAATAGCCTTTTTGAAATTGAACTAGACGCGAGAAAATATAAACGATCCTCTAAAATCAGTGATGTACTTTGCCATATCGTCAGGTGTATCACATTCTTTCTTAATTCCAGTATAGAACAAGAAAATTAAGAGACCGTTTACTTCAGCCTTTATTTTTAATGAGTTAACAACTGTTATCGGACACGTTATTATGCATTTATTATGCAAAAATGTTTTCTTTCATTTTGAATTGTATCGACTAGGTGGAAAATAAATTAAATACTTAATTGTGAATCACCTTCGAATGTCAACGAGAGACCTCGCTAGTGGACATAGTGAGGAAGTGATACCGAAGGTGGTCTATCGCATGCAACATTATCGCTGGGTGCATAAATATCGGCAACGGAAAAAATCGCTTGTAATAACGAATGCATCAGTGATAGGCCTCTCGGTATAACCGAAGGATAATGCACAGTTTAATATAGGGATTTTGAAGGGACAGACAAGAAATGTTGTTATAGCGGGGCTCTCGTTATATGCCGTACTTGATATAGTGGACTTCTACTGTATTTCCCAATCTTCAAAGGCATCCCTCAACTTCCTCATGATTCGGTCTTTGTACAGCCATGTAATGTGTCTTGTTATCATTTACCCGTAAGCCAATTTTTGCTGTCATTTCCTCTAGTTCCACAAATAACTGCCTAATTTCTAATTCATTGTGGTCAATAAGAACAATATTACCCGCATATGCAAGGACTTTATGTTGTCTCCCCAATATGATGCCAGGTATAAGAGCTAATTCCCTGATAATCTTCTCCAGTGCAGTGTTGAATAGAAGAGGAGATAATGCATCCTCTTGTCTCAGACCCGTTTTATTCTGGAAGGAACTTGATTTTCTGCCCTTTAACAAAACACAGCTAATACTACCATCCATACACAGTTTGCACATGTTAATTAATTTTATGGGAAAGCCAAACTCCATCATGATGTTCCACAGCCATTCTCTATGGATTGATTCATATCCCTTGAAGAAATCTATAAAGAGATAATAAACAGACTCCTTGTGTTCTCACACCTTATCATTAAGTCTTAATTGCAAATATGTTGTCTGTAGTGGATGTGTTACTACGAAAACCATTCTGATTGTCCCCAATAACATCTTCAGCAAATGGTTTTAAACACTGTAAAAGAATTAAAGACAGAATTTTGTAGGCCGTGTTTACAAGAAATATACCACGATAATTTTGAACTTCTTCCTTATCTCCTCCTTTATGAATTGGGACAGAAAGCGATTCCTGCCATTCTTTTGGAATAATTTCATCATGCCTTATCCTTAGAATGATCTTATATATCTATGTATGTAATCTTTCCCCACTGTATTTAATAAGCTCAGCAGGAATGTTGTCACTACCTGAAGCATCCTAGGTCATAAGTAAATAAATAATGTACTGTAACATTAGAAGATATTGTTGTTTTGAGGTTGTTCACTTCTACTTTGTTTCCAGGGAGTATTGGCTGCAGTGTTTTGAAGAGTCTGTAGACAAGTTTGTATCTCGAGCCATTCAGAGCCAGCCTCACAGTCCAACAGCCAAAGAGCGAGCCCACAGCTTCAAAGAGAAGTACATGTCAAGGCTGCACTACCTCAAACATCAGCCATTGTGAGTATCCCTCTCTCACTATTTGCTGACAGACCATTAGATCTTGGCACCTGGTTGGATTACTTTTTGTCTCATCTGTAGCAGATTAATTAAAAAAAGCTGTTTGCACTGTCATTGATATGTTCTGTTAATTCCTGTTTTATCAAATGACAACCTCAATTCTTTTTGCAAGACCAAAAGTAAAGTGAAAAATACTTTTTTTCATCGTGTAATGGAGTTTAGTCCAAGACAAACCGACCTTTCTATGCAGAAATTTTGAAATGTGGTTTGTTTTTCATGAGTATCTGATACTGATGATGCTTGTATATTTGCAGTGCGTACGGAAATCTCACTGTTCGGAGTCTGCTCGACACCATTGAGCACTACATGAAGGAGTTTGACTTCCCAGATCCCTACCTTGTTGTAAGTTGTTCATTTGAAAGTATTTAGAAAACTTTTCTTAGAAGATATTCTAACTAAATTGAAGCAACTGAATATGGGCATATTTATCGAGCTTGTAGTTTATGTTGGTTACACTATTGTACGTGAGTCGCTCAGGGAGGGTAGGTGTACCAGATCCATAATAGGCTATATCTACGAAAGTACGGGTTATCTGGGGATTTTTCGATGATACAGACCACTGTCTGTAGGCCTAGGATAGAGAAAGTGAAATCTGTCTGCAAATGAATAATCTCCAAGACGAGGAAATTAGACAGAAGTACATGGATATGATTAATGAGAAGTTTCGAACAGTAGACAGTAAGCAGGTTCAGGATATAGAAACTGAATGGGTGGCATACAGGGATGCTGTAGTAGAAACAGCAAGGGAATGCCTAGGAACAACTGTGTGTAAAGATGGGAAAAAGCGAACATTTTGGTGGAATGATGAAGTGAGAGGAGCTTGTAAACGTAAAAAGAAGGCTTATCAGAAATGGCTCCAAACAAGGACTGATACAGACAGGGATTTGTATGTAGAGGAAAGAAACAGCAAAACAAATAGTTGTTGAATTCAAAAAGAAGTGGTGGAAAGATTTTGGTAATAACCTGGAAAGGCTAGGTCAAGCAGCAGGGAAACCTTTCTGGACAGTAATAAAGAATCTTAGGAAGGGAGGGGAAAAGGAAATGAACAGTGTTTTGTGCAATTCTGGTGAACTCCCAGGGAATCACCGGACAGGTGGAGGGAATATTTGAAAATCTTCTCAGCTTAACACATTGCTGACCGGATGCTTGAGCGTTTTCACATACCCTGTGGACCAGAGCATACTAGGGTGCACTTAATTATAAAAATGTATGTAAATATTAAACCAGTCAAGATTTTATCTTTAAAGTTGGTATGAGTACTCAACCAATGCCCCTAGTAGTACTTCGACATATCTAAGATAAGCAGGCAAATGCGTGTTAATTCACCATTAATGTTTACATTATTAAATAATTAAATGGAAACATTTCAATGTCAAATGACCAGTTGGGGGTTGTTAACCTTCTTATGTCTTTTTCTCCAAACGTATAATTAAAAACGAAAAGAAGAATTCGTTACCACTAACGAACCATAATGTTAACTTCCTTGAAATGTTTTGTAAACTCCACTTGTTAGAATTGCGTAGCATATGAAGTCATAATACATATAGCTAAAGATGATTGTTAATGTTACTTATAAACTGCTGATAAGCAAAAAATGAAACTTACAGCAGCCTCTTGTTCAGGTGCTTGAGCTCTATCAGTTTTGCCTGTCTTTCTTCGTCCAGTATGGCACCAAAGTCTTCCTTATCAACAGTATTATAATGGTGTTCTATTGTAAACTTCCGTTGCTGGCCATTGTGCGAGAACAAATCAAACCTTTTGAGTTCTCAGAAGTAAAAGTATACTGTAACTCCCATTCTTTCTTAAATTATTGTGGCAAATCACCACTCCATCATTTTTTAGCAGTTGCTAAGCTTTAATGATATACTGTACTTACTAGTGTATTAGACTCCTTTTTCCCCCACGTTTACAGCCAATAAAAGTAAAGGGGGGTCCAATATGCGATAACTTCAAATTTTGAGCAGTGACTTCTAGGCTATAAATTGTACGTGCAAACCTTCTGCACTGTTCTTGAATAAATTTATGAATGTATTTGAGTTATACTGGCTATTTTCGTTGGAAGGCAGTATTTCTAAATGTAAAATGTCAGTAAATGGTGAACACGACTTTCAGACCTACATCATCATCTTCTTATTCTTCTTCATCATCCATTCCCTTTTCCAGATTCTCTCTGAGTAAGGTAGTGTACCAAAGCCCCCCACCTTACTCGATCTTTCCACCACTCCTCTTGAAAATGAAAATCCACAGCCTGTTTCCAGTCATTCGACCGAGTCAGGAATGGAGTGAATGAAGCCCTCATCTAGCGGCGAGGATAGGAATTTTGCCTCTGGGGTAATGGTTAATACTTTATTGCTATTGCTATCAACTCCACTGTCTGCAATACAACAGAGCTCCGCCATCTCATTCGAGGCCTCTTTGCAGTCTCTGTATCCATGAATGTTCTCTTTGGTATTCTCTCTCCTCGCATTCTCATCATGTGTCCAAACCATTTTAGCTTTGCTATATCAATCTCTTCCACTCCCATGCTGCTTCTTATTTCCTCATTTTGTATGCTATCTCATCTTGTCTTTCCCTATATGCTCCTCAAGAACTTCATTTCAGCTGCTTGTATCTTACTTTGGTTCCGCTGAGTCAACGTCCAGACTGCTGAAGCATAGGTCAGTATAGGTTTATAATGGACGAGTATAAAACCTTCTCGCACTTCATTGGCACGTCTTTGCTCTGTACAATGTGTGTCACACACTGGTAGAAACTTGCAGACTGCTGTATTCTTAAATCAATTTCTCCATCCAAATTACCATCTTGTGATATCATACTGCCCAAATATTTAAAAATTTTCACTACTTTTTAGGCTTGCATATAAAATAAATATAATCCATTTTTGTTACTCATATCATGTCATTTGTTTCATCTCATTAATTCCTCTGATGAGGTCGACGTCAGGAAGGGCATACGGTCATTAAAAAATTTGGTATGAAGATTCGTTTCACTTCATACTCGACCCCGTAGAGGAAAGAGATAAGGGTATCGTATTATCATGATACAAAATAACTCAATGGTCAGTCATTTGCCTCTTGTCAGTTGAGCAGTAGGCTTACCACATAGTAAACCTGATCACTGCTTTCATTTTAATTGTTTTGCGGCTCTAACATCCCTGCTACCAGCGTGTCGTCATTCCAAGTGACATCATCTTCACTGCCATCTTGTCAGCCATGCAATTGAGGTCAAGAGCATTCGAGGTCCCGTCTTTTTGAACCTTTTAAAAATAGTTTTGTTCTATAGAGTCCGAACTGTGTGAAGCTATTCCCATATGGTATCTGGAGATCATCATCAATGTCGCCCGGGTGTGGTCTCTGATATTCCCAGTTGGTGTATGTGTAGAAGCAGCCACTCCTGAATAAAGCTGTGTTGTTGAAAGCGTGCCAAACCACCAGTTGATAACTAGCGTATGTTTTGAGTTGTATTTCCAAATGTAGTACATAGTGACTGGAAGCATTCTTTTGATAACTGCGGCTGTTGAAATCCGGACCCTTATTTTCTTGCTTGTTCTCTACATTTATCACATCAGGATGTACCTGAAAAGCTGTAAATGAGATAAGAGAGACCGCATTGTTTACGTTAGGTATGCCATCACCCAGATAGTGCTAAAGTTCCACGACGGAAAGAATAAAAATAAATAACAGGAAAGTTTTCCGCATTTATGGATATCTACAGGTGTGGCGTAATGCGTTTATTATCATAATGTTTAATTTTGTACGTTCATTGTCTCCCAGTTTTTATTAACACATACCCTACTATGTTTTGTTTGGCGTCTCCAAAAATCGTTGAAAGTAAGTGGGGACATAAAAAATCAATATTATTATTTGTTTGGTAAATTGGCAAATAAAACAATTGTGATTGGATTGTTTTTATCACTTTTAAACCTACTTCTCTCCCAAAAAACCCTATATTTTCCCGAGTTACGAGATATTAAACGATCACTTTGTTAATGATCTCGCCTGCCTGTATTAATAGGCTTAGCAGCAACCGTAAAGTAAAGTAAACTTGTTTCCTCATTTCGAGGTGGTGCAGCTCTTTTTTTAGACAGGCCCCCAGTAGAAGGCCTATACCATTTTTACTGCAAATCAACCTTCTTGCCATTTGCAAATCTCTGGCAATACGGTACCGGGAATTGAAGTCAGGCTTCCGAGAATGACAGCTAATTGTGCTAACCATTACGCTGGCGGACATTCTTAACTACAAAACACAGGCACATATACATGACTGATGTGTGCTTGCAGTGCGCGGGTCAGACACGAAACTATTCACCTATTTGTGCGACGCCATCGGAGCTGCAGTAGACCTACGCTACAGAGGCGGACATTTCTTAAGTACGAACACAGACGTACTGCATGACTTTGACACTTGTTTTCACTGCATGGGTCGTACAGACGAAACTATTCACAAATTTGTGTGATATGAGAGCTGCATACGGCTTGTACCTGCTGCTTCTTTGACGAATTACGTTGGGGGGGGGGGGGTCTTGTATGCGAGATCTATTTTTCTCATTTTCTTCGTCTCGAAAACCAAGGGGGTCTAATACATGAGTAAATACAGTAGTCATTAATCTTTAACAGATCGCAAGATAATGGTCTGATTGATAATGAAACACACGAGTAGCATTGCAGGCCATAATGCGTAAGCACCGTTGTCTACTGTGACGCGACTCTGCACTGTGCTGTGTGAAGCGCTCTGGATGCTACCAGTCTCTACCTTAATATGAGATGAACACAGGGTCACTTGTTTGTTTTACTTTTATTGATGTGTTGGACTCAGTTCTTGTTGTAGGTTAGTCCTTCCTGTGTTGCTATTCTTTTACTTTCTGTATTTATCTTTTTTGTCTTTTTCCTTTATTGAGCATTCTACTTATCCTACACTTTCCACATCAAGACTGAATATCCTGCAAGGAGGCCCCACCTGGCTGCTTGCACGTCAATTTCGACATTCCGTTTTACCTAGGCCTACTAGATGGCAGATTAAACCAAATCTCTCATGGCCATCTATGACTGAGTTTTAATTAATTTTGTCAGGTGAACACCAGTTGTGTCACGAGAGACATCGTACGACATGGCATGTCGAATGTACTTTTTTCCCACCCTTCAAAAATCCAACTACCTCTGTTGAGTTTGAACCCACTATCTTGGGATGCGGAGGCCGACACTCCACTACTGATCAAGGTGAATATTTGTGAACATTGTTCCTGTCTCCTCTTTCCGTTGTTCCCCTGGTGTCTATGCATGCTTCACCACAGCATCATCTTGTCCAGTTTTCTGAAGATCACGTATCACCAGCCGTCCATTAGAAAATGGAGTAAGCTTTGCAGTCACTTAATCTTTTAAATAGACCTCGTGCTCTATGGCTGATAAATGAAGCGATGTTGTGGGTTGTAAAATGCGTTCATACCTTTCTTTACTTTTCAGCAAAAGCAGTGCGAAAATGAGAAGGCACTGAATGCTCTTGGTCGTCGTCTGCAGCATTTGGATGGCCTGGAGTGGTTTGTGCGACAAGAAGTACTGGTTACTTCCGTCCTGGCGGGTAACATGTTCGACTGGGGAGCCCGCGAGGTGGCCGACCTCATGGAAAATACTGACTTCGGCTTCCAGGAAGCCCAAACCAAAATTCAAGGTACGTAAAGCAAAGTTGTACTGAAAATCTCGGTAACATTCGTCTCGCTGAATAAAGTAAACTCTTCTCCTCTTTCAGACTGATGAAGACATACCTTCAAAGTATTACTTATGCTATTTTATGTATACAGTATTTAATGTTATTGCCTCGGTTTGCTGGTCTTTGTAAAAAAAAAAAAAAAAAAAAAAAACCTCTCTGATGTGTCAGTCTGCTTCAAAACCAGGAATATTATCTTTCAAAAGCTGGCAGTCACTTTTTCTGGTGCTAATGCCGAAGTCATAAGATCTATTGCTCTTCATCATCATGATCATCATTTCAGAGTTCCAGTTTCTCAGGTACTGTTTGCGAGTCTCTTCCACTCTGTCTTATTGAGATACGTTCTGTTAATGATTCCTCCAGTGTCCTTCCCTGATCTGCAATGTCCATCTTTACGATGTCCATGCAGTGGGTTCCTGATCTTCCCACCATCCGTTTTCCTGCCAAATGTCTCTCCAAGTTAACATAAGGTGTCTTTGTTGGCTCTTGATGAGTCGTTCTTTGTGAGGGTGCAGGTTTCGATACCATAGTGTACCAGGAAATGCCCGTACTTTAGAGCTTGAAGAGCATGAGATAAACGCAAAGTGTGTATGGTACATTAAATTGGAGCGCGTACAGAGAATGAGAGAATGAGAGAGTTTTACTTTGAATGAGTTCATGTCTGTTTTAAACTGCTGATTTATTAAACAAATTGAAGATTACTGTATTTACACGAATAATCCCCGCATATTTTTTAAAACATTTTGAGGCACGAAATTGGTGTGCAGGTTTTATTTGCGTCAAGGTTGCCAACACGCTCCTGGCTCACCTAGTTTTTGATGCTGAGTGTACAGTTATGCTTTGTGCAACTGTAGATGGAAGAAAACTGTCCCCATATGTTATATTTAAACGGAAAACAATTCAGACTTTTAATTTTACAGAGTAATTTAAATTCAAAATTTCTCCGCGTCATGATAGAACGCATCTTCTGGAACGTGCAGGGGTGGCTTTCCGCACTTTCACTCACTTCGGTGTGTCTATAGTGTGTTCAAAGTTGAAAATAGAGTGAAATCGTAATTCTTTTGTATTCAGCGTTTTAAGGAACGCCACAATATCACGTAGCAGGCAGTACGTGGAAAAACAAAATCTGCGAAAACTGGCGAGGTTGGCATTTCTCAATTACAAGATGGCTGTTAATTCAAAATCACGTAATTGGAAGTCCGATTTCTGAATTACAAACACTTCGAATTAATGAGGTTTTACTGTATCGCAAAACTAACATCAGATTTCACAGTTGTGTCTATTTCAAGTGTTTACATTGCACAAAAAAAATTATCCACCACCGGTTGTGTTACTGTCCAGTAAAAAGAGACCACGTGTGACAAGTGTTTTAGACATGGAGTGTGACGAACTTGTAAGTAATTTGGGAGAGGATTCTACTGATGCAAGGGACAAAGAATCTTCCCATCTACAGGGAATCAAGCCTATTGCAAGTTCAGATTACCTGTCATGTAAGTTGGGCTATTTGCTCATTTTCATGGAAAATATATTTCATAGCAGTGATAATGTATTTTTATCATCTCAGGCAAAGCAGCCTGTGTCTGTAAATTTACTTGTTCATATTTGTGAACCTCGCGGAGTGATACGAAATGTTCGTTTATGCCTAATGAGCCACACCCTCCCCATCTATCACTACATAAATCAGCGATCCAAGCAATAACTTAGTGAAATATTCATGGGGAACAATATTTGAGGCCCGGATCGTGTCGACTGGGCAAGGCGCATACATAACCCTGAGCTGAAAACCCCCCCTTGTAATCAGGCAACAAGGGCAAGACTACATCTAATTGAAATAAAAGAAGAAATGGTTTAAACCAGGGGATTTATTAAATAAATATGAGAGAAAAATTAAAGCAAGAAAAGAAAATCACACAAAATAAATAGGGAAATTCATCGTAATACTGATGGACATACCTTGTTCTTTCTCACATAGTTGAAACATGGCGTGAAAACTCACTAATACTCTTTAAAAAAAAAAATGATACGTAATTTAAAATGCTCACTGTTCCTCGACACATCGCTATTACAATACCAGCAGCTTCCTTCCATCATAAACTATTCAACCAGGTCGCCCGTTTTACCGAGATTCAAATATCCAAGGCACTGCATCATGTATTCATTAGGCAACTAACAATGCGAAAAGTTCGCATAACAATAAGCCGTGCCGGGGAACAAAAGGCAGATGAGAATAACGACAGATGAGACTGGGCACAGCCTCCATGGACCAATCAAAGCCAAGACAAGACCCAAAGAATACAATAGGTACGCCCATGCGCAAATATGAAACCAACATGGCGGGTACTCAAGCTGAGCATCAGCCATGAATAATAAATAAATATAACTCTGCGCTGAAAACCAAACAAGGCGCAGAATTTGAAAGACAAATACAACAGGTCAACCGGCATATCAACCTTTCCTCTCCCACACATTCGAACTCACATGCATACCACATTCACGCACACACAATGAGGGTATCGGGAAAATAAAACACGAACGGCCGTTCAGATTTCGTGGTCAAATACAAACCATAAATTATGACTCCACGGTCATTATCAGTGGGTCTCACGTACTCAAATGTTTGCGTGCGGCGTGCAATTACACATAAGGTCAGAATTGGACATTACTTTATTCACATCACTGGCATGTTGCGCCTTGTACAACCTGGATTGGTCTCTCCTGCGGTCGAGACAAGGGGCACATCATGAGGATTACGCAGTATTAAAGCACGCAGCGCACCAAATCATAACCACAGAGACCCTTTTTCAATCATAACAACAAGACCACAAATACATTCATTCAAAGCACATCGTATGACGGAGCGGAAAGATGTATGCCATCGACCGTAACATACGGGAATAAATCGTCACCAAATTTAAATATAAACCAAGTATCACATACCTGTGATTATCAATAGTAAAATCGAATAGCAGTTAGCGTGAAAGGTCCAGGCTTGAACACATTAAATGAATATTTGAGGCATAAAAATGCCACACCGAACATAGCGGCAGCCATTGTTAGTATCTGCCCCACATAGAACAGCAGAAGAACTCCACAGAGTAAAACTTATCGCTCAGCAAAACGAACGACCTCACAGATAAAAACATAGCGTGTGCTGCTCCCTACTGGACGTCATTAGACTGACACACAAAACTGAAGGAAGCTATTTACATAATTAAATGTCAAATCGTGGAACATGCGATAAGCATGGTTCAAATATCCAGCGGCACCGCCTTTTAAAATGCTCCGAAACTCGTTGATCAGACGAGTGGACGCATTTTAAAAGAGGTCCATAACTTAAAACTACGAGCGCGCGCCCACTTAACCTAGGTACTTATGAACTACTTATATCTACAATTATTTACGAACACATGAAATTTACAAGAACAGTCACCACATTATACATTTTAAATGAGAAAGTCTGCCTCATGGGAGGTCTGTATTAGCTTGTCACGTGCAACGCTGATTTACATCAGTCCATTATTACACTGTTTCATTCGCGCACTCAGGTTGAAATCTAGGCATTCAAAAGTCAAGGCGGTTGGGTATAATATTTCCATGCACTCAGGGATCTGGATGTGAATTCAGTTCAACTCCAGCAATTCGAACCACTTCCCTTTTTTTTCTATTTCCTTTCTTTCCTTTCTTTCATTTCCGTTCTCATTCATGAAACACGATTTTTACCTGAAAGAAAAGGCATGTTAGAAAATTGGGAATTCATTAAGGACAGGGTTAATATACACCACTACAGATACGTAAGATATGGAAATATACGAGGTTTACTGGCTTCTTTGATGGTAAGCCTTTACCATCGAGACGTGAGCTTTGCTCACCCTCTTACTTACTACGTCTTCCAGTTCTACTGTCACAGGTCCAGGAATCTGGTTACCTTTTTAGGCTGAGACCATTTATAACATAATTTGGCCGTGACTTGATTTGCCGTTGAGCTCAATGGAAAAACTTTCACTACAACCAAGTCTCCAACTTCAAGCTTTACTCTCTTTCTGTTCCGATTGTACCTCTCAGCCACACGGTCTCGAGCCCTGGTTAACTGTGTCACTGCTTCCTTCCATTTGGCCTCTACGTCCATCGTCCTGGACGGTTTGGACAGATACCCAATATTCCACTTCAACTGCAGTGGGTCGACAAGATCCCTGCCTAGAAATAGAGCAGCCGGGGCTTGCCGGTGCGACTCATGTACACTGCTGTTGAATGCTAAAACAAAGAAATCAAGATTACAGTCCCAGCTGCGCTGGTCAGCGTTGTGAAATGCCGTCAAGCAAGCTTTGAGATTTCAATGGAACCTTTCAACGTGCGAGGGTTTGGGATAGTGAGGGCTTAAAAACACATGCTTTATTCCCCACCCAAAGCATAAGTGTCGGAGCTTACGACAGTTAAAGGTGGACGCATTGTCGGTCACTATCGTCTTAGGGGGTCCGTAAATTCCAAAAATGTGCCGGGATAAGAAATGCACAACGTTGTTCGAATTTATCTTGCGCACGGGAAGTAGCCAAACAAATTTTGAAAATGCATCAACGACGGACAAGATCCCAACGTTGCCACTCTTGGACTTGGTGAGGGGGCCAAAATAGTCAATGAATAACCTTTCCCCGGGGCATGTCGCTATGTCAGCAGAATGGGGTCCAACGAGAGAAGACTGCGCGGGTTTAGCCCTCTGGCAAACATCGCAACTTCTTACATACTCCAAAACATCTCTTTTCAAGTTAGGCCAGAAGTAGTCGCGAGAGATTCGATTTAAAGTTTTATATTGACCTAAATGAGCGCCCAGATAGGAGTCGTGATAAAACTGAAGTAGCATGGGCCTCAATTTCAAGGGTACGTAAATTCTGTCACTACCATTTTTCCGACTTCGACGGGACAACAATCCTCTCTTAACACTATACGACTCGTCTTCAAGAGAGCCATCCGCGATTCGTTTCAACAACTCACGACACTCGGAGTCGTCCTTCTGGTGTTCGGAGATATCCGTGAAGGACCATGGGAAATTTTGCAAAATACTAATGGTGTTATCTTCTTCGGTTGGGACACGGTCTTCCTCAGGTTCGACCGCACTCTCCTTCACTCCCTCGAACATGCGCGACAAGCAGTCGGCTACAACATTGTCCTTTCCAGGGACATGTACGACAGTAAATTTGTACGCAGATAATCGGAGAATCCATCTGGCGGTTCGACCAAGTCTTTTCACATTAGCGCTCATCCACGAGAGAGCTTGATTGTCCGTGTGGATGTAAAAATGGCGGTGCTCAAGATACGAGCGAAACTTTTCGACACCCAAAACTACTGCTAGGCATTCTTTTTCGTAAATGGAATACCTCAGTTCAGCTCCATGTAGTAGTTTACTGAAGTACGCGACGGGGACTAGCTTACCCTGCTCATCGGCTTGATTGAGCACCGCGGACACAGCGAGCTCGCTGGAGTCGCATTGCAAGATGAAATCGCGGGAAAAATCCGGACTATGTAATACAGGGGCTTCACAGAGTGCCTGTTTCAATTGTTCGAAGGCCTGGGTTTGATCATGGCTCCAGACAAAGCGACAACCTTTTCTTTTCAGCAGGTTTAAAGGGGCCGAAATCTGAAAGAAATTTTTGATGAACCGGCTGTAAAATCCTACCATACCAAGAAATCTTCGCACACCGCGAACGTTTTTGGGCGGGGGAAAATCTTTGATGCACTTAACCCGATCAGGGTTTACAGCGATTCCAGAGTCAGATACAACGTGGCCTAGAAAATTTAGCCGTTTGGTACAAAGAGAGACCTTCTTTGGGTTGATCGTGAAGCCGTGCTTGCGCAACCGACTGAGAACTTCGCGAAGATGGGCCAGGTGCTCGTCAAAGCTGTGCGAAAAGATCAGAAGATCGTCCAAAAAATTAAATACACAGGAAAATTTGAGGTCACCGAAAATTGAATCCATCACGCGGCTAAGCGCTTGTCCTCCCACAGAAATGCCCATCGGGACTTTATTGAATTCGAACAATCCAAACGGAGTGGCGAAGGCAGTACAGGGGCGACTTTTAAGGTCCAAGGGGATCTGATAATATGCGGAATTGAAGTCAAATACAGTGAAGTACTTGGCGCCATGAAAATGCTGGAAGGCACTTTCGATGGTGGGTAATGGGAAGCTGTCGAAGACAATGTTCTTGTTGACCTTTCTGTAGTCTATCACGAATCTCAGCTTGCCGTCCTTTTTAGGGATTAGGAAGGCGGGACTACTAAAAGGGGACTTGGAGTGACTGATGACCTTCTTGTCTAGCAGGTCGTTGACATATTCCCTCATAGCGGACAACTTCGGGGGCGAACAACTGAACGGAGGGGACCTCACAGGAGTGTCATCTTTGAGTTCGATGCAGTATGAAAAATTCTTAGCACACCCAAGCTTATCGGTCAAGACGTCGGAAAACTCCTCTAACAGGCAGTTCAACATGAGATTTTGGTTTTCGCTGAGCTCACATGAGGCATTGATAAGAGGAGGTTCCGTCAGAGCGGACACAGTGGGACGCTGAAATGGTGTCTCAAAGGGGTAACTGACATCAGATTTAAAGCGAAAGGCAAAGGATCGATTAATGAAATCGAGGGACAAGCCGGTAGACAACATAAAATCGGTGCCTAGTATGATCGGCGCGGACAGGTTGGGCACAACATGAAACGTCCAATCCCACGACAAACCATGTATCTTGATATGGCACTTGGTTCTACCAACGGGACACACCTCACGACCATCGACAGACACGTACTTTCTCGGGTTCTCACTTTCAGGAAGATACTCTAATTTCATAGAAAGCACTAGGGATTTGTCTACAAGAGAAATACACGAGCCGGTATCCAACAAGCCATACAATACACGAGACCCAATATAAACTTTGGCCCATGGGGTAGATGACGGAAGGCCCCAGATCCTTTTATTGAGACCGACCTTAGGCGCCAACGGCGGGCCATCACGCCGGCGCGCCTCTAGTTTCCCTGCTGAGGGTTACAACGAGGACATACGCGCGCTGTGACACCAACAAGACCACACTGAGAACACTTTGCAGGAGGCCTGGACCAACAGTTCTTTGAGACGTGGCCTAATTTACCACAATTCCAACATGACTTGACTCTACCACCCTTTACAGGAGCTGTGTTGGATGGTTGGGTTGCATTGACATAAAGCGGGGGCGGAGTTTGAGGGCTGGGCCTGCGTTCGGGGCTACGGACGAGACGAGACGGAGGAGGGGAGGTACCAAAACTAACAGATTTGATGGGCGTACGACAAGCGATGTCAGGAAAAGAGCACTCGGATGGGATGGGAGGCGGACGGTATTGTTTGTTTTGGCTAACTACCCCCTCGAATTCGCGACCCAGGTTGATGATGTCGTCGACGCTCTGAACTAGAGACCGTTTAATGTGTAGCTTGTAGTCGGGGGCAAGATTTCTATAGAATTGGTCGAAAATCTCGTCTTCGGGCACCTTAACATTCATGCGGTTAAATAACGTCAAAATCCCAGTGGCATAGTCGTCGATGCTTTCACCTACTCCTTGCGTTCTACGGAAGATTTCCTGCTTCAGACAGTAGTCCATATCAGATACCCCGAATCGCTCCTTTATGCGGCTGGCGAATTCACTCCACGTTATGATACTCCCTTTAATAAGCCTATACCATTTTAGAGCAGGCCCTTCCAGCATTCCCGGGATGACGGGCACAAACAAATCGAGAGGTAACGAGCTACACTCAGCTATGTCCTCAACTCGCTCCAAAAATTCAATTACACTGGAGGTTTTCCCTTCACCAGAGAAATTTAACCTCCATTTTCTCACAATTTCAAACACGGGGTTCACTTCAGCATGCCGGTCGGAACTGGGCCTAGGAGATGGGGAAGTTAATCGCTTACGATTTTCGTCAGGAATACGATTACGAAAGGTAATGACATTGTTATCGTCAGGGCATGAATTACAGCGGTTGCTTCCCGCGGACGAAACATGGACTTCATTCGTCCCTTGCTCCATTTCGCTTTCCGGGTTAGGCATGTCGCTAGTAACACAATCGTTGCGATTATTTATTTCTACAGCCTTCTGATTATCCATATCGCAACCCAAGTTTCAAAGGTTTGAACACGAGACACATACACAATATAACAACAATGGATTTGAATTCAACAATGGACATAAATTATAGATCACACTTAAAATTAGGGCCAGAGACTAACTGAATCATGAGATTAAATTAAAGCGACCAGAACTGACTTCGAATGGGTTTCCAGCTCTACCTCGTCCGATTTCCTTTCAGAGGAGGTATCCCAGTCGAGCACGCTACTGCTACCATTTACTGAGCCACACCCTCCCCATCTATCACTACATAAATCAGCGATCCAAGCAATAACTTAGTGAAATATTCATGGGGAACAATATTTGAGGCCCGGATCGTGTCGACTGGGCAAGGCGCATACATAACCCTGAGCTGAAAACCCCCCCTTGTAATCAGGCAACAAGGGCAAGACTACATCTAATTGAAATAAAAGAAGAAATGGTTTAAACCAGGGGATTTATTAAATAAATATGAGAGAAAAATTAAAGCAAGAAAAGAAAATCACACAAAATAAATAGGGAAATTCATCGTAATACTGATGGACATACCTTGTTCTTTCTCACATAGTTGAAACATGGCGTGAAAACTCACTAATACTCTTTAAAAAAAAAATGATACGTAATTTAAAATGCTCACTGTTCCTCGACACATCGCTATTACAATACCAGCAGCTTCCTTCCATCATAAACTATTCAACCAGGTCGCCCGTTTTACCGAGATTCAAATATCCAAGGCACTGCATCATGTATTCATTAGGCAACTAACAATGCGAAAAGTTCGCATAACAATAAGCCGTGCCGGGGAACAAAAGGCAGATGAGAATAACGACAGATGAGACTGGGCACAGCCTCCATGGACCAATCAAAGCCAAGACAAGACCCAAAGAATACAATAGGTACGCCCATGCGCAAATATGAAACCAACATGGCGGGTACTCAAGCTGAGCATCAGCCATGAATAATAAATAAATATAACTCTGCGCTGAAAACCAAACAAGGCGCAGAATTTGAAAGACAAATACAACAGGTCAACCGGCATATCAACCTTTCCTCTCCCACACATTCGAACTCACATGCATACCACATTCACGCACACACAATGAGGGTATCGGGAAAATAAAACACGAACGGCCGTTCAGATTTCGTGGTCAAATACAAACCATAAATTATGACTCCACGGTCATTATCAGTGGGTCTCACGTACTCAAATGTTTGCGTGCGGCGTGCAATTACACATAAGGTCAGAATTGGACATTACTTTATTCACATCACTGGCATGTTGCGCCTTGTACAACCTGGATTGGTCTCTCCTGCGGTCGAGACAAGGGGCACATCATGAGGATTACGCAGTATTAAAGCACGCAGCGCACCAAATCATAACCACAGAGACCCTTTTTCAATCATAACAACAAGACCACAAATACATTCATTCAAAGCACATCGTATGACGGAGCGGAAAGATGTATGCCATCGACCGTAACATACGGGAATAAATCGTCACCAAATTTAAATATAAACCAAGTATCACATACCTGTGATTATCAATAGTAAAATCGAATAGCAGTTAGCGTGAAAGGTCCAGGCTTGAACACATTAAATGAATATTTGAGGCATAAAAATGCCACACCGAACATAGCGGCAGCCATTGTTAGTATCTGCCCCACATAGAACAGCAGAAGAACTCCACAGAGTAAAACTTATCGCTCAGCAAAACGAACGACCTCACAGATAAAAACATAGCGTGTGCTGCTCCCTACTGGACGTCATTAGACTGACACACAAAACTGAAGGAAGCTATTTACATAATTAAATGTCAAATCGTGGAACATGCGATAAGCATGGTTCACTAAGTTACTCTTTTGATGGAAGAAATTTTAGTTCATTTAAATTTTTTTTTTCAAAATGAGTCTTCCTAAATTAAGGGTGCAGGCATTATTCGACGGCGGGGATTATTCGGGTAAATACGGTATATCCCCTCAGTACAGTTGATCAGTTAGGCATAATGTGCTTCCATCCTGCAGCTGGCGATGTCGCACGTCAAAGCACTGCTTCTCCCGTCCTCACCATGTAACATCTCTCGGCACCCCGGAACCACATACCGATCCCTCGAGGGCTGCTCTGGATGGTCTTAAAGTTTCAGACGTTCTGGAAGGTCTCGGAGTTCAAGTTGCAGGTTTCGCTCACGTGGAATAATGGGGCAAGCACATGTATAAGTGCCCTAGACTTGTAGGATGGACGAGTAAGGAGGTGTAATTTATAATAGATTTTCACTGTTCCCATAAAGGTATGAAACAAATGCTGATATTTCTTGTTGAATGTCAATGGAATCAGACACGAAACACTTCTTTAAAGTGAACTGTACTAGTCTCTAACTTGAGACGAAAAATTAAACTCGGACAAGATTTTTGCAGCCGAATGTTAATGGAATCAAATCTACACACTTCGTAATATCACTTGCACTTGTGAAATTAAGCACATAAAAATTAAATGTAATTAGTGCTTTATTTGCACTTAGAATACTGTTAGAAAAGTATTGGGAGAAGGGCAAAGACTTAACACTAGTGTTTTTGGATCTCGAAAAAGCATTTGATAGTGTTCCAAGGAAGACTATATGGGAATGCTTAAGAAAGAAAAATGTACCCAAAGGTCTTATCCATAAAGTTAAAATGCTTTACGAAGACTGCTGCAGTTGCGTACAGATAGGAAACGGTAATTCTGATTGGTTCCAAACCACTAAAGGATTGCAACAAGGCAGTACCCTTTCACCCTTACTTTTTATCACTGTCATGGATGAAGTCATGAAAGAAATTAAGCAGAAGAACAATATGGACATCAATGCATTTGCATTTGCAGATGATGTAGTAATTTGGGGAAATACAGAGAAGGAAGTCCAAGAGAGGCTGAACACCTGGAATGAACATTTGAAAGCACACGGATTAACAATAAATAAATCGAAAACTGTTACTATGTCTGTCAACAGGCAGAAGAAGAAAGGAAAAATAATGCTGGAAGGTACACAACTGGAAACAGTAGACCAATATAAATATCTTGGGTGCATCATTTCAAGTGATAACAGAATACAGCATGAGATTAACAACCACATTCAAAAATCAGCTCAGTTTTACCATCAAGTTCGGAACCTCCTCTGGAACGAACAAGTTCCCTTAAGATCAAAGCAGATTCTATTCCAATCATACTTCACCCCCATACTAACATATGGCCTAGAAACCTGCACAACAACCCAACAAGTGGATAGCAAACTACACGCCGCAGAAATGAAGTTCCTACGTACTATGGTACAGAAGACAAAAAGGGACAGGTTAAGGAATGAAAGAATAAGGGAGGAAGCTGGTGTGTACCCATCCCTGAATGAAAAAGTGGCAAGGGCCTGTTTGAAATGGTTTGGCCATGTCAAACGATTGGACGATGGAAGGACAGCAAAACAATGGCTACACACAGTCGTGGCCGGAAAATGACCGGTAGGAAGACCTAGGAAGAGATGGCTGGACCAAGTGAAAGAGGCCATAGGAACAAGAGGAGTCAGCTGGGATGTCGTCTTGAGAGAAGAGTGGTACATGGACAGACAGAAGTGGAGAGTGCTCGTAAACCACACCCGGGCAACTGGAGTGGAAAACTGATGATGATGAGTGCTTTAAATGTTTGGAGAATTGAGGATGCAAACGCTCGAGTCCTCTAGGATTTCAAGATCACTTTGATTCTATTTACAGTTATTTGGAGAGTTTATTCATTGAAATGAACACTCCTAGATGCCATAGTGTGTTAAATGACAGTCACTTCAACTGGATGTTAGAAGTAAAATGCCTAACGTGTCAAATTACTCCCATTCACATACACCTTTACATTTATATACGACACTGTCAGAAAGTAAACTATTGAGCGAAATTAGTCCTGTTCAATCACAAGATTGTGTTTAAAGATTTGGAATGATATTGTTAACTCAATTTCTGAATAGTGGAAATTGTTTCGTTCACACAATGTTCTGAGTTCACAAATACAGTAAAACCTCGTTAATTTGAAGTCGTTGGGACTCAAAAATCGGACTTCGAATTACGTGATTTTGAATTAACCGCCAATTCGCAATTCAGAAGTACCAACCCTTGCCGCGTTACAAAATATTCTATGGCCAGTTACTGCATGCAGTTAACCTTGATTCACAGTTTATACCCTTCAAATGCCATGAAAAAAGAACTATTTCCAAAGTGTATCCAAGAAGTTGCATTTACAGTATTCAAGTAATGCATTCGGATATCTCACTGGCAAACATAACCACACGCAACGAAAGAAAGAAAAAAAAAGCACGATTCAAAGACGAGGAGAAATCTATGCTGGCTCCCATGTGCAAGTGCTTTATTAAGTGGATTATTATACTGTATGCATTTTAGATGCCTTGTATTTACAAAGGAAGTACCCGATGCCCTTAAAATCGAACTTTTCTATGACTTTATCCTTGTAGGATTTCCCGCCATGGCACTTCTCTCGTACTTCAGAAATGTCACTTGTCGCGTCACAAAGTATTCTAAGACCCATTAATACGTGCAATCACCTCGATTCACAGTTTAAACCTTTCAGATGCCATGAAAAAGACTATTTCTGAAATGTATCCAACAAGGTGCATTTACAATGTTCAAATAATGCACTTGGATAAATCACTGACAAACATAACCTCACGCAACGAAAGAAAAAAAATTACACAATTCAAAGACGAGGATAAATTATGCCGGTCCCCCTGTGTAAATGCATTATTTTTTGGATTTCTGTACTGTTTGCATTTATAGATGCTTTGTACTGGCATGGAAAGTGCCCGACGCCCTTAAAACGTTGTGGTTTATCGAACTTCCCTATGACGAGGGGATTAAGTTTCTCGCTTCCATCCCATGTGCATTGCAGCGCACTACTATGACCCATTTGCATTAAAATAAAGCAATGCAGTTTCACCGGCAATGACAATATTGTTCGGTGCCTACGAATTGATTATATGAGCGACTTTTTTTCGTCAACTGTCGGCATCGCCAGTGTTCGCGGATTCTGTTTTTCTGCACACTGGCTGTTGCGTGATATTACGGCGTTCCTTAAAAAGTTGAATACGAAAGAATTTCGATTTCATTCAACTTAGCAATCATGAAGCGCACTGTAGACCCATCGAAGTGAGTGTAAGTGCGGAAAGCTACCCTTCCACGTTCCGGAACGCGCGTTCTATTATGACGCGGAGCGGATAAATTTCGAGTTGAAATTACTCTGTAACATACTATTGTTTTAAAATGTAAAGGCAGTTTCGAATTAAAAGTCTGAATTTCGGTAATGGGGCCGACATTGTACTTCGAATTACGAATTATCCGTATTTCCAATTAAACAAATTAATTAACATGCAAAACTGTATCTCATGTTTCCGGGAATGAGAGCTTCTTCGAATTAGGCGGGATTTTGAATTAACCGATTTTGAATTATCGAGGTTCTACTGTAACGTGAAACTATGTCACGCGATGACTAGCATTGTCAAGTCAAGAAAGTTACCAGTATTTCGGAGTTTTATTTGTGAAAACTCTCTAAGTATCAGTGCCCAGTTTATATGAACGTAAGAATTTTAAGTTCTGATACACAAGACTTTAGTCACTTGAAAATGTTCAAAGTATCACACTCGCTAACTACACAGCTAAATCTGTAGACCGAGAAATATCAAGTATGTGTTCTCCCCATTATTTTTACAGAGTATCAAAGACTTCTACTCTATAACTTCAGCGTATCATAGCACTGACAACCAGCAGCAGTCAGCCGTACAGGTTCGACCCTTGGGACTGAAGTCGCGGAGACTGCAGCTGTTTCATTCCTCTCAATAACTTTCGTAATCCGTGGTGGATTTTAATGAAACTCGGTAGTATTGGAGGTATTAAAATGGGGTGTACGGTGATGTTATTCTCATATTCGTATCATCTATATATATATATTGAGCCACTGCAATATAGGCTATAAATTATTTTATTCATGCTGAGTGAAATAGTTTAGGGAAAGGCTTAAAATTTAATTCTCATATATTTTGTATGTTAATATAGTTTTTCTTTTGCATTTATTTAAACGGTTTCGAAAAATTTAACATGTTATTAGTAGTCCTATCGATAAATACTACATAACTAAAGTTATATAGAATTAAATTTCCGATCATTTACGTCTTATACATTTTATCGTACCGGCTATGATAACAGAGATATTCTTGAAATTGTATTCTTGTTGCTAAGTGCATATCAACACTGAGCCACGAGAAAATGAGTATATAGCATCAGGGAATAAGAAACTACAGTCTAAGCTATAAACAGTTTTATTCACCCTGGATGAAGTGGTAGTTTAGGAGAAGGCACCAAAATTTAATTTTTAAATACCTATGTTATTGGTCCTATAGAAAATTACTACAAAACAGTAGTTATAGAGAATATAATTTCCGATCGTTTATGTTTTATTCAGTTTTACCGCACCGACTGTGAAAAGAGTCGGAAGAAAACTAAATGTGAAGGCCTACAATATCGAAAGCTCATAAAATTTATCAACAATAACATTACATTGACCATTGTTTGTTGTGATATTCTTTCTCTCTTATGCTGCCACTCATCTCCGATAGATGGAATTTCTGCTGCGTAATGAGTATAACAGCCTGCCTGAATATTGGCGGGAAATAGCTGGGGAGTTAAATAACTTTCTTCTTTAGCATGCCATTCATTCCTCTGGCTCATACATTTTCTGATACTGCTGGTACGTAACACACTGGTTCATCATAGTATTCCAGCTATTCAATCCCTACCCGCTGACACGCTGATTGGAATGATCGGTGTGCACACTCAATGGAATAAGGCAGAGGTTCACTTATAATCTGGTCTAGAATTACAATTTTGGACTACTCCAAATTATAGCACCACAATTCACTAAATAACTCAAATTCAATCCTGAAAAGTGCCGTTTCTTAAGAAAAGCTTCTTCCTCTTCACGTTTAATAAATTCTACATTAATTTTATTCCAAATTAGCAGTGAAGAGGGGTTTTCTCCTCTGGCGTGGAGGAAAAATTTACCTACAAGTCAGATAATTTTTTTTTTATCTTGGCCTGGGACACACACTAAACTATCCCCACCCCCGCAAAATTAAAGAGTGTTCACTGCTCATGATTGTCTGTGGCCTGTCATTCCAGCTCTGGAACTTTGAACCGTTAGATCGGCAGCGTAGTACTGTTTATATTTAAGTGAGAAACTATGTGGTTTTTCATTTGATGGAGTATTTCATATGATATCACTGCTTTTAATCGCGACATTCCTGCTGGCATCACTGTAATGACCTATACTGATTTCAGTTGGGAAAACCACTTAGGCAGTCTTTCTGAGGATGTAAAAAGGCAGGTGGAGAGTGAATGTCTGCCATTATAATGAAAACTCCCCGACTTGATTGTGACTGATTGTAGGCAAGAGGGCCTACCATTACAATGAAAATTCCCTAACCCAGTCTTCACAAAAGAAAAGACGTATAGTGACTTCTCTGTTACGTATCTGAGGTAACATTAAGAGCTGTTCAATTTAATACAAGCTTACTCACAACGTGTACACTACCTAACCTATAATTCTGTATACAGTGTAGAGTTCCGTAGCGAAGCACGGGCACATCAAGTAGTAATTAATATACAAGTTATTAAGGGTAGAAGGTATGGAAAATTTGATGAATGGCGTAACTTAGCCTTGTAGAATGCTAATTAGTTTATAATAAGACCGCATTGATGCGCTAGATTGACCACTACCGAGCTCGATAGCTGCAGTCACTTAAGTGCGGCCAGTATCCAGTATTCGGGAGATAGTAGGTTCGAACCCCACTGTCGGCAGCCCTGAAAATGGTTTTCCGTAGTTTCCCATTTTCACACCAGGCAAATGCTGGGGCTGTACCTTAATTAAGGCCACGGCCGCTTCCTTCCCACTCCTAGCCCTTTCTTGTCCCATCGTCGCCATAAGACCTATCTGTGTCGGTGCGACGTAAAACAACTAGCAAAAAAGATTGACCACTTACGTGGGGTTCTGCATGTGAATTTGCTTTCACATTTCATCGGTAAGATTGATGTCACCGAAGCGACAGTTGTTTGTGAGAACAAGTCTCAGGTAGACCCCAAGGCACTGGACTCTAGTTTATAATATCACCTATTTAATACATAAAAATTTTGAATAGGTGATATTATAAACTAATTAGCATCCTACAAATAGTATCTTCAATACGGATCCGTAATGATATTTATCACTTGTAACTTAGCCTTGGCGAGTTGGAGCCTGCTCCTACGTCACTCGCCACATGTTCGCTGTAGCCGGCTGCTCGCTTGGTGCAGATGTGCATGAGCCAGTCTTTCGAGCTCCGGTATACACTGGAGCGTTCTTGCGGTGGTCTTTAGAGTGACTGGAGTGCTGGCAGCAGCTACCTTCGAAAGCTTGCTTCTACCTGGCTGTCGGGCTAGTAAGTTCTGCCTAGTAAAATCATGGTCTAATGCCTGACCTCCAAGTCTGATATGATAGAGAACTGACAATGGGAAATATTACACAGCTGTCCAGTATTTAGAGTACATTGTCATTCATTAGAGATGGAGATTGTAAATGAGATAACAGAGAAACTAAATAACAAGCATTATGGCATAGAGGCTAATTGTAAGGTGACAAGCTAAGTGTGGGAACGATTTTATATCGTCATTAATGACGAGGATAAAAAGGCTAGCTTTGTGAAGTGCAAACTTGGAGGGTGTACTGTATTTTAAAGAAATTGAGTACTAGTTCTTTAGCTGGACACTATTGCTCCCAATCTAAGAATCCTGGCCAACATTTCCATAGTCAGTAGCGTTGCAAAACATAAGATTACTGAGGCCTGTGTAGAAATGTGTGCATTAGATCCCTGGCCTTTCAGTATTGTGTCAGAATGTGGTTTTCGTAAGGTGGCACAAGAACTAATTAATGTGGGTAATGAAATAGGAAAAGTTGACATTTTTGATGTACTATCTCATCGAACAACTGTTTTCTCGCCAATGTCATGAACTAATCAACGACACTCGTCACTCAGTTATTACAGAAGTTGTAGAGGCAATGAGAGATAATCGTTGTTCAGCTACTACCGATACGTGGACTGACAGTTATCAAAAGAATTCATTCCTGTCGTTCACTGTGCAACAACTTTAATGCTGTGAAAGTCTTCAACAGACATGTCCCTTCACAACATATTTTCTGGAGCGCAAATTATTAGTGGATTCCATCTACTGCGCAGGCATTTGGTTACTCTTTACACAGTTCGGAGAGGCCATGGAAGATACGGGACTCACTCTACAAGTGGAATTTCATAGCGTCACCGGAATGTGACTGTGGTGCCCCACGGCAAACCGTTGCTCACATTGTCGGCAGTTGTAAGGTACGTGCTTACTCGGGTAACTGGGCTAATTTCTTTATACCATCAGTGGCATGTTAGAATGGTTGGAAGGGCTGGACATCCTTATATGAAATATTGTTGTTTCCTTGTTATTGTAATATATTTAATTGTATGTATATGTAGATTTTATGCCATACGCTAAATAAATATTACTGTGCAGTACTTCCATCCTTCACTCCTCAAAAGTGAATAACATTTGCCTGCCTCTTCCCTAAAGTATCAAAGTCTGGTGACAATATTATTCGAGAAGTTAGAGAACAGAGTGGCTTGTTGGGCGTTCACTTTTGTCCATACCTACGGAAGCTTGGTTACTTCCGTAAGTGATCAGGGTTCGAATATGAAGAAGGTGCTTATAAGTTTGACGTTTTCTTTAGTTGCGCTATAGATGGGCGCCAGCAGTTAACGAGCTGGTCCGGTGTGTATACTCACATCTCTATTTTTGTTGGTACTTTGGGATCCCAGAGGAGTGATCATACTTACTGGTAAAAGTGAGAGTTCTTCTGCACTCTGTTTGTCACCTCCTTTGTGGTTAGTGCATCTCAAGATACGATAATTACAGTCATTGCTTAACTTATAGAATAAAATAAAAGACAGTCCTCACCACCTTCCTGGCTAAATGACTGACATCTAGATACCCTTGTTGGGGTACTGCAGTTAATCTGTAAGAGAGCTCTTTCAATGTGTCAGACGCCGAGAACGAAGAATGGCAACAGAAATTCTCATTTCTGGACTGGTCAGTGTAGATGTGGAACTTCTCTCTCCAGATGGGGATGGAAAACTTCACCACAATGTCATTGTGGAGAAGAGGAGCAGGCAATGAATCACATTACGTTTGGGTGTTCTTTACCTGCAAAGCTTTTGCCTGGTTCTCAAACTTTCGTATGGAATTTTAGTTGTGAACTTGAGGTGGTTGTTGTACATATTGTATTCATCATACACTAAATAAATAACCATCAAAACCACTTCAAACTTTTTACGAAGACATAACAACTAACTAACTCAATACGCTGGCCAGTGTTGCAACTTATCCTGTTTATTAGCAATGCAGAGCATGTACAGTTTAAAATTTAGAACCTGACCAGAGGTGATGCTGGGTTCTATTTCTCTCATTTCACTGAACCTATCGTACTAGATTCAGAAAATTTTCTGCCCTCTAAATATGTCTCTTACCGTAGGTATTTTTTGTTTGAACCTCTCACTTGAGTATTTGAAAGTGGTAACATAATCCATCCTTCTAATTACTTTCTTCCCTATCTCAGTGCGCAGAGATCTGGTAATTATTAAAGGAGATATTATAGTGGATGTGTCTGTTCTTCAGCTCGCCCGTGGCTGATGGACTCTCTGGATGAGTGGATCGACCGACTGAAGGGGCCACCTCACAAGTGTGCTGCCATCTTTGTGGACAACAGTGGTGTGGACGTTGTACTGGGAGTGATTCCTTTTGCCAGGGAGCTGCTCCAGAGGGGCACCAAGGTAATGGTTCTCTTTTAACATATGAACAGTAAACTCTCAATTAAACAGGTTTCAGATTTAATGGATGTAATTCAATAAATAAACATAGATAATGAAAAAAAGAATTCAAAATAATTATTGAACAGAAATGAACCAGAATGCAATTTTAGAGGTTTTGAAACCTCTGATTTTTGTGAATCTTTGGAGTAGGCTGGTGATAATGTTGGCAAGAATGACATTGAACAAAGGCTAAACAGTGGTGAAGGTGACCCGACAACCAAATTCTAAACCAGAAGGAGATTGCTGAAGATGTCCTATAGTGCATTCAGGTAATAGTCGTTCGAACCACACTGTTGGCAACTCTGAAGATGTTTTTCCGTGGTTTCCCATTTTCACACGAGGCAAATGCTGGGACTGTACCTTAATTAAGGCCGTGGCCACTTCCTTCCCATGCCTAGCCCTTTCCTATCCCACTGTGGCCTGTGTTGGTGCGACGCAAAGCCAATTGTAATGTTTTATACTGTGATCAGAAAGCTGACGATGATGAAGATGATTATGAGGAAGCAGTTCCAGCTAGTTCTATACTTAAAACATAGGTCATTCGGGTTACCATAAAACCCACCCATACTAATACATTATAACACCGGGCGAGTTGGCCGTGCGCGTAGAGGCGCGCGGCTGTGAGCTTGCATCCGGGAGATAGTAGGTTCGAATCCCACTATCGGCAGCCCTGAAGATGGTTTTCCGTGGTTTCCCATTTTCACACCAGACAAATGCTGGGCTGTACCTTAATTAAGGCCACGGCCGCTTCCTTCCAACTCCTAGGCCTTTCCTATCCCATCGTCGCCATAAGACCTATCTGCGTCGGTGCGACGTAAAGCCCTTAGCAAAAAAAAAAAAATACATTATAACCCCGATTTTACCTGACCTCGATTTAACGCAAACCCGCATTTAACGGAAGAAATTTCCAGTCCCGAAAATTGTTCCGTAAAAACAATGCAATTTTATATTCGATATAACGTAATTCACTATAGGGCAAAACCCCCATTTTGCGTTAAGGAAATGTTAAAATTCTCAAATATTTATTTCTATTCATTTTCGTTATGGGACATTAAGAACCTTTGAAAAAGATGTCATAAGTTTTCTAAGGATGATTCAAGGCAGGAGAGGAATTTAGAACGCGGGCACTTCGCGCTAAAGTGAGATGTCTGACTCAGATGCACATCCGGCTGCGGCCACTGTAGCAGAAGAGAAAAATCTTTCAAAATTCCTATATCAATCTGTGCAATATCCTTCTGTTTCAAAGAGAACCCTTTTACTGATTCATCCGTTATTACGGGCAAATTCTGGCATGTTAGTTTTTATCTGTTATCAATATTCATATAGTGTACCAAATACAGTATAATTATGACTCTACGGGATGCGATCGATCATCTTCTGTATCGATTCCACGCTAAGCGCGAGCTAGTCGAATTAGAGCAAGCCTGAGGTCTCCTCACGACGACTCATGTAAACAAACATCGGGATAATATGTTTTCGCAATAAGTGCAATGCCAGCAGTTGAAGTAAACGATTGCTTTATTCTAATACCATGTACTGAAATAAAATAAGAGTGTGATACTTCTCCTTCTCAAAATACAGCGGTGTGCATAACTAATTTCAGAGGTTAGGTTATGTACTTTCACGACTTGTTCAGTTTCAGAAAGGCTGTTCCCGTGTAAATTTATAGTGAAAATGTTACCATTATTCTACAGGGAGCTTGAAATATGTTTCCGTAATACATGTGCGGTAAACCTAGGTTAGGTGACACTGTTTGAAGTGGGAAAATGGAAAAGTTTGCCACAAGCCTCTGGAGTGATACTATTACCATACCTGCCAACTTTCCTGATTTAGGCGGGAGACTCCCGATTTTCGACAGTTTTTCCCGCCTCCAGATTATTCTATTATTTCTCCCGATTTTAGCTTTTTTTCTTTTGTGAACTTCAAAATTTTTTTTTTCAAGTCCCGCCATTTCAGCTTTATTATGCCAGTGGCCGGAAATCCTTCGCTCATTGGCTGCTTTCAAATGAAATATCGATGTTTATTAATGCGAGAAATGTGCGCGAATGTGCGATGTTTATTGAAACCTGTATATCGCGACACGTATATCGATTTCAATCTCTCGTTCTCGCGTGCTGTGTTCATGTTCATTCACATCAGTCTAGTCGATTCTAGAGATTAGTAAATATGCAGTCTGTTTTAGTAATTTAGTGACAGAATTTCATTTATACCGACCAGTGACTTTTCTACAGATTTTAGGAGGCATTTGGATACAATTCCGACTAATTTTAATTTATCTCAATATAAATAAAATAAGTGTGTGTGTGTACATTGCTCAGAATTTAAAAATAATGATATTTCTGTACCGGTCATGACCACAGTAACAAGGAGAAATGACGTTTTAATTTTGCGTAATGTCTGTCTGTATGTAGCCTATGTATGTATGTATGTATGTATGTATGTATGTACACGCATCACGAGAAAACGGTTGAAGAGAATTTGATGAAAATCGTTATATAAATTCAGGGAATAAGTCGCTACAATCTAGGCCATAAATAATTGTATTCACGCTGAGTGAAATGGTAGTTTAGGGGAAGGCCTAAAATTTAATTCTCAAATATTTATGTTATTATTGGCGCTATCGATAAATACTACAGAATTAAAGTTATATATTACTAAATTTCCTATCATTTATGTCTTATATATTTCTATCGTACCGGCTATGATAACAGAGATATTCATGAATTTGGATTTTTCTTGCTAAGTCCGTATCAGCGCCAAGGTATGAGAAAATGGGTGAATAGAATTTAATGAAAATCAGTATGTAAAGTCGGGGAATAAGGAACTGCAGTCTACGCTATAAATAATTTTATTCGCCCTGTTTGAAATAGTAGTTTAGGAGAAGGTGCCAAAAATTCAATTTTTAATTACCTTTCTTATTGGTCATATTGAAAAGTACTACATAACGAGAGGTATAGAGAGTACAATTTCTGATTATTCTTGTCTTATTCAGTTTTACTGTACCAACTATAATAATATTGGTGGTGATGGTGATTAAATTGTAAAGATGATTATAAGAATGAGAAAAAAGTCATGAAGGAACGATAGGTTGAATAGTAACACAAGAGGGAGTCTTGAAAGAAAGGAGGACTCAGTTTTCATTAGATGCTCTAATATCAAAGAGTTGGAAGAAAAACTAAATGTGAAGGCCTGCAATATACAAAACTCATAAAATTGATCAACAATAACATTACATTACCTTTGTTTGTTGTGATGTGCTTTGTGTCTTCTGCTGCCATTTATCTCCGATAGATGGGATTACTGCTGTGTATCTAGTATAACAGCCTGACTAAATATTGGCGGGAAGTAGCTGGGGAGTTAGATCTCTCTCTTCTTTAGCATGCCTTTCCTCTGGTTCATAAATTTTCTGATACTCCTGGTACGTAACACACTGGATCATCATAGTATTTCAGCTATTCGATCCCTACTTTGAGGCAGTGATTGGAATGAGCATTGTGCACACTTAAATGGAATAACCACGAACCTGCTTCATTGGCGTAGCAGGGGGAGAGGTGATACTTCCACATGGCGGGTAGGGGGGTCCTAACCGGCTTACCAGCGGACCTGAGTAAAATAAAATAGCTCTCGCGGACCAAACACACATCCCCCCTGTGGGTGGGGGACACAGGCGAATAATACACCCACGGTATCCCCTGCCTGTCATAAGAGGCGACTAAAAGGGGCGACCAAGGGATGATCGAATTAGAACTATAAGACTACTTGTAATTAGTACCACCACGCGGGGAACACCATGGGTCGCTTTTACTTGCGCGTAGTATTGCTATGTTAGGTACACAATAGGTTTGTGATTAGTACCACTCTATGAGCGACACCATGCCTATGATTAGTACCCACTATGTGAGGAACACCATAGGTTTGCATTGCCTGTAACTGGCGCCGCAATGTGGGAAACACCATAGGTCTGTGTTACATGTGCGCATAACATTACCTGTGAGTAGTACCATAATGTGAGGAATACCGTGAGTCTACGCTACTTTTGATTAGTACCGCAACATGACAAATACCATGGTAGTACTTTTCGTTAAAAGTGGGAAAATGTTCTGTTTTTCATTTTATTGAATATTTTATTGCAGCATTACTTTTAATCGTGACATTCATACTGACATCATTGTAATGACCTATGTTGACTTCAGTTGGGAAAACTATAAGGACAGTCTTTCTGAGAATTCCGTAGCGAAGCACGGGTACAACAGCTAGTTATTTGATACAAATATCATTGCACATGGGCGCTTGATGCAATGTATTAATCTATGCATTTGCTAAGTAATGGCATCTAAGTGCATGACTGATTCACACATGTGGAGCATGAGTTCATACTATTTTCAGAAGGCTTATCAGAGACCGATCATTCTTCCTGTGAGGGAATAGAGATGTGCAGTGTTTAGCCTTGTAACCTCATATAGCAAGTCGGGCTTTTGTATAAATTTATCATAGTACTGTATTGCGCAAGACATGTAGAATAAGCAGTTTTGACCAATTGTATCTCCTGATTTTCTTATCAAAATCTCCTGATTTGGGTCTTGTAAAGTTGGCAGGTATGCTGTTACAATTTTTAAGAATGAAACTGAATGTGCGTGTTCAGGCTATTGTAATTAGAAAGTATGTGCTGATGCGTAAGCCGCTGCTTGGAAAACATCTGTGAAAATGTTTAAACAAACCGAGTGTTTTTTCATACCGATTGTAATGTGTTTTTTTAATTTTTTTATTTTTTTGCAAGTTTGGCATCTTTCCCAACTTTTATAGAAAATCATATATAACGTTACAAGAACTGCCAAAGCAGTTTTGCATTCTCTGACAAAAATCTGTCAAAATGAAGCACAAACTGTAACAACAGGTTAGGATAGATATGTCCTTGTTTTATTGCTGTCACTGTGTAAATAATGTATGATAGTCCAGTTTATGTTAAAACAGGCAAGGATATCTGGAAAAGGTGTGCTTTCTACTGAAATCTGTATTTAAGGTTAAAAAAATCAGGTCACTGTAAAAACGTTAAATGGGGGTTCTATTGTAGATATCTTCATGGGTCCTCTCATCACCATCCTTGCCAAAAGTGTGCTGTTCTTATCATCCTTATCAGCCGAGCGAGGGAGGTTTGTGAGGAGGGTAAGTTAAACGGTGAACTTGTGTTTTTAACCAGAACATTCCTGAACAATGGCTACTCAAAGAAACAGATTGACGAAGTGCTACATCCTAAGCCAAAAGACAGATCATCACATGATCGGCGATATTCTCAGAAGGCACAATATCAAGAACATGAGCATTTGCTTGCAATCTGTTAAAGATCCTATTGGTTTAAACTGTGCTGTGGATCTGTTTATCTTGGCCAAATATGTAGGAAGGTGCCAACGAAGGTTAAGGAACACCCAAATAATTTTAACAAAGACGATGGCTACCCTCCATAATTAAGTCTTAACGCAATGCGCACTCGAGGTTTGCCTGGCCGAGCGTTGCGGACCTGTCCCGAGTTATCTCGTGTTAGCAGCAGACTGAAGTTTAGTGCTATCTTTTGAGATATACAGGAACTATTTGGAGTTCAAGGGTGATAGAATTTTGTTATGTATGGTTTTACACAATCGATAGTCGTATTTCTTTTCGATTATTCTTCATATCATAGCTTTTCTTTGCATTTCCTGATTACATGTTTACAAGTTCGAAGAGCCATGCAAGATGGCAGTGTTTAGACAGGGATGAAATTATTTGCAAATTATGTGCTGATACAGGCTCCGAATATCCAAGTTATGCTGAATATTTAGAGTTCGATGATGAAATATCTTCCAACGGAAATGTTTCAAGTGATGACGAGGATATAGCCTTATCTTCAAGGTGTGGAACTCACGTAACGCAGAACGAGTCTGATAATTGTGTTACGGGTGTAAATATTCTAAATATTGTAAATAATGTAGTGTTTTCTGACAACTGGGTTATGGCAACAGTGAACCTAGGCTAGAGGATTTTGAAGGTGCTCCTGGTCTAAAGGTATGGCCTAATGAATCTGGAAACATAGTACAAGTAACAGGACTGATGTTTGGTGAGGAATTTTTTCAGTATGTAGCTGAGCAGACAAACTTGTACTATGAGCAGAATTCCATTCTCATAACATATCCCCTAAAATACTAAAGCGGACTAATGTCACTAGCAGGGAAATTAAAAAAATATTGCTATGTGTATATGGATAGGGCAGGTGAAGAAATCATATCTGAAAGATTACTGACCAGCCCATCCCCTAATAGAAAACCCCATATTTTAGAAAACTATGATCCAAAATAGATTTCAACAAATGCTTACCTACCTGCATTTCAACAACTATTCAGGAAGGCCACCAGAAAAAAACACAGTAGTCCTTCAAAAGCTAGTGAAGTTCTGACAGAGTATTTGAATGCATGCACTCCAGCTTAGAGGTAGTTAGAAAATGGCTGGGAACAGGGCTGTGCATGGGGAGAAGGGCACCTGGTCTGCGATGTGTTAACATCTTTCACCTTAGCTGTGGTGGTCCTGGAACAAAGTACATTTCCAACAGGGTCTTTCTATCTTGAATCTACTTACTATGCAGTAAGTTCTATATTGTCATTGGTCTGATTAAAATTAGCCATCAAGTCATAATGACCGGATACTAAGTGTGGTAATGGCGTGATGACAAGATCTAATTTACAGTTACATTACCTTCACTTGACTACGCTTACGGTAATTTGCACGTTTTAGATGGTCTTGGTTGCAAGATTGAAATGCATCAGAATTTAATAATGATAACACAACCTAATGTCCCCAAAACAGTATTATGTAGTACTATACTATATTTGGTCAGAGAATACCTGGGCGGCATTGTGTCGTTTGTAGCTACCTCATCACATCCAGACATGACTGTTAAGTGTTCAGCAGTTTCGATCAATAATTATCAAGAAACAAATGGAAACAAAACTGAAACTTGATAATATTTTAGGCTGAATCCACTATAAAATGGCATGTTTATGGATAACCTGTAGCACCTATTAGTTTGTTAAATCAAGAGATTACTGTAAATCCTTATTGTCAAATTGATGAGATCTTTGGACAGAGACTATCTCTGTAATCCTCTTTCACAAAGGCAGTTCCTTTTTTGACCGCATGGTGTTTTGATAGAGGGAGTGAATTTTAAATTCTCAGCAGCAAGAAAATGAAAAGTATTATGCATTATTTTTTTGGCCTGTGATTTATCACTGACCTTTAGTTAGAAGATTTGTTTTCACCTCTTACCTTGCTAATGTGTCACCAGTGATTTGATATATTTTCAATATACGTGCAGACCGTGTCAAGAACTTTCACCAATTCAAATTACAAGGCGCAGTTTCCAGCAGTTCTGAAAAAAAATTGTTTTGAATATTTTGAGAATGCTGCAAAAGATGAGCACGCAACACATATTCACACCAAACGCTTAGTGCAATGAACTAATGAGTTCTCCGTTTTACAAGCTCGTGGTCCACGGATCAAATCTCACCTACATAGTGTATTCGTACATTGCTGTTTTTTCACAGGCCTGTCTGTAGTCTCAACACAAGGACAAGCAACGCTGTATTGATGGAGACATGTGATAAAAGATTTTGTTAATGTTTTGGTCGCAGTCCTTTACACAAGCAAATGCTGGGTATGCCGTTGTGATACCAAGTGATTACTGTATCTACGTAGTTCTTGTAATAGCCGATATTTAACAATGAGGTACTAATATTTTAAGTACATAACATCCAGTTTCAACAGAGAAGCACATGAAAGTCAACCAATCTTGTTAAATGCATATCTTTAATGTGCATGTGTTGCAAATAATGTACAAACTGAACATTAAAATGAACCCACTTAAACACTACAGAGGCGAGATTCATGAGCTTAGGAATGTGTCGCATGCTAGTCTTGTGAACCACCCTCGAAATATTCAAATTCCATTTTCTCGTAATTGGGAGGGAAGTACACTTTGCAACATGAATCGGTGAAAGTTGTTGCCACGGCCTGCGTATGTATTGAAAATGGTTTGTATTATATATATTATTTATAACTGTTTGCTTCTTCAGTCTGCCAAAACTAATTTTGAGCAATCAGCCCATTGCAGTGTGTGCTTGTAAGGAGAGAAAAGAAGATGTCATTTAGATAAGTTTAAGGTGACTTTATCTTATAATCGCTAATAACGGATCAAATATTCATAAATCAATGTTTACAAAACAAAGAGTTATTCTTATCTTTGTGTCACCCCAACAAAATACGGTAAAATACATATTAATAATACCACCAAACAAAATATATACAATTCCATATAAAGATCTATAGGGTCTTCTCGTCTTTCATATTTATTTAAGCCTTTTGACTCAAAAGTTAAATTCTACATGTTGAGAGGGATTTTGATAAAATCTGATGTTCTCTTAAGAACAAATTTTGTCATTCTATTTTAATTAAACTGTTTCTTTTCCAGATATAATACTGTTACTGTATGTTTTCTTTTGCAGGCAGTTATAAATGTATTATTCAAAATTAGTTACAACAGACAGAAGAACCAAACAGTTATTTTTAAAAAATCGTTACAAATTTATTGAAAACTGGATTGAACCAATGGGGACACGTTTGCTCTGCAGGTGATAATGTGCGCAAACTCGACGCCTGCCCTCAACGACGTGACGCATGCAGAGCTCCAGGTGCTGCTGAAACAGGCGGCGGCAGTCTGCGAGGTGATCCACGCGGCGCTGGCGGAGCAGCGGCTGGTAGCCATGGACACGGCTCAGAGCGGACCCTGTCTGGATCTCAGGTACAAACACATGTAACGGAACAAACAGGTGTTAAATCAAGTCAGATAGAGGGGAGTAAGAATATCCTACACTTATCCCACATGATCTGTAGATCTATCAAGTTGCCCCTCCTGATGAAGCTGAAGCACAAATGAAGGAACTGAGAAGAGTTGGGTGTAGAAGATCTGGGATTCACGAGGAGAGAGCTAATGTGGAGATTGTCTTTGTCCTTTTCTCTTTCCATGTTTGTCCTTGTCTCCTATTTCTATTGCTTAATCTTCCCACTCTGACCTGACATTTGTTTGTCCTATTATATATATGTGTTTCTTTCTTACCTTATTTCCGTCTGTCTTTCTGTCTCATTTGATTTGACACTAGTTTCACTTTCCTATATTCATATTCTGCTAATTATTCATTTATTGTAGTTAAATGGTACAACTATCTTACATTAATTTTCTCATAAAATAACCCCTTTGGGTGGGGGACGCAGACAAAGAAAACACCCACCTTATCTCCAGCCTGTCGTAAGAGGCGACGAAAAGGGGTGACCTAGGCACAGACTTAGATTGTGGTTTGGTATCATGTGGTGGATCCCCTGTGGATGGGAGGGACTGAATACATTCACAGGTAATCCCTGCCTGTCATATAAGGTGACTAAAATGGTCATGTGGCCATCAGTCCTCTCCTTTTTTTTTAGGGTTGGTTGTAGACCGATTCAAAATTCTTGATGTGCGTGCTACTCGAAGATGGGCCTCTTACGTGTGCGATTACGCTCGAAAGCCCGCTGGTGACCCCGGGAAGCCTTCGGGTGGGAGCGCCATGTACCCTTGCAGTAGTATCCGCCTGACAACACAGGTCCCCGTGCAGCCAAATGCCAGAAGGACATATTATTTACACATTTTTTTCTCTACATTTATTACTCTGTACACGCTATTGCGGGAGATAGGAGGAAGGGAGTTCCAGTGCTCATTGCCTCAGTCATTCCCTATTAGGCATCGTCTAACATTGTACCCTGGGCAATACCTGCTACGACTGGGTGGGTATTGCCTTGGCTGCTTGGTTCGGCTACAGCGGCCCCTGATCGAAGTGGGTGGCATTCAGGGAGAATGATTTCAAGCATGGTGTCAAAACAACTTCCGCCTGCCACTGGTAGTTCGCTACCCAAGTCTTTAACATTTGATTCCCTAAGGAGGGCAACCCCCTGGGAACAAGCGCAGCGTATTAGTTTAGGTTCCAGTTTCCCTAGGTTCCTGGTTGCTACCAGAACTGATGTGCAAGATTTCAAGTTGGTCATATAAATCCTACGTATCAAAGGTGTATACAGCGAACTTCAGGATCTAAAGAATATGCACAGTGGTGGTTTGCTTCTTAAGACGAGCACTGCGCTCCAGGCATATCGGTTGCTTAACACGTTGGGTGCCACGTGCCGCCATATGGCGTCACGGTGGTCTTCAAATATGAGATGGCGTGATGCCATATGGCGGCACACTGTTCTTGAAATCAGAGTTGGCGTGACGCCATATGGCGGCACAGTGGAGTTTCAGCCGATGCGCCGTAGATAATCAGCTGTGACATCTATGAGTGTAAAATTGGAACTACGTGAAGGGCGAACTTCAGGGTCTATTCCAGCTATGTATTTTTGACTGTATGCCACCATGTGGCGCCACAGTATTCTTCCGAAGCCACTGACTGGCCAGTGGTCATTGTCACAGGTGAAAGCGCGCCAGGCTTTGTTTATTCCACGTTTACGTACGTATTATCACTCAGTTTATATAGTTGTGCAAAAATATTAAAAAATGGAAGATATTGGTAATAATCTTACGAGGGAACACATACATGTGTTACACTCGGATTCGGTTGAAATTTGGTAGGAATATTCGTGGGAGGCAGTGGAATGCCAAGGTGAAAACTGCATGTACCCAGCGCAAGTTTAAACCCAAAATTGAGCAAATAAAGTCATAAAATTAAAAGTGCCGCGGGAGTATCGCGGTGTGGCGAAGAGGTAGGGAGGAGCGAAGCAGCGGACGTGAACCAACCGGGCTGCGTCGAGCTGCGCCAGTAGCCAGGTAGCGTGTAGTTAGCGCGTTCCCCTTAACTTCCCGATCAGATGTGCAAAACATAAATATGAAAACAGCACATGAAACAAGTGTACAAAAGGACGATGTTTGAACAACGATGCCAATAAGGTTTGAAAAATTACAACGAGTAACAAGAACTCGGGCATGCCGAGACGCATATTTTCATTGTTTAGAGTTATCAGAAAACTGTTCACAACAATATGTAATGTAATATAAGTACTTGTTTTGCATTTTACTAGGTTTTCATAAATATTGCGTTAATTTGAATTAGGAAATAAATATCCCGTATTGGAAATTCGTATTGAACATTCCATGTCAAAAAATTCTGTGACACCATATGGCGTCACGCTATATTTTATCTTTCCTAAAAATTGATGTGACACCATATGGCGTCACGGATGACCATGGTATGGTGAGATAAAATTTACTTAGTACATCATATAAATACATCCCAAGATTATATAAACAGTCTACAACGCGTACAATTGCTGTGGCACCAGCGGAATGCAATTCAAAAACATGCCTGGCACCAGTGGAATAGTGTGCTACAATCGGCTCTGCACTCAACGTGTTAAGTGCAACAAAACCTTGAATTTTGTTCGTGGCGTTATCTTCCACCGTGATCTTGTTCTGAACACTGACAGTGAGACCCACGTCCGGTGCATCATGTGCAAAGTCAACGGTGAAGACGTTGCCACGGGTGCGTTCATAGCCTCCTTCAAATTGTTAGTGTTGCCAGAGAAAGTCAAGGTAACAACCTATCCCTGCGATGTGAGGTCATACATCACACCTCCTATGCGGTGCTATCAATGCCAGAGACTCGGACACATGGTATGTCATTGTTCAAATCCATCTATGTGGTACGTGTGGAAGAGAAGCTCATGGCGTGGAATTCTCCGAGTGCCCCGGCCAAGACATTATACTTCAGCATGATAGCACAGTCTCTCCCAGGTTCGTCAATTACAACTGGAAGATATATGATGGTTCACCCTTTTAATACTACTCGTATTAAAATAAGAAATGTAAGTTTTACATTCCTACTTAATTATAATTGGTACCAGTTTCGACCCGTATTCTTGGTCATTATCAGCCGATCACAAATAAGTATAAAAGACAATGCACAGGTAAATAAAATGTGAAGTTTAAATAATCCCGTCAGTTGCCGTTTGTGAAGCACTGAAACACCTTAGGGAGCACTGTGTGTTGACATATCAGCCAATCACAATTAAGTATAAAAGATGATGCACTGGTAAACAAAATGTGAAGATCAAAAAATTCTGTCAGATGCTGTTTATGAAGCATATTGAAGAACTATAATCTATCAGTTTCATGGTCTGTATTGATATTTTGAGCACTTTATTTTAGTTTTCCACCTGATCAATACTTTATTGTACAAAGTGTCAACAATTTTAATTACATTATTAAAAGACAGTACCGGTTTCGACCTGTTAAATAGGTCATCGTCAGCTGCTGATGAGCCTGCCTATTCAACAGCGACTGTACAGAATAAAACATTACTAAGATAAAACATGAATGGCATTATTCTAATTAAATGCCTAATGCTAGGGTATATACATATGGTACAGTTTTGAAGTTAAAAGGCTTTGACTTCCTAGAGTCCCATGAATGCCACATATTCCAAAAATTATATGTGCTATAATGTTAATAGTAGAATACAATTCTTAGAGTCTAAAGAGTCGCTGACATCCTGGTGTCAAGTTCAAATATCTTATGCTGTAATGCCAACATTATGTGTGAAATTTTCCGCGATTCTCAGGTTGCATATTGTATCTCTGATCACCTCTCTTAATATCTGCCCTACCGAAAAGAGTATAATGGTTCTTTAGGTTTCTCCGTTATCTGCGTTGAAGTGACATGCATGACATGCCCCACGGGCCTTGGACTAAAAATCCAAATTTTCGTAACCATCTGCGTTATTATCAGTCGTACGCTAAATACGTACATGGCATAAAGGAATGTAAATAAAATATGCTTACATGTTTGTTATATACAGTCTTTTGATAGCTCTAATGTCAATGAAAATATTTGAGAATAATCTTCCTATAAATACCACTCTCTGTGTGGTTACCATGACATCATATGTACCTGATAACACAATCCAGAGCGAGTAGAATTCAAATAAATTGTTTCGTTGAAATAAGTCCACCAGTTTTCCACTTGTAGGAATATACAAACAGATAGACAGACAGCAGCCAGACACCAAAAGAAAGGTTCAAGTTCATATTTCCTCAGTGTTTAGATACATTAAGTGCGGTTAATTTTCAAGCCGAGAGAAATATTATGCATCCTCTGATTTTCTCCTGTTATGGATCCTTGTAGGTGTGCAAAAGTGTCTGTCACTCACTGGAGAGCATGAAGCCCGTAGAAAATAGTATTTTTCTCAGTCATTTGAAGAGTAACCAAATTATGTACATAACAAAAATTACTTTAAAATGAAAGGGCATTTCACATACAGTCCACAGATTTTACATATAATCAATAGCATAAGAGGAAATTGAAAAGAAACCTCTTCTTTTCTTCCTATAAACCCCCATCTGTTCAGTGATTTTTAAAGGATATGTATATCGGAACATACTCCTGAATGAGTAGACTAAATATCTGTTGAGCTGTTTACCTGTGATGGTGGAAGAAACAGACACAAAATCTAAAAAGTCCTGATATGATATCTGGTCAACCTAAAATGGATAAATATATCAAAATTTGGTGAAATAAATAAAATTACAGACAGCGGACCCCCTAGAACTTTATTTACAAGATTTAATTTGAAAGTATGCAAGTGTGCTTAAAAAATAAAAGAACATACACAACATTCAGTATGTTCTTATATGAGTGCAATCTTAAAGCTCCTACAACACCAGGAAGATGTGATAATTGATATACATCTTGAATGATTTTCACGCATTCTTTTACTGCATGGAAAGTAATGTAATGCCTTGCTAATGCAGCGGAAACTCTTTGCACAATTCTAAGCACTCCTGTCTTGCACTCATGAACATAGTCACCTACAGTTACGTGAAAAGAGTCTGAAGCATAATATCTAAGAACTATAAGCTACTCCTGCACTGTAGACACTAATAAGTAACAAACTATGGGAAACTCGAACCTGTTTTCAATTACTTCAAGTAATTATGGTTTTTGTATCCTTTGCTTTCTTCAGTTTATAGATAGTCTTCATACAGCAGTATAGTTTCAAAATACATCTTCTAGTTGCTGCCATTTTGAAATTTTAACAGCTGTTACGAGGTTTAACACAGGGCTGGTGTCAGGTTAATTTAATGCAGGTATTAACAGTTTATTAGTGTTAACAATTGTTGATGATCCGGGAGATAGTGGCTTCGAACCCCACTGTCGGCAGCCCTGAAGATGGTTTTCCATGGTTTCCCATTTTCACACCGGGCAAATGCTGGGGCTGTACCTGAATTAAGGCCACAGTTGCTTCCTTCCCGCTCCTAGCTCTTTCCTATCCCATCATCGCCATAGGACCTGTCTGTGTCGGTGCGACGTAAAGCCAATTGTAAAAAGAAATTCTTGATGAGATGGTCATTTTGTTAAATTGTGTGTTAAGTCTGCTTAACAACAGTGTTAACACTAACATTCATTAAAGAAATCGGGCCTTATTATACTGGCTTCATGCGGGGAGAATAATGGACTCGAACATGGAGGGTAAGAGAAGCAAAGGAAGACAAAAAGGACGATGATTAGATGTGATTTTTAATGATTTAAGAATAAGAGGTGTAGAGAATTGTGGAGGCACAGAGGTTTGCAGACAAAGATGTGTGCATATGTAATAAATGTTTTCTCTTGCAGTCGACTGAACAAGGACCTGGCCGAGGCGATGAAAGTCCAGAATGTGGACCTGCTGGTGATAGAGGGGATGGGTCGTGCCCTACACACCAACCTGGAGGCGCGCTTCAGTTGCGAGTGCCTCAAGCTTGCCGTCATCAAGAACCGGTGGCTGGCAGCTCGTCTTGGCGGGGACATGTTCTCTGTGATGTGTCGGTACGAGCGGCCGCCCACCACCTCCAGATGAGTTCTCTTTGATGTTAGTCACATCTCCATGTGCCTCATCAGTGAATCTCCTCTCTTGTGTACAGTGGAACCTCAATACCATACGTAATTTGTTTTAGGATGAATCGTAATTATTTTCCTTCTTTTAAAGGCAGCCTGCAGTTGTTGGTGTTCCTTACTTATTTTAATTACTAATAAGACAGTGGATCTTCAACAGCTAAGTGTTGCGAGGTGCACATACATTTAGGCTCAGGGACTGTTAAATATACGTCATCATCGTCATCAGTTTCCCTTTTCTAGCTACCACCAGGTCGGAACATAACAGTATCTTTCTGTCTTCCTCGATCCAAACACCATTGTGCCCCAATCCGAGTTCCTTCTTGTCGAGTCCAACCGCTCTTAGCTTCCATCATCCACTTCAGTATCCTTCCCCCTACCATCCAAACCATTTCAGTTTACTTCTCCCCATTCTGTCTACTTCAATCTCCTTCCTGACATCCTCACTTTTTATGTTGTCCTTTTGTTTATTGTTTCTAAAAAATATACATTGGTCTATATACCTTTCTCACCTGTCTGTTGTATTAATAGCTATTGTATTTACTAGTAAGACAACAGCTAAATATTGTGTGCTGCAAACAAATTTAGCCTCAGGGACTCTTAAATACACAAAAAGTATAAACATTTTGTTCACAATTACAGTAAAACATCCTTAACTTGGGCCTTGACAAGCCAGACTTCCCTTAATCCAGACAGCAAAAAAATTGCAAAAAATGAAGAATGATTTTATAAGTCTCTGGAAGTCCCATAGTTCTGTGACGGTTAAGATTGTGGAGAGACACTGCACTCCGTTGTATGAAACGAATCTCGTTTTTTGTCTCATACAGAATTGTATTTTATTTTGTTTTTAATTTTTATCCAGATGGAAACAAGGGTCTTTCTACAAATGAAATATTAGTTGCACTATGTTATGACATCTTCGAAATATGAAAAGATTTTTCCTGTCTGCTTCACCAGTTTTTCTGCAGCAGCTTGAATTTCAGTTCGTTATAATCATCATCATTCTCCAACTCCAGTTCCTCGGGTATGGTATTCGAGCTCTGATCGCCTTCTTTCTTTCTTCATACATTTTCTTTTCTTGTACTTATTCCCATGTGAATCCCTTTTCCTGCACCTCTGATTTTGCCGTGTCTGTCTAATGTTTCTTTGGTTTTATATTCTTCCTTCCACTTCGAGACAAGTCTCATTCCATGTCTGTTTCACTGAAGTCTATACATCTTTATGGTACTAACGATGGGCACCATCTTATTCACTTTATTTCTGATCTTGTCCCTTTTAGTTTGATGAATCTCAGTTCCTCTGGCTGCCATTTTCTGCAGCAAGTGTTTTGAGGGAAGCAGAGCCATCAGCATCATAACACAGATATCGCATATGTGCATTGCATTGTTTTTCTAGGGGGGTGCCTACTCCCAGATCAATGGCCACTTTGCAGTTTTATGACTGCCTTAGCATTTGCCGATAGCCGACACGTTGGCTGTCTGTAGTGAAAATACGTCAGTCCATATAGAAGTTTCCTACACCAAAAATATTCCTTGGTAAATTATCTTTCCTAATTGACTTCAAATTTTAAAAGTGCCCCAAAGCTATCTGAAATTCTGGGGAAAGGAAATGACATATCTATAAATGTAGGATAAATGTCATTTAAATATTGCTGTAAATGGCGTAATAATGCACTTTCTACTGTTCTTTTAGCTTATGGTGTATACTGGCGTATATCTCCAAACCCCCCTGAAAATTCGACCTTAAAAATCAGATTGCGAGGTATATGAAAGATTGAACTTCAAGGAACAATTGGTGGGTGGTTAGGAAACTTTCAGGGCTGTAAAATTTGAAACTTCTTTTCCAGGAAAGGAGGTTCCACTGTATTTGTAATAATTGAGTTGTGTATTTCTGAAGCTGGGACTGAGTCTGTCACTAATAGAAAGTCAACCATTCCTCCTTTTGGATAAGAGAGATCGTTGTAGACATTAAGCAGCCCAAAGGACAAACTTATTTAACAAGGCAAGAATGTAATACAACATTAACAACAACTGTAACTTCCTAGTGTAATATCTCCCCATCCCTCATTCGGTTGGATCATTGCGTCTGTTCAGCTTGGTGATTGTCATGCGCCATCTGACCAACGTGATCTGTAAGAGCACTGTAGGCAGCTCTCAGCCCCTCCTGAGTGGGAACAATTCTCGTGCTCTGATCGAGGAGAAGACCTCCAAGGACCAGCTTAACATGTGCATCTCACTCTGCACTTTTTGTTACTGTTGGCAGTAATTTGAATTCATGGTTTGCAGTGTGCTCCGAAAAGATAATGTAGAAGTGTCCGTAACACTACTGTAACCGTTTATTGCGTGAAACGTCTTGTTGAGAGTCGGGGGTGTGGAAGATTTCAAATGAATAAACTACACAAATATCATAACTTAGATCTCATCATATATCGACTTCTGACCCTTCCGTACAGTTGTGTTAGAGGTTACCATCAACTTCCATTGCTTGCACGCTTGCAGTTGGTGCTGATGGTGGTGATTTTCGTTTAAGAGATGCTGACTCAGCTTTTACTTTGAGTTTCTGTCCCAAAATTTTCTGAAAAGTTCTGTGGATTACATTCTGGGCTTCTTAGATTCAGAATTTAATGCTCCTATATCCTGTAACCTCTTTCACTTCATTCACCTCCTCATTTTGGAGAAATTTAGACATTTTCCCCGAAATGAAAAATTGTTTCAATTTTTCACAACTTAAATATCTCAATTTTTAAAAAGCTTCATGAATTCTGTTTCCTTCATATGGTTTTATCCATTATAACGATTTAAACGTTTTAAAACAACCTCTCCGAGCTTTACCCACATTTAGCAGCCATCTTATTTTGTACGATTTCGTCATCAGTTCCAAAATTGCTTTCAACCTTCGCCTTTCAAATGGCGCATTGCAATTTGGATCTCTCGTACACTTTTCAAGTGATAAGGAAATGCTTCGTTACATCGCTGCCACCATTCGTACCGATTGCTAAAATGTTTGGAATTATAAATTTGACCATATTTGTGGTCTATTTTGATCCGTATTGACTGCTTACAGTGAATCTGGGAATTTAATTTGAATCTGTCTTGTCAGTATTAAATATACAGTAGAAGTACGTTATAGTGAGAATTCGTAACGGCGAAAAATTTACTCGCTATAGCGGATTGTCATTATCTCAGTTTTTTTGTAAAATTTGGGGGGGGAAACTCATACACATTATAGTCAGTATGAAACGGCTATCGGTTTGTTCAAAACTTGCGTTTTCGCCGATGATATCCACACTATGACTTACTTGTTTGTTATTTTTCTAATTCCGATACTTCGTGAAAGTGTATGTTTAATTTAATTCTGAAAAAATTATAGTATCACTCCAGAGGGTTCTGTAGCAAATATTTCAGTTTTCTTCTTCAAATAGTGTCACCTAACCTAACCACATATGTCATCATCATCATCATCATCGTTGACCAACTCCGGTTTCAGGTGTGGTATACGAGCCCCTTCCATTTTGTTCTGTCCATGAACCATTCTTCGTTCACAATCTCCTCCCAATCCTGACCTCTCTCCTCTACATCCTTCCTCACTAAGTCTGTCCATTTTTCTCTAGGTCTGCCCACTGGTCTCTTTCCCCTGATTTCTCTTTCATACTCCTTTCTTGTAGACCTGTTGGCACTCATTCTTTTCACATGACCAAACCACTTCAGTCTTGCCTTTTGGATCTTATGGAGTAAGGAGTCTTCTAGTCCTACGTCTTCTCTAACTTTTTCATTCCTGATTTTATCCCTCCTGGTCTTCCCATAGTAGCTGTCTTACTTGGAGGTAAAAATGTGTTGCTTTGCTGATTCGACTATTTACTTCATATTTAGCTAAGTTATCCTTGGACATTATACTACCCAAGTATTTAAATTCTGTGACACTGTCCTGCTTAGTGTCATTTAGCATGATTTCTGGCTGATTGTCACCCTTCTGTACCTTCAACACTACCGTTTTAGCCTTGTTCATGTTTAATCCAAATCTCTCAAACTCCTGATTCCACCCCTGCAGTCTCTCTTCTACATCTTTCTCTGAGTTACCCCGAATTACTACATCAAATGCAAAAGCTTTTAAGTCTTGTTGCCCCTTTTCTTTTAGCGCCTTTAATATCGTATCCATTACAGTGATAAAAAATAGGGGCGACAAAGCATTACCTTGTTTTACTCCCCTTTTTGTTTCAAACCAGTCTGACAGTCCAGAACCGACCTGTACACAGCTTCTGGTTTTCTCGTAAAGCACCTAAACTTTTGAAATTAGACCGTCTCGAACTTCGAGCTTTCTCATGCACTCCCAAATAAGCTCCCTTGGTATGCTGTCATAGGCCTTTTCGATGTCAAGGAACAGTAGATATAAAGGCTTCTCTTTTTCCCAATGTTTTTCCATCAGCATCCTGACAGCAAATATAAGATCTATTGTTGATCTTCCAGGCCTAAAGCCGTATTGTTCCTCTTCTAAAAGTGGTTCTACAATTTCTCGCAGTCTATTCTCTATAATTTTTTCCAGAATTTTTAGTCCATGAGAGAGTAGAGTGATGCCACGGTAGTTGTTACATTTCCGTCTGCTGCCTTTCTTGAATATAGGTACAATTATACCTTTCTTCCAGTCTTCTGGGATGGTATTTTTCTGCCATACTACATTTAGGAGTCTATATAGCCATTGGATTGCTGGGGTTCCTCCTGCTCTTAACATGTCCACACTTAACTCATCTATTCCTGCAGCTTTCCCTTTCTTCATACTTTTAAGGCTCTTCTCTATCTCCAACCATGTGATTAGTGGCTCTTCACTTTTTCCAGATTCTTCTCTGTTTTGAATTACATTTGATGCCTCTCCATTCAGGAGCTTGTCAAAGAAAGTCTTGAATTCTCTCTTGATTCCATCTTCCTCTCATACTACTGATCCACTGTCCTGCTCTATTACCTTGATGTCTTCTAGGTTATTTCGCTTGTTTTTAATCACGCGGTAAAGAAGTTTCTTGTTTCCTCTGCTGTCCTCTTCCAACTTTTCCACAAACCACATATGTATGATGAAAGAATTTCATGCGCGTGTAGAGAAATTATAACCCCCTCGCTAAAAATTTACTGGGAATACCCTTTCCGAAATTTAACTAGATGCGAGAAAACATAAACTGTCCTCTGAAATCAGCCATATCTTGAGCTGTATCACATTCTTACTTAATTTCAGTATATAACATTAAAATTAACCCTTAGCATTCACGCGGCAGACCACGCCCGACAATGAGAATATCCCGCATAGATCCTATGTCAGGCATTCTTCCCTATATAATTCCTTTGTCCGGTTACGCGTGCATGAATTACAGGTACACTAAGCTACTGCCATCCTTCAACGACATTTTGAAGCCACGTATAACTATAATCTCTTTGAAATCAGGCTTTGAGCACATTCCTTGAAGACCATATGAGTTTGTAAACAGATGTTGCTTAGCAACATGGTGTCGTTCGAGTAGCATGAGCAAGAAACAGCCAGACTTTTAGGTGAAAGTGACGTTAATTTCAGCGATAGTGAGAGTGATTTTCACTTAAGTGGCGAGGAAGATATTACGGAACGAGATTGATTTGGTGAGTTGAGTGATGACTATACCGATAATGAGAAAATTATGCTAAATGGCAGTGCTGGTACCTCTACTGATGGGTGGAGGAAATACCGTGACACTGACTTGGACTTCTAAAGCCCATTCACAGGTGCGTCAGGTTATAAACCACCGCAAGGTTGATTGAACTTGACTTTTTCCAATTATTCATGACTGACGAGTTATTGTCGGAAATTGTGCGCGAGAATAACCCGTATGCTAGTGTAAACATTCAAAAGGTTACGCCCCTCACACGAGTCTGTTAGGAATTCGTGGATAGATGTTACTCTTCCTGAATTCAAAGAATTTTTAGGCATAATCCTTAATATGGCAATGAACAGTAAGCCTGGATTACATCCCGGCATGTGTTTTGGGAAGTTCCACACAATGCACTATTACAGACAAAAAGTGACTGTCTGAGATACTTTCAGGTTTGAAAATGCTGAACATTGCACCTGAATATTGTATTGTACTTGTATTATATCTATTTTGTGTTTGCTTTAGTTGATTTTTATAAATATGCTGTCAATATGTTTGTGCTGTCTCTTATCCCTCTGCAAGCAGATTTTTTAACTGGACCTGGAGAGGCAGGAGTGTCCCGAAAAAAAGGAGAGCTAAGGGTTAAGCAATCATTTACTTCAGCCTTTATTTTTAACGAACAACTGCTATCGGACACGTTATTTATTACGAAAACATGTTCTCTTTCATTTTGAATTTTCTTTACGGGTCAGCAGTCCGATATCGCCTTCGAATGTCGACGAGAGAGCTCACTAGTGGACATAGTAAGGAAACGATACCGAAGGTGATCGATCACATGCAACATAATCGCTGGAATGCATAAATATCGGTAACAGAATAAATCGCTCACGGATGCATCAGTGATAGGGTTCTCGCTGTAACCGAAGGATAATACACAGTTTAATATAGGAATTTTGAAGGGAGACAAAACCTGTCGTTACAGCGGGATTGTCGTTATATGCCATACTCGCTATAGCTGACTTCTACTGTACTATAATAAAATAGACATAATGTTTATTTCAGATCAAACATGTTTCAAGAATCCATAATTATCTTCCTCAGTGCAATTAGTATCTTCCAAAATTCAATGACTTGATTAAAATGCATACTTAATAAGATAATCAACTAATATCAATGTTTTGAAATATGTACGGTGTAAAATAAACATAATGTTAATTTTAATTTTAATTTTATTATAGTATATTTAATATTCACCAGGTAAATTGAAATTAAATTCCTTGATTTACTGATAGGTGTTTCATGTCAAAAACTGGTGTTTTTTTTACCAGAGTTCATGCTCATTGTCCACAGTTCTCGGTAGAAGTCTTAGCCCTGCCATCCCATCAAAAGCATTCCTCTGGTCTTTTGTACAGTTTCTTATCTTTGTTCTTACCTGTTTGTTTATGATATCATTATGTGCCTCAGTCAAGTATTCAAAGACAAGGGTTCAGACTACTATAATCAAAATATTTTGTGGATAATTGCAAACATCCAAAGGAGATCTTACTGATAAATTGGAATACCAGTAAGCAATTATAAATTCTAAAGTTGTTGTTGAGAATAAGTTTATGTATTTTAAATCCCATTGAAAATATTTGGAAAGAAGTCCTGTCCATATCCTTGATGCTGCTATTCTGTAAATTATTGTTTCACAATTGCTGAAGGATAGTAGTTGGCATTTTCATTGGTGCAGCTTTCTGCAGACGTGGTCCATCTGAAGGCAGGTTGGGTACTCGGTTCCATTGTATTTGTAAACCGGGACGAGTTGGAAATGTTGGGTGCCCTTGGAAGTTGAACCAGAATCCTCTCAGTACACAAGCTCTGTAACGTAGACAGAATATTACGTGATAAATATTTAAGTTTCCAGAGGTTACTCGGTGGTTGTAAATGATGGTATCCTTCATTTCTGACACATTATGTAGGATGTTCAGTTTCTAGAGATTGTTTGTAATCAGTGTAAGTGTGGGGAGCGTGCAGTAAAACACAAGATAGTTCAAAGTACAACTACTTTGTAAGATAGTGAAACAGTGCAACGGTGAGTCCTTGGGTTTCTTACTCGGCCTGGTTGAGGGATTTTAATTCCCTTGACTTGGGGACTGTCCCCAACATTCCTACAACTCGTAGAACGCTATGGACAGTATACGTCTTCCACCTTCATCGGAGGATCTGCCTTGCGAGGACTGCGCCTGGCTAGCAGTGGCCACACAAAATTATTCTTATAGTCTTACAGTGAAGAGCAAGTTTTCTTTGATCATAAGAACAATTAACGAAAGAAAAGTTCAAAATCACAACTTTGGAGCAGCACATCAGAATATTTGTTTGTGATCTACAGTCACAATGTGCACATTGATCATGTTTTGCAATGTCTAAACTGCACATGACCACTGCAGACAGGCTGAAATGTGCCTCTGTCTGGATGCTGTGTCCCTGTGGATTATTAGGAGATAGTTTTGTACTCTTGAAGTAACACAGCTATGACCAAACAATAGGTATGTGATAGTAAATGTTGCGCTGGTTTTATCTGAAAGTTTGCTCAACATAACTAGGATAGTGTCATTCTTACTTTGGGCAGTGCATCCATCACAGAAAAGATAGATAAATTTTAATTTGATGGATTCTGAGTGCCAGACGGTGACAAATAATGAAAAAGATCTCTAGAAGCTTCTGATCTACCTGTTTTGGCTTCATTTTCAGACCCTGTATAAAAGGTAACATACATCTTTTGATTTTGCACCATAATGCCTCACAACACCGAAATAATATTGCTACAGTCGGCTTTGCCCAAGGAGGTGTGGGGTAAAGGTCGGTTTTACATCATATTAAAAACAAAGCATGCAGTATCACAGGGCAACAGTTCACACATTAAATGGTAGAATTTTGTATCCCTCTGTTTATGCACAAGTAATTCACATGATATACTTTGTACTTCAAGCACTTGCTGTGTTATTCACAGTAACTGTAGAGTAAGGTGGGGCAAGATTACGCAGCTAACGTTCAAGTCCATCCTGAGCCATGAGAAAACGCCATAATTAAATACAATTTCTTTGTTCGATTCTCCCATCCATCCCCCCTCATTCTGCATGACTCGTAATAAAGAGTTATAATTTAAAGTGAGATTTTATACCAAGCTAAAAATATGCTGCAAAAACGCACTCTTGCCCGACAGTGGGGTAAGAGTGCGTTTGCTATGGGGTAAGGTTGCGTATTAAACTACCGGGTTAGGAAAACAACAAGACTTATTCCTCTTACTCTTTTAATAAAAATCCAGTTATCATAGTACAAATCAGTCAATTAAAATGAAATCTTTGCAGATTATAATATTAAATGGCACTGAAATTTAAAAAAATAACCAATGGGAACCAAGTCCAAGTTCATTATTTCATTCAACAATGATCAAAATTAAATGTATTTTTCCCCTCGTAATTTGTGCATAACTCATGCCACCATTCACTGCATTGGATTCAGTCTTCGGCTGGTGGTTCAATGTAAAGTTCCTCGCATCCGGGACACAATATTTCTTCGCAACTTGTCTTGATCCCTGTGTCATTTTCTTTACTCTTCTTAGGAATTTTTTTTTTTTCACTTTGGCTGTCAAAGAGCTTCCTTTTGGATTTTTTACTGGCCTTCAGTAATCTGTCCTCTTTCTCATTTTCTAGTTTTTCCTTGAATGGTGTTCCAGAAACAATTTCAGATCTTTTTCCTTTTTTGTTCCTTTTCTGATTTCCTTTCTGTTCAGGGTAAGGCACAATATCTGTCAGAGAGACGGTGGTGTTAGAATTTGTAGAAGTGACTGCTGATGTTGGTGGCTGTACGTCATGAGTGATTGAAGCACCAAATGTATTTGTACTTGGTGGTTTTTGACTATGGCCTTGGTCTGTTACAGAAGATGGCTTTACCGAAAATGTCTCTGTTCAGTGGACAAATACCACAGACTTTAAATGCCATAATGGCTTTGTTCATTGTAGCACATTCCTGAGAGTAAAAATCTTTCAGGGCCTTGAAAAAACACTGGTCACGTGGCTGAAGTTTGTGAGTACCGTGGGGAGGAATAGAAAGAATATGGATGTTGTTTTCCCTGCAGTATAAGACAGCATTTAAACTTAGGTGTGAGGAATGATTATCTAAGATTAAAAGCACTGGATTTTCCTTTGAACCTGCAATAGGTTTATGGAAATGTTTTAGCCAGTGTAAAAACAAATCACTATTGATATAACCCGAATCAGAACACATCATCACAGTCCCTGGTGGGGCCCCATTCAGAAGTTCTTCTTTCAGTCTTCTTCATGGGAATATTATTGCCGGAGGAACATAGTTCCCTCCAGCAGCCCTGCAACAAATAATGGTAAAAAGCTGACCTCCTTCTGTAGAAACAAGTTTTCCTACAGCTTTTCTCCCAACTTTAGAAATCACTTTAGGGACCCTACTTGGTACAGTAGTGACACCAGATTCATCCATGTTGGAAGATTTGGTGAGGTGGAAATCTGTGTTTTACCATGAGAGAAGACAGATTATCAAAATATTTGGCTGTTTGCACTTTATTAAAACCCATAACCCGAGCCAAACTGGCTTTTTGAGATGTGCGAAGAGTAAGACGGTGCCTCTTCATAAAGTCATATGCCCAGTCATTGCCTGCCAGTTTTGAAGCCTTAGCAAAAGTATTTTCTATTTTATTCATCACTGCATAATCATACGTCAGTCGCCGCAAGTCCTTCATAGTAAGCCCATAGAAATATTCATCGAATTGTCGGCAGTGCTCGGCTAGTTCAGATTCTTGGCGTTCATCAAACGTTTTATTGAATCGCCCAAGTTTTTCCACTCCAAAACCCTGAAAGAATGGGAAACAACAATTATATTATATTAAAATATGTCCAGTCGGAATATATTCTCTTATTTGTATTCTTATTATCCATAAGTACCTTTTAAAGATGATTCCTCAATGCAGCTTCCCTGATACCCATACTCTTGGCAATCTGTCATTTGGATTCCCCTCTTTCTACTCTTTTGCAATCTGTAACATTTCTGGAGTACATGGCTTGCGCTCGCTCTTTCTCTTGTATTCCCTAGAATTGTAAAAGTGAAAGGCATTATAGTTGCCTGCCTTTTAATTTCAGCAGTAGAGAACCATATTCCATTAGTACATTTTCGTAACACAATCTAAATGGATGTCAACGTTTAACTTCGTAGGAGAACTGCAAGCGGGGCAAGAGTACGCACTGCGCACTTTTCCCCCAGTGCGACCTGCGTAGTCTTACCCCGCCATGTACTACCGGATTTAACCAACAGATAGCTGCACTCATCAGCTAAAGGAAGGTGTGACCAGGTCACGATTGCACCACAGAAATTCTAGTTGATTTACGTCGCACCGACACAGATAGGTCTTATGGCGACGATGGGGCAGGGAAGGGCTAGGGGTGGGAAGGAAGCGGCCCCAGGATTTGCCTGGTGTGAAAATGTGAAACCACAGAAAACCATCTTCAGGGCTGCCGATAGTGGGGTTCGAACCTACTATCTCCCGATTACTGGATACTGGCCGCACTTAAGCGCCTGCAGCTATCGAGCTCGGTACCACAGGAATGCTTAAGAAACTATGAATAAAATACAACTTCAGGGAAATGTGCATGGTTATGCAAAAATTCTTAAGTTCATAGGGTTGAATATTACATCAGAACTCAATAAAATGTTACTCACCGCATAATGACTCGATGAAAATCTTGATCACATTAACATTCCGGCAGAGCACAGTCTGACATGACACCTTCTCAACACAAAGCAGTTTGGCCAACTGCTGAACACCTTTCCCTGAAAAATTCACCAATGCGCAGTCTTCCCCGACGTGTACTGTTGCCCCATCTTACTCTATATATATCAAACGGAAGGGTATCAAAACCAAATTTGTAGTCGGTGATGAAGGTCTTGTAGTTATAGCGATACTTGCAGGTGATGTCTTCCAGGTTGTTTGAACATTAAGCTCCGGGGGCGTACTTCCTGCATTGCTTCTGATAACAAAATGAAGGAAACACATAAGTACAATAATGACTGGGTAAATTGCTTCAAATTACTTCAATCTTCACGAGCATAATGTCTGGAGGTGCACTTGAAATGGACCAGTTCTTTGATTATAATGTTATTAGTTTTATGTCCCTCCAACTACTGTTACGATTTTCAGAAATTCAGATGTGCCAGAAGTTTATCCCGCAGGAGTTCTATAACATGCCATAAGTCTGACACAAGGCTGATGTATTTGAGCTCCTCCACATACCACCAGACTGAGCTGGGATCAAACCTGCCAAGTTGAGCTCAGAAGACCAGCGCTCTACCGCCTGAGCTACTCACCCCGGCAATTCTTTAATTTGCTCCTTCTGCTGACTTGTGTGTTCTCCGCCTGTTCATTTACCTCTTGCACTGCCATTTTAATAATAAAATGCAGCAGGGCGTAGCACTCATCTAGAGTTGATATACAGAATGCTACAAAATCACGGAAAGCCATGAATAGTGTTGGACATGCAGCTGCCTCTAGGAAATTCAAGGACTACAGCTACACTACAACACAGTACAGTAGGTTTGAACTAAAGTTCTCAGACAATCAACACTTGTCTTTGCAAGAAATGGCCAATTAACAAGAATGTAGCGCTTTTGTGTACATTGAGCTCTTTTGTTAATTGAAAGTCATGTGATACAATGTTCTATAAGTAACGACTGTTATGTGTTTGAACTATCAGGTGTTCATGGGGCACGCTCCAGTCTGTGTGCTCTTTGCTAAGTGTAAATGTGTGGCGAGTGTGATACCTAAAGTCAAACTGTTTCCCCTGGGATGTGTACAAATCAAAAGTAGCCAAATGGAATAAAGTGCTGTATATTTTGTTTTTATTGGTGTAGAATGATGTTTCTTTCTTGCCAACACAATTAAGTGTAGAATGGTTCTGCATAACAAACACATTCTTCAAAACTTGTGTGTGTTTATAAAATGGTCATACACAGCAACATAGTCACGCTGGAAGATGACGTAAAGGTACTCAGTGAGTAGCATTGACCTGAAGTTAGCTAGTCAGAGTAAATAATGGGGGCAGATCCAGTTCATGTTGACTGCCACAGCTGTAGATTGTCTTGAGTATCCACAAAATTACTGCAAGGAAGATAAGTGTTAATCAAAAATTGTATAAGGTTGTTATTGTAGAAAGTAAGTGAATAAGTTAATTTCTCTTTAACTCCTAGGTAATTAAATATGGAAGAGTTCAAGAGATTGCTTGGCACATATCACTCAATGTTTTACCCCCACAAAGGTCTCGTAAGTTGACCGTGTCATCATGGTAGTGCAGCAGTGCTCGTATTCCCCGCTTGTCAGATGATCAAAGTGTGTTTTAAATAGAAACAGATGTTGATCTTCTCAAGGTCTGTTTTTTTATTTTATTATATTGTAGGAAGTATTATCCTGGTCATGTTGGACATTAGTTGTGCAAGAGGATCATGCCAAATGTCTTGAGCAACATTTTTAGAAGCAAGTTTTGATATTCTTTGATTTATACTTTCACATTTCTCCCAATTCCTACATTGGATAGTTCTTTCTAAACAAAAGAAAGCAACTCTGCTGCCGTCATCTCAAGTCAAGCCATAGCCTTCTAGTCATGGTCATCTCGTATTGATCAGACAAGCTTCTGGTACTGGACGGCCTTCTCTGTCAATTTCCTTGAAAATGTTGTTTGTCTTTAAGTTAACTTCCAGACTTCCCAGAGGCCAGGTCAGGGATTTTTACCTGAATATGAGGGCTGGTTCGAGGTTCTCTCAGCTTACATCATAGCATTTGATGGTGAGATAACAGCCCTGGTCTAGAAAGCCAATAATAACTCCTGAGAAGATTTGTCGTGCTGACCACGTGTCACTTTGGGGCTGAGCATCAGTTGTTTGGTAGGCCAAGGCCCATAATGCCATGATTTTCTGAAATGTGAACATATAGACAAATGCAGAATTCTGTACGTAAACCAAGTTAGTTAACAAAGGGCGACTTTATCTCTGTGATGATACAGAGTAGAGGAAGGAGGTTTGTATTACATCTGTTCCTAAACTCTTAAAATAAAAATGTTACTTATTTTTTGCCGTAAGAGATTTACTAAACGTGTACATTCCGAGTCTTTGTGCTGTTGCACTTCTGTCCTGCGAATGCTGTATCCCTTCTTTAACTGCTCATCACACTCGGACACTCATCATGATTGTAAATAATGCTGCGTTATTAAACCAAATCAAGAAGGCCAAGCAATGTTGTGTGACACTCGAGTATCTGGCTAGGCTGGTCACTGGACGTAAAACCTGCATGTTACGTCTAAGAAACTGTGTGTTCCAAGAGCTCGCCTTTTAATAACAACCTGTCTGACTGCCCTTAGTTCATCAACAGCGTTGTAAAAATTCAAATTTCTGCCAAAACTTAAGGTACAATTTGCATGGAAGATATTACTGTGTGTCATAATTATTTTTGTTAAGTCAGAGTGACGTAGTTGTGTCCAAAAAGAATTTTACCTTTAAAAATGGACTCTCGAAAAGAAAAATTTTTCCTAATACGTAGACTTTCACGACCACTAAATGACGTTATGATAATTATTTGGGGATATTAGGTCGTGTAATAATAAATAAATACCAGCTGACGCGTTTCAATCCTGCGACCAGGATCGTCTTCAGAGCAACAACAAAGCAAAATGGGTACAGTCTCTCCATAGTAAACAGACTCAAGATAGAGAGACCCTGTTAGAAATATAGTTCATTCCAGGGCCTCCAGAGTCACGGAGAAAGATGTTGACGAGTTAACTATGGAGGGTAGCCATGATCTACTCAGTATATAGCTGTCACCTTTGTTAAAATTATTCGGGCGTTTAGCAATTTCTATCGCCTCACGAATGATTCTGGGAATAAAATGTTTCTCTTTACAAATGACAGAAGTTGCATCAAAAATTATTTTATGGTCATTATGTATTGCATGTTCTGCCACAGCAGACTTCTCTGGCTGGCAAAGACGTAAGTGCCTGCGATGTTCTTTAACCCTTGTTGCTACTTTCCTACATGTTTGGCCGACATAAACCGATCCACAGGAGCAAGGAATCATACATATTCCAGCGCAGTTTAAACCAATAGGATCTTTGATAGGTCGCAAACAATTGCCTATGGTGATATTAGACTTAAAAATGGTCTTGATATTGTGCTTTCTGAGAATATTGCCAATCCTATCCATGACAGATTGCACGTATGGCAAGAAGGCCAGACTCAAAGGACGAGAATCACGTGACAATCTGCCTTTTGGCTTAGGATGTAGCACTTCGTCAATCTGTTTCCCTGAATAGCCATTGCTCAGAAATGTTCTGGATAGGAACTCATGTTCACAGTTTAATTTATCCTCTTCACAAACCTCCCTTGCTCGGCTGATAAGAGTGTTAAGCATAGCACGCTTTTGGCAAGGATGATGATGAGAGGACCCATAAAGGTATCTATTAGTATGGGTAGGTTTACGGTAAACCGAATGACCTAAAGTTCCATTTGATTTCTTAGAAACCAAAACATCCAAGAACGGCAAACATCCTCCACGTTCAGTCTCCATGGTAAATTTAATGTTTGGATGTATGCTGTTCAAGTGATACAAAAATATAGATAATTCGTGTTCACCATGGGGCCAGATAACAAATGTGTCATCGACAAATCTCAACCAGATGGACGGCTTGAGCGTGCAAGATTGAAGACAACGCTCTTCAAAATCTTGCATATAGAAATTAGCGATGACTGGTGCCAATGGCGATTCCATGGCAACACCATCCATTTGTTCGTATATGAAGGGGTTAAAGGTATAGTGGTGTAAGTCACTTTATCATCGTTTTTAGGAAATGAGCATAATGCGAAAGGTATTGTAGTTAATTCAGTAGACAAGTTTTTGTGATGGTATTGTTTTAGAGGTACTACGTAGGTCCAAACTTAGGGATTAGGCTTGATTTGAAATTTTGTTTGCTCAAAAGTTGTACCTCACGCACTAACCAAAGTCACTTGCACCACTGTGCCTTACCAAAGCCTGTGACATACACCACTGTATGACCTAAAACCAAAGACTTACACCACTATGGACATCAACAAAATGATGTAAAGTTGACTTGCACTTCTCAAACACATTTTTATTGAACATTACACAAAGTATAAGAATAATACAAACAATTTAATTTTTTATCACGAATGGAGTCTTAATGTTTTTAACATGGCAATACGGATTCAGTCTATTTCATCAGGATATGTGGTTTCCACAATTTCCAGAGGTCCAACATCTACAAGCTCCTCACCTTCTTCAATAGTGGTTCGCAGGGAAACGAAGAATTCATGTTTCACTGGTGGAATGTATGGCAGAAGATCAAGCATATCTTTCTTTTTAGCCTCAGTAACAGGCCTTCCCCTTGGGTACAAAACATCTTGAGAAACGTTGGCCAGAGAATGTCGCCTACCGGGCTTTGCTGCCTTTAGATTTAGTTTAGAAAATGGGATATCCTCATTCACAGTTTCTTTGTAGAAGAGAGTGTAAGGTTGATCTTTCAAAATTCGTATCCATTGAATTTTCAACCAATTAACAGCAATGTTGTTCTCATTTTTCTTTCGTCGCGTGATACAACTTTCCAACTTTGCAACAGATTTGAAATCCTCTCGGCTCATTTTCGTCACCATGAATGGATTGTTCCTTCGGCACTTCATTATGATACTGTACCAGTCGTCTGCAGTATAAATGGACTTGTTCTTTGCGTACGATTCAATTGATCCAAATTCAGCGTCGTTGGGTAGAAAAGAGTGGCCACTTACCATAAATTTGTGATCGATAATTTCTGCATTGCTTTGAGGGCCCTGTATGTACTTCATGAGGTACAAGGAAAACTTAATATTACGGTTTTGGCCCGTGCATGCGTCACTGTACAACACTATGTGCCTAGCAGATGACGCTCTTGCTGCAAGATGTTTGACGATACAGGAACCAATCTCTTGAGACCCACGAGAAGCGATCGTTTCATCCCAGCAGAACATGAAGCCTAAACCTGTTCCAAGTTCATGGCAGCCAAGGTTATAACAATACATATTCCGCTTATAGTAAGCCACGGACGTCGTCAAAACAGGAAATGGCAAAGCCTTTTCGAGGTCGAATGTCAGACCATAGAAAGATTCGTCTTCCCGTGCTTTCACTTTGTCCCGATCTCTAGCCTCTCTCACCTTTTCGGCATTTCTGAGGTGTAATTCTTTTTCAGCCTTCAGCTTTGTAGATTCGTCTTCATCTTCACACACTTCAATCTTCTTGTCAAGCACATCGCATCTGGTGCACGTATCTTTAAGAGGCCGGTGGAAATGCAAGTTGAACTCATTGCTAAAGGTTCGACGGTAGATGGCTTCAGAAACAGGAATATCACCTTTTTCCGTGCACTTTTCTTTGTACAGTTCATACATTGTACGTACATTCATGTCAGGAGGAAGGTATTTCCTGTTAGGGTTCTCTGATCTACTGTAGTGCGATTGATACGATGGGAAAGATGCTATGTGGTCACGCACACCATTCATGGCAGCCTCCGGTGTTTTATTTTTGGGGGGATGGCGTCCTCGGCCATCACTTCCTGGTTGTTGACCCTCTCGTACTTTTTGTATTGCCCTTGTCATTCGCCCATCCGAAACTTGGAGTGTTTGTAAGAAAAAACGCTTGCACACAGTAACGCTATTGCCTCTGACTTGGAATCTGAAGCTGTTTGAAACAGACTTTGCATTTATCGTTGAATTTCGTGGGCGTCTTACATTAGGTTTCTGTTGCACAATCAAACCACATAAAAATACGTTTTGTTCAGAAAAACTGCTTAGCTTCCAAAAGGTGTCGAAAATTTCTCGCCTCGCCACTTCAGGTACGTTCTCCACACACTTTTTTTTACATTTACAATCAAAGTTCTGATACAGCTTACCGGCCACTTCTTTTCCTCTAGAGGACACGTACGGGAGCCCTGAATTTCGTGCTCGCTTTCGCTTTTGAGCTTTACTTTCGTGTTTTTGTCTTTTCCTCGTTCTCGGGTGAGCGTTTTCTCGATTCTCAGAAGTTCCAGCAGTAGGAAATTCGCTGGAATGGTTGCGCTGGCGTCCGCCGTCTACCTCTTCATCTCCTTCTGATTCTGAAACAACAAACATCTTGTTACACTTACTACCGAAATAAAAAAACTGCAGGGGAAGCTTCGATTCAGCATTCAAAATTACGTGAAAAACGATACTCAACACGACCATTTTCAATAATCACAGAAAATTCACTAAAAACATCACTCTTCATGCATTTTTCTCCATTTTTCCTTTCTTTTTTTCCGAACCGATTACAAAGGTGTATTATTCAGGGAATAGTAGACCAAAAGGACCTAAGGCATAATCTAATGTAAGTACTTGCTAAAAACGTTGCAACAAAATAGGTTAGTAGGTGAGTAACTGAGAGGTTAGAAGGTGAATAGTACTTACCATCATCTGTTTCTGATGTGTTTTCTCCTTGTTCACGCTCCCATTCATCACTGGACTCCAGCTCATCCAACGGATCACTTAAACTTATTTCAGAATCCATCGTTTCTTTGAGTATTCACGCATGCATTCAACACTCGATGAAAATCGCGGAACAATTACAACCACACTGGTGTAAGTCTGACTCACACCACTTCAGTTATCAGCAAAACAGATGATCCATTACCAGTCTAACTTGTGCTGCCATCTAACGACGAAATGAGTGAAGCTCTGACTTACTCCACTTTTTCTATGAACAGTTTTTTATTTCTACATCGCCTTTCTGTGCCTAAGTCAACTTCTACCGAAAATTGACTTACACCACTTTGACTTTAACCCCTTCATATTGTACCATGAAAACTGAAATATGTGGTAGTGAGGACAAGGTGAAACAGATTAACAATGTCACCAGGAAAGATTTTATCCAACAGAGACAAGGTGTCTATGATTGGAACCCTAGTGAACAGAGACACGACATCAAAACTGACTAGAATATCACCAGGAGAAACACGCAGATTGGATAAAATGCCAATAAAATGCGATGAATTCCTGATGGATGCCTCATTACCTATGTACGGCTTGAGAAGTTCTCCAAGGTATTTGGCCAGATTGTATGTAGGGGAACCTATACTGTTAACAATAGGTCTAAGGGGAACTCCATCTTTATGGATCTTAGGAAGGCCATAAAGTCGAGGAATTGTGGAAGCCTGCTGTCGCAAACCACAAGAAACATCATTCGGAATCGAGCTAGCTTTAAGAAGGGACGCTGTTTTCCTATCAATGGCGTTGGTAGGATCATTTTTTAGCACCTTATAGGTGGGATCACTGAGAAGTTCCTCAATCTTGTTATTGTAGTCAATGGTGTTCATAACCATAGTAGCATTGCCTTTATCAGCCTTCAACACCACCAAGTCCTTGTTCAATTTTAGTTGTTTAAGAGCATACCTCTCTTTGGAAGTAAGGTTAGTACAAGGGGGTTTGAAATGTCTGATAATGGTGGCGGTTTCAAGACGAATCTCCTCAGCAATATGATCCGGTAAGGGCTTTAGAGAAGCCTCAACACCACAGATGATCTCCTCTGTCGGAAGCTTAAGAGGTGAAATCGCAAAATTTAATCCGTTCTCGATTAGAAGGACATAGAAGGAGTATCCAAATTAGTGATGGATAGATTAACTACTACTTTGGAAGAATTCAAGTGTGGGACAGAATTCTTCCTCTGGCACATCGATAAACGGGAAAATTTGGATACATGTCTAGCCCTTGGAGGTGGTTGGTGCCGTACTACGTATAAAATTATATTTAGTCTGCAATGTTTGATTGCTCCAGCTCTTTTGATTCCCAAGAAAAGTGAACTAAGTATTTTTTAAATGTCACTTTCAAAACATTATAGTTACCGTAATCTATTAGTTTCATGTCTGTATTGATATTTGTGATTATAGTTACCGGGTGAGTTGGCCGTGCGGATGTGAGCTTGCCTCCGGGAGATAGTGGGTTCGAATCCCATTGTCTGCAGCCCTGAAGATGGTTTTCCTGTGGTTTCCCATTTTCACACCAGGCATTGCTGGGGCTGTATCTTAAATTAAGGTCACGGCCACTTCCTTCCAACTCCTAGGCCTTTCCTATCCCATTGTCGCCATAAGACCTATCTGTGTCGGTGCGATGTAAAGCCACTAGAAAAAACATTATAGTTAAGCGACAATTGAGTGTCACACTTGGTTTAGTTGGTGCATTTTTTATTATCATGACACGGGTTTGCACGTTTGTCTTTGGGAAAGATCACTCAGTTCAAAGTAGTTCACATTTTTTATAACATTTTGTATCCAGGTGCGCTTCAAGTTTGTTTTGCACCATTAATAAAAACTATGGTACTTGCTAAGATATGAGGAGGAAATGTCAAATTCCCATTACATATGTCAATGAATGAATTAATGAATAAGATACACAGGTATGTCAGTGGACTGCTGTCCAGGACTAAGACTTCCAGGTAGAAGGGATGAATATGATCACATTACATTTAGCAGGGTTTGTAATCCAGCATTGGTATGATCCTCTTATCCCAGGAAAGCTGATCACAACGGCACCGGAAATTGTTGTGGACATAATCTTTGTGTTGTATTTCATGTTACTGGAAGTTCAGGTCACATTGTGCAGAGACAAATTTAAATGATTTTGTTGTTCTCGTTTTCAAACATGTTTATTTGCCTATAAAAAATATATATTTTCTGTTACATTTGTGAAATTTTGTGACTTGTATTCACATGTCAGATGTCCATTCCTGCTCTTTTCCTTGCTCAGTCTTGCTTGAGAAAGAGGTGTAGTTCCTTTGTCATGAAACCAATTTGACACCTCCTGTGTGTGTGTATTTTCACGACTATTAACCTTGAAGGTAGCCTTAACACCTAGTTTCTTGGGTAACTGAAGTGATGGCAGCTCCGAGTTGCTTCTTTCTTACCATGCAAGCACCTATGATTTTTTTATTTTTTATTATTATTATTCAAACTTTGTTGTACGAACCAGAATAATAGTGCTGTTATACTATCCACTTTCAACTTCAAAGGTGTTAAACTGGTTACATTACAAATCTACTGTTCTGGGTTTTGAAATAATCTTCAAAGTTGTGCATTTTTGTATTTCAGAAGAAAATGAACAGCTGTTTTAACCCATTCAATTCAGTGTGGAAAAATTAAGGTTACTCAAAAGAATGATATGGCTGTTCATTCAGAACTTCACTTGATAGATTTCTACAGTTACTGTTAATCTTGCATGTTGGCACTGTAGTCACAGTTTTTCTCGTGACTTGCAAGATTTTCATATTGCCACTGCAGTATTGTGAAAATCACTAGTATTACATCTGTGGGTATAAGTAAAGCATATTTTCTTTTTTCTGTATGATTGTAAATCAGTTTGGGTAATACCAGTTAAGTAGAATAATGCATTTAATAATGTAGTTGGTGTTAAATGATGGAACGCAGCTGTTTATTAATATGGTCTTATTTCATCCAACTCGTATGTATAGAATGCAATTAGGGTGTCTAAGAAGCAAGAAAAATCTGCAGTAACTCCTCCGAAAAGGAAAGCAACATTACCTCCTCTATAAAGAATCAGTTTGGTTCAAATGGAAGGAAATTTTGTCATCAACCTAACTTAATTTAACCTCGTCTTGTCATGACTTTGGTGTGGTTTGGAGGCTTATCCTTTGTGAATTCTTATTGACTTACGGCATATGTACAGTAGAGTCTCGCTCATCCGACCTTCGCTTATCCGACATTCCGTGTTATCCGACACTGGTAGACTTAATTTGAACTTTTGGTGGAGACTAAATTCAGGCACACCCGGTGTGGAGGGTGCGTCCATGGGACAAGCACTGGCCTGACAGCTGGCGGTAGGAGTGTTTTTTTTTTTTTTCTCTAGGACAGGCGCAGTCATTGTTCATTGTAGTATTGGTTGGGTGCGGATGTTATAATTTTCATATCCTCTGTGAGTATAGCGAGTAAATGGAAGAAAGTGATTGTTTCTAGGGAAGACAAGTTGAGTACATTAAAGACACTGGACAAAGGAGAAATTCTTCAAAATGTGGCTTCAGATTATGGTGTTGGATGTGTTACAGTGGGAGACTGGAAAAACAGAGGGAAGAAATTGAAGCAGAGAAAAACATTGAAAAATGTGAGTACGAAAAAGTAAGTGAAGCACTATTTCTTTGGTTAACTCAACACCCGGAAAAGGGCCTGCCAATATCTGGCACCATTCTGCAGGAAAAGGCTGTGTATTTCCAGAAGGAGTTTAATTAAGGAGACCCTAATTTTCCTGCCAGTGCTGGGTGGCTTGATCGGTGGAAAAAAGTGTACGGCATTAGGTAGCTTAATATCTACAATTGAATTCATAATTCAATAAATAGAGTACCGTAGAGTATAGCCATCCTGTTTGTTTCAGTTCATTTTCAAAGTTATTCTGTATTATCCGACGTACTCCAGGTTCCGTTCAGGTCGGATAATCGAGACTCTACTGTACATGTAATATACAGTATTTGTTTCACTTAAGTCCGACAAGAAATCTCAAATTTCAGAAAAGGAGCTGAATTATTTTCACCAGGCAAACACCGAAGAATACAGTTATAGTAATGTGTATTATCAAAATAAGGGCAGAAATATATAATATTAAATAAAGTTAGGGTGCGAGAGATTGTTTATTTCCTTAATTCCTCATTGAGCTTGAAAACCGACTTATGCCGTTCAAGAAAACAAGATGAAACTCGTCACGTGTTTGTTCATTGTGGATGGTAAATGACAGCTGACAGGGTACAGGTATCGCATTACAAGCAGGCCAACAAGAATTTGCGAGTACTACAAGTATAAAACAAGAGGACGAATTCAGAAGGGAATCTATGTTGAGCGTTCAGCGGGCGTAGTGAAGTGCTGTATCAACAAGGTCAGACTGACTGGCAACAGAAAACTGGACTTTAACCAGCAGTATTTTCTGGCAAGACCAAGTGCAGTCATATATTGATTACATAATGGGAGGTCCCCACAAGGTGGATTGCAGAATGTGAGCCTTCGCTTATTGAACGTGATATTTCATATGCACATTTATGGCTACCAATGTTGTAAGAGGTGACTAAAAGGGGAGACCAAGGGATGATTGAATTAAAACCATGAAACTACTTGTGATTAGTACCACTATATGACGTGACACCGTGGGTCTGCATTGCCTGTGATTAGTGACCAGGTATTTACAAAGTTTTCATGAAGAAACAAAAGAAGACAATTCTAAGGAAGAACAACTTTTAATTCTGTTTGTTTTCGAAGAGTTTCCAAACCAGGTTTTGTTCTTTTTCCAAATAATTTGTCATGCCAACATTATCCAATAATATACGGTACTGTGAAATGCTTACGGCACATTGCAATGTTCACTTTAACTCATGAGATGATCAGCATCCATATTCTCTAACCGAGCTCGATAGCTGCAGTCGCTTAAGTGCGACCAGTGTCCAGTATTCGGGAGATAGTGGGTTCGAACCCTACTGTCGGCAGCCCTGAAGATGGTTTTCCGTGGTTTCCCATTTTCACACCAGGCAAATGCTGGGGCTGTACCTTAATTAAGGCCGCGGCCACTACCTTCCCATCCCATCGTCGCCATAAGACATATCTGTGTCAGTGCGACGTAAAGCAACTTGCATATTCCCTAGTACTAGAAGTTTAAAGGCTTTTTTTTTAATTTTTTTTTTTTTTTTTTAATGACTCTTGCTCCATGATTCTAATACATTGTTCATGTTTTTCCCATCTCGAAGTAAGTTAGGTACGGGATTGGGTTGTATCATCCCGGACATGAATGACTACAATTCCAGCATCTGATAGTGGGAAGGGTAACAAAGTCTGGTTGTCTCCACAAGTTTTATTATTACAGTATTATTATTCTCTTTGACATACAGAAAAAACACAGATGCACATCCAGACAAAACAGAAATAAAAATATGTCTTAATAAAAAAAGTTACATAATCAGCCTTAAATAGTTAAAATCTGTCATTTTGTTCTTGTAATACAAGGAATTCTATACAATGTTCCCTAAAGCAATAAGAAACTAGTCTAAAGTCATGTAAAGCACTATTCTTTTAGATATCTAACAAGTTCCTCAAACAGTGCTCGGTGTGGTGTCGGGAAGAGCAGCAATGGACTAATGGCACACACAAACGGGCTTATGGCACAGCGGGATGAGAGACCTTGGTATATAAACAGTACAACTCGTTTGTCTGTGACAGTGTTCCCAACCTTGGATTACAAAAGTATGTATATATTTTTACCAATATTGTCACAAAATTTAGAAAAAGAAAAAAACCATTTTATTGAAGGGAAATATTTTTATGTCACTGTCAAGACGATTATAAAGATACTAGGGTGGTGCCAGGGTGAAAAGGTAACTCCCTCAATTTGTCTTAGAAGGCAGAATTCACAAGACTGCAGATAGTGCCTCTACAGCTTTGACTCAATTCTTCAGGAAGCTTTTGGCACTCCAGTGTGTTCACCATAACCTACATCCTCACAGAGTCTACAGACACTCAACTCGTACCAATCAATGATGATACTACTGATTTCATCATTCGCTTTATGTGTGAGAGTGGATTAATCAATCTCATAAGTTTCAAGCTGGACTGAGGCGCTGGCGTTCCGAACCCAACTTGGCAGGTTTGATCCTGGCTCAGTCCAGTGGTATGTGAAGGGGCTCAAATATGTCAGCCTTGTGTTGGTAGATTTACCGGCATTAAAAGAACTCCTGCAGGACTTAATTCTGGCACCTTGGTGTCTGCGATAACCGTGAAAGTAATTAGTGGGAAGTAAAGCAAATAACATTATTATTATTATAAGTTTCAAGTGTTTTGTTACTCAGGGAACTTGCTTTCCATATTGGTTTAATAAAATAAATTCTCTCTTAATTATTTTATTTTTTGTCTCTACTTAATTTGTTGAGAGGATAAAACGAAAATCACCACAACCACCGAAGGCAGGGGTCGAGACCTACTATTGTTGCCACCATATATAGCATCTTCGTAACGATAATCATCAACTACCTGACCACACTCAGCGTACGAACAGAGAACGTGTGGACGATTATTATCAACTCCCCAGTATTGTACGAACTAATATCATACATCGTAGGGTACATATTGGCATATCTGTGTTTTGAATTTCACATAACACTGGTATTGCTTGTGCCAGGCTCCTCACTTTCATCCTTTCTATCTGACCTTTGTTGATTAACTCCTGTTCTCTTCCAACCCCAGATATATAGTTCTTCACTTCAAGTCGCCTATAGCTCTGCAATTTCTTTTGGCAGTATTTTGATTTTTCAGAGAGTTAGACCTGTGATTAATGTTAAGACAGTGTTACAGTGGCTGTAAATCATCAGCAGCACCTGAACAGAAAGTATGTTCTGGTGCTTAAACCCATCATATTTTCTTCTTTTGTTGATGAACACCAAGGTCTCTAAACAGAAAGGAAGGCTTAGCAGTCGAGTTAAGGAGAAATACACTAGAGTCTTCCCGACACACAACAAGCAGCTGCAGGAACAAACAATACAGTAATAATACTCTTGTTGAAAACACTATTATATACAAATTTAAAAAGTCTCGTATTTCATTTATTCATTGCATATTCTGTGGGCATTGGTGTCGTCCTCCTGAGGTCTGTGTGTTCTCGAAAACGGGCAAGATTAAAAATATAAATACAACGGCAAATATTCAGTTGCTAGAAGGAAACCATAATTCATTTTCACTCATTTTGCATGTTAAAGTAATCAAGGCCTTGATAAGTACTTTTTGAACTTCTTCTGAAATTGTTTCTTTTTTGTAGTCCAAAAATGACACTAAACAGAATGTTTAAAAGTATACTCTTAGGAATATAACATGTCAAAATTATTTTTCCTTCTTTATATCGAACTGTGCTTATTTCTTGTTCTTGGAACCTACCACATGTCAGTTAGCTGCTGCCCCCTTCCTAAAAAATATATGAAAAGCAAACTAGCAACAGACACTTCAAAATGAGGAAGCTCAATGCTTTAGTGCCATGCACTGTATGTCAATGGTGCACTTCCCCCCAACATTTAAAACCATTGTTGGGACTCAAGGTATAAAGTATGTTCTTTTCCATTTTTATTTCTGTAACAGAGCTAAATTTGTGAAAGATGAAGCCTTATGTTATTACATTTTTAAGTTATAGATCATCATTACCATGTGAATAACAAAGGGGCTTGGCCTTTTTAAATCAACAAGGTAATCTTAACAATAAACTAAAGAATTCCTGCTTGGATTAAGTACTTATACGTAAAGACATAAAGAACTGTGCTAAGCAGATAAAATCAAACACACAGTCTCTCATTGTAGCTAACACTGACCTCATTACTCAAGAAATTGGTTTCCCTGGAAAATTTTTGAGAAGTTTCTAAATCACAAAGATAATGAACATTCAGGATATATCTTTCACAAAATTTGCAAAACTAGGGAGTGGATGCATGAGGTCCAGAGACACTGGCCCCAGGAGGAGGAGCTCGCAGCGTATTGCACACAACAGTAGTCAGCCGGATCGTATTGTCAGGAGACTGCAGACTCTACTTCATTTTGTTATGTTAAAAGAAGGAGAACTATCTTACAAAGGGCAGGCAATAGTCCAACACAGTCAACACACCCCACAAGGCTGTTCGGTTCTCGTCATTTGAGTCGACAGAAGAGGAAAGTTAAAGTCAGAAAAACTGAAGAATGATCAAAGAGTTTCAATAAAGCTAGTTTTTTTTATGTAGTTAACAGAGAAACTCTTCCGTAGTAATAGTTGGTTTTATGTTCCACTAACTTCTTTTACAGTTTGCCGAGGTGATAGAATTCCATAGGTGTTCTTTTACATTGAATTTAGGATACATTAACTGATCATTCTGCCAACTTCCAGTGAAATTTCTGTGGTACAGCCCTAACAGTTCCACTCAAAACATGAACTGCAGTATGTTGTGAAGGAACATCATCAAGAACAGTCAACTGTAATATTATTGAGCCATGCTGACTGTAGTTGTCATGACTAACATCTTTAAATTGTAAATAACATCTCTGATAACTGTAAAAATAGTTTAGTGTAAGAATACAAGACGTCCCTGAATTCAGACTTTTGCCCTTGGTTTTAACATAAATATGTCATGACTAGGGATAATCTGAAAATTTGTATTACTGAAGTTAGTGTCACAAAATATGATAGAAGTGTAACGTTAGCTACCAGGCAGGCTATGTCTTAAGGCTGGTTGCCATCTGAAGAAGGAGCCGTTGATGGATGGCCATGACACATTTATGATCATTTGATTTTTGCAAAGGGAAAAGTGGTTTCTTTTTTAATAATTTTATATATAGTTCTTACATTAAATTTTACTACTGCTGCTACTTCTGGTCATGTGCCATCTTTCAGTTTGTATCTCCAACCTTACTCCTTCCTCCCATCAGTCGTGTTCCCTCGGGCACGCTACATGTCCTGCCCAACTCATTCTCCATGCTTTCAATTTTTCTACCAGGTTAGGCTGGAACTGCTCTTGGTTCTTCCTATCCCTCCTACCATTTTCATTCTGCACTGGTCCAAATTTTCACTAAAAAATCAGCAGTTTTCCTTCATTGCTTTTTGTTGTTCTGTCCCATAGAGCAACATTGGCATTCGTTTTTGTTGGCAGTGCTTGATATGATTTCATTGAAGGCATCAGTCACAGTACTACCTCAAGGCATAAATCAGGTACCTGATTTGTATTTGAAAAAAGAAATAATATTGACATATTACATTATTTCTCATATAACATATTTCCTGGCAAAACATGTCTCATATGGAAATGAAGATAAATTCCTAATTGTTTAAAATTTTAATGTATTGAATAGGTGATATAAACTAATTAGCATCCTACACTCTGGACAGTTCCATCATCACTGTCTTCAACTGAACTTTGCTAGCCTTCTGGTGCAGTTCTGACACCATTTTCCTTTTCCGATATTCAATCATGAATTTTTTGTAATTATTGTTGTTAACACCAGAAAGGAGCCTCCATGGCTCAGGCGGCAGTGCGCCGGCCTCTCACCGCTGGGTTCCATGGTTTAAATCCCGGTCACTCCTGGTGAAAGTTGTGCTGGACAAACTGGAGGCAGGGCAGGTTTTTCTCCGGGTACTCCGGTTTTCCCTGTCAACTTTCATTTCAGCAACACACTCCAATATCAATTCATTTCATTAATCATTGCCCCAGAGGAGTGCGACAGGCCTCGGCAGCCGGTACAATTCCCATCATCGCCGCTAGAAGGGGGCTTTATTCATTCCATTCCTGACGCGGTCAGATGACTGGAAACAGGCTGTGAATTTTCAACATCGGAATTATCATAGATAATATAGTGCCAGTGGATAGCAGATAGACGGTTGGTAATGGTGCATTTCTCTACCGGCTTGTGACAAAATCAACTTGTAGTGCTTCTACAATGTTTTCATTCAATCTCTAAAACCGAAGCAGGTGTTGTTCTTGTTATTTCTTTGCAGTTGCATGTGTTGGTGTCCTATGCTACACAAAACAAGTTATATATATTTAGTAGCCTTTTGCATAGCGTGAAAAATGTCAAACCAGAAAGGTAAAAGGAGGTAACACTTTTGTTGAGAGTGTATTCTCGGCTATAAACATGTGCAGAGTTCGTCTACAGTCAAGGCAATGTGCTAATCCGGTCAAATCTAATTCTGTGATAGGAATTTCCAACAAAGCTTGCTTCAAGACACTACCTACAGAAAAATCATTCATTGGAAAATTATGTGTGATTCTGCCAGTCATTTGAGTTAATATATAGAGATAAAATTATAATGTCTATAATAGCAGCAGAGACAACAGTACGTAGAATTTGTGAAGTGGAACTGACTGGTGTCTTGCCCATTTCAAGTAAAAAGTCTGGTAACCTTAGTTTAGTGGGAAGTGAAACCAATGACTTTAACTTGGAACTCGTTTAAAATCTAGAGCTGGCCAAAATCACAGTTTGTCAAATATTAACAGAAAATGAATGAATTACTAGACTCCTGAGTTACTCTCTTTCAGATAACCGAGAGTTTGAACTTTCCTTCTCTTTGTGACTGTGTTGGAGTAACAGCTACAGGCAGAGCCTTCATTATCACAAGACAAGACACTTTATGGCACTAATACATCAATGAGAAGCAGATCACAACCAAATAAACAGTCTTAGCATCTGACAGTCTCCTGTTCAGAGTACAGAGAACATAGTTCCTTTTATAACAAAAGAAGAAATACTGAAAAAAATACTTGAAAGAAGGAGAGACGTCTCAAAACATGGTGTGAAAGTGAGCATCTTACAAAATAAATTACAACACTGCAACAAAAACCAACAAAAAATTTGCCAGTTTCCAACTTAGCATACAAGTGATAACTAGGAAGTCAAAATGCCTTATGTTCTGATTAATACAAAGTCACAAGACAAAATGTTATTTCTAAAGACTTAAAAAAAAACCCACATTATTTCTCATATAACATATTTCCTGGCATATTCATCACCATGACATAATTGTTGCATTGCTTGACAGCATTATCACGTACAGTAGCTTCGTGCTGCAAGTAATGACAATGATTTTTAAGCGAATAATGTTGTGCTGCCATATATTCGGAAAATGTTTTTAAGTATCCAACAATACACATTACCAGGAAAGGCCAGTGTGTGCAATCAGCAATCAGGCCAAAGTTTTGCTACGACCAGTTATGACCTTGATGAAAGGGATGCAAAGCACTGGTGATACGTGGAATGGCACGCAATGTGGCAGTTAAAATCAAGAAGCGCAAAGGGGTTATTTTTGACAAGGGCTTCCGATGACGTTATCATTCAAAATCTTGCACGTCAGGGCGTTACCGATGTGCAGAGATTAAAGAGGTCTGTCGGTGATAAGCTGCTCGATACGGGCGCTTTCATCTCGATCTTTGACGCCCAGTCACTGCCTGAATGTATTAAAGTCGTGATGTACCGTTTAACTGTACACCCATATATTCCAGCACCAATGAAGTGTTATAACTGTCAAAAGTTTGGCCATACCCCACTGCGTTGTCATGGTTCGTTGACCTTGCTATGTGTGGAAAATGTGAGCATGCTGGTGTTGAGTGTACACCTCCGCCAATGTGCATCAATTGCACTGGCATGCATGCTCCGATATCCAAAGAATGCCCAACGTTCATGAAGGAGAAGAAGATCCAGGAGTTAAAAATACTGGATAAGCTTTCCTATCCAGATGCCCGGAGAAAGTTTAAAACTATGGCTGTTCGAGATCTCCATCTGGCCAGAATTTTCGAAACGCGCAGTGATGGCCATTGATATGCTGGAGTCTGTTGGCGACCACGTTTCTTCCATTACTACTGGAATTTTGGCTGATGCAGAGGAAACAATTCCTTCATCGTCCGGTATTTGTCGCCAGAAACTGGTCCCAGGGTGGATGGACGAAATTGCAGTGGCCATATGTGATTGCCGACGGGCTTTTAAGCACATGCTCAGTCATTACAAGTGTGGACAAAACTCCACCGTATTGTGGGAGTAAAAAATATGTCCTCAGTACCCGGAACCTCCATTAATGGAGATATAGTTACGATTCCTTCAATCACTGCAGACCACATTGCGTCACATTTTGCAGATACGTCTAGCTCTGGGAGATACGACTCTGCATTTCTTCCAATTAAGCGTGAAGCAGAGGCACACCAGCTCTCTTTTGCCTCTAGTGCTTCGCACCTACAACATACCTTTCACGGACTGCATTCGCGCTATGCAGACACAGCTCCTGGATTGGATAAAATCCACAGTTAAATGCTGAAGCATTTGAGTGACATATGTCTCAAGGATATCCTCGTCCTATTCAACAGAATATGGAGTGAGGGAGCGTTTCCATCTCAGTGACTTTAGGGAATTGTGGTACATACTAATTCCCAAGCCATGTAAAGATCCAAAACTTCTGGATAGTTATAGACCAATATGCCTTACAAATGGCCTTTGTAAGCTATTTGAAAGGATGCTTAATCGGCGTCTTGTGTGGGCCATCTCAGTGACTTTAGGGAATTGTGGTACATACTAATTCCCAAGCCATGTAAAGATCCAAAACTTCTGGATAGTTATAGACCAATATGCCTTACAAATGGCCTTTGTAAGCTATTTGAAAGGATGCTTAATCGGCGTCTTGTGTGGGCCATGGAAAAGGAGGGTCTCTTATCTAACTACCAGTGTTGGTTTCGCTCTCATCGGTCTGCCACTGATCGTCTAGTCAGACTGGAGAGCGCCATTCAGGAGGCCTTTCTCCAGAAGGAACATCTAGTCGCTGTGTTTTTTTACTTCGAGAAAGCTTACGACACTACCTGGCGATATGGGATTCCCTCCACACTACACCAGTGGGGATTTGGGGGAAATTTGCCAACGTTTATTGAGAACTTCATGTCCCTCCAGCTCTTTCGAGTACGAGTAGGGAATGCATTTTCTCAATATTACAGTCAGGAAAATGGAGTACCTCAGGGATCTGTACTAAGGGTCACGCTGTTCACAATCGCCATCAACGGCACAGTTGCTGCTGCTGGGCCCGCAGTCGTTCCATCGCTGTATGTAGACGACTTAGCTCTACATTACAGCTCCGGAAGGGTGGCGTTTGCTGAGAGAGAGCTACAGCAGGCTATTAACCGAGTCGACATGTCTTGCAACATTGTTTTCGATTTTCAGCGGTGAAAACCTAAGTTGTACACTTCTGTCGACGTCGGCTTGTGCATCCTGAACCTGCGCTCTGCTTGCGAAACAGTGTCTTACCAGTGGTCGACACCTGCAGATTCCTGGGTCTCCATTTTGATAAGAGAAGAGACTTAATATGCTTAAGTTTCTCAGCACACTTCATGGGGGGCTGACCATGCGGTGCTGCTACAATTTTACATGGCAACAGTCCTCTCCCGAATCGACTATGGAAGTGCGGCTTATGGCTCAGCATCAAAATCTATGCTGAGTCTTTTAAACATTATTTACCCTAGTGGAGTTAGGCTGGCAACGGGAGCTTTCCGTCCTAACCCCATTCCCAGCCTACTCACTGAAGTAGGAGTTCCACCTTTACGGATAAGGAGGCAGCAGTTACTCCTCACGTACGCTGCCAAAATTTGTAAAATGCTGCTACATCCAGGCTATCAATGCATTTTTCATATCCAATACCACCAGAGGAACCAAAACCGGCCGAATGCCACATGGCCGGTTGGGTTTTGAATTGATAGTCTGTCATGACTTGAATATAGATATTGGTGGTTGTCTTGAACAAACTTTTAGCGAGGTACCTCCATGGTTGGTTCCGCGACCGGATATACGTCTAGATCTACTCCGTGGACCCAAGGTGAACACAGATTCCTCCATTTATCGGATGTATTTCCAGGACTTCATTCACCAATATCCGGCCGCGAGACATATCTTCACGGATGGTTCTAAAATCGGAGATAATGTTGGTTGCTCTTTCGTCACCGATGATATGAGCATGAAGATCTCGCTTCCTAGTGTATGTAGTGGTGTATGCTGCAGAGCTTTACACCACCTTAGAAGCTCTGCAGTTTGCACAGGGTGATGAAAGAAGCCACTTTCTTATGTGTACCGATTCGTTAAGCTCTCCGCAGTCTATTGAAAACTGTTTCTCCAACACCCACTGGTGCAGCAGATTCATGACCTTCTAGCCAGGTTAAGTGATGCTGGCACCAGAATCACTTTCGCGTGGCTTCCAAGCCACGTTGGGATTGCGGGAAACGAAGTTGCGGATGAAGCTGCAAAGGAAGCGGTACTTTTACCTCCAAGACCTGTCAATTTACGTGCTAAGGATATTTGTTCTCAGCTACGTCGAACCATCTTGACGTCCTGTGAATCGGAGTGGCTAGCTATCCAAACTCCCAACAAGCTGAGATCAATAAAGAAGACAATTATCGTGTGGCGGTCCTCTTTCCGACCTTCACAGAGAGAGGCCATAGTACTGTGTAGGCTGAGGATAGGTCATTTACGATCTATGCACTCTTATCTCCTTAAGAGGGAAGACTCCCCAGTGTGTTCTTGTGGTGTCGACTTCACCGTGGCCCACATCCTCATAGAGTGCGCCGATCTCTCTGGCCTAAGACGGAACCTCGGCCTGCAGGAAACACTCGAACGCATACTGTAGAGCCGATGACGCAACTACTGCTGATCTAGTCATCCGCTTTATGTGCAACAGTGGATTAATCAAGTGAATATAAATTACAAGTGTACTGTTACTCAGGGAACGCAGGTTCCCTTTTGATTCGCAAGTAATTTTTTGGCCTAATTCAATAAATTTTTGTTTTATTGTGTACTGCATTTCCAAATTTCTTTGTTGAATAAATAATTTTGGTTTCAATTTATTTTCCACTAATTTATTCAGAGAGAACGATTAGCTCATTGTACTTCCTCTTAAAACAAAAATCACCACCAATGGCATGCTGGTTGTTTCCTTACCAGTGGTGCTAGAACAGTCAGCCAGTGCGTGTTATTCAAGTGGCAGCAAGGTGAGCTGATGAATGAATCTGGTAAGTTTCCACTATGTTATATTCCATTGTGCTTTCACAAATTTTAACTAGAATGATGTAAAAAAAATTGCCTGTACAAATTGGCAAGTCACTCACGTTAACTATCTTTCAGATTGGCAAGATGACTGCATCTGAAGAACATGATCTAAGTTTGATGACTTTTTCTTTATTGATAAGCTCTGATATGATTTATGGGTTTTAGTGTTTAGTTTTGTGGTCAATAGTAATACGTGCTTTTCAAATTTTGCACGTTTTCATTTTGACTCAAATTCTTTTTTGCATACTTTTCTTCTTTTTAAAATAAACTGGGCAAAAATAGGCAACGGTTATGCCAAGAAATACGGTAGGTCCATTGTAATCATTACTGAATCTAACATGCCGTTACCTTTCCTCATAACTTTGTCCCAAATTGGCAATTTCTATTATAATTTTGAAGCACATTTTTCCCATGAAGAACATTAATACTGAAAAACTTATAAGAGACGGACAACACACTCCTGATGAATATTACATAAAAACCTGGGGAGTTGGTCACAGCCACTGGGATAAAGAAAAAAAAAGTCATATTAAACTGTATTGACCAATTATCCTTAAATCAAAGTTAACATTCGATCAACAGTTGATGCTAATTATTACATAATGTTTTGTCCTATTTTAGGGGCTTCTTCAGTACATTACTTAGATAACATCTATCTACAAAATCAAAAGTAAGTTTGGTTTGTTTGTCATAAAAATCTACACACCTTCACTAAACGGTGCCGAGGCGCGTAAGGCACTTGGATGGGTCGTAGAGGAAGCAATATTGTCAAATTCAAATTTCAACTCTGTTGTAGGGGATAAAAAACAAAATTCATAAAAAAGAGAGAAAATATTGAAGTTGTCATAGAAAGACCGGACAGCTCAGTTTATGCCCCTCATTATGACAAACAATACTTGATTGAAGTCGCAGAGAGACTCCGAAAACAACATTTTAGACCATAATATCGCTATGCAATTGTAGCCTAGTGATCCCTGAACTTAAATACGAGGTTTCAAGAAATTCTGTGAAGCCATCTGCACAAACAAACGAAATTTGAACTGAACCTGTTTTTGAAATGTATGTACCCAATCCGAGATATAAACCAAGGGGTACGCCAATTTTTAGTGGGGTAAGTGAACAGCCTTCAGAGAAAAAGTGAAATATGTGTATATAGAGCCACGCTTTACTTGAAAGTTTCACTTGGACTCCCCCGTGTGGGTGAGAGCGATAGAATAACACCCACGGTAAGAGGGGCCCTCATCTGAGTCCTGGCATGGCTTCCACTTACTTGTGCCAGGCTCCTCACTTTCTTCTATCCTATCCGATCTCCCTTAGTCAACTCTTGTTCTTTTCGACCCTGATGGTGTTAGGTTTGCAAATCCTCGAGAGTCTTTCATTTTCATGCCCTTCGTGACCCTTTTCTTCCTTTGACTGATCATTTTTCCTCTCTGATTAGCATTAATAGAGGATGGTTGTACATCCTCTTAAAACAATCACCACCACGACACATCAGAAAACTGTGCCACTCCATCCATTCGCAATATCTGAATTCCAGAACTAAGATGGTAAATTTTTCATCCTTATTTATTAACTGGATAATGAGACTAAAATCTATTTTGTGAAACTTTCATACAAATAGGGTATTCTGTGTTAATTTATTATCATCGTATTATACTTGATACAAACTCGTAAATTTCTTGTGATGCGTTTTTAAAATGTATTCAATTTCACAGTCTCTTGTTTACGATGTGTATTTAGAATGATAGTTTATAATCAATTAAAGTGGTCTTGATAATTAGCCATATTTTTTAAACGTATCATTTAGAGATTTATTGTGGGAGCACATTGAACTTTTAGCTATGAGTGAGGGGTCACAATCTCATAAAAGTGAACCTCTGCTCTAGATCATTATTGTTGGCTTTCTGGAACGACGCCATGATCTCGTCGTCAGACAGCACCTCAACTGTAATCACGCAGGCTGAGTGGACCTCAAAACAGCACTCAGATCTGGGTAAAAATCCCTGACCTGGCTAGGAATCGAACCTGGGGCTTCAACCTAAGAGACAATATGTGGGGCTTGCTAAAAGTTTAAAGTGTACAGACAAAATTGAAATTAATTTATAGAGGTTAGTTAAGGTTTGATATGACTTCCTTTTCCTTTTATAGCAAAAAGAATTGTTCAGCAAGATTTAATACACCTTGTCATGTGGTCCTTCTGCAGTCCTAGAAAGATCTACTTCATGAGGCTATGATCAACTCCTTGCAACACATGACTTCATCTGTAAATCCCCTTCTTTCAACAGAAAACTCAGCTTTCTCTGCACTCTACAAAAAATCGGCTGCCAGAGTATTTCGTAAACCTAAAAAAATAATACATTTGTGTTAAAAGCGAATAAGCTATTTCACACTCGCACTCTTGTGATGCTGCTAACACTTAACTCATGTACACTCACTCAAACACTCCCACTTGTTTCCTTTTTTATAAGTTTTTCCTTTACTCTACAAAAACTTTGTCTTTGAGTTTCTTACACTGGCAGTTTGATAGGGCTGTGGGGACCGCGAACAATAAATGGCTCTCAACAGTGGTCAATTGCTTAAGAACTAGAAACTCCATAGAATAGGTGATATTTCATCGAACAAAAAACCCTCAAACTTTCTGATCGAGTTTAGATTAATAGGCAGGAACAGATCAGGCAAACATTGGTAGGATGTATTTCTCTTCACTAATGTTAAGAAATCGTGACGTTTAAAATGTTCAACACACGCCCAAAACTGTGAAGGGGTGGGGGGGGAGGGGTCACCACACACAGCAACATTGCTGTAAAGAAACTAAATCTAATGATCACAAATCCTGGAAACTGCAAGACTTGTATTCTTCGGTAAATGTTGTGGTGGATGCTGTTGAGAGAAGGCAGGAGGTCATTGAGGGATATCACCTTAGTGTTAAGAACCATTTATCTGAGCCACATTGTCACTGGGAAGAACCAAACGTGTGATATGTCATGAAAGAAAGTATCTTACTCTACAGAAGCGACTAAAGTTAACAGGAGGGGATGGGTATGCACACCAATCGACTGTAGAGCTATAGTGTTGCCAGGCCTGCTCAATTCTCACTTCAACCAGGTAGTAGCACAATGACAGGAGAGGAGGCAATAACCACCTGCACATCTCCTTATCAAACCCAGTTCTTCTACATCCATTTCTTTTCAGCCCCTGACAAGAAGCTGATTTCTACTTCGCAGCTTCATCACGACAGATATCTTGACAGATCTTCAGTGCTGTTTTCTCCTTCTAGTTTCCACACTTTTACCACTTATATTTGCCCTTCATGGCGCTTGCCTTTCTTTCGTCTATACTTTCATTTTTTGAAGTGTTGGACCCCTTCAATTTTTTCTGTCTGATTAGTATTAATAGAGGACGGTTGCCTAGTTGTACTTCCTCTTAACACACTTAAGATCGACCCCAGAGATCTCTGTATTATTGCGGCCAGCGGTTGTGGACGGGCCCTGGAAATCTCCGGTTTTACGTACTGGTTTAGTTTTCAGCTTGTTGCAATGTCTGTAAGCTAGAGTCTGAACTATTTGCCATCGTGTCATGAAGTAGTAAGATCACTGATGTCAGTAGCAATATTTTTTTCCACTTCTACGATCACTGTAACCATGAAACCAACCTATATACATAAGTGCCCACCTAGAGACAAATGCCGAGATGCTTGTATGACAACAAAGTATTTCAACATTTATATGCAGATTCATTAGCTGATGTGCCACATGGTTGACAAGCCTTGAGAATTCTCATATCCACTGACTGTAGGTGACGGACTACAAGAATTCTCGCTTTTATGCACCTCGTATTTCCTTGAACATTGTAGGCGAGATTACGAGTTCCAAACGGTGTAGTCATTGAATATAAACTATTGCTGCGTATTTCTTTCTTTAAACCTTCACGTAACTTATTTAAGAAAATAATGTTGGATATGTACAGCTACACCTAGAGCTCCAGTGCAGATGTCAACATAGCACGGCGCGTTCAGTTGCTGATGGATACCGATATTTGCGATTAATTATATGCAGACCTGTTATCACAGGTACCCAAGTAGCAGTCAATTGGATATTTCTAATTATTAATGGCTAACACTTAACAGGGGAGTAACTGTTAACAGAAATCCTTGCATATTTGAATACATGGAAGGCACAAACAGGGCATTCCTCCTACACTGTACTTAGAAAGACTATTAAATGGAGCCACAAACGGTATTGCTTTGAAAGGTATCACACCGTACAGACTACTAAGCTAGGTGATATCTTAAATACATTTTGAGTTACAGTAGTTTGAGTGCAGCTTGAACTATCCGGTCTACATGGGCTAGCAGCCTCCGTTCGAGACCCGGTCTCATTATGTTAAAACAATAATCACCACCACTTTGTCTCTTCCCTTGTCCTGTGTTTCCAGCTTTCTTCTTATTCTACACTTCCTAAATCAAGACTGAAGATTTGTCAAGATGGCCCCGTGTTAGTGTTGTTGGTTGCTTTCCTGATTGAGATGTAGAACTAGGAATGATGTGGAGATTGTCCTTTCGTGTTTTCATATTAGTCATTATCTTCTCTTCCTGTGCTCCCTCTTCCTACACTGTCACCGTATTCATCCTATTATGTTCCTGTCTTTATACATCTTATTAGAATATGTAGTGTTTATCCTATAACGTGTTCATATTCATGTTTCTATCTTTCTATATGCAACTTGATCTCGACCTTAAAAGTTTGAGGTGTTTTGCTCAAGTTGCAAGTAGCTTAAGATGGGAGCACAATTACCAACTGTAAATACCAAGACACTGCTCCGAGTGCTATTCACGTAACAAACTGGTAGAGACTGTCATTATGTTAAGTGTCTATTTTTTCCTACTTAAATCTATTAGTAGTAATAGAAACTGAAATAAGCAGATCAAAAGTATCCCAGTACCCCTTTGTACGTGTAAACTAGAGCCTAAATTCACTGACTGCCACTGCTGATGTAAAAGGCAGAATAGGTGGAGAAAAGGAACTTGAACACAGAATGGTTATTGGTTTTGTCAAACCAGTGTCATTTCCATCAACTGAACTGTCATGAACGTGAATGTGAAGGAGAAAGGTAAAAAAATGAAATGGCTTTTAGTGCTGGGAGTGTCCAAGGACATGTTTGGCTCGCCAGGTGCAGGTCTTTTGATTTGACGCCCGTAGGTGACCTGCGTGTCGTGATGAGGATGAAATGATGATGAAGACAACACATATACCCAGCCCCCGTGCCAGCGAAATTAACCACTGACTGTTAAAATTCCCGACCCTACCGGGAATCGAACCCGGGACTCCTGTGACCAAAGGCCAGCATGCTAACCATTCAGCTATGGAGCCGGACAAGGAGAAAGGTAACATCTGTGAATTCTGCTGTGAGCCGAGAAATACAGAAATTTAGATTCAAGGCTTAGGCACTGCAAACTATAAACTGCACATTTCGGCAGAGAATGCTATGTGCCACAATTGATGGTATAAAGAGCACCACCATCGTTTCATGGATGACTGGAGCCACGTGATTTGGCAGATTACAGTCAGATGGAAGGGTCTGAGTGTGCCCACAATTTGCAAGTGTTTTTCATGGAAAGGACTTGGTCTTCTTGTAATACTACAGAGCATATCAAAAACAGAAGGTTATAAGGACATTTTGACCAGCCGCTTGTGTTCTCCGGTAGAAGACTGCGTTTCAGCACGATAATGCTCCATGTCATGAAGCAGGTCTGTTCGAGGATAGTAAGGCTCCCCAGAACCCCAACCTCAATCCTATCGCAATGAAATAGACCCAGTGCCATTCCTCAGGAGATGTTCCGACACCTGCAGAGTTCAAGTTGTAATAAAGGCTGGTATCAAGTGGGTGTCTGGACACTTTGGATCAGATAGTGAATTTATTTATAAGTGGTAGGACTGGCAACACCGAGCTCGCAGTTAGGATTATTGGTTGCTGTTCATCCTGTTGTGGGCCATGTCCATGCTAGGGTCCATGTGGTGGATGGGAGGGATGTAGTAGCCCATGCTACTCATGGGCAAGCCCGCAGGGACGTAGGATGGCACGTGATACGAGCTCATCAGGGGGTTGTTGGGGGCCTGCCGGTCCACTATCGAGTCCTGGCTACTGTCTTGCTGGTGGAACATTTTAGCATTGGAGGGAGCACTGCCGATGTGCCCACTTCCGCCGTGGAACATGGCCGCCATTTTCCCCCCGGCGTGCGAGTTGTACATGTTGGCCATCTTCTGAACGTTGGTGTTGGCGCCGTACATGTGGTTCTGACTCGCTATCGAGCTGCTGTTGCTGTTGTCTCCGATGCTGTGGTTGCTCAGGTTGTACACGTTACCCAGAGACGCAGCCGACACTGCCGCCGACACCACCGCCGCTGCCGCCACGGAATTCGCGGTCGCTTGGTTCGTCGCCATCTTCATGGTCCCTGCTCCCCCGACGCCCATCGCCGGGTTGGGCTGGTAGCTTCGACTGGAGTTCCGTCCGGATGGGGCGTTGGGATCGTTGTCGTTCCGATGGCGGCGCTTCATGTGCTTGTTGTAGTTGGCCCAGTTGGTGAACTCTCGGCGACACTCAGCACAGCTGTACGGCCGTTCCCCTGTGTGTTGGCGGCGATGCACCTGTAGCAAAACGGAACATAGATTGCACAGCCTCTATGGTGAAAAGATATGTTACACAAATATTATAAAATAAGAAAGTGTCTGTGTTCGTGACAAGCTATGGTCAAGAATCGCCATTGCTGTTCAGACACTCCCGGCATTAAAAGCCATACGCCATTTCATTTAACAATGCTGTATAAAACATTTATCTGTGAAAGTGATTGAAACATTGATCTACAACAAAACCGAGACAAACATGGGTGATTTTTATGAAAGAAGTCAAAGAAAATGAATGGCTATCCATGGTGCTCTCTTGGCTTATGATGCATGAAATATTTATATAAAATAATATATACACAAGGTAACAAATGGATGTCAAGAAACTGCCTCAGGAGTGACTTCTGGAAGGTCTTGCAGGGAGTCAGAAAACAAACACTATTGAGCTTAGTCTAGGTGGTTTGGTTGTAGGGAGGTGACCTTGACCACTCCTCTCTCCAGGGCGTTGCTAATATTGATGTTCATTCCATGGCTGTTTTTCAAGTCTGCGAGGGAAACTATTTGGTGTCCTGATGAATGCTCTGGACCACACAGAGGTAGTGTGATACTGGTCAGTACTCGTAGCCACTTGCCTGAGGCTATCAGGAGTGCACGAGCCATAGCCCTCGACAGTACATTAACCCGGTGAGCGCTACGCCCGTCTATAGACGGTACACAAAAACTTTTAATTTTTTTAGTGTCCCGGTTCATTATCGGGTGCCAATTAAATATCTGGCATGTTCTGCCATCTGTTGCGCATTACGTAGACCTAATTGATCATGGCTAATAGCTTTGGGAAATAACTTACTATCTGCGTACTTTTTATTGATAGATTTGCGTACGGGTTTGAGTAAGGAGGGAGCAATTCCAAATCTGAATTGAATCGATAATATGATCGATCGATATGAATTTTGCTTAACCTTTGTTATCTTAAGCCAACAAGTGTGTCACACACACATTATATAACATTATATAACATTTCTCGATGCGAATCTTATTCCTAGAGTGAATTCTATAATTTGGCTTTGCTGTGCAAATAACAACAGTACTAGTACGTAAAGTGTACACCAGATGTCGCACAGCGATGCATAAGAGATTCATAGTTTGTGTTTCAAAGGTTGTCAGTACGAATCTCGAAGACTGCCGAGGTCGACCAATTCAGCACTAGGGTGTAAATCTATCCAGAAAAGGTGCGCAGATAGTACAGAGTTTTTTGTAGACATCTGTGGAATTCATCCGCGATTGAAACAAGCATGGCAGAACAACAAGCTAGTTGCTCCCGCAGCAATATTATTTTGGATCGAACAATCTTTCCGTTATTAACCACAGCGCAAAGTGATGATGAAGATGCTGATTTTAATGAATTGTTAAGCAATTTTGAAAGTGAGAGTGATGAAAATATTGTACCGAGCAAGTTGGCCGAGCGGTTAAGGGAGCGCAGCTGTGAGCTTGCATCCGGGAGATAGTGAGTTTGAACCCCAATGTTGGCAACCCTAAAGATGGTTTTCCATAGTTTCCCATTTTCACCCCAGGCAAATGCTGGGGCTGTACCTTAATTAAGGCCACAACCGCTTCCTTCTCACTCCTAGCGCTTTCCTATCCCATTGTTGCCATAAGACCTACCTGTGTCGGTGTGACGTAAAGCCAATTTCAGCAACAAAATATTGTAAGTGAGAAAGAAACAAAGCCTCCTTCTAAATGAAAGTAGAAAAACACAGTGAGTTCAAAAGCTACTTTATCACTATTTTCATGGTGAACGGATGACTTTTCTTGACCGCCGGGCTGAGTGGCTCAGATGGTTAAGGCGCTGGCCTTCTAACCCCAACTTGGCAGGTTCGATCCTGGCTCAGTCCGGTGGTATTTGAAGGTGCTCAAATACAACAGCCTCGTGTCGGTAGATTTACCGGCACGTAAAAGAACTCCTGCGGGACTAAATTCCGGCACCTCGGCGTCTCCGAAGACCGTAAAAGTAGTTAGTGGGACGTAAAGCAAATAGCATTATTATTATTACTTTTCTTGACCAGACTTTCAAGTAACTATGACAGACTCGGGGAGCCAAGTAGTGTTTGATGACAACCCCAAAATCATTGATTTTTTCAAAACTTTTCTACCAGTGGAGTTGGTGCAGCTGGTTGTTGATGAAACAAATTGGTATCACAAACAACTGGTGGAAAACATAGAGCTGTCACTTCTTTCCAGGTTTAGAAAGTATTTTAAAATACTAACTTATGTACTTGTAAGGAGTTACATGTATTAGTTGCCTAAAGATTTTAGGAAATAATTTTATTTTGGGCTCTTTATTTTGCATAATGATGTACGCGTGGGCACACGAAGTGTAATTTTGTTTTCCCTCAAAAAAATATTGAACATAAGTGTGGATTTTCCATTTGCATTTAGATTTATAAAGAATCAACATTTATAAACATTTTAAGCTAATCTTCTCACTGATAAGTTAAAAATTGAGGCTTCTACAAATTTTTTACATACAAATGAAAAAATTCAGCACTGAGGTACGAAACAGCTAACTGGTAACTCAGCACTTAAAAGGTTAGGGCTAAAGCTGTTGTAATAAGACTGGGAGCTGGTGCTAATACACTAAGGGCCTGTACTACGACAGCCAGATAAAAGTGCGGTATAAATTTATTTGGCAGTTTGCACATTTATCTGGAAGTTTGGTTGAAAACGCGTACTACGACTTTTGTTTATGTGCAACCTGGGGGAATATTCTTGAGGTTAGCTATGCCGAAGTGGTAGAGGCAGTTAACGCTCTTATATGGGGCTTCGCTCCTATCGGGGACGCTACTGTAAGAATCAAGATGGCTCTACATCTGCATGATGCTGTACGAAATTAAGTTCTTACAGTGTAATCTATGTATATATTTATAAAGTATGCCATGCTTCCTGTCCAGCTATCACCAAATTCTGAAAGATTTCCCAAGCTAGCAAGCTGTTGCTACTGATTATATGACTTGCACACAAGCAAGATAACAACGACCTTCACGGGTAGCTGTGGTCGTTAGGGCAACATTGTTTACTGCAATGCAGTTTTTCGTGGGTTAGAGTCCCAATAGTCGAACATTTTTTTACCTTCTAAATGTTAGTCGGTAGGGTACTAGAGGTGATAGTACACATTTCCTAATCAATAGAATGCGTGTCAAAAGTGTGGGTTCTATTCCAAATCTATCCGCGACGCACATATGGAGTAAAGGTATACGACGTTGTTCATGGCGATTCGTCCATCGAATGAGGATGTTAAGGAGGTTACGGTATATTTCTTTGACTTCATAACAACATGCTACTAAGTATGTACACTAAAGTGAAATAAATGCTTGCCAGTTACGGTACTATTATGACATTGTATTGAAAAGAAAGAAACTAACTACTTACCGTATTCAGTGAGCAAACAATAAATTAAATCAATAATAAAATTAATGATCCTACGCTGCATCAGTAGAATTAATTATTCTAGTAATACAATTTCAAAAGGAATAGAGCTAAACAAACGAAAACACCAGGGAACACGTATACCACCGCGCTGAATTTCACTATATTTTCAGTAACCTTATTACCAACTCAATAAACATGTTACTACATCTTCCGCATTACAATACCGTTGTTAAAATCCGTTGGTAGTACGCAAGAAAATATTTAACTTCTAGTTTGCAAAAGTGCAGCCTACGTATCTGGCAGTCATTGTACAGGCCCTAAGAACAACATTTTACTTTAGCAGATATTTTCCCTAGGTGGTAGCAGTAGGATAGTGTCACACCTAGATACTCTGGAGTGCTGCTGTACCTGAACAGAACACTGGACTAGTAAATGTACTGTTTATTGCTTAGTAGATTTGAGTGGAGATGCCATTTTCTGAAGGAGTCATCTAGCTTCTTGAGATCCTGTGAGAGAATCACTCCTGATTAACTGAAGTCTGTTCTTTGGACTATTGAACTGTTATCATCAGCATACATGGATTTTCGCGAGACAGTTCCAAGCGTGTCACGAATGTACAAAGCTGAACAAAGTGACTGTCATATCTGATCCATCTGGCAGCCCACTGTCCAGCCTATGGAATCTGCGAATGTGTACTGATTTGGTGGTTTAACTACAGTAGAACTCCGCTATAGCGAGTACGGCATATAACGAGAACTCCGTTATAGCAACGACTTCTTTCTGTCCCTTCAAAATTCCTATATTAAACTGTGTATCGTCCTTCGGTTACAGCGAGAACCCTATCAGTGGCCCATCCGTTATTACGAGCGATTAAGCGCGCGCGATTTTTTCCGTTACCGATATTTATTTACCCCAGCGATGATACTGCATGCGATCGATTACCTTCGGCATAGTTTCCTCGCTATGTGTACTAGCGATTTCTCTCGTCGACATTCGAAGGCGATGTCTGAGTCGATTAGTAATATCCGTCGACAGCTGTTCCGTAAAGAAAATTCGAAATGAAAGAGAACATATTTTCGTAATAAATGCGTAAATAACGTGTCCGATAACGGTTGTTAACTCGTTAAAAATGAAGGCTGACTAAACGACCGTTTAATTTTAAGGCTAAATACTGCAATTAAGTAAGAATGGGATACACCTCGAGATATGGCAGAGTGCTTAATTGATTTCATAGGTTAGTTTGTATTTTGTCGCGTCTGGTTAAATTACGGAAAGGCTATTATGAAAATGTATAACGAGAAAGATATAATTTCTCTACCGGCGCTTGAAGTGTGTTTTCATCATACGTATAGTACGCTAAAGTGAGGATACGTGACGCTGTTTGAATAAGAAAACTGAAACGTTTGCAACAAAATCAATCAATCAATCAATCAATACTGATCTGCATTTAGGGCAGTCGCCCAGGTGGCAGATTCCCTATCTGTTGCTTTCCTAGCCTTTTCCTAAATGATTTCAAAGAAATAGGAAATTTATTGAACATCTCCCTGGGTAAGTTATTCCAATTCCTAACTCCCCTTCCTATAAATGAATATTTGCCCCAGTTTGTCCTCTTGAATTCCAACTTTATCTTCCCACACATCTCCAACTATGTTGGTACTTATATCAGCTTTCCTTACGTTGTTGGGACCAACGTGAAACACTACCACCTTCTCCTTCCCCTCCTCCCTCTCTTCTACTTTCCTCAACATCTGCCTCAACCTAATTCCTGGATAACATTCTACCCTGGTTCCCTTTCCTCCACACACTTTCCCCACGTGTCTAACGATGGAATCCCCCATGACCAGAGCCTCAACCCTACCCTCCTTATTTGATCCCCTCCCCTCTTGGTCAGCCCTATCTTTCCTGATAGCTGCAGAAGCTACTTCCTCCTCCCTTTTCTCCTTCCCATGACCCTGTTCCACCTGTCTTTTCCTATCCTCTACTCTACATTTCCCTTTCCTACCTTTTCCCTTCCTCCTACTTCCACACATCTCAGCAACAGTTCCCTGTCCCTCATCTTCCCTCTGTTGTTCTACCTGGAGTGACTCATACCGATTTCGCACAGACACCTGTCCTGAATTCTGATCCTGAATAGAGCCCTTAGCCTGCAACCTCCTTCCCCTTAGAACATTAGACCACCTGTCTTCTGCAACTCCTCCTTTTCCTTCCCCTCCCTCGTATACACCTACTGTAACCTGTACATTGTTTGAGGGAGTCCTATCTTCCTTCCTGTCTTCTGTGAGATTCCTAATTATCTCCCTCAAACTTTCCAATTCCTCCCTCATACCCCTCAATGCCTCGCCACACCCACAGTAAGTACACTCGCGCTCCTTAGCCATTCTTTACGGAAAAAAATGAAATTAAAAATAAAATAACTTATTTGCAAAAAATAAATGAACGTAGGGATATATTGTCTGGGATAGTACACAATACGATCGATCATCTTCGGTACGGTATAGTTTTCTCACTTTGTGCATTTGCGAGTTCTCTCGTTAACATTCAAAGGCGATGGAGTTGATTAGTAATACCCATCGACTGCTGTTCTCTAAAGAAAATTCTAAATGAAAGAGTAAATGCGTAAATAATGTGGCCGATAGCAGTTGTTAACTCGTAAAAATAAAGACTGAATAAACGATATCTTAATTTTAGTGTTATATACGGAAATTACGTGAGAATGTCATACACCTCAAGATATGGTAGAGTACATCACTGATTTCAGAGGATATTTCATATCTTCTCGCGTCTAGTTACGGCTATTTACATGTAAATTTTTCGCGAGGAGGTTATTTCTCTACATGCGTTTCAAATCTGTTTTCATGATAGGCTACATACACGGTTAGGTTAGGTTAGGTGACGCTGTTTGAAGAAGAAAGCTGAGGTATTTGCCACAGAAATCTCTGGAGTGATACCGTATTTCTCTGAATCCAAGACTTTTTTTCCTCAGAACCTCATGTGAAAACTCAAGGGTTGTTGCATTCGCGGCCTAACAGGAAGTTAATGGATACCACTGGCAACTACCGCGGTAAACACGCTGCTTCTTTTCACACACGCACAGAACTCATTGACAATAAACGACCGCCTCTTTACTACACATCGCTACCGGTTGTACAGTGCCTGTGTGTTTCTCAAATCTGCAGAATGGCATCAAAACATGCGACCCTTCGAATTCTTAGAAAAACCATATCTACTCAATGGCAGAGTCATAACGTGTCTACTGTACTTGACGCTTAGTAAAAATAAGGTTTATAGAGAGCAGGAATATTTTCGTGATGGATAGTCGTATTGTAAAGATACGTGGAAAAGGTATTGCCGGCAAATTTTCAACAGGTTCTAGTCGATATTATGGTGCCAATTTTAAGTTAGTGTTTATTAAACACTCGGAAATGTAGAACAATTGTGCAGCCGCAAGAAAATACGGCAAAGGCCTAACTAAAGCCAATATTTGGAGTTAGCGTGAAGATAAAGAGCCAAAAAAATGCGTACTGTACAAAAATGCATTCAGTGGTCCGCAACAAGGACACTTTAAAGAAGTCGATGATGAAATTGTGAGGTATGAGCACGAAAAACGCAAGGGCGTTTGGCCATACCGTGGCGCAATAAACTCGTCCGTTGACTTTCAACGTTCGCGATTAGGCCTATACATCGCTAGCCGTTGAATGTGGCCGGACCCGACAAGTGAGACGTGCGTGTAGCGGTAGCCGGTTATATCTGACACTGCGTAAAAGTAACAGTTTTATAGACAGCAAGAATAATTTCCCGACGGATCGTTGTATTGTAGAGACGCATGGAATAGGTATTGCCGGAAAATTTTCAACGAGTTTGCTTCGATATTATGATGCCAATGTTAAGTTAATGGTCCTTTAACCCGCGGAAATAAAGATAATTTTGCAGCCGCAGAAAAAAAAAAGAAAAAAAAAGAAAAGAAATAGGGCGTGACGCAAGTCAATGTTCGGCATCTAAAAATAGTCTAAAAATGCGTAGGCCTGTATGATTTTACAAACTTCTTTTTGAGCCTGATTTAAATTTTTTGAAGGAAAAAGTGGGGTTCATCTTGGATTCGGAGAAATACGGAACTATGTTTCTTTTTTCAGAATGAAATTAAACATACATTTTCACGTAGTATCGGATTACGAAAAATAACAAACAAGTAAGCCGTAGTGTGGATATCATCTGCGGAAATGCAAGTTTTGAACAAACGGATTGCCGTTTCGTACTGATTTTAAAGTGCATGAAGGGTTTTCCGACTTTTATACAAAAATCGGATATAACAACAATCCGTTATAGCAAGTAAATTTTTCGCTGTTGTGAATTCTCGCTATAACGGACTTCTACTGTATATATATATATATATATATATATATTCTCTAAAAATATAATGCAGTTAATTTTACATGGGAGGTAAGTAGCCTTCTCTTTGGTGCTCATCAGACTTCATTCAAGTAGTCAGAGACTGACTGCAATGTCTGGGAATAACAGGTCAAAGGAATTTCAAGAGATTCTCTGCATCTTATACTTGTAAGATACTACTGAATTGTTATCCTGGACGTCTATAGTCACCTTATCTGTAAAACAGGAACTATTCATTTTGAAATAAAAATACCATATTAGAACTCTCATATTTAAAAAAAAAAATTAAGTTTAAGGATGATGTAATGCTGCCTGGGTGTAGAATGGAAACTGTAGTTGTTGCCAAGCTAAGAATAGGTTTAAGCTTTCAGCCACCTCAGGTTATGTTCCTTGAATAAACTGCTAAGTAGCAAACTTTGAAATGACACATAGAAGGGCTATAGCAATTTCAGAAAAAATGAGAAAATTAGGACTGGAATGAATGAAAAAGTACCGGGCAGATCGCAAGAAGTGAACAGTATAACCTTCAAAGAGAAAGTGAACACGGAATGATTCAAGTGGTGCAATGTGCCAATTAAGTTAATAATAACAACAACAATAGAAGGAAAATTAATACAAAAATATGAGATATCGAAAAGAGTAGATATACTTAACCCATTCACTGCCAAACCCGTATATATACGTTATTGAATGCCATGCCTCGTCCGCCAAATCCGTATATATACATTTTGGTGCGGTGTGTACTTCACCGATCTCACAAATGAACGCGATATAGCGTCAAGCTTTGAGATTTCATGGAAATGTTCAAAGGAGTTCTGTACGGCAGATATACCACTCCGTTTCGCGTGTTTTGAAAGTGATCTGGTGTTATTTCAGCTTCGTTGGAGTTTAACATCTTTCACGCTAACATGTAGCCATCATGGCGTCTTGAACTATAAATTCATCTCTTGTTGACGAAGAAATTGAATGTTTCGTCATAAATAGTGCTTCTGGAGAGCTATATTTTGATAATGAAGATGGAAAATATCTTAAGTGTCGATACTGAACTACAAGAAAGTGCGAGACAAAGTAGTAATGATGAATCTCACGTGGAATTGTCACCCCTTCCTCAGATAAATTATTTTTTTCACCAATTGTAAATGATTTTGATAATACCAATTCTTGGATCAATTTTATATTATATTTCAGTAATAGTATCACCGAGCAGAGTAGCCGCGTGTATTAACATGCTACGTCTATGGAGCCAAGCTCTGCACTCGGTAGGCAAGTGGGTTCGAACCCCACCGTCAGCTGTGCAGAGAATGGTTTTTTTTTTCCCCCCCCCCCTCACTCTCAAACGAATGCTGGGACAGTTCCTATTCATAAGCCACAACAGATTCCTTCCACTTCCTTACCCAGTTTCATTCACCATCATTCATTTCATATTCATTATCTTCTCAACTGAGGTTTGCTTCAGGAAGGGCATACGGCCGTAAAAATATGGTGTAAAATAAAATCTCACTTCATCGCCGACCCCGTATTGGGCTGTGGGGCTAAGGGGACGATATGCATTCCATTAATTGTATCAGTAAACATGTATCTGTAAAAGTGCTTCTTCCTTAAAAAACCCTGGCCTAGAGGGTTCGTCTGATCATCAAAACTCGGCAGTGAAAAGGTTAAACTGCAAGAAGGAATAGACAGAGCAAATGTACAGTAGTTTAGATACATAATGCGAATGTGAACCGAGAGGATTCTGAAGAAAACCTTCGAGAAAATTATCACTGGAAAGAGAAGTAGAGGTTGAATCTAATGAGATGGGACTACGTAGAGGAAAGGAGTAAACAGCAAACAGCATGGTGGTCAAAAACAGAATAAAATGGAGGGTTTTGGTACAGTACCTTAACAGTGTGCGAGTCTGGAAATCAGAACATATGAAGAAGGAATTGAGAAACATCTCATTTTTTCTCACTTCACTGCTAAATGTTACTCACAGTGAGGATGCCTTTGAAGCGGAAGTTCTTGCCGCAGAACTCACAGGTGTAGGGCATGGCACCCGTGTGGATACGGTTGTGCTCCCTGAGAGCTCCGCGCTCTCGGAATTGCTTGCCGCACACGTCGCACTGATGAGGCTTGATGCCTGTGTGTAACGTGGCGTGCTTCCCCAGCAGCCGAGCCGTCTTGAAACTGAACAGAGAAATGTTCACAAATAAATATGACATGCCAGGCGTACTTAAGGTCTGTCTGAAAATGTAGGCAAATTATTTACTGCAATGTTTACTGAGCTGACAGCAAGACAGACATATACAGTGAAATTTTCATACAACGATTATCATTGATACAATGGAAATCATACATACGTCTTGATAGACTGTTTTGCGTATCAGTGCTCAATTTGCAAGCTGTGGACAATCGGTAACGAAAACTCACAGTAGCATCCCTAAACAAGTGATAGAAGTTTATATGTACAATCGGCCACACAAAAATTGGCCGTCGCAGAAGATGACTTTCTTTCAAAATCCTCTTGTTTGAAATAGGATGAACATATTGTGCAGGTAGTAGGATTGCATGAATTATCTCTTTGGCCACTGGCTACCCACAGTTTACAAATATCCTTGCGTTTCAAGAAAGTATGAAATTCATTATTTATTTGCTCAGCCATTTTTTGTGTGGTAGTGTACATGGCACACTTCTCATTTCTGACAGAAAGAAGAGTTCCCAACAACAGAGCTAACAGAAAAATACCAACTTCCAGATTTCTGAATTTAGGAGTACTGTAAGAACTTTGAAGAAAATAATACTTGCACCCCAACTTTTCACTGCCAAATTTTGCAAAATTATGCAAGGATTATTAAAGTACACACAGTAATATTTCGGGTATGAGTCTCAGGCCTTAGTGTCCATGTCTCACAGAAACTAAATATATGATATGATACTATACAAGCAGTAAAATTCACAAGTCCAGAACAATAAGACCATAGAAGAGATAAAGAAACAGACCCTTTCCCGCAGACGGCGCAGTGATGAGGCTTCTCTCCGCTGTGGGTCAGGATGTGATAGTCGAGGCTGCCCTTGGCGATGAAGCTCTTGCCGCACACGTCGCAGATGAAGTTCCGTTCTCCCGTGTGGATCTTGCGGTGCGTCTCCAACGTGTGCTTCGTGGCAAAGTCCTTGTGGCAGATGTCACACGGGAACTTGGGCTTCACCTGGTCTGGCAAATGGCACTTGCTGTGAAGGTACAAGGAGCTGAACTGCTTGAAGGCTTTACCGCACTGCGGGCAGACGTGGGGCCGAGCGTCCGTGTGGACGGTGCTGTGCGACTGGAGGACCGTCTTCTGGGAGAAGCACTTCCCACACTCCTCGCATCTGGACAACCAAAACTAATGTGAGAACTGGTGCGGGGTTAGCAGAAGCTGTGTGGCAATGTATAAATAATACAACTGTTGTCTTGTTATCTCAACAAATTATGTCTCTTGGATATGTGTAGCATACAACTTGAAATGTGGGATTTGGACAATAACAATAACTAGGCATTTTCTAAACAGCTTTGCGTTTGAATAGTAGGCCTCTTCTGGACGCACTGAAATAAAGTTACTTTACTACACGTGTGATTACTTGTGTGCCATGAACATTTTCCACAAGCATCATTTAAAACACTGCTATCTTTCTACTCCTGCAAAAAAATCTACTTTTAAGTACGAGTTGCAGACATCCCTATTTTACAAGGAGAGTGAGGTCCAGAGTACAGCAAGTACATGAACAAAACGAGATGAGGGTAAATTCAGGTGGCCAAGGTCAAATTTCTTAGAGGTATCGTAGGGACGGAGAGAAAAGATAGAATCAGAAATGAAGTGATTAGAAAGAGGACTGGAGTTTCGAAACTTAGAGGACTGGATAGAAACGAGCAAGCTGAAATAGTATGGGGGAAGACCAAGCTCCAAAAAAATATTAAAAGAGAAACCAACAGGAAAGAGACCACAAGGCAGGCCTCAAAAGAGGTTGGTGAATACAATGAAGAAGAATATAGAAGACGGGAGGAAAGAAGAAATACTGGAAGATGGAAAGAGTGGTAGACAGACAGGCAATGACGCAGGTCCCATATTCATGACCCGATCCAAGGAAGAACTGCAACACACCTCAGGTAAGTGGTTTATAAGGCTTAACAATACCATATGACTCTTTGCACATTTGGAGTAAACACAACAAAATTAATTAAAACTCAACCAAAAAGAATTCTCACTTCTCTGCCATGGTAGCAGTCAAAATCGGCGAGGAGATATCCTAAAAGACATGGAAACAAAATGAGGCCATACTATTAGTCTTATTATCAGCAAAAAAAATACAGTAGAGGTCAGTTATAGCGAGAATTCATAACAGCAGAAAATTTACTTGCTGTAGTGGATTATCGTTTTTGTAAAAGTCTGGAAAAATCCCACACATTAAAATCGGTATGAAACGGCAATCAGTTTGTTCAAAACTTGTGTTTTCGCGGATAATTTCCACACTATGGCTTACCTGATTGTTATTTTTCGAAATCCAATACTACGTGAAAGTGTATGTTTAAATTCATTCTGAAAAAGTTGTAGAACCATATTTCTCCAAATTCAAGACGACCTCCACATTCTCTTTCAAAAAATTTAAATCAGGCTTAAAAAGTGCTTTGTAAAATCATATGGAATGCCTTTCTTGTATAGTACGCATTTTATACTATTTTTAAACGCCGAACATTGGCTTTAATTATGCCATATTTTTTGCGGCTGTACAATTATTCTTTACTTCCGCGGATTTAATAACCCTAGACTTAAAATTGACGTCATGATATTGAAGAGAACCCATTGAAAATTTACCAGCAAAACCTATTCCACACGCCTCTACAATTTGACGATCCACCAGGAAAATATTCTTGTTTACTATAAAACTGTTACTTTCACTCAGCATCAGTTATAACTGGCTGCATTTACACGCACGTCTCGCTTGCTGGGTTTGGCCAACTTCAGCGGCAAGCGATGTATTGGCCAAATTGCGGACGTTGAAGGACAACGAATGAGTTTATTGAGCCGCGGTATGGCCATTCTGCCTTTACATTTTTCGTACACATACCTCACAATTTCATCTTCGACTTCTTTTAAGCGTCCTTGTTGCGGGCCACTGAATGTATTTTTTTGTACAGTAGGCTACGCATTTTTAAGCTATCTTTGTCTTCACGCTAACGCCAAATATTGGCTTTAGTTAGGCCTATGACGTATTTTCTTGCAGCTGCACAATTATTCTTCATTTCCGAGTGTTTAATAACCATGAACTTAAAATTGGCATCAAAATATCGACGAGAACCTGTAGAAGATTTGCCGGCAATACCTGTTCCACGTATCTTTACAATACGACGATCCATCACGAATGTACTCCTGTTGTCTACAAAACTTAATTTTACTAAGCGTGAGGTACTCTGCTGCTGAGTAGCCGCGGCCTTTCTAAGAATTCGAAGGCTCTTTTTTGCCATTCTTCAGATTTGAGAAATGTTTTTGTAGAGTCTAACAGAACGTAATTCTCTCTTCACTATTTCTCGAAATCCAGTGACGTTACACATAGGCACTGTACAACCGGTTGCCGCGGCTAGCGATGTATAATAAAGAGGCAGTCATTTATTGTCAACGAGTTTTTGTGTGTGCTCGCGCGCGGGAGTGATAAGAAGCAGCGTGGTTACTGCGGTAGTTGCCAGTGGTGTTGATTACTGTTAGGCCGCAAATGCAAGATGACCCTTGCTTTTTCACATGAGATTCTGAGAATAAACCGTCGTCTTGGATTCAGAGAAATATGGTATCACTCCAGAGGCTTCTGTGGGGAACATTTCAGTATTCTTCTTTACACGGTGTCACCTAACCATATATGTATCATGAAAAAATATTTCCAACGCCGAATGTAGAGAAATGAAAACCTCCTCGCTAAAATTTTACATGGGTATAGCCTTTCTGAAATTTAACTAGATGCAAGAAAATACGTTATATACGCATTTATTATGAAAACGTGTTACTCCTTCTTTTCGAATTTTCATTAGAGAACAGCAGTCGACGGGTATTACTAATCGACTCCAACATCGTCTTTGAATGTCGATGATGCATATAGCACGAAAACTATACCATGCCTAAGATGATCGATCGCATTTTGCGGCAAACGTTTCAGTTTTCTTGTTCAAACAGCATCACCTATCCTAACCTAACTGTACTATACGTATGATGAAAACATACTTCAAGCGCCAGTAGCTATAAATTTACATGATAATAGGCTTTCCATAATTTTACAGACGAGTGAAAATACAAACTAATCTCTGAAAGCAGTGATGCCCTGTGCCATATCTTGAGGTGCGTCCCATCCTTACTTCATTGCAGTATTTAGCATTAAAATTACCGGCAAGCGATCGCTTATTCAGCATTTATTTTTAATGAGTTAACTAATATCAGACACGTTATTTACGCATCTGTTACGAAAGAAAGTTCTCTTTCATTTCAAATTTTCTTTACGGAACAGCAGTCGACGGGTATTACTAATCGACTCCGACATCACCTTCGAATTTACAAGTAACTATTCTCATAACACCGTTATAATACTAGAAGTCGAAAACCCAGTCAAGCTAGCGCTGCTGTAACAACCTGACGTACTTAATACGCTCCGTACGAAAAATCCTGAACATTTCTTCCAACAAATGTTTCAACGGAATTATAACATCAACTTGACTATCTTTTAGATCCATTCGACTACCACATAATTTCCGAACTCCGCTAGCTTTGACATAAGTTTTATCATAAGCAACGCCTCTACAGAAGTTCCATTTTCTTCTCGACTTTCAGATATCCCAAACATATACATTTTAACTTGTTTATTACATTCACACTTCCGTTTTAAATAACTGACAGTGATTTTACCACCTTGGATTCAACTTGGAAATTGAAGAAACATCCCCCTTTGATGATTGTGTTTACACTCAAGGCCATCACAGTCTTAATGATATTATAAAAATATGGATCCATTTTAGTTTTAAACTCTCAAAATTTCATGTTTAATCACGTTTTAATTTTCAAAACTGTTAATTCACTCTCTTTTAACATACTTTGGTGCATTATCGTTGTTTTAGATGTTATTGTATAATGTTTTACGAAATCGTTTTTCAACATTTTAACCTATAATTTATAAGTATATGTATTATTTTTAAGATTGATATAGGCTGATGATGCCCGTAAGGAGGGTGAAACATGTACCTTTGACTTTTATGTATTATGTATAAAAAAATATTTGACCATATGAAATAGTGGATCATATTGTATTGTATTGTATTGAACAGGTGGACTTATAATATTGTAATAATACTTGAGACAATCACCTTCAATGTCGAGAAGAGAACTCGCTAGTGGACATAGCAAGGAAACGATACCGAAGGTGATCGATCGCATGCAACATAATCGCTGGGGTGCATAAATATCGGGAACGGAAAAAATAGTGTGCGCTTAATCGCTCGTAATAACGGATGCGTCAGTGATAGGACTCTCGCTGTAACCGAAGGGTAATACATGGTTTAATATAGAAATTTTGAAGGGACAGACAAAAACTGACGTTATAACGGGGTTCTCGTTATATGCCGCCGTACTCGCTATAGCAGACTTCTACTGTATTAATTCTTACAACCTGAAAATCTGAGATCCTCCAAATAATGATGCATGTGTGTATTTCTCTAAGCATAACTGTCACATTCCACGAGATATCCGGGAAAGTAGGAAAATGAATTTCACTTAGGGTGGCAGTCAAGAGTATCACAGCATGAAAGTCGTAGAAGGAAGTATGGCTTTTACTCATCTCACCTGTAAATAAGGTATTACAAGCACAGAACAGTCGAGAACGTTGCCATTTCTGAATAAAGCAAAAGCAAGTGACATAAAATTCTGAACAGGAACTAAAAAGTACAGTGAGGGTACTTGAATCTAGCCGCATCGTAGTTTTACTATGAGCGACTGAACAGCTATCTGCTGAGTTCGAAGTATGGGAGGTGCACACACATCTGTCGTGGTCTTGCATTCAACGCAAGCTTGTTTGAGAGTTGTGTGCTGTGTATTATTATTCCCAGATGTAAAAGTTCCTGGTGGTACAACAATGTATGTTCTTTATAGTAAATTACCGCGTAGAGAACCGACCAAATAAAAATCAGATGATGCTGTCATTGTTTGGATAATTAAGAAAAACCCTCACAATCCCTCTCATAACAAGCATGGATTCCTTATCGCTCTACGTTGAAAGCTACTAAATTGTTAAAGTTACATTCAGCATCTCCTTTCATAACATCAGTAAGCAACAAACTTGTTAAATTGCGGAGTGATACTTTTCTACGGTTACATTACTGCCACTGAACTTTGTCGATGACTGCAGTGTTGCCAATAATATAAAGGACATTCAAACTAGTCCTTGGTGCAAATGCTCTCACTATATAAAATCTACAAAGTTTGTTTTGCCCTTTGGCATGTGAGGTCACAATTTATGCAAGAAGAAAATTTTCTGCATGTATGAAACCTACTAATATTTTGTCATTGAAGAAACCAAACCTCATAAGTGAAAATGCTTTTCTTATCCCTAGTCGCACCGAGCCACATATGGATATGCAGTCCATCAGAACAATTTTTTATGTGTTCACTTTCCTATGCTTACGTGTAAAGGAAAATTAACCTTAGCGTACCGTACTGTAGGAACGTACACACTCCTACAGTATATTGTATTTAACACAACGAACATTGTTCTGATGGACTGCATATCCACAAATAATGGCTGGGAAACATGACCAGTCTTAAGGAACATTAGGGATAGGAAGAGCACTGTGACATATGACGATTTGTTCCTCCTTCATACAATACCTAAACTTCTTGGGATTCCGATGGAGCTTGACGTGGCGTGCGAAACTGCGGTATCGCGTATACACTTTGGAACACTGAACACACTTAAAGTTCGGCAGCTGGTCGTGCACTGTGTGGTGGTGAGCTCGCAGTTCCTGTAAGGTAGGCAACACTAAAGTACAGTCTGTGCACTGCCACGGATAGCCCTCGAGAACAGCCTTCGGCCGAGGGGGTTTCACTTCACCTGGCTTTCCCGCTTCCTTTTTTTTCCGTCCCAATCGCTTTTTGTCCTGCTTGTCTTCAGCATCCGGGGCAGGCACTCCATTCTCCTCTGAGCTCGCCTTGACGGGGTCCTCCTTTATCTCAATCTTCACAGCGTCCTTGTCGTCCTCCTCCGTTTCTTCCTCGTCATCGTCATCTTCGTCATCGTCCTCTACTACAAGCTCCATCTTCGTCTCCATCATCTTCAGCTTCTCGTTCTGTTTCACCTTCTCCTCCTTCTCGGCTTTTTCTCGAGCCTTCTTCTCTGCCCTGGCTCTTGCCGCCTTCTCCTTTAGCTCCAGACGCTGTTTGAGCGGCATGTGCTCCTTGGACAGCCTCTCCCTAGCAGGCACTCGTGTCCGCGGCGTAGCACGCTCCTTTGCGGGAGCCTTTTCCTTGACACCCTGTGCGGCTGCTCGTTTGATGGGCACCCGGCACTTGCGACGAGACGATGCTGACGACCCAGACTCTGCAAAGAAAACATTCTTATAATACTTCAGCTCTTAATCCATAAGAGTCCAACAACACATCCTAGGAATGATCACTTAATGAACACAAACAATATACTCTTGTCCTCCATTGTTGAGAAGTAGGTCTGTCTGTCTTTGCACGGGCTAATCTCACAACCACCAGACAGATTTTGATTTTTTGACCCGTGCACAGACCATATATATGAAACACTACTCTATGACAGAAGGGAGCCTATCAGTGGTAATATTAGTGAAAGAAGGCAAAGCAAAAATGACCATCTGATGGCTTTCTAGTCTTACGCTGCCTAAACCAGAAATGATAAGCTTCAAGTAAGTGTGGAAATTGTTGACCATGAAAAGTTCTATAAATAAAGCCTGATGGCATATACTTGTCTGTAAAAAGGTAGCCCTCAATTAGTTTTTCAATGTTATAGTTTACAGTAAAAACTCAACCTCAAAAATATGCGATAAGCTACCTCAGGTAGCTTAAAAAAATATATCTTATATCTTAAAAAATGGCCAATATCAAACACTTTTTACTGACTGTTTGAATTTGAAGAAGAAGTAATGCTGCTGTCGAGGAGAAATATGAAATTCAGCACCTTCCTAATATACAGTGGAAGTTATGATAAGCTCCACAGCTACTATTTAATACGCAAGTAGGTCAAAGAGTCATGATTAGGTTCTGTTTACTTTCTAAGTATACAAAACCCTTTTGTTTTTAGTACTCTGTTTAATGCTGTTTAGGTGTATTTATATTTTATAATGTAATTTATATACTATATCTGACTTGGTCTACTGCTACTGTGTGTTGTCTAATGGCAATAAAACTATATTATTATTGCCGGGCTGTGTAGCTCAGACAGTTGAGGCGCTGGCTTTCTGACCCCAACTTGGCAGGTCCAATCCTGGCTCAGTCCGGCGGTATTTGAAGATGCTCAAATACGTCAGCCTCGTGTCAGTAAATTTACTGGCACGTTAAAGAACTCCTGTGGGACTGAATTCCAGCACCTCGGTGTCATTAGTGGGACGTAAAGCAAATATTATTATTGTTATTATTATTGTTCTTATTATTACAAATCACATGTTAAGATGAATAACCATAATCATCAAACTAAACTCTTTATTCCTTTGAACAATCTTAAGTGCATAATTTTACAAGAGTGGTTCAGGAAAGTGAAAGTGGAGGAAGGATTGAAATAACACACAGAGAGGAAGGCATAAGCTAACGGGCAGGTCTTGGAAAAACGCCAAACTCGGCTACGTACATATAGGAGGAGGAAAACAAGTTGTCTACAAGGAAATCTCATAAGATCTATCACCAGAAATTCAAAACGGCTGCCATGAGCCACTAACGATAACTACACTCCATATGTTGTGCATATTCCATTAATGAAAAAGTGGCTCTTCTTTTACACTGTCTTAGAAGTTCATGCAATTTTTAAGGGCTGAGAGGTAGCAGGTAGGGATCTTTTTCGGAGGCAGTCCTACCCAGGGAGTGGCGCCCCTGCCTATGTGAGTCCCAGAGCACACTGACCCGGTGTGTAACATCTGGTAAGGGTCCCAGCTCAGGGTTACGAGTGAAGACCTCAACAACTTGTACAGTGGAGAAGGTGGACTTCTGTACTGTGGAGATAACGGAAGAGGCAGCCCTGTATTCAGGGATTAATATGAGTACAACCTGCTGCCTTGTAGGTTGAGGTGACTGAACACCAAAGGCTAAGGGAAAAAAACCCTGAAAGAAAACCTCCGTATGTGTTAGGCTCAGCAGGTCAACAGAGGGATTACTGAAGAAGTTGCTTTCAAGAATAATACGAGCCTCGGATGTAGGAATTCACAAAGATGATATCAGTTTGGCAGCCCAGAACAAACTGGAGGAGGCTCGTACACAACCGCACCCGGCTTGCTGGAGCAAAGAAATGATGATGAGAGAGGTAGTAGGCCTGTAACGATTCTTGTTTTAGAAGATGGCACAAGGATGCATAATATTATTCAAGATCATTCATAATTTGCTGACAGAGAAGTAGTAAGCAATATCTACAAGTATAATTCGATAGCGCCAGATGCTTTTTAAGCAGTATGTGCTTCTTGGAGAGCCTCTCCCTAGAGTTTTCGACAAATAACCCCTCATTTCAAAGAGTACAATCTGAAGGACCTGAGAGAAATAGAAGTATTTATAGGATTGTCAATGGTCCCAGGTCTTCCACTGTTATCATGTGGCAACTGGTATGGGAGCAGTAGTGTGATAGCCCAACAACAACAAAGACCAAGTGCAGTTTCACATCCCAGATACTTCGTAACCCCACATTTCAGTCAGCCAGTAAGACTATGGAAGAGACTCCTTTAGGCCACATCCAAAACCGACCAGACTCTGAATACACATCTGATTCATTCACTTTTCTAAATCGTTACAACCAATTTCTTGTCTGTAAACATACACAGGAGTAAGTTACAGACCAATTTATGGAATGGAAACAAACTTACAGCACAGAGAAAGTAGGACACTTACTTTGAGGGGAAATAGAAGATTCCTTATCGGATAACACACACTCCACAAACTCCGGAGGCTCAGCATCAGCATCGTTCGTCGACTCGTCCTGAAGAACATTCCATCAAACAGTTAGTGAGAAATTTCACAAAACATGTCACTGATTTTCTCTATTTTACTGCATTTTAGTAATAATGCAACATTCAGTAAAATTATGGAAACAGATAGTCCTTATTGGAGAATTTACCCTAAAGCAGCACAATTCCCATTATAACCTAACCTAACCCCATGGCACTACAGCCCTGAAGGGCCTTGCTTGGCCTACCAACCGACCGTTGCTCAGCCCGAAGGCTTGCAGATTACGAGGTGTTGTGTGGTCAGCATGACAAATCCTCTCGGCCGTTATTCTTGGCTTTCTAGACCGGGGCCGCAACCTCACCATCAAATACCTCTTTAATAGTAATCTCATAGGCTGAGTGGACCTCGAACCAGCCCTCAGGTCCAGCTAAAAATCCCTGACCTGGCCGGGAATCAAACCCGGGGCCCCAATTAAGAGGCGGCACACTACCCCCACACCACGGGGCGGGCCTCATTAAATTATGCTTGGAGTAATTCCTATCCCCTCAGTAGCTTTATAATTAATTATTTGTTAATTTTGTCCTCAAATGTTCATATACAGAAAAATCCCTTACATCCAGCATCCAGATAACAGCTTATTCCAAAACAACAACACTTAACAATCTAAGACATTCTGGCAGTAAATGCTTAAACATAATGAGAATGAAGAAGAAACTTCCGTAGCCTTCAAACTGCAACCAGACATCTACTCTAATGTGCCTGTCACATTCACACACATCCCACAAAAACTAGATCTCTCAAAATATATTTTACTGGTAAAACTTCACCAATTTCAGCTGTCTAAGAACTACATTGTTCAAAACATGGGTGAAAATGTAGCAGCACACAATCTCTACCACTAATCCTCCGAGATGAAGAAGAATGATGAAATTTTGGGTAAAATTTACTACTAATTCATAATAATTTCTGCACAAATAATGAAAATAATAATAATTTTAACACACAACAGTTAATAACTCGTACAGGACCACAAGATATCAAATGTTAAACAAGCAGCACGATGGGTTGTGTACAAATTAAGCAGCAAAGGTTTGAAGCTAGCAGATGGGAAACTAGCTCCGTTTATTTTGAGGGAATGTCACCCGAAGAGGTTGTAATCGTGGATGAAACTGAACTCATAGCTGATGTGGACATTGATGTTGACAAAATAGCAACATGGCATGCTTTCTATTGAAGAACTGATGGCTCTACTGGAAGAAATATGACCCAGTCAAAACAACGACAGCAGATACCACAGGAACCTGGATGAGAGCAGCAGTGGTGGTTGGATAGAGGAATACATTAAAGATGACGTATTCTACTAAACATTGAATTTATGAGAACCACTCATCTGTTAAACTCTCACCTCATCGCCTGCCGTGTCGTTATCCTCATCATCGTCTTCATCCTCCTCATCGTCCTCGCCCTCCTCTTCATCCACCTGCTGCGGAGGGTTGGCGGGGGCAGAGTGACTGTTGTTGGTCTGACCAGCGGGCGGCTCGGGCTCTTTCTTCGGTTCTTTCTTGGTGAAGAGCAGCTGCAGGGAGAGCTGAGCTCGGGACGATGACTCGAAGAAGTCGAAATACTGGTTCAGTTTGGCACAGCAGTCTATGCACACCGTCTTGGGCAGGGGGTCCTCAGGATACAGCTGGAAAACATTTAACATGACAAGTTCCCCTTCATTTATAAAAAAAGAATTAGCAAGGAAAATGTGTCTACATTTTAAACCTCATGATCAAGCAGGTGTTTTAAGGGGGAGTACAACAAAGCAACAATACTCTCTTAAGACTACCTGGAAAGGAAAATGGAAGAGGTCTGGCCCTTTGAAGGTTGAAAAGGATGGAAGTATCAGTAAAAGGAAGAGAAGGCTCCCATGTTAAACAGACTATACCAACTACAATAACAATATTCTGTTAAGTAAATCAACAATATGTAAGTATTGTTTCCAAGCTGTTTACTGACAGAGTTGAAGCAGCAAGAGCAATTATAACACTTGTAAAGCTGTGAAGCATTTGGAAAGGGCTAAAGAGGAAAGTTGTGATGTGTGCAGAAGAGGACAGAGCTTATTTTGAACGTCTTATCTGAGTACAGTATATTATTATTCAAACCCCTGGAGTGTGCACCCATTCTACTGTTCCATACACATGTTTGAGGCAAGTACATTTTGTGCCCTCCTTAGCCTACTTCCTATACAACTTAATTTCCTACATCAACTGACTACATTCCCCAGTATTTGCTTACCTTTGATTTTATTTATTTGTTTTCATCTTTCACACACTCTTCAGAACTTTTTGCACACCATTCAGGAACTTCTCCAAATCCTCTGTAGACTCATTTCCTTCCACATTTCCCTTTGACTCTCCGAGCACATTAACACAGATGGGGGACAAATTGTAACCTTGTCTCACGCTTTACTTCTGTGTTCCTACAGAAAGTAGAGAACTCTTATTTGTTGGTATTTCACTCTGACCATCTACAAAATCTCAAATAGCTTGGACCAACCAACATTATCAAATATCTTATGCAGATCTACAAATGCTGCATATGTGGACTTAATTTCTCTACGATCAGATGTAAAATCGGTACACAGCAGCTTTTCAGCTGAAAAATTTTACACATATGAGATACTAAACTAATAGTGTGATTGTGTTCACACTTTTCAGCACCTGCCGTCTTATTTATTCTCTTGAAAATCAGAGAGCACTTAAAGTTTCATCTTGCATTTTAAATCAATTAGCTTTGCTGTTCCAGCCTCTCCCAAGGTAGCCAGTACTTCTGGATGTACATCATCAATTATTCTAGACGCTTTTTTCCTACTTTGGTCCCTTAATGGCCAGTGAAATTCTGACGCCCATAATGTGTTCCCTATCTCATCGCCACCAATAGCCTTCTCTTTTTTCTCAGATGTCTTTGACCGGAAGAAGCGGAATAAGGCATACGAGGAAGCTGACCCTGCACCAATGCACGTAAAATGCTTGGAAATTAGTTCATCAAAATGTTCCTGCAGCTCTTCTCTCTTCACACAAACGGTTTTCTGCCCAAGCTCCTGATGTCCACAGACCTACTTTCCCTTTATTGGAAGGTTTCTTGATTTTCCTGTATGCATCTTCCTCCTCTTCCACAACCATACATTCTTCAAATTTACACTTCTTTTTCAGCTATTTCTTGTCAACTTGTCAACAAAAATACGCATCAGTTTGCTCATCTTTACCATCAAGATTTATGTGATCCATGACACACTGTAGATGATAGTAAAACAAACAAATCAATGCATAAGGGCCTGGCCCTACAAGTAGCACATGGTTCCAACCGCTGCCTGTTGCATCACTTGGTCTCATCAACCCCAGTCCAGAATATAGTGTAAATTGCTACCCTTACACCACAGGACTGGCAATTGCTATGTCAGGTTTACATGATAAGTTCTTTGAAGATGCAACAATCACAAGATTAAAAAGATGCATTAAGATATGCATGCAGCTATTCTAATTATTGGACTGTCTGGCTATATGGTCAACGTACTGGCTTTAGGTTCAGATGGCCTTGGATTCGATTCACAGCCAGGTCAGCGATTAGGTTAATTTTAATTCCCTTGACTCGAGAACTGGATGTATGTGGTGTCCTTAACATCTCTACCACTCATACACCACACACGCAGATGCCGCTCACCCTCATCAGGATGTCTGCCTTACAAAGGCTGAGCCAGGCTAGAAATAGCCATACAAAATTATTATCGGTAATTTGAGGTGAACAGGATGGAGACTATGCTGAACTTAAAAAAAACTCAAGCTTACAAAATTACACTAAAAAATGTAATTATGTTAAACATTACAGCACAATAGTTTTGAAAACATACACTAAAAGAAACTGCCAAATGTCACTTGAAAATAAAAACTACATAAGTTAATCGTTGTAGGGCCTATATAAGTTGTGATGAAAACAAAAACATGTATTTCATTAAATTTTTAAAAAGCTGCCAAGTGCCTCCGGTTTTAACAAACTGCGCTGTTTCCGAGCAGCAATGACACACCACCGTCTTAACAGCAGGTCGTCCATCAGGGTTTCCTTGGGCTGTTGTTCGACATAACACAGTGTGCCCCTCGCTACGGCTCGTCAACGGTACTGTATCTGTCACATCCTCCTCACTTCCACATTTCTATGATAGAGGCACCTGTAATTTCCAGCCATTCTGTCACCTTTTAACCACTCCACTGCCAGATGAGTTCAAGGTCAGCCTTTGCCTCGTATAAGGCACCCGCACACAAAAAACCGACTCTTTATTACTTTTGTTCATTCAAAGTTTTCAGCTAGATTTATGGAAATATTGAACTGATAGTGAGCTTCTACTGTAGAAATCTATAGCCTAACTTACAGAGGTGCAGATTTTTTTGACGTGATGCCACATTCCATTTGTGCTGCTGTCTGGTAAGAAAGACAGAATTCTATCGGATGGTTCCTATAGCCAAGTTAATTCAGTATTCTCAGATGATTCTGAGTGCACCATGGCATTTGCCTGGTGTAAAAATAGGAAACCATGGAAAACCATCTTCAGGGCTGCCGACAGTGGGGTTCGAACCCACTATCTCCCGAATGCAAGCTGACATCTACGTGTCTCAAACCACATAGCCAATTGCTTGGTAAGGTCCAATCATTCACAGAATTAAGGTATCCACAGAAGATACAGATAGGCCAAGGAAGGTGTGTGAAATTAAGACTCCCTAGGCCTCAGAAGTGTAATACCATCAGCGTCGAATGAGTTCACTGAGAAAGGTCAAATAGTAAAGATCAAACAGATAACCCTAGCACGATAAGTGGAATTAATTTTACTCTCAGCTAGAGGCCTCATGGTTGCCTAAGTTTTTTTTTTTTTTTTGCTAGGGGGTTTACGTCGCACCGACACAGATAGGTCTTATGGCGACAATGGGATAGGAAAGGCCTAGGAGTTGGAAGGAAGCGGCCGTGGCCTTAATTAAGGTACAGCCCCAGCATTTGCCTGGTGTGAAAATGGGAAACCACGGAAAACCATTTTCAGGGCTGCCGATAGTGGGATTCGAACCTACTATCTCCCGGATGCAAGCTCACAGCCGCGCGCCTCTACACGCACGGCCAACTCGCCCGGTGGTTGCCTAAGTTAAAAGCCTTTGCGGGTACCGCTTATAGTCACCCACTTCTTAAAGCAGGCAGGATAAACCGGGGATGTATTCTACTGCCCGCAACCTTGTGTGGAAAATATCATGTGGCTACAAAAACAGAGTTCTATCATGGGTCGTTATAGTCTGTGTACAATTATAAACCTAGAATGGCAAGCCAATTGATACTGGAATTTATTGTTCTGTATTAGTAAATTCACATAGGCTTGCAGACTGAAAGCTGAAAGGCATAACAGTCTATAACGATAATGTATATAACTATTTGAAAATTTTTTGACTTCATCCTAAAGGCAAACAAAATCTCATATCCATGCAACCTATTTGAGCACTAACGAGATTTGCAAGCAGCAAATAAAATGCTCAACAGGTTCTGGATGGATACAACCCTGGCATCAAAAGGTTTTACCATTTCTAGGACAGGGATGCCACTAGACTAATTCGGGTAATACACCACAAGTGAAAAACATGAACATTCTTTCAAATTATGGATTTTAAAGAATTCAGAATTATCTTCAAGAAAGTTAAATAGGAATAAGGTGCCATACTCAAGCACACAGTAGCAAGAGAACGACAGTTAACTTCCTATCCATAACTCTCACGTCTTACGGCAGGCATATGTAGTTTAATGGAATCTACAAACAGATGGGCATAGTAAATTCGTAAGCCGCCGGCAACTGAACCATGACTGCCACTGTTATTGCAAATAACAACAAATGCACCTCAAAACTATGAGGCATACGTTAAACAACATATCCGATTACGGCATGATCCTGACGTTAGACGATGGTTTTAGTCAAGGTCACACCTGATTTAACTATAGCCAGAAATCGCGTACAAATCGGATGCCAAAAGAGGAGAGCCGGTTTTGTAATTTGCTCGAGAATCCAGTAACTCAGTATCAGTGAAATGGTACAGAAAGTATTTTCTAATTCACGAAATTATGGTCAAGTTTTTCTTTCAACGGGCTATGGAAAGAGTCGGTTGTGTGTCCGTAATTCCTCCCCTCCCTATACGTCCCTAGCGTACGACTAACTGCACTGACCAATCCAAACGTATCACTCACGATTAATATCAGATGTAAACAAAGCAGAAATCCCCCATAATGATTGCGGGAATGTGGTCAGCGATTTGACAGCACGAGTAGCGACCTTGAGAAGGCTATATGATGCTTCATCTGGCGCATTGTTCTGTAGAACTCCGTACGACCTTGCATCCCCCAAGATTCACCAACCTCATGACAGCTATATACACTATGATCTGGATTAAAGAAAAGCTCCGTACTCCGCAACCGACTTTATTATACTAGCATTCTAATTTTTGTTTCGTTATTTCGATTACTTCAAAAACTGAAAAGATTATAGTTAGTAAGGACTTTTCCTAGTAGCCTATATCCAGTTTATTTAATGGGCGACATGTCAGTTTATCTGGTCTGGCACTTACTTGGAACATGCTACAGGTATCAGATGAGGTTAGAGGGGTAGCAAACAATCGTACATTTAGCCCTCTATGCTTTTTTCCAGCGGAAGGCCGCTCGGCATTGACAACAGCGGGTCAAAGTAATAAAGCTTTCGAGACTCACCCAAATCTGCAGACATTGTATAATCTTTGTTGCGAGGTTTAATTTTTGTCCTTCCTCTTCGTAGATCCTGACAAAGCTATCCCTCTCCTGAGCGCACAAGCGGCATAGCTTACTGCACACCATGGCTTGCATCACTACGTCATTACACACCGCACAAAAGCTTGTTTATAAACACCACGAAAAATGCACACAAACGATTCACTTTTCCCCCGACCGACCCACTTCTAAAAAAATACATTTCTATTTCAGATTTATGAACGCCGATAATAGAGAGCAGCACCTATTGCGCCCACGATCAATAGTATGGTATGGTAATGTTTGAGTCGATTACGCTGCCATTTCCAGTCCAACTGCTAGTTAATGTCAAATGCTTCTGCTTCGCTTAAGTGTTGGTTAAGTACAAGGTATCGACACGTAATTAGTAAATAAACAAGAAGAAGGCACCAAAGACGAAGTTCTGAAGGTATGTTTTCTTTGAGACTGATTGGCTTGACCATGTTCTAGATCCTAATTTAGTACAGTAACGCGTTACTGGATGGCGGTAGCATGCACTTCTGTCGTGCAGGAGCTGGAGGGACGGTGTTGCACTTATTTTTGTCGCCATCATTGCACCTGCGAACTGAAGTTCTTGTATCCTTTAAAAATAATCCCATTCCCCTCTCCGAATTTACAATGCCCATTACCGTACTCTAATGCAGTGGCGTACATAATTTTGTGTTTGTCACAGGGGTGGGGATTCATACCTTATCTGGCTAATATACGAAGATGTTTTTCAAACTGCGGCGGGTGTAACATTTCAGTTATATTAAACCGTAACCTACCCTGAAGATATTCCATTAATACTTATTTCGAACACAGATCACCCATAAGATGACAAGCGCGCAACGTCATAGCCCATACAGAAACGACTTTCAAATAGCGAATCAGCGGCTGAAGCTCTTTTGGAAGCGGGGATTTTGTGACCCCTTCCCACTGAATTCACATAAATAAAGATCATCCGAAAGCAGTTTCAATATTGCTTGAAATTATGCTTTATACAGCATGAAAGTCAAGTCCAAAGTTACAATCGTGTGTGTACCACAGTGTTTTAAAGGGTTCATTCCACGTCTACGTTAATGTTAAACTGTTACTTATAACAAGATACTAATTAAATATAAAATTGTTTTCTTTAAATTTCACTGTCCAATGGATCATTTTAACAAGTACTCGTTAAACAAACGTAAACTTTGTACTCAAAAGGAAGATCACAGACTGAATGAACGAGGTACTGAGGATTGAAGAGACGAGGGATGACTAACCAATGAGTATGAAATGTACCTACCGCTATTTCCCTGTTGGCCGAGTCAATGCCAAACGATGTGCTTCTGAATCTACCAGAAGAATCTCGAAATACAGATGCACTTCGACCTGGATCTCGCTTTAGCCAAGTATAAGCTCTACTTCGTTGACATGGCAATCAGCTGTAAACGTCCAGCTATCCATTGCGGCTTTGGAAGGAGGCCAAAGTCAAGCATGAAGTTCCAACAATACAACAGTGGACCCTTGTACACCCTCGTCCTATTGGTACCCCCACCCTTCTCCCAGCAGCCTTAATGGTGATGGTGATCATTGTTTTAAGAGGAAGTACAACTGGACAACCATGCTCTGTCAACACTAACCAGAGGGGGGAAAATGGACAACAGTGGGAAAAATGAAGGTATCGGACAAAGAAAGATAAGGGTCAAGAAAGGCGTGAAAATTAAAGACTCGCTAGGCCTCGAATGTTCTAATACGTATGCATGCAGCTTTTCCCATTAGTGGAATGTCTGACGCAAGTCCCACTGAAGTATGATTCACCAGCTGGCAGTCTGTTCAGTGTCCGTTAGTATCTCAGTGTGTAGTCAAGTACTAAATGATTTTTAATTGTATTATCACCCCGTACTTCTGTTTAAGTGTAATACATATGTAATATTGTTCCTCTAGTGGAAGTTTGATTTATAGTAGTGTATCAAGAACTATTATTACCGCACTTGAGTTGGTAAACTGTCGATCTTTGCCTCTCTGTCCAAATTCACTCAGAGAGAATCAACAAACTTACCACTTTGTAGCTTTCTTTTACAATTTTGATGTTCTATATATATACACCCCCCTCCCCCTACTATATCCCTCAAACCCGGGTAGGTTTTGTTGTCTGTACATATTTTTGCCCCCTCCCCCTTTCTAATTCCCAAACGCCGCTACTGGTAAAGATGACAGAATGCGCAGGATCGATGCTTTGGTACTGTAGTATTGCGATCCTGAGACAGCTCAGGGTGAGCCGGACACAGGGAGAGTTTGCGGCTGAAGAACCAGAGGAGGTGTACCAAGAGCCTGGCAGGAGAGAACCTGCAACGCGCTGGAGACATAACGTAAGGTATGAAATGCCGTGTGACCTCCGGAGAGGCCTGGTGCAGGTGTTTTGATTTGACTTCCTTAGGCGACTTGCGCGTCGTGATGAGGATGAAATAATGATGAAGACGACACATACACCCAGGCCCCGTGCCAGGGGAATTAACCAATAATGGTTAAAATTCCGACTCAGGCGGGAATCGAACCCGGGACCCAAAGGTCAGCACCCTAACCATTTAGCCATGGAGCCGGACTACGTAAGGTTTTGGAACATGAGAGAGAGAGAGAGAGAGAGAGAGTGTGTGTGTGTGTGTGTGTGTGTGTGTGTGTGTGTGTGTGTGTGTGTGTGTGTGTGTGTGTGTGTGTGTGTGTGTGTGTGTGTGTGTGTGTGTGTGTGTGTGTGTAGTAGCGGTTGAATGGTCGGAGGTTCCCGGATTTGATTTCGGACCGGATGAGTTCCTCTGATTCGAGAACTGGGTGTTCATGTTTGTCCCAACACACATCACACTACTACATGCATACATCTTCATTATAGACTGTTATGCCTTTCAGTGTTAATTCTGCAAGCCACAAGACATTCGGAGATAACCCATAAAATCCAGGCCCGTATCGATAATATCCGAGGAGCAGAGAAAAAAAGTGGAAGAATGATAAGGTTCTGGGAGGAAGAAGAAGACGAAGAATTCACCAGAATAACTATTACGGTCATCCAAAATCTTTACTCAGTTCATTTTTGCAGACGAAAATAATTCTTACGCATCCTGCCCTAAAATGCCATCTAGTTGCGGAAATTTTCGGGGCTCGTTTCTAAACGATCTCATCTAGTGCGGCTGTCCGTTTGGAAGATTTGGAGAAAAACGTGCAAAATCCTTCTAAATTTCAATTTTAAAACCTTTCACGTGCTTGTTGGGTTGCGCAGCGCTCTATGCGGTCCATGGTGGCACACCTCCCATTGGAGGTATCATACCAGCCCTGCTGCCATTCTTTACGCTGTGGCAGTACCGGGTGCGGAACTCGGCCCGCTACGGAGGCGGACTTCAATACAGTGACAGAAAAAGAGACTGTAAGCTGAATCGATTTTAACATTAATGCATTGAAAATACATTATTATGATAGTCGAGACCCAACCCTCAGAATCGTCAGGGCTCAGTTTCTCCCAAAGTTTGAATTTCTAAAGTCATTCACATATACTTAATTTAGGTTTAGGTAAAAAAGAACTAATTATTTCTCATTCAGGTGTGTAAGGGGCTATACATAGACCAGGCATTGCATTCCCTCGTGGAGCTTAAGTGTCAACTCGTTGTTCTGAACACTTGGTTTCAGAAACGTCAGCACGTGCCTACGTACTCACAACTTGTATGTCATCGGCCCACCTTGACTTGCGTCATTTACTTCTATATCCCTTATCTTTAAATCATTAGAAATTAATGTAACCATTATCATCTTCGTCTCCCTCTACTTCTCTTACCCTCCATAACAGGGTCCGCCATTCACCTCACATGACACCACCAACGAAGCCGGTTTATGCGTACAGCTTCATAAATCGGTTGTGTCCCATTTGCGATCACTCCCAGTACTGCGGAAAACAAGAATGTGAAGAAAGACCAGTTCGTGTCCCATTTGCGACCACTGTAAAATTATCAGCAGCCTATCAGGGTTTTACAACTTTCATGCAGCAGGGAGACTGCTAATTAGGGCGTGGTGGTGATGTGATGGTGATTATTGTTTTAAGAGGAAGTACAACTAGGCAACCATCCTCCATATAACACTAATCAGAGAGAAAAAATGCAAGGGACCGACCCTTCGAAAAATGAAGATATCGGCCAAAAGAAGACAAGGGCCACGAAGGGCGTGAAAATGAAAGACTCCCTAGCCCTCGCAAACCTAATAGCGTCGGGGTCAGAAAAGAACAAGAGTTGACCAAGGGAGGTCGGATAGGATAGATGAAGGTGAGGAGCCTGGCACTAGTAAGTGGAAGCAATGCCAGGACTCAGCTTAGGGCCCCGTGGTCGCCAATCCACGCTCCAAAGTTCAGAGCTCCTGGGACCCCTTTTAGTCGCCTTTTACGACAGGCAGGGGATACCGTGGGTGTTATTCTACCGCCCCCACCCACAGGGGGATAATTAGGGCGTACTCCACACAACCTCTCTCTTTAAGGTTTTTGGCGATAATATTACTGTATGTCCGCCTCTGTGGTGTAGTGTGATTAGCTGCCACCCCCAGAGGTCCGGGTTCGATTCCCGGCTCTGCCACGAAATTTGAAAAGTGGTACGAGGACTGGAACGGGGTCCACTCAGCCTTGAGAGGTCAACTGAGTAGAGGGGGGTTCGGTTCCATCCTCAGCCATCCTCGAAGTGGTTTTCAGTGGTTTTCCGTGGTTTCCCACTTTTCCTCCAGGCAAATGCCGGGATGGTACCTAACTTAAGGCCACGGCCGCTTCCTTGACTATCCCTTCCAATCTTCCCATTCCCCACCAAGGCCCCTGTTCAGCATAGCAGGTGAGGCTGCCTGGGCGAGGCATCCTCCCCAGTTGTATCTCCCGACCCAGAGTCTGTAGCTCCGCCCTTGAGGTGGGATCCCTCACTGAGTCCGAGGGAAAAGCCAACCCTGGAGGGTAAACAGATTAAGAAGAAGATATTACTGTATAGTTTTTAACATACTGTAAAAGATGTTCGCTATACTGGGGGACTATGGAATTAAAGGTAGATTATTAAAATCAATCAAAGGCATTTATGTTGACAATTGGGCTTCAGTGAGAATTGATGGTAGAATGAGTTCTTGGTTCAGGGTACTTACAGGAGTTAGACAAGGCTGTAATCTTTCACCTTTGCTGTTTGTAGTTTACATGGATCATATGCTGAAAGGTATAAAATGGCAGGGAGGGATTCAGTTAGATGGAAATGTAGTAAGCAGCCTGGCCTATGCTGACGACTTGGTCTTAATGGCAGACCGTGCCGAAAGCCTGCAGTCTAACATCTTGGAACTTGAAAATAGGTGCAATGAGTATGGTATGAAAATTAGCCTCTCGAAGACTAAATTGATGTCAGTAGGTAAGAAATCCAACAGAATTGAATGTCAGATTGGTGATACAAAGCTAGAACAGGTGGATAATTTCAAGTATTTAGGTTGTGTGTTTTCCCAGGATGGTAATATAGTAAGTGAGATTGAATCAAGGTGTAGTAAAGCTAATGCAGTGAGCTCGCAGTTGCGATCAGCAGTATTCTGTAAGAAGGAAGTCAGCTCCCAGACGAAACTATCTTTACATCGGTCTGTTTTCAGACCAACTTTGCTTTATGGGAGCGAAAGCTGGGTGGACTCAGGATATCTTATTCATAAGTTAGGAGTAACAGACATGAAAGTAGCAAGAATGATTGCTGGTACAAACAGGTGGGAACAATGGCAGGAGGGAACTCGGAATGAGGAGATAAAGGCTAATTTAGGAATGAACTCGATGGATGAAGCTGTACGCATAAACCGGCTTCGGTGGTGGGGTCATGTGAGGCGAATGGAGGAGGATAGGTTACCTAGGAGAATAATGGACTCTGTTATGGAGGGTAAGAGAAGTAGAGGGAGACCAAGACGACGATGGTTAGACTCTGTTTCTAACGATTTAAAGATAAGAGGTATAGAACTAAATGAGGCCACAGCACTAGTTGCAAATCGAGGATTGTGGCGACGTTTAGTAAATTCTCAGAGGCTTGCAGACTGAACGCTGAAAGGCATAACAGTCTATAATGATAATGTATGTATGTATGTATGTAATTATTCCAGCTGTAGACATCTATCGCTGATGTAGCTTTTGTTGTTATGTTGTTATCTGCGTGCTTACTTACGACATGTAGGTCATTGAGACGAATAAAGCCAAGCCTCATGCTTTATATAATGGATACTCTTACGGAAAAGTCAGCGATGTTTGGTGACATGGGTTTTTCATCGCCGGCTTTACATCGCGCCGACAAAGGTCTTATGGCGACAATGGGATAGGAAAGGGCTAGGAGTGGGAAGAAAGCGGCAGGTACAGCCCCACATTTTTTGCTTGTTGTGAAAATAGGAAACAACGGAAAACCATCTTCGGGGCTACCGACAATGGGATTCGAACCCACTATTTCCCGATTGCAATCCCATCTTTTCGCGCTGTCATTATAGAATTATCATTTCTTCAACTTATTTTAATCTAAATATTTTCTTGACATTTAGTTATAGAATCTTGTACATCTAATCCGAGCGGACAGACAAAAATTATCATTTTATTTATATAGGTGAAAGTAGGCTGAGTGGCCGTGCGTTTTAACCCGCTACGGCTATGGAGCCAAGCTCTGAATTCGGGAAACGTGTGGGTTCGAACCCCACCGTCGGCTGTTCTCAGAGTGGTTTAATATTTTCACTTCCAGGCAAATCCCGGTACAGTTCCTATTCATAGGCCAGAGCTGAGTCCTCCCACCAATTTCATTCACCATAACACATTTCATCTTCATTAGCTCCTCAACTGAGGCTGGTACCAGGAAGGGCATCCAGCCGTAGAAACACCTCGTATAAATAAATCTCGTCTCACCCCGACCCGGTATCAAGAAACGAGACTAAGGGGTAGACATACATACAGATAGATGAAAGTAGGCTAATTATATTTTGAGCAGCTGCTTACTTAACGTGTCAGTATGAATGTTTGAACAGTTTGAGCACTATTTAAGCAGTGATTTTTTTTTTTTTTTTTTTTTTTTTTTTGCTAGGGGCTGTACGTCGCACCGACACAGATAGGTCTTATGGCGACGATGGGACAGGAAAGGCCTAGGAGTTGGAAGGAAGCGGCCGTGGCCTTAATTAAGGTACAGCTACAGCATTTGCCTGGTGTGAAAATGGGAAACCACGGAAAACCATCTTCAGGGCTGCCGATAGTGGGATTCGAACCTACTATCTCCCGGATGCAAGCTCACAGCCGCGCGCCTCTACGCGCACGGCCAACTCGCCCGGTAAGCAGTGATTTAATAGTGTCCCCTATTGTATAAGAAAGTGTAGGTTAACTATTAAGTTTGAGATCAGCAACAATTACTTCAAAAAGAGTAGCACTCTCGAAGAAGCAAAGTGTTACAGCAAACTTGAAATCGGAAAGTAAAATTCAAGGGTTTTAATACGCCCATCTTTTGTCCTACTTCTTAAAACTCATTTAACCGCCTTTACACCCACAACCATCTTCTAACCTTTTATTTAAAGGTTAATTTGAGTCCTGTTTCTTCTGTCAGTCCCGGTATTAACTCATCAGTCTCAAACGGTAAATATAAGTAATTTAACAAGTTTGAACATACGATTCGTAAGAATCCTAGTATGTAGTTTCGCCAGTTACTTGTGGGATGTCTTCCTGTACCAGTCCTTCAGTAGGGAATTCCCTCACAGCAGCCTGACTGTTTGTATGTCACTGATAAGAGTGATCGCAAATGGGACGACACCTATAAATCGAGTTCATTCCTAGCTTAGCCTTTATCTCCTCATTCCGAGTGCCCTCCTGCCATTGTTACCACCTGTTCTAGCGATCATTCTCCCTACTTTCATGTCTGTTACTTCTAACGAATCTGAAAGCATCTTCCTTGACTGACATCAATTTGGTCTTGGAAAGGCTAATTTTCATGCCATACTCATTGCACCTATCCTCAAGTTCCAACTGCAGGCTGTGATGGTGATCATTGTTTTACGAGGAAGTACAACTAGGCAACCATCCTCTATATAACACTAATCAGAGAGAAAAAATGGAAGGGATCCGACACTTTGAAAAATGAAGGAATCGGCCAAAGAAAGGCAAGGACCTAGATGGCAAGTTAGGGCAGGATGCGTAAGAACTGTTTTCGTCTCCAGAAATGAACTGATTAAAGATTTTGGATGACTGTAATGGTTATTCTGGTCCATTCCTCTTCTTCTCCTTCTTCCGAGAGCCTTATCATTATTGCACTTTCTTTCTCTGCTTCTGGGATATTATCAACATGGGCCTTATTATATGTCCACACAAGTTCGACCTTCGTTCCGGGATTGAAACAATGATATTTTCAATCGGTATATAACGGTCCTCGTTGTTTTTTTTTCTTTTTTTTTCATCCATATCCTATGACTTACTTGTATACCTTACTTTAATTATTATGAAAGTAATATAACATATTTAAGAGCATAATATGTCAGCTTACCTTTGAAAATCGCCAAAAATTATTCAAAGGTTAGACCTATAATTGAAAACTTGGGAGTTGTTGCCAATGCCAATATAAACAAAGTGCAACACTCAACTGTTTCATAATATCCAACCCCTGCACAAAAAGAAAGAGAATAATAATAATAATAATAATAATAATAATAATAATAATAATAATAATAATAATAATAATAATAATAATAATAATAATAATAATAATAATAATAATACATACATACATACATTATCATTATAGACTGTTATGCCTTTCAGCGTTCAGTCTGCAAGCCTCTGTGAATTTACTAAACGTCGCCACAATCCTCGATTTGCAACTAGTGTTGTGGCCTCATTTAGTTCTATACCTCTTATCTTTAAATCGTTAGAAACCGAGTCTAACCATCGTCGTCTTGGTCTACCTCTACTTCTCTTACCCTCCATAGCAGAGTCCATTATTCTCCTAGGTAACCTATCCTCCTCCATTCGCCTCACATGACCCCACCACCGAAGCCGGTTTATGCGTACAGCTTCATCCATCGAGTTCATTCCTAAATTAGCCTTTATTTCTTCATTCCGAGTGCCCTCCTGCCATTGTTCCCACCTGTTTGTACCAGCAATCATTCTTGCTACTTTCATGTCTGTTACTTCTAACTTATGAATAAGATATCTTGAGTCCACCCAGCTTTCGCTCCCGTAAAGCAAAGTTGGTCTGAAAACAGACCGATGTAAAGATAGTTTCGTCTGAGAGCTGACTTCCTTCTTACAGAATACAGTCGATCGCAGCTGCGAGCTCACTGCATTAGCTTTACGGCACCTTGATTCAATCTCACTTACTATATTACCATCCTGGGAGAACACACAACCTAAATACTTGAAATTATCGACCTGTTCTAGCTTTGTATCACCAATCTGACATTCAATTCTGTTCAATTTCTTACCTACTGACATCAATTTAGTCTTCGAGAGGCTAATTTTCATACCATACTCATTGCACCTATTTTCAAGTTCCACGATATTAGACTGTAGGCTTTCGGCACAATCTGCCATTAAGACCAAGTCGTCAGCATAGGCCAGACTGCTTACTACATTTCCACCTAATTGAATCCCTCCCTGCCATTTTATACCTTTCAGCATATGATCCATGTAAACTACAAACAGCAAAGGTGAAAGATTACAGCCTTGTCTAACCCCTGTAAGTACCCTGAACCAAGAACTCATTCTGCCATCAATTCTCACTGAAGCCCAATTGTCAACATAAATGCCTTTGATTGCTTTTAATAATCTGCCTTTAATTCCATAGTCCCCCAGTATGGCGAACATCTTTTCCCTCGGTACCCTGTCATATGCTTTCTCTAGATCTACGAAACATAAACACAACTGCCTATTCCTCTCGTAGCACTTTTCAATTACCTGGCGCATACTGAAAATCTGATCCTGACAGCCTCTCTGTGGTCTGAAACCACACTGGTTTTCATCCAACTTCCTTTCAACGACTGATCGCACCCTCCCTTCCAAGATGCCAGTGAATACTTTGCCTGGTATACTAATCAGTGAGATACCTCGATAGTTGTTGCAATCCTTCCTGTTCCCTTGCTTATAGATAGGTGCAATTACTGCTTTTGCCCAATCTGAAGGTACCTTACCAACACTCCACGCTAATTTTACTACTCTATGAAGCCATTTCATCCCTGCCTTCCCACTATACTTCACCATTTCAGGTCTAATTTCATCTATTCCTGCTGCTTTATGACAATGGAGTTTATTTACCATCCTTTCCACTTCCTCAAGCATAATTTCACCAAACATCATTTTCCTCCTCCCCTTGAGCTTCGCTGTTCACAACACCACCAGGATGATTTCCTTTTACATTGAGAAGATGTTCAAAATATTCCCTCCACCTATTATAATAATAATAATAATAATAATAATAATAATAATAATAATAATAATAATAATAATAATAATAACTGAAATTCACTGCATACTACTGGAATCCTTGGAATCGCCACAATCATGCGAGACCGCAACAGCTAAACTCTGATGAAAATTGCATGTATAAAAGACACAATTGCCTGGTTTGGAAGGGCTGACAGTCCAAAAGTAGAACGTTTTAAGAAGGTTGTATTGATGAGAAGAATAATTCATGGTAGAACGGATAATGAATGTGCTGAGGTTGGGGCTTCAGAGCCTAGGCCTCGAATGCGCTCGTTGGCTGAACGGTCAGCGTACTGGCCTTCGGTTCAGAGGGTCCCGGGTTCGATTCCCGGCTCGGTCGGGGATTTTAACCTTAATTGGTTAATTCCAATGGCACGAGGGCTGGGTGTATGTGTTGTCTTCATCATCATTTCATCCTCATCACGACGCGCAGGTCACCTACGGGTGTCAAATAGAAAGATCTGCACCTGGCGAGCCGAACCCGTCCTGGGATATCCCGGCACTAAAAGCCATACGACATTTCAGTCAGCTGGAAGAAAACACAACGCCCTGGGTCCCTAAAACCTATCAATGATAGCATTACACTCACCTAAACTACCCCCATGGTGCAACAGCCCTGAAGAGCCTTGGCCTACCAAGCAACCGCTGCTCACCCGAAGAACTAAAGATGACGAGGTGTCGTGTGGTCAGCACAACGGATCCTCTCGGCCGTTATTCTTGGCTTTCTAGACCGAGGCCGCTATCTCACCGTCTGATAGCTCCTCAATTGTAATCACGTAGGCAGAGTGGACCTCGAACAGCCCTCAGATGCAGGTGAAAATCCCTGGCCTGGCCGGGAATTGAACCCGGGGCCGGTTTATTACACTCACTGACCATAATAATAATGGTAGTGAATTACAAGCTGAATAAATTAGAAGCACTGAAAAGAAAAATTATACAGAAAATACTCGGTCCGCTAAGAACTACAGAACTCTGGAAATCAAGAAGTAATGATGGAATACTGTATACCGGAGCATAGAAAACATGACAGATACAATGCGGAAAATCACATTGATACTTTTTGGACATTTATACAGAATGGATGACGTCAAGTCAACCAAACAAATCTTCAAATATCTTGGAACAAAAAGTCAACAACAACCTGGAGTCAGGAAATCAAGAAAGAGATTTATAAGAGAAAGGGCAGCAACAGGAAGAGAGTTTTTTAGAAAGTGTTTAAAATGAAAGGATTCCAAGGTCGGGAGGGGAAGACAACAGGCTGAAAATGGTACGAGGAGAGAAAAAGGAGGCATAGTGAGCAGATGAAGGAGTATTCGAGGAAGAAGAAGGAACAACAAAGGACGAAGCATTGAAATTCTCTCGTGGTCCCTAGAAGACCATAACGGAGAAAGGAAGACTTTGTTTTTTGCTAGGGGCTTTACGTCGCACCGACACAGATAGGTCTTAGAGCGACGATAGGATAGGAAAGGCCTAGGAGTTGGAAGGAAGCGGTTGTGGCTTTAATTAAGGTACAGCCCCAGCATTTGCCTGGTGTGAAAATGGGAAACCACAGAAAACCATCTTCAGGGCTGCTGACAGTGGGGCTCGAACCCACTATCTCCCGGATGCAAGCTCACAGCCGTGCGCCTCTAACCGCACGGCCAACTCGCCCGGTGAAAGGAAGACAGAATTATAATTCAACCATTAATCACCAAATTCAGAAACATATTTAAAGCACATAAATTAAAGTGTGTGTTTCCCGTTTCATGAAGTGAGATGAATCTTCGTCGCTAGTTCTTACGACCTTTCTGACGTCAACTTCATCAGAGAAGTACGAGATGAAATTAATGACGTGATTATGTTAAAAAGGGGCAGGATGTAACCCGGTGGTGCCATATAGCCTACTCCTGTCGAATAGTAGCAAGGGGTCTGCTCAAAGCTTAACGTCTCAATCCGACGGCCGAATCACCATCAAGAACGACATACTGTATATCCTCATTGTATATGAACACTGAGAGGTATGCAGTTGAATCGAGGCTTTTGGAACATAATTTAAAGGTTAGAAATTGTATACCACGACCTCTCCTACCCCGGTGGCCAACATTCTGATGAGGACAATTTTTTCGACCAACGGGACTCGAACCGATTAACCACGGTGTACTTGACGCCATAACTTAGGTAACATTGTCTGAACATCCATACCTTACATCACAGCCTGCTCGGTTGTTAGGTAACATTGTCTGGTCATCCATCCATACCTTACATCACAGCCTGCACGGTTGTTAGGTAACATTGTCTGGTCATCCATCCATACTTCACATCACAGCCTGCACGGTTGTTAGGTAACATTGTCTGACTATCCATCCATACCTTACATCACACCCTGCTCGGTTGTTAGGTAACATTGTCTGGTCATCCATCCATACTTCACATCACAGCCTGCACGGTTGTTAGGTAACATTGTCTGGTCATCCATCCATACTTCACATCACAGCCTGCACGGTTGCTAGGTAACATTGTCTGACTATCCATCCATACCTTACATCACACCCTGCTCGGTTGTTAGGTAACATTGTCTGGTCATCCATCCATACCTTACATCACAGCCTGCACGGTTGTTAGGTAACATTGTCTGACTATCCATCCATACCTTACATCACAGCCTGCACGGTTACTAGGTAACAATGTCTGACTATCCATCCATACCTTACATCACAGCCTGCACGGTTGTTAGGTAACATTGTCTGACTATCCATCCATACCTTACATCACAGCCTGCACGGTTACTAGGTAACAATGTCTGGCCATCCATCCATACCTTACATCACACCCTGCTCGGTTGTTAGGTAACATTGTCTGGTCATCCATCCATACCTTACATCACAGCCTGCACGGTTGCTAGGTAACATTGTCTGACTATCCATCCATACCTTACATCACACCCTGCTCGGTTGTTAGGTAACATTGTCTGGTCATCCATCCATACCTTACATCACAGCCTGCACGGTTGCTAGGTAACATTGTCTGACTATCCATCCATACCTTACATCACAGCCTGCACGGTTGCTATGGTTACACTTCCGTCAAACATTGTGTCGCGTCACGTTACACAAATTTTCGGATGAGCCCCGGCCATAAGACATATTTATGTCAAAATGTATGAAGTCACAGGAGAAATCACAGATACAAGAAACTTCTAAACCTAACACTATCCCTGAAAAACCGCAACAGTTGGTTACTGGAAATAAACGAAATCGAAGGAAGTGATATTACGGAAGAAATCGTTCAAGATAGAACAAACTTTTGAAAGTTAGTAAGGAAACATAAATTTACAGAGTAATAATAAAAGAAAATGTACAGCATGGGCAAAAGAACTCAGTGAACGAATAATGAGTTATTGGGAAGAAAAGAAGAAATATTGTGCTAATAAGTTCAAATGTGCTCCTCAGTTGGGCATAATGAATCAATAATAATAATAATAATAATAATAATAATAATAATAATAATAATAATAATAATAATAATAATAATAATAATAATAGCTGATTTACCACTGGGCGAAGAGTCTCATTTGCATTTGTTCAATCACTTGATGCGTCCTAATGGGGTTCCTCTCAGCCCATTCGTTATCGGAACTCTGATCATTTTTTCGACCAGAAGCTTAAACAGTGCGGCCCACAGAAAGTAGTTCTGGGAACAGTTAGTTTTCCATCGATTCCCGGGTACCACTCTCACATTACTTATGCATTGAGTTCCAGGGAAAGGGTATTACAATTCGCTGCCGTCTTCCCAGAAGCCAAGCAACGTCGCGTGTTTGTCCAAACGAACGTCATTTCAAGTGAAAACGGAACGCTGAGTAATGAACGAAAAACATACTTTTTATACGAATTGCCACGCCTGGCGTGCAGACTGTCTCAAACACCACACTGCCGCTCCCCCGCTGTCTACTGGCCAGCGTGACCATCTGTTTACGGTACACGTTAGTGTCGGGCAAATTTGATACTTCAGTGTCCCTTAAACAGAAGATAATACTGTAACAGTTTGAATATGAACAAGAGTACATTTAGTGGATCTCCCGTAAATATAATTATCAAAATATTGCATCTTTGTATGATGAGTTTTTCTTCTCATACAAGTAGGGATGTGTCTGATAAATTGCAACCAGCTTTTTTCATCCAAAGACGCCATCGTGCAGCTATGAACATCTGAGCAGCACTGCGTTCTGATTGGCTCATTTCTCACCCATAGCCTACTAGGTAACAATAATGATGACCAATTTTCCTACAATGATGGATTATAATGTTCCAGCATCCAATATGGATTCCCCTTGTGGGTGGGGGCGGTAGAATAGCACCTACAGTATCCGCAGGGTATCGTAAGAGGCGACTAAAAGGGACCCCACGGCCTCTTAATTTGGGAGCATGGGTTGGCGACCATTGGGCCCTTAGGTGATAATCATCACCACCACTCCAATATGCATAGTCCTATTCCGCCGACACTGCCGTCGTATGTTCATCCGTCTGGCTTTATCTTTGGATCGGTTAGCATTGTCGGTTTTATGACTGGAGGTTATCCTTGTGGGCCTGTTACTAGGCACCTTCGTTGCACCACCCAGGGGTTACATGTAGTGCGCTACGGATTGAATATGGGCATGGCTGCTGTAACTACTTTTTGTACAAATGGGGTTGGATCAGCTGACCAATGTGCGAATGCAGTTTACTAGAAGAACAGATGATTGAATATCTCGTCCAACGCTGCCCTCTTCATTCATACTCTGGATTTCCTGATGACTTGTTCACTTTCTCTCCAAATTTAATTAAATGGCTGGAATTATTGTATATAGTTTGTTATCCCCATACGACTAAATAAATCCGAAAATTTGTGTAACTTAACGCGACAAAATGTGTGACGGAAATGTAACCATGACAACCGTGTAGCTATGTCTTACAGCTGGTTGTCATCTGAAAGTAGCCTAGCAGCCATTGATGGATTGCCATAAATGGGAGACATATTCATGATCATTTGATTTCGCAAAGGGAACAGTGGTTTCTCTTTTTATGTAATACGGAAAACAGGCCCATCGTTCTGAGTCGAGCTGCTCGACTAAGCGGTATGTTCCGAGCTGTCAGGGGATGGATGGCGCGGAATGACATTAGTAGACGAATAAGCTTGATTGATGTTTTTAAAGACAAGAAAGATCATAGTATGAAGATAAAGTTGGAAATCAAGAGGACAAATTGGGGCAAATATTAATTTATAGAAAGAGCAATTAGGGATTGGAAGAAATTACCAAAAGAGATCTTTGATAACTTTCCGAGTTCTTTGAAATCGTTTGAAAAAATACTAGGTAAGCATCTGATAGGAAATCTGCCACCTGGGCGACTGCCCTAAATGCAGATCACCGGTAATGGATGATCGCCATTATCATTACGACTGACCAATATTGTCGATGGACTTGACAATAAAAACCTAAACTCTCGCTAACAGTGACGTTAAGCCTGTTGTACACGATTACATATTCGTCAAATTCAAGACATAAGAATTTTTCATTATTTCACAAGATTACTTGTCAAATTGTTTTCAATACTTGAAAAGTCTTCAAAAGTGTTGAAAGTGAATTAGAACACGTTACAGACAATATCCAACAGCTAGTCTCCCCTGTTAGGGAATCTAACCACTCGGGCTCCTAATCAGTTCACACAGAACGATGTTTATGACAATGAATTATTTCTTTGTGTTATAGATATTTTCCTAGCAAGCAGGATAGACCATAGAATTCGCGTATTAACAGTGCGCTGCTGGGATTGCTTGGAATCAACAACAGAAATGGCGTTGTGTGTGTATTAATTGTTATAAATTTATGGGTATGAAACATATTCCTGTCTATATTCAGTGGGCTCCGGAGAGTACCAATTTAAAATGAAGAAAAGAGTAGTGTACGAGGATATTGCAAGGAACTCTCAAGATGTTATTACGATACGGTATCGTATGCTATCAGCAATGTTCCATTTATCACGCTCTTCGCGTATTATTATTATTATTATTATTATTATTATTATTATTATTATTATTATTATTATTATTATTATTATTATTATTTCATGGTGTGGGTTACTGTAGTCACGTCCTAGTTCGTGAACCATGGGCAACGGCTCAGTGGCCTAGTAAGTGGTCCTGAGAGTCGCGATACCAGTTGCTACGGAACGGGAGTGGGCATCTCGGACGTATTCCGACTCATGGCCCTCCTTGTGCTCAAGAGGCTGAGACTATACAATCTACCGGTGGTCCCTAACCCGTTAGAGGAGAGATCCTCACTTGGACTATGTGCAAGTAGGGCAGCATCCTGCTTCATGAATTTACCGAGCTCAGAACATTTTAAGCAAGCCTCGGACCTATGGCAGTAACGGAGTCCCACTCCCATTTGACAGGCGAGGGACTCCTTGGAAACAACTTGTCGAACGAAATGGAATTCGATAGGGAGCTATCAATATTAATGGGGCTTATGGAAGAAAGAAAGTAGAACTGGCTGAGTCAGCAAAGAGGATACATCTGGATGTGCTAGGAGTAAGTGTTATTCGGATAAGGGGAGATAACGAGGAAGAGATGGGAGATTATAAAGTGTACCTGACGGGTGTTAGAAAGGGAACGGCAGAGTATGGGGTAGGTCTGTTTATCAGGAATACCATTACACGCAGCATTGTTTCTGTTAGGCACGTAAATGCGGGAATGATGTGGGTAGATTTAGCAGTTGGAGGAATTAGGACGAATATTGTCTCAGTGTATTCACCATGTGAGGGTGCAGATGAGAAGGAAGTTGACAAGTTTTATGAAGCATTCAGTGATATCGTAGTCAGGGTCAACAGCAAGGATAGAATAGTGCTAATGGGCGATTTCAATGCGAGAGTTGGGAATAGAACTGAAGGATGCGAAAGAGTGATTGGTAAATGCGATGAACATACGGAAGCTAATGGGAATGGGAAGCGTTTGCTGGACTTCTGTGATTCAAGCATAAGGCTACACATGGCAGGGTAGGGGTACCAGATCCATAATAGGCTATATCTTAACCGACTTCGAATTCAGGAAATCTGTTAGGAATGTATTGGTTTTCCGGGGATTCTTCGATGATACAGACCACTATCTGATCAGTAGTGAAAAGTATCTCTAGGCCTAGGTTAGAGAAAGTGAAATCTGTCTGCCAACGAATAAGGGTAGAAAATCTCCAGGATGAGGAAATTAGACAGAAGTACATAGATATGATTAGTGAGAAGTTTCGAACAGTGGACAGTAAGCAGGTTCAAGATATAGAAAGAGAATGCGTGGCATACAGAGATGCTGTAGTAGAAACAGCAAGGGAATGCCTAGGAACGGCTGTGTGTAAAGATGGGAAAAAGCGAACATCTTGGTGGAATGATGAAGTGAGAGTAGCTTGTAAACGTAAAAATAAGACTTATCAGAAATGGCTCCAAACGAGGGCCGATGAAGACGGGAATTGTACATAGATGAAAGAAACAGAGCGAAACAAAATTTGTTTAATAGTTGTTGAATCCAAAAAGAAGTCGTGGGACGATTTTGGTAATAACCTGGAAAGGCTAGGTCCAGCAGCAGGGAAACCTTTCTGGACAGTAATAAAGAATCTTAGGAAGGGAGGGAAAAAGGAAATGAACAGTGTTTTGAGTAATTCAGGTGAACTCATAATAGATCGCAGGGAATCACTGGAGAAGTGGAGGGAACATTTTGAACATCATATCAGTGTAAAAGGAAAGCTTCCTGGAGGTGTTGCGAACAGCCAAGCTCATGGGGAGGAGGAAAATGATGTTGGTGAAATTACGCTTGAGGAAGTGGAAAGGATGGTAAATAAACTCCATTGTCATAAAGCAGCAGGAATAGATGAAATTAGACCTGAAATGGTGAAGTATAGTGGGAAGGCAGGGATGAAATGGGTTCATAGAGTAGTAAGATTAGCATAGAGTGTTGGTAAGGTACTTCATATTGGTCAAGAGCAGTAATTTCATCTATCTATAAGCAAGGGAACAGGAAGGATTGCAACAACTATCGAGGTATCTCATTGATTAGTACACCAGGCAAAGTATTCACTGGCATCTTGGAAGGGAGGGTGCGATCAGTCATTGAAAGGAAGTTGGATGAAAACCAGTGTGGTTTCAGACCACAGAGGGGCTGTCAGGATCAGATTTTCAGTATGCGCCAGGTAACTGAATAATGTTACGAGAGGAGTAGACAGTTGTGTTCATGTTTTGTAGGTCTAGAGAAAACATATGACAGGGTACCGAGGGAAAAGATGTTCACCGTACTGGGGGACTATGGAATTAAGGGTAGATTATTAAAATCAATCAAAGGCTTTTATGTTGACAATTGGGCTGCAGTGAGAAATTATGGTAGAATGAGTTCCTGGTTCAGGGTACTTACAGGGGTTAGACAAGGCTGTAATCTTTCACCTTTGGTTTTCGTAGTTTACATGGATCATCTGCTGAAAGGTATAAAATGGCAGGGAGGGATTCAGTTAGGTGGAAATGTAGTAAGCAGTCTGGCCTATGCTGACGACTTGGTCTTAATGGCAGATCGTGCCGAAGGTAGAGGGAGACCAAGACGACGAGGTATAGAACTAAATAATAATAATAATAATAATAATAATAATAATAATAATAATAATAATAATAATAATAATAATAATAATAATAATAATAATAATAATAATTTCTTGTGGCTATTTCTAGCCGAGTGCAGCCCTTGTACGGCAGACCCTCCGATGAGGGTGGGCGGCATCTGCCATGTGTAGGTAACTGCGTGTTATTGTGGTGGAGGATAGTGTTATGTGTGGTGTGTGAGTTGCAGGGATGTTGGGGACAGCACAAACACCCAGCCCCCGGGCTATTGGAATTAACCAATGAAGGTTAAAATCCCCGACCCGGCCCGGAATCGAACCCGGGATCCTCTGAATCGAAGGGCAGGACGCTGACCGTTCAGCCAACGAGTCGAGAACTAAATGAGACCACAGCACTAGTTGCAAATAGAGAATTGTGGCGACGTTTAGTAAATTCACATAGGCTTGCAGACTGAACGCTGAAAGGCATAACGGCCTAGAATGATTATGTATAATAATAATAATAATAATAATAATAATAATAATAATAATAATAATAATAATAATAATAATAATAATTGTACCGGGCGGTACACCTCCACGCCGCTAATTTAAAATTTGCGCCAGGTGAAATTCCTCTGCTGGAGGAAGTCTGAACTTTATCTACGCTATTAATTCTCTACCTTCTCAGAAGATGTCACCACGTGGAAAATTTTGAGTTTTTGAACTGTGTCATTTTTTATGTGTTTTTGTTTCGCTTGAAGTAAGAAGTGTGAACTTTCTCTTCTAGAGGACACTACTGAAGATCAACAATAGTGCACCCTTGTGCGGAGTCAAAGAACTATTTTGTTGGAGAAATTTTTATTTCAAATGTTTGTTCCTTGCTAAATTTCTTTCAGTCATTGGTTAAGTTGGCAATATTAACCCCTTCTTTCCCCTTGTTTTAAATCTAGCCTATCCCGAATTTCTTAAATTAATTTTCCACCAATTATGTGTTTCTTCTTAGTATTGTGTAGGGGGTTTATGGATGAACCAATAAAATCCTCGTGGGAGGGTGTTCTCATTCCCCTAACGCCTAGAAACTTCCGCGAGACTATATAAACTGCTGATTTTAGGGTCTCCGTGCCACTTCTGTTCCATCTTTCAGTGTATAAAGTACATAGCAGGAGGCGGGAAGCGCCTCTTTCCTCGGCAGCGGTCAACAACAAGGTAATGGCCGATTAATAACTTCTTTCTTTGCTAGCTCAGCAGTTTAACTCTCGGGGCGGGTTCGAAGCGTTCCACCATGTAACCTTTTCCTAAATGTAACTACTCTTTTCATATATTCTCTTTTAAAGCTACATACTGGGATAGAGAGTGCTAACCCTCTCGAGCTCCCACTCATATTGTTTTGAGGTGAACTTATTTTTCTCAACCTATTCTTCGTTAACGTAAAACAAATTGTTCTCTTCTTAAGTCACCTCTTTAGTATGGGATTAGCCCTTGTATTAACGGCCTAGTGCCAAGTAGGTCTTAATCAAAGTGTATTAGGAGTGCAAGTTCGCCTCCTCTCAAATTGTTACCTTAGAGGTCATTTAATTAACCTTCTTTTCATTTTATAGACCTCAGTAGATTGGGTATTCTACCCCTGTGTTTAGGTCCGTTGAGGACAACTTGAAGGTGGAGTTTGGTGTGGCCTGGGAGAGGCTTAAATTTCAGAGCGAGTGGCTCTTTTGAAAATTGAGTGTTGTACGCCTCGTGGAGGCTTTTCTGTGTAATTTGGAGCAAGGGCTCCTAGGCATGAATGAGGTTTTCTGCCCCTCTGTTGAAACTTGTGTTTGGGGTAAAACTGGGCTGATTGCCCTAGCATTGTGGAGTCAGGGCGCGAAGCCCAAATCTTGTAAATATTGTAACTACCCTTTGGACTTGCTACTTTGTACCTGCCATGCTTGTTATTTCTTTGTTTTAAAAAAGAAAATATAACCTTGTTAAATTTTAAATTAATTTTACTTTAGTAGCTTGAGACCTGTTCACCACCCCGCACCTTCTTTCACGCATAACTACCACAAAAACTCGGTAACAATAATAATAATAATATTAATAATAATAATAATGAAAGGAAGATCAGAAGTGAAAGGATGAAGAGGTTCTGGGAGAAGAAGAAAAAGATGATGATGAAGATAAAGCCTTAAGTTTAATGCGGTCCATAGGCGGCCAAATTTGGAAACAACAACAACAACAACAACAATAATAATAATAATAATAATAATAATAATAATAATAATAATAATAATAATAATAATAATAATAATAATAATAATGTTCGCCTTAATTAGCGTGATTAGCTGCCACCTCCCGGAGGCTCGGGTTCGATTTCGGGCTCTGCCACGAAATTTGAAAAGTGGTACGAGGGCTGGAACGGGGTCCACTCAGCCTCGGGAAGTCAACTTAGTAGAGAGGGGTTCGATTCCCCCCTCAGCCATCCTGGAAGTGGTTTTCCGTGGTTTCCCACTTCTCCTCCAACAAATGCCGGGTTGCTACCTAACTTAATGCCACGGTCACTTCCTTCCCTCTTCCTTGTCTGTCCCTTCTGATATACCCAACTCCATCCACACAAGGTCCCTGTTCAGCACATCAGATGAGGCCGCCTGGGCGAGGTACTAGTCCTCCTCCCCATGTCTCACGCACCAGGACACAGCCCTTGAAGCGGTAGAGGCGGGATCCCTCGCTGAAAAGCAACCCTGCAGTGTAAACGGATTAAATAAATAAATAAATAAATAAATAAATAAATAAATAAATAAATAAATAAATAAATAATAACACTATTGGCATATGTGGGCGAGCTGCGCGTCTGAGCTATGACAAAGACGGCACGCATACCTCGCCCCCGTGTCAAAAGAATTAATCAATGTCACGGCCGGTAATCCAAACCCGAGACCTCCTTGGTAAAAGACGAGCGTGCTAACCACTTAGTCCCGGAGCCGAACTTCTTGAAAAGGAAAACTGATCATCATTTTGAAAAATGTTAGTATAACGGGTGATTTTAACTTGCCTTTGATCATTGACAGTAACTGTACCTAATTTACTTAACTATGGACCAAAATACCTTGTTCTGGCTAATTTTATTGCTTTATTCAATCTGAATTCGTTTAACAACGTAAAAAATGCCAGTGGTAAAACACTTGATTTAGTCCTGTCCAACTATGTAGGAAATATTAATGAATTCAGAAAAGATAACCCCCTTGTGCCTGAAGATTCTAATCATCCTGCTTTGTATTTTGAACTGGTTGTTAACATTGAGCGAGTCAAAATGTCAGCATCTACAATTTCCAGAAGGCCGATTTTTATGAATTGTATGCATCGTTACAAAAATATGACTGGAATCAGTTACTAATGAGTGAAGACCCTAATAATGCAGTAAGCTCTTTTTATGAAGGCCTTAATAAACTTTTCACAAAATGTGTTCCTAAAAAACAGTGAATAAGAAAAGAACGTACCCTTGTTGGTTTACATTAGATATAATTAAAATGTTGAAATTAAAGGAGACTCACAGGAAGCACATGAAACATTCCGAATACATCTACAAACAATTAAGAAAACAGTCTAAGACACTTATTGCAAGGTCATATCAACACTATACATTACAGTCACCGAATAATATAAAATAGCATCCGAAAACGTTTTGGGGTTTCATAAAAAGTAAACGAAATAATAGTTTGTTCAAACAGTGTATGTCATATGGTGGAAACCATTGGTAACTGCGGAAGGATTATCCAACGCGTTTGCATGTTATTTTCAAACTGTTTATGCACCCCAGGTATCTTTATATATAGCCTCTGAGTCAGTATCATGATTACTGCTCACAGTTTACAGATGGGTACTATACGCGAAGATGAGTACAAAGACGCAGTAACAAAACTTAAGGCATCTAAATCGGCGGGATTTACTCCTTACATTATTAAAGGATGTGCAGAGGTGCTAATGGTTCCACTATGTGCCATATATAATTTCATTTTAAAGACGCAAATATTTCCTGAAATTTGGAAAACAAGTAAATTAAGTCTGATCCTTAAATCTGGTGATAGTTATAAATTGAGAACTACAGAGCTATCTCAATAATATATGCTCCAGCGAAGCTCTTTGAACAAATACTCTACGTTAGAATATTTAATCACATCAAACCATACGTATCAGAATTTCAGCATGGGTTTTATCCCTAGCGTTCTACTATGACTAACCGTATGAACTTTATTCAGGATGTTTCTGATTCAATGAAAGAAGGGCTTCCTATCGATGCAGTTTATAGCCTACTGATTTTGCAAAAGCTTTTGATAGCATTGATCATGGTATACTTTTGAGTAAATTACCATTATTTGGTTTATGTTCAGAGTTTTTGGAATTAATTTCTTCATATCTGTCAGACAGAAAACAGTTTGTATCTTACGCACAAAATACTTCATTCCAGTTCAAAGTTAATTCTGGAGTCCCTCTGGGCTCAAACCTTGGTCCATTGTTATTTTTATTATTTATAAATGACTTACCGAAAGTAATAAAATATTCAAAATACTTACTCTTTGCTGACGACTTGAAGATTTATAAGCAAAGTACTGGGTATGATGATGCTATGGAATTGCAAACCTATCTGAACAACTGTTACAAATAGTGTGTTGCAAACAGGCTTTTTTTAATATTAAAAAGTGCTTTGTGATCACATTTTTTCGTAATAAGAATGTGTCTGTGCATAACTACAGTATAAATGGTGAGATATTGCAGAGGTGTAATCTAGTAAACGATTTGGGTGTTATGCTTGATTCAAAACTTTCATTCAACAGTCATGTTCATAAAATTACAAACGATGGATTTAAACAATTAGGGTTTGTTATTAGAAATACTCGGGAACTTAGCGATTAATATACTTTAAAAATCTTATTCAGTCATCTTGTTAGTAGTAAACTTGAATATGCATGTGTAGTGTGGGCTCTTCAGTACATGTATACAATTAACGAAATAGAAAAAATACAAAAACATTTTTGCGATATTTATATTTTAAAAGACATAACCGATCATCATATCATCATAGGGTATAACTCTATTAAATGAATTAGGCTTAATGCAGCTCAGTACACGTAGAATATTAGCTCAACAGATATTTCTTTACATGACAGTTAATGGAATATTAGATAACCAACAGTTTCTTAAAATAATCAACGTCAGTACCAAGAGGGCAACTCTTCGTTTGAGACAAACATTTTACTGCCCCTTCTCAAGCACTTCACATCATAAAAATTTACAAATGTGTGAAGTGTAGTATATAACAGAATATCTTCAGATATCAGTCAAATAGATTTGGCTTTATCACTTCCTTTATTTTCAAAAGTGTTAAAACAATATTTACATCAAAATGAATAATGTATTGGAGAAAATTAATTCAGAACTGAAATATGACATATGTAATTTTACTATTATTTTGCCAATGTATATGTGTTTGTGTATTTACTATTCTTATGAACATTTTTCTTTTTTTCCTCTCTGCTAATTTGTTTTCTTCTCCTTTAACTTTGATATTTTATATGTTTGTATGATTTATTGAAAATATGTCTAAATTATTCTTAATTTAGTCATGGCAATCTTGGTTTTTTAATTGTTATATATTCTTTTGTATGTATAGGTACCATTTGTATATTATTGAATGTATTTGGTATCATCCATTGTAATTGGGGATATACCCTGTTATGGATGTATTAATAAATAAGTATTAATAAATAAATAGATGCCTTAGATTATATTTATCATTTTATCTCATGGTCGTCCGTGCACATAGTACAGTATAAGTGCCATGTTTGGACAAGTGAGGCGGAGAACCTCACACACTTCTAGCGACCAGAGATTAAATTCCTTCAGTGTGCGAAGCTAGTGTGTTGTGACGAGTCATATTTGTTGTATATTACATGAGCGCACGCTGATCTTATCACGCCAGCCGTACTAATGCGCCCCGTGTCGTGCATCTGAACTAGCGAGCCGAACATATCCGACAACTGCCGAGATCATCCATGTCCCTCTCACTCACTAGAAATTAGTTCGATGATGAAGCAGTCGTTCGCGGAACGTCAAAAGGAGAACAACGTGCGTCAGTGTGCAGTGTGTGGAAGTATTGAACAGTTGGTCATTCTCATTGAGATATCTGATAATTGTTAGTGACGGGTGTCGCGAGTGTAAGAATTGCAATGACGCGGTGACATTTGATTGGTCTAATCTAACCTATTTCCGTTGCCCATCACAATTTTATTGCCAGAGATTGTTAATAATAATAATAATGTCGCTAACCAGACATTTGCTGTTGTTTGTGGTGTTAGTGTGTGGTACATACGGACTTGTCGACTATTGTGCTGTCAACAAGTTCAATACCAACTCAACATATTTACAGTTCACCAAAGAGATCAGCTCTGAAGAGTATGCCATCGCGGGAGCATTCAAGTCTCTTCATTGTTGCGCCAAAGGGTACCGCAGCATTGAGTGGTGAGTTACGTCATTCTTGTGGTCTGGCTACAAGGAGACCAATCTGTAGATGTAAGCAATGTTGCGCTGACCAGATTTTCCTGGGACACTTAACTTCTTCAGTACTTGACATTTATTTGCTTACCTGGATGTTCTGATAATGTAGCAGCTAAAATCTCATGTTGAGAGCAGAATAATCTTGGATATTGGAAAGGAAAATGTACATTGCGCATACAAAAGAAAGTCAGGAGTCATTAGCAGCGAATATTGTTTTCAGCACTACTTGAGATTTTAGAATTTGTGTTGCCGACTTCAATATTTTATGCTCTGGCGCGCACGGTTACAGCTTAATTATACACTGTAAAAAAAAAAAAAAGTTTTAAACTTCATATGTCTATTTTTTCAGGACACAGAGACAATTATCCCCGTAAAAGCCAGGACGTCTGGTCAGCTTAACAATGTACAAATATGCTGTGTTCTGTTTGTAGGGTTTGCTTGACTGTTACTCCAACTTCTTATTGGCATTATACATTGTTGTCTAAATGTGTGCATAATACGATGTCAGGGGCACTGCACATCAAGGAAGTATAGTTTTTTAACTAACATACGTTATTTTGGTATCAATTTTCATTGCTGTAATTATTTTTCAATAATTTGGTGCAGGTCTTTTGTGGGGGCGTGGGGCGGTGTTGCGAGAAATGGCGGGGGTAGGCATTGGAGGACGGACAACAGAGAGTGAGCAATCCCCATCGAAAAATGCTTGCATTCTAATGATAGTTCTATTTTAAAATATAGGGCTTAGGATAGCTTCGCGAAAATATTCGTTGAAGCAAAGAAGATATAAATGTAGATTTCCCCGCTGCACAATAAAGTATAGAATCGTGGATATGTTTGTGGGCATGACGCACACAGGTTACAACGGTCACGCCAAGACCCCCAGCCCCCCCCCCCCCCCCAAAAAAAAAAGAAAAACATATCCACGTGTTAATCTAGCGAACGAGTAGAGATAAGCGTATTGACAATCATTCAATACGCAGAAGAATGTTTTGAGATCAGTTCTATTAAACTCCTTAACGCGCTATATCATTGCCTAGTTGTACTTCCTCTTAAAAACAATAATCACCACTTTCACTGTTCACGTACGATATTTTAAGTCGCAAATACTAATATCTGTGCCGAGATGTTTCATCGTTTAACAGGTGTCTCAGGATTATCCCTTAATTCCGCTACTTTCTTTCCAAAACAATGTCCGTCCTGAATTTCTGATGGTTTGATACCACATTCGGGTAGATCTTTGTGCACCTCTGTCAGCCATCAGGGATGGAAGTGTTTGTCGTGATCTTCACTTATCAGCCTCCTCTTATTGTTTATTTTTTAATTTACTTCGCTTTAGGTCAGTATGAGGCCAAACACCCATCTGGATATAACAATAATTTGCTTTGAACTTCATTACAAACCATTGTGTGAGTTTGGAATATATGTTACACATCATCACATTATGATGACATAAATATCGATATAAAATCAGTCAAATCTGGAAAGAAGTTTTTGTTACGTAGTTCCTAATAATAGTATACACTGATTTGTCTTTAGTCGCCCGTAGTGTACTTACATAGGTTGGTAACTGTTGCTTAGCGTGAAACAGAGATGCAGTTCTAATCGACACAGTTTGCTGTTGGTGGTAATCAGCACATGCAAAAAGGAGGTGGTTTAGTTCCTCAATCGACTGGCCATCATATCAGCCACCTCTTTCTTGAGTGGTGGTGGTGATTGTTTTAATACGAAGCACAAGAGGGCAACCATCCTCTTATTAACACTGCTTGATGTTGATGCTTGTTGTTTTAAGGGGCCTAACATCGAAGGTCATCGGCCCCTTATTAACACTAATCAGAAGTAAAACATGGAAGGGGTTTGATACTTTGAAACATAAGGTATCGGCCAAAGAACGAAGGTTGTGAAAATGAAAGACTACCTAGGCCTCGCAACCTAATACCGTCGGGGTCGGAAAAGAACAAGATTTGAGCAAGGAAGGTCGGATACGATAGATGAAAGTGAGGAGCCTGGATGCCAACAGTTTCAGAGCCCCTGGTCACCCTTTTAGGCAGGAGATACCATCGATGTTAATCTACCGCCCCCGACCCACAGGGGATGATCCTCTTTCGCGAAGCTCGCATATAATGTAATTCAGAGTTGGATCTCTGTCGAACGTAAATCTTTCTGACACACTATTGGATCATGAAATATTCCTAAGTAAGTTTCTTCCCTTCCCTTTAGTTGTACTTCCTCTTAAAACAATAATCACCACCACCACCTTTCCTTCCCTCTCCCCTCAGTCGTAGGATTGTCTATTTTGGCCTGTGTATCCTGAAAGTAGTGGCGTGTGAGGTAGTGTCAGAGATATTATTACTAACTGTAAAGAAAAATGAACCTTAACTACATGATACTGTAGGAATGATGTTTGCATGACATATTTACCCACTCCTACAGTGCCGTACGGTTAGGGGCGCGCAGCTGTGAGCTCACATCCGGGAGATAGTGGGTTCGAATCACACTGTCGGCAGCCCTGAAGATGGTTTTCCGTGGTTTCCCATTTTGACACCAGGCAAATGCTGGGGCCATACCTTAAGGCCACGGCTGCTTCCTTCCCACTCCTAGGCCGTTCCCGTCCCATCGTCGCCATAAGACCTGTCTGTGTCGGTGCTACGTAAAAAAAAAAGCAGTCCTACAGTAGGCCTATCATGTATTTAAGGTTCATTTTCCTTTACACTGTAACGACAAAATAATAATTGACGGGACAGCATGTGCAGAGTTAACTTCCCGCCAATATTCAGGCATGTTATTTTGCTCGGGACGCAGCAGAAGAGACAAATCACATCACAACAATGGTCAATATAATAATATTTTTGATCCTCGAAGTGGTTTCTCACGTCTCGTCCAGGCAAATGCCGGGATGTTACCTTTCGATTTTCCCATCCTCCACAAGACACCTGTTCAGCTTAGCAGGTGAGGCCGTTTGGGCGAGGTACTAGTCCTCCTCCCTAGTTGTATCCACCCGACAGAAAATCTCACGCTCCAGGACACTGCCCTTGAGGCAGTAGAGGTGGGATCCTTCACTGAGGCACAGGGAAAACCAACCTTGGAGGGTAAACGGGTTAAGAAAGAAATACTTTTCGATAGGCCCAATAACATAGGTATTTTAAAAAATACATTTCAGGCATCATTTCATCCAGCTTTCTGTTTACCCTCCAGCGTTGGTTCTTCCCTGGGACTCAGTAAGGAATCTCGCCTCTACCACCTCAAGGCGTTCCTCAAGGGCTGTGTCCTGGAGAGTGAGAGACTTTCAGTCGGACGGATAAAACTGGGGAGTAGGACCAGTACCTCGCTCAGGCGGCCTCACCTGCTAAGCTCAACAGGGTCCTTGTTGGGGGAAGGAAAGATTGGGAGGGTTAGTCAAGGAAGAGGGAATGAAGCGGCCGTGGCCTTAAATTAGGTACCATCCCGGCATTTGCCTGGAGGAGAAGTGGGAAACCACGGAAAACCATTTCCGGGATGACTGAAGTGGGAATCGAACCCACCTATACTCACTTGATCTCTAGAGGCTGCGTGGACCTCGTACCACTTTTCATATTTCGTGGCACAGCCGGGAATCGAACCTGGGCCTCTGCGGGGTGGTGGCAGCTAATCACACTAACCACTACACCACATCCAGCGTTAATACAATTATTTATAGTCTAGATTGAAGTACCTTATTCTCAGACTTTACATACCGATTTTCCTTTCCATTTTGTTCATCTTGTGGTTCGGCGTTAGCAACAGAAATCGAAATTCGTGGAATATCTGTTATCATAGCCGGTACGGTAAAATGAAATGGCACCGGGCGAGTTGGCCTTGCGCGTAGAGGCGCGCTCGAATCCCACTATCGGCAGCCTTGAAAATGGTTTTCCGTGGTTTCCCATTTTCACACCAGGCAAATGCTGGGGCTGTACCTTAATTAAGGCCACGACCGCTTCCTTCCAACTCCTAGGCCTTTCCTATCCCATTGTCGCCATAAGACCTATCTGTGTCGGTGCGACGTAAAGCCCATAGGAAAAAAAAAATGAAATGGCGTATGACTTTTAGTGCCGGGAGTGTCCGAGGAAATGTTCGGCTCGCCAGGTGCAAGTCTTTTCATTTGACTCCGGCAGCGACCTGCGCGTCGTAATGAGGATGAAATGATAATGAAGACGACACATAAATTCAGACCCCATGCCTGCGGACTTAAGCATTGGTGGTTAAAACTCCTGACCCTGCCGGAAAGCGAACCCGGGACCCTTGTAACAAAAGGTCAGCACGCTAACCATTTAGCCGCGGAGTAGGATAGCCGGTACAGTAAATTTGTATAAGACAGATATGATCGGAAATTTAGCATTTACGAACCCACTGTTCCCTTCTATCGACGTGAATACGGGCGGCAAGTGTAAATCCTGAATTCTTCGAAGAAAAGCTACCAGAATCGTTGATGAAGAATGTGGTCGTCAAAGCCTTGATAGGTCCATTATCCGTATTGAAAAATGATTTATATACAGTTACAATGTATTTAGTATCCTTTGCCCTCCTGGGCAAAATCGTTATGGGGGAAGTGTTCATTCTCTGAATTAATATATTTATATTTTTTCTCCGGGTCAGTGGCGGCCCGTGGATAAAGCGTCTGCGGGTGCACTGTTGTCGAAAATGTGTTGAGATTTTTTTGTTACCTACTTGATGTTTACATAGATGTAAAATAGTGACTGCTTGATTAGAAACGCGACTTTCCTTTAAAGGGACAAGGCTACAGCTCGAAGAAGTTACCAAAACAATGAAGATGAAAGACAGAGAATATGAGGTGCAATTACTTAAAGTTGATCAATTTTCCTCTGATTTTGCTTTCGTACAAATAACTTCAAGAACGTGTTAGGCAGACTACTGTTGCTTATGTATTGACGTATTTTGCTGCTTGCTATTCATAAAGCACGCATTACTAATGTAAAGATCCAGGGGCTCACAACTTGGGAGCGTGGGTTGGCGACCACGGGGCCCTTAGCTGAGTTCTGACATTGCTTCCACTTACTTGCACCAGGCTCTTCACTTTCATCTATCCTATCCCACCTCCCTTGATCAGTTCTTGTTCTTTTCCGACCTCGACGGTATTAGAGCACTCGAGGCCCAGGGAGTGTTTCATTTTCACGCCCTTCGTGGTCTTTCTTTGGCCGACAACTTCATTTTCAAAGTGTAGGATCCCTTCCATTTTTTCTCTATGATTAATGTTATATAGAGGATTGTTGCTTAGTTGTACTTCCTCTTAAAACAATAATCACCATCACCATTTACTAACGAAACGTTTCATTAATTATATAAACTTAGGCTACGTACGCCTATTGATGCTATACAAAACGTGGTTAACCAAAATGTTCTGGTTCATTGCGGTTAATTATATCAGAATTGCAAAATCATCAAATTAAAACCCCTCCAAAACATACCACATACGGCAAACTTTAACAGCGCGCTCTGACAGTGCTTCGGCTAATTTCGTAACTGCTCGATGTAATTCGTGTCTATCGCTGGTCCAGTCGCCAGCGATTCCTAGGCTACAGTATGTTTTCCCTGCTCCTCACAACCCCTCGCCTAGTGCACCTCCTTACGTCTCACGCCCCAGCTCCCGCATTCCTGAAATTGAACCTCTTCGCTGGTTCCAAAGAGCAACAGAGTGTTGATGTCAAAAATACCGCTACGCGCGTGGTTATACTGAACTTATTAAAGGAATAGGTTGTAATAAACCATTTTTCACAGACCCATCTATTTCTAGAGGGTTCACTGAACCATTCAACATATAGAACGCACCGCCACTGCTCCGGGTACTCCAGTTTTTCCTGTCATTCATTCCAGCAATACTCTCCAATATCATTTCATTCCGTCTGTCATTCGTTAATCATTGCCCTAGGGGAGTGCGACAGGCTTGGGCAGTCGGCACAATTCCTATCCTCACCGCTTCCTTCATTCTTTCCTGACCCGGTCAAATGCCTGGAAACAGGCTGTGGATTTTCACACACACTTTAGTTATGTACTATTTATCGATAGGACCACTAATAACAGATATTTGAGAATACAATACCAAATACCATGTCACTCAGTGTGAATATAATTATTTATGGTCTAGATTATAGTTCCTTATTCCCAGACATTTTCTCGTTATGTGCGTACAGGAAGAGAAGACGGAAAATTGTACACTTCTTACTGTGGACTCGATCGATACAGAAATACCATTCTTTGAGCAATATACAGACTTATATACATAGGGCCTAGATTATTATTCTTTTCTTGTTTCGTTTCGGCCAACTAAGGAGCACGTCATTTCAACTGTTTCCCTTGAACTTTAATGTTGGTCCAGTATTCCTTCATTCGTATACGGTTTTGCTCCTTTCGCTCTTCCGTCCATGCCTTTCCAGTTTTCATCTTCGGCTTTGGTAGGAAACTCTGATGTTCTTGGAGTTTTTTCTTAAGTGGGACACTGGATATCTTCAAATGAGATCCCAATTTCCTGCAGATCTTTCTGTACCTCACTGAACTATGCTCCCCACTCGGCTGACGAAAATTTCTGGGGAGAACACTGAAACAGACACATCTCAGCCTCAGGCAGTGTCAATGCGAGACAAGAACAAGTGGGTCCGGATTACAAGTTCACGCTTGTCTTTCAGGAAAAGCTAACGCTTGGTTTGAGGAAACTGTAATCCGTCAAATGCCGCTGGCTTCCTGGGTGAATCACATACAGCAGTATACTTGTACCTTTCTACGAACATTGCAATTCGAAATTCTTGTTCAGTAAGATTATATTTTGGACTGTCTGAAAATCACGTCTCGTACATTGAACCCTCACATTTCGATACTTGGTCACTATTTTAATATAGATTAGCACCAACGAGCTTGATTAGCACAGAGAATAACTGGAGGCTTACGTGTCAGACATTTACTTTCTACCTCTGTTAAATTCTTTCAGATTCCATTTTTAGTCTACTGGTACAAGTTGAATGAAAATTCATTTCTGCCTGCTGTTCATAGCGAACTTCGCGCCTACCGTGTTTTATCACCTGTTGTTCCTAAAAAAAAAAAGAAAAAAAGGAGGCTTCCATGAGGTATGGTAGGGTGACTCCTTCTCTCACAAGGAAATTTGGAGAGGTGAAGGTGTTTAGTGAAATTGAGGGCATTGGTAGCCGTGCCCTATATTAGAAACTGTCCCAACATTCCTCTTAGTGCAGGAGAATGGGAAACCACGGAAAACTATTCTAAGGACAGCTAACTACGTATAGGCATGGCAGAGCCGTGGCCTGCTCGGTGGGTCGGTCGGAGTGCAGAGCTGACGGACCACGGACACTACCTCCAGAGAAATCATCTATCTTCTGCCAGGTGCTTGTTACAGACTTATCATCCTGTATGAAATGTGGGCACTTCTCCCTGCAGTACGACTATAAGCAGGCAGCTTTGTGTACTCGTCAGTCGTTGACATTGTAGTCGGGGGAAGCAAACCATGATGTTTGTGCCCTTTGAAATGTGATGATTTCGCGGTCAAACGTTCCGGTTTAGGGAAAATATAATATATGTTGAATTTAAAATACAAACAACTACTACATTCCTGATGGGGTTTGTAGAAAATAGATCCCAGAGAATTCAAGTAGGCGAAGCTTTATCAGAACCTGTAATAATTAAGAGGGGAAGTGGTGGTGATTATAGTTTGAAGAGAAAGTAGGCCTACAACTAGGCAAGCATCCTCTATATAACCACTAATTAGAGGGGAAAAAATGAAAGAGATCCGTCATTTCGAAAAATGAAGGTATCGGTCGAAGAAAGACAAGGGCTTCGAAGGGCGGTGAAAATGGAAGACTCCCTACGTAATACCGTCGGGGTCGGAAAAGAACAAGAATTGACCGAGGGAGGTCGGATAGGATAGAGGAAAGTGAGAAGCCAGGCACAAGTTAAGTGGAAGCAATGCCAGGACTCAGCTAAGGGCCCCGTTGTCGCCAACGCACTCTCCAAATTTCAGAGCCCCTTTTAGTCGCCTCTTACGACAGGCAGGATATACCGTGGGTGTTATCCTACCAGGGGAAAATGCAGGGTATTTACGGTTTAAATGAAGTGATAGAACAGTTGTAGGTACGAGGTTTAAGACGCCATGTAGTGGTGAATCAGGTAGGTAGATTGTATCGATTTGCTTGTAGATCTTACAATCATGTGCAAAGAATGCGGTTCGGATTTCACGTTAAACTATGCTCGTGATGGACTCGTTCTGAACGCAGCAGTCTGCAGCTTGACGATGTTTTATCACCATCTCACGTGTTATCTCGCGCACGTCAGTCGGACCGACAGCTACACCTACCTCATCTTATTGAGACATGACAATCTTTGGAATTGATTTCAAAACTGCTGTCGATACTACACACTTCAGTGGAGCGGCTCATTGTCACCAGCTCGTCCTTTTGTTCCCGAGATGCCAGGTTCTATATCCACTGAGGTTGGTGGCCTTTGAACTCCCACCCTAGCGGAGTGGGGGTCGGGCAACCCGATGGCGGCTCTTAGAAAACCAGAACAATTAAACGGACGTTTGGTGGATTTTAATTAAATGTTAACCCTTAAATACTCGCGTCCGTTCGCAGTGACCCGAGTGAAATTTTTAAAAACAATTTCCTTTGATTTTATACTGTACTAGCTGATGTACCCGTGCTACGCTACGGGATTCTCAGAAAGACTGATTTTGTGGTTTTCCTAACTGAAGTCAACATAGGTCATTACAAACATGTCAGTAGGAATGTAGCGATTAAAAGCAATGTTATATAAATTACTCCATGAAATGAAAAACAGCACATTTTCTCACTTTTAACGAACAGTCCTACGGTGCCGATCTAACAGTCCGAAGTTCGAGAGCTGGAATGACCAGGCCGTAAACAGCCGTAAACACTCCTCTGCCATTATTCCGTTAAATATACACACTGCTCATTCCAATCAGTGCCTCAGAGTAGGGATTGTATAGCTCGAATGCTACGATGAACCAGTGTGTTACGTAAGACCTACCATTAGTATCAGAACATTTATGAACCAGAGTATTGGCATGCTAAAGAAGAAAGTTATCTAACTCCCCAGCTACTTCCCGTCAATATTCAGACAGGCTGTTACACTCGGTGCGACCGGGCGAGTTGGCCGTGTGGTGAGGGGCGCGCAGCTGTGAGCTTCCATCCGGGAGATAGTGGATTCGAACCCCAATATCAGCAGCCCTGAATGTGGTATTCCGTGGTTTCCCATTTTCACACCAGGCAAATGCGGGGGCTGTACCTTAATTAAGGCCAAGGCGGCTTCCTTCACACTCCTAGCCCTTTCCTATCCCATCGTCGCCGTAAAACCTATCTGTGTCGGTGCGACGTAAAGCAAATTTAAAATAAACAAAAACGCGGTACGCAGAGTAATCCTATCTATCGGAGATGAGTGGCAACAAAAGACACAAAGCACACCACAACAAACAATGGTCAGTGTAATGTTATTGTTGATCAATTTTATGAGTTTTCTATATTGTAGGCCTACACATTTAGTTTTCTTTCGACTCTGTGATATTAGGGCGCCTTATAAAATTATTTATAGCGTAGACAGTAGTTACTTATTCTCCGACTTTACATACCGATTTTCATTAAATTCGGTTTACCCATTTTCTCGTGACTCGGCGCTGACATGGACTTACTAACAAAAATCCAAATTCATTAATATCTCTGTGTTCATAGCCAGTATGGTAAAATGTATGACATAAATGATCGGAAATGTAATACTGTTTAAATTTAGTTATGTGGTATTTATCGACAGGACACTGATATAACTATTTGAGAATTACATTTTAGGCTTTCCCCAAAACTATCGTTTTACTCAGCGTGAATAAAATTATTTATGAGCTAGGTTGTGGCGACTTATTATCCGACTTTTCATACCGTATTTCATTGACAGGATCACCAAAATATTTGAGAATTAAATTTTAGGCCTTTCCCTAAACTAGCATTTCTCTCAACGTAAATAAAATTATTTATGGCCTAGATTATAGCAACTTATTCTCCGACTTTGCATACCGATTTTCATTAAATTATCTTTAGCCGTTATCTCGTGATGCGTGTACATACATACAGACAGACAGAAATTACGGACAATTAAAAAGTGCATTTCCTTGTTACCGTCGACACGGCCGATACAGAAATGCCATCCCTTTTAAAAAGTTCTGAGCACTGAAAATCCCTAATGTATAAACGTTCACCGACAAATTGAGTTTCATTTACCCTGCAAACTCCTTGTAAACCACGTTTGTGTTATTGCCTTTTGGGGCTAAGATGACCATGCAACATAGAACTGTACATATGAGAAAGAGTCTTCTCCAAAAAAAAAAAAAAAAAAAAAAAAAAAAGCTTATTTTTAAAGGAGATTCCAAATATCTATCTCCACGTCGTAACATTTTCAGTTTTTGAGATAGGCTATAAGAATCCCTATAAAAATAATTAATCTCTTTATCAGTCCTTCCCATTTTCCGAAAACAAAAAGACACACATGTTCCTTTACTTTTAAAGGAGATTCCAAACAACAATTTTCATGTCTGTACCCATCAGTTTTTGAGACATAAGTACCCATATTAGAAGAATTCATTTTTTTCACTTCTTTTCACCCCTCCCCCCTCCTTAAGTGAATTTTCCGAAAACAAAAAATACATGTTCACTTATAAAATAGCTTCTAAATACCAATTATCACGACTGTAACATCTTCAGTTTTCAAGATATTTGTCCTCATAAAAGGAATTCGATTCCTTTTCACCTCCTCCCCCAAGTTTATTTTCCCCCTACAACGCGCTTTTCTTTATTGTAAAGGAGATTCTAAATACCAATTTTCACGTCTGTATGAACTTTAGTTTTCATAAGGTATAAGTATCTTCATACAAATAATTCAATACATTTTTCAATTCTTTCAGCCCCCTTAACCGGATTTTTCGAAATGAAAGGAATATGTGTTACTTTACTTTTAATGGAGATTCCAAACACCAATTTTCATGTCTGCAACATCTATTTTTTTTTTAGATATAAGTAGACTCATGCAAATGATTTAGCCTAACTAATTTTTCAATTTTTTTCACCCCCACCTAAGTAGATTTTCCGAAAACAGAAAATATGCATTTCTTTATGTGATTCCAATCACCAATTTTTTACGTCTGTAACGTCTTCAGTTTTTGAGATATCAGTATCCTAATACAAAGAATTCAACCCACTTTTCAGTCCTTTCTACCCGCCCCTCCCCAAGTGTTTTTTTCTGAAAACAAAAAATATATGTTTCTTATTTTTGAAAGGGATTAAAAATACAAATTTTCACTTCAGTAACATGTTATGTTTTTGAGATATACTGTAGAAATTCTCATTCTAAACATTCATTCCCTTTTTTGTTCCCCTTAAGTTTTTTTTTTTTCGAAAAAAATTATCTACGTCTCTTTACTTTTACAAGAGTACCAGTTTTCAAGTCTGTAACATGTTAAGTGTCTGAGATATATTGTAGTCCTAGACATATTTTTTTAAAATTTCTACCCCGTGCGTCACACCCGTTCACCCCCCTAGTCATTGGATTTTTCAGAAAGCAAAAGAATACGTGTTTATTTTTAAAGGAGATTCCAAATACCAATATTCATGTCTGTAACATCTTCAGTTTTTGAGATATAAGTATCCTCATAAAAGGTATTCGACCAATTTTCCCCCTTTTTTTCAACCCCCTTAATGGGATTTTGCAAAAAAAAAAAAAAACACGTGTTTCCTTATTTTTAAAGGAGATTCCAAATACCAAGTTTTACGTCTGTAAACTTTTAAAGTTTAGAGATATAGATACTCTAATTTTAAACATTTCTAAAAATTCACTCCATTTGTTACTCCCGAATCTGCGGCCGTGGAAGCCATTTTTTTATTTAAAAAAAATACGCGTTTCTTTATTTTTAAAGGAGATTCTAAATACCAATTTTTAGGTCTGTAATATCTTCAGTTTCTGAGATATAAGTATCCTCATTAAAGGCATTCAACCCATTTTTCACCCTTTTTCACCCCTCCTAGTGAAATTTTCCGAAAACAAAAAAATACTCGTTTCTTTATTTTTAATGGAGAATCAAAATATCAATTTTTACATCTGTAGACTTTTAAAGTTTCCAGATATAGATATACTCATTTTAAAAATTCACCCCCCCTTTTCATCCCCTTAGCGACGGAATATCAAAAAATCCTCCCTTAGCGAGCACCTACATTGTAATATAAATGTATCCTCAAAATTTCATTCCTTTATGTCCAGTAGTTTTGGCTCGGCGATGATGAATCAGTCAGTCAGGACAAGTTATTTTATATATATAGATTAGCCTATACCGTATGTAAGTTATGGTGCGGGTCCATGGTTTAACTGGTTAGAATTCTGGAGTTCAGTCAAAGGGTGTCTGGGTTCGATTCCAATCAATCACTACTGATCTGCATTAGGGTAATCGCCCCGGTGGTAGATTCCCTATCTGTTGTTTTCCTAGTCCTTTCTTAAATGATTACAAAGAAATTGGACATTTATTGAACATCTCCGTTCGTAAGTTATTCCAATCCCTAACTCCCTTTCCCGGCTGGGTCGGGGATTTTGACCTCCATCGGCTATTTCCTTCAGCTCGGGACTCGGTGTTTGTGCCGCCTTCAACATTAGATTTCTTCCCATGTATTGCCCATTCTCACAATTGTGCAGGTCCCCCATGAGCGTCATTTCAAATTTCCGGAGGCCCCATACGCCATTTAACATTATGTAATAATCGTTACTCTACTGTATACTGTTTGTATTGAGACCGACATAAACCTTCAGTCCTCGATCGAGTGGAATCAACCGTAAGAACTTAACATCCTTGGCCCGGCCAAGAATCGAACGCTTGGCCCTGTAAACCGAAAGCCACTAGGCTGATTATTCAGCCAAGCATCAGGAATTCATATTGTGTATCAGAATAAATGTTTTTCCTTTATATTACGTCATGAATACACTTAGGCTTTTTAATTTGCAAGTGTGGGTCGAAAAGACCCGACGCGAGTGTTTATGTATCTTTCCGTTACTCGAGTCCTTAAGGATTAAGGATATCTTTTAGATTATGGGAAAGTCATTCCCAGTGTCTATTGAATATGCCATTTCAAATAACTTGTGAAAACAATTTCTCTTGAAAATGTTCATGCAGTTTATTCAAAATATGGAATTTAGTAGGTAATGCATGTTCAAAAAAAAAAACTTTGATTTTTCTGTATAGGCCTGTAATTTATATTCTGAGATATAAAGAATGCACCGAGCTCGATAGTTGCAGACGCTTAAGTGCGGCCAGTATTCGGGAGACAGTGGGTTCGAACTCCATTGTCGTCAGCCCTGAAGAGAGTTTTCCGTGGTTTCCAATTTTCACAGCAGGAAAATGCTGGGGTTCTACCTTAAGGCCACGGCCGCTTCCTTTCCACTCCTAGCACTTTCCTCTCTCATCGTCGCCACAAGTCCTATCTGTGTCGCTGCGACATAAAGCAACTTGTAAAAAATATAAAGAATGCGAACAATAATGTACAACGGGTGATTGTTTGGTCCGCCCTGTCAATATATTATTAATATTTGAATAATTTATACGTACATGTTTCGGGAGCCTTAACTCCCTTCGTCAGCGTATTTACATCAAAATCTACCTTATCCAAGACTCAAGATACAAAATCTTATCATATTACATTAACCATTGTCCTGTATAACCTCAGCTCTAGAACACTATATGTACACTTTGCGGTTTTTGTATTATAATGCATGTTGTAACCCAAACACGTAAGACATAGAACATATTTAAAAAACACTGTAATAATTAATAATATATTGACAGGGCGGACCAAACAATCAGCCGTTGTACATTATTGTTATTACGAGTCAATACGGACCAATTAAGGACCGATATGGTCAAGTTTGTCGAATGCGGTATTCTGTAACAAATTTTATGATAGCTTATAGACATGAAAAAAAAAAAAATCCAGCAATCAAAAATTCCACATACAGGTTTCCTGTAAGTTACATAGGGCATACATTTTGTGAAGTTAAACGAAATATTGCAGTAGAAGAAATGAGTTTCAGTGCAGAAAATACCGAGCAGGTTGGGAGATTGAATCCAGGCAAATTGTATACCACCTCTTCTACACTGCCGGCCAGTCCACTTGGCCACCAGGCCGGTGGCTTTTTGCTTAAAAGTGCTCCTTCGTGTTGTTTGGAAACAAATGAAAGGAAATAACTGCATGGAGTTAATCCTCTGCTCAAGGTTGCTTTCAACCCTTGGCTAACGGACATGTCTCAATTAGTGTGGTTCCAAGAATCTGGCAGTAGCTGTTTGCGGGATGTCCAGGTACTGCCCGCAGAAGCTGTGTCCTTAGTGTCTTCTCGGACGTCACTCGCTTCCCGATACGTTTTCACGCCTTTCTTCAAACAGCCCTTTTACAGCGGTTTATGGGAAGACTGATTTCAGTTGAGAGAGGTACTTTGTGATCACTGAGGCCCGTATTCACCAATGTCGGTTACTTGTGCTGTTTCCTTAGATTTCCAGAACTCCTATAATGTAATTATCTCGGATAACGCTCACTTCTGTATTCACCACATAATTTCTGCCCTTACTATCGAAATGTAAACAGATGTTTAATTATATTCGGGGCTTGCAAATGATTTATCATAAATGATTTCCGCTATTTGCCAGGGGAAAAAAAAGAAGCCTAAGAAGGAATTGTTATTGAATTTGGCGGCAGAAGGCATTAACGCAATAGAAAATAAGAAAACAAATCATAGCCTGCATATTGTACTGTATATTTCATTGAAAATATAAGGCAATATCCCTTAGTGTACCCATACCCAATCGTGTACCGTACACGATATGAACTATAATCGAGAATTCCTCTTAAGCCTACCAATGTATTGTGTTGGGAATTCCAGGTTATGTTGATCACAGATAACACTGACAGTGTTGAAGGTTTAGTTAACCTAAAACGTGTTTCGAAATAGTGTAGTCGTAGTTCTCAAAGTATGTACCGCGATCGTTTTACACTCCTAGGACGTTTATTGCATAATCTTAGTCATATTCCTCGGCGCTGTGATTTTCTTTCTCAGTTATACTCCAGCCGTCTACGAGCTGCCATCTTGAAAGGCTATTATCTTAGATTTCCTATTTTACCGGCCAACCTTTCTTTGCTTTAAACCAAGATAAAAGCTTTTACTCGCGTTGGTGACTACGAATTTGGTATAAATATCTTACAAACTGGCATATAATACAGACGGTTAGTTTCGTTCATGAATTCAGTCTTTAAGCACTTGTGAATTAACAAGGCGCTTCCCCTATCCTCTGTTTGCATCTATGTGTAGGTCATAGCCAGTTCATTCCCGTCGTGAAAAAAACCACTAGAAGCCTGGGTACAATTCCAAATCTTTCCGCGATGTTTATATGGAGTCAGGGCTGTTGACGGTGATTCGTCCGTCGGATGGAGACGTTAAGCTTCGAGCAGTCATCTTTGTGTTATTCGATAGAAGTAGGCTGTGTGTCAACAGTGGGTTTCACCCTCTTCCTACCTCAGTTTCCAGGACACGCGCAAGTCTCCCAGCGGTGTGAAATAACAAGACCTGCATCGGGCCACGTGACACTTCGTTGTTGGTCGGAGCAGTATCCCCTGCCTGTCGTAAGAGGCGACTACAAAGACCCCTAGAGACTCTCAACATGGGAGCGTGGATTGGCAATCATGGGGCCCTTAGCTGAGTCCCAGCATTGCTTCCACTTACTTACGCCAGGCTCCTCGCTTTCATCGATTATATCCGACCTCCCTTGGTCAACTCTTGTTCTTTTCCGACCTGGACGGTATTAGGTTGCAACGCCTAGGGAGTCTCATTTTCAGCCATTCGTGGCCTTTACTTTCTTTGGCCGATACTTTCGTTTTTCGGATCCATTCCATTTTTTATCTGTGATTAGTGTTATATAGAGGATGATTGCCCAGTTGTACTTCCTTTTTTAAATAACCACCACCACAGCCCTTGCCTATCGCAGGGAGCTCAAGTCACAGTCCGCTTCGAACCTTCCTGGGTAAACCCTGCTCCTCGATACTACTTGTCTTTCACTTCTGAATAGAGTGGATTCTCTCTGAAGGCTGCTAACAGTTCAGATGGTCTAGACATCTCGGCCACGTTCATATCCTCAAAGCCAAGGACACTCGGTACACTTCAAAACAAAAATGTGTGTGAGCATTTTTCCATTATTGTAGTTTAATATAAGAGTCCGGTACAAATAGGTGGTGGTGATTATTGTTTCAAGAGGAAGTACAACTTGGCAACCATCCTCTATATAACACTAATAAGAGAGAAAAAATGGAAGTGGTCCGACACTTCGACAAATGAAGGTATCGGCCAAAGGAAGACAAGGGCCACGAAGGGCGTGAAAATGAAAGACTCCCTAGCCCTCGCAAACCTAATAGCGTCGTGGTTCGAAAAGAACAAGAGTTGATCAAGAGAGGTCGGATAGGATAGATGAAAGTGAGGAGCCTGGCATAAGTAAGTGGAAGCAATGCCGGGACTCAGCTAAGGGCCTTGTGGTCGCCAACCCACGCTCCAAAGTTCAGAGCCCCTGGGGCCCCTTTTAGTCGCCTCATACGACAGGCAGGGGATACCGTGGGTGTTATTCTACCGCCCCCACCCACAGGGGGAAAACAGGTGGAGGGTATTGAGGACGACTCTGCCGTGGAGGGAAAGAGAAGCACACTTGCTCGTCTTTCTGCATGTGCTGAAGCTGGTGACATGGGAGACGCAGTTACTTTCTCTTATCGTGATCGACGTGCGCAGACCTGCAACGCATTTCATTGGAGCCCGTCTTTTCTTTGTTCGTTACTATCGATGTACTTGATCGACTCCTTTGTTTCTGCACGATGTTGCACATCAAGAGTAATTCGACGGATTTCTTAGAAGATTTCAGTTCTTTCCCCTCTGGGTGGTGGTGGTGGTGGTGGTGGTGGTGGTGGTGGTGGTGGTGATGGTTGTTTCAAGAGGAAGTACAACTGGCCAACCATACTCCGTATAACACTAATCAGAAATTTAAAAAATGTAAGGGATCCGACAATTCGGAAAATTAAGGTATCGACGAAAGAAAGAAAAGGGTCATGAAGGGCGTGGAAATTAAAAAAAAAAAATACTCTCTAGGCCTCGAGTTCTCTAATAACGTAGGGTTCGGAAAAGAACAAGAGTTGACTAAGGGAGGTCGGATAGGATAGATGAAAGTGAAGAGTCTGTCACAAGTGAAAACAGTGTCAGGTCTCAGCTCAGCACCACGTGGACGCCAACCCACGCTGCCAAGATGAGAGCCCCAGGGGCCCCTTTATTCGTCTGTTAACGACAGTTAGGGGATACCGTGGGTGTTATTCTACCGCCCCCACCCACAGGGGGATAATGTTTAGAAGGAATCTGTTTCTACTTTGAGTTCAGAAGGGAGAGATTGTTATACAATTCATGTACTAACATTGTCCCGCAAGAGTGTCCGCTCATCTATCTTAGTGAAGAGTGAGACAGCCTATTAAAATGCCGGGAGTCTAATACTTAACTAAGTAATGGTCATTTTCTTCTCTGTTAGCTCCGTTAAGAACAGGGTTTTATCGAGTCTTAACTGTTGAATATATATAATTAAATATACAGTAACTGAACGAATACTTTATCATCTTTGTTGTATACAGTCGAACATAATGTAGATCAAGACTAAAAACAATCAGACTACAAAGAACATACATTAATTTTCTTAAAGTACATCACAGGTTACTCTCTGGAGTATGTCGTCACAGCTATTTCCAAAGATGTTACACCTCAGCCTGATGGTCGCCACAGTTGGCAATAGATTTCTGTTTAGGTTTTCATTGCCTGGATCTTCACGTCTAATAGTACCAGTAATGGCTTGGTGCAGTTTCACATGTCTTTGTCAAGAATGTAGCGTGCCAATTAAAATGTGGCAAAGTTCCCGGTAGAGGCCCTTCTCAGAACAGACAGCAAACAAGGACCGACTCTTCTGTGCTATTGTTTGGTTCAGCGCCTAATTTACGGCACAAAGTGTGACACGGCTCTGATATCTGTGTGAAGAGAATTGCCCACGGAGGTGATGATGATGTAATAATCGGACATTATTCTCCTTAAAGGGTTTATGAACAAGCTAGCATATTAGACAAGACTATCCGTGTTACTTAGAACTCACATTGTACTGGAAAAGATTTCTGTAACATTTCTTTCCTGGAGGCGCTTTGTCATCCTTTAATGAGCATCTTTTGAAACCGCATTAGCAAAGATCTTCCTGAAAGCGCTGTGGACTGTGTGGTGAGAACAATGCAATACCGGATGTGGAAACATAGAATAATTACACGATATACACCACTTAGCTCGCATTACTTGTCTACTACAAAAAATTACTGTCGTTGCGATACCAGTTACCACCTGTTCGTACGTAAGTTCTTTACAAAAGTGACCAGTCTGCCTACCTTGAGTTATATGAATTTCTTTCTGGTATTGGATTGCGGATTAAAAACCTTCACCTGGCATCGATGTTACTCCTCACTAGAACTATTCCACTCCACATCCTTGTGTTCCATGCCCAACTATTGTGTACCACTGACAGTCATAAGGGGCCTTGTGTATCCCAACAACAAATAGAAGAATTAAATCCTTTACATTATTCACTGTCTGATTGGGCTTTGTCCCGGATGCCACAGATATAATTTTAAAAATCCATAGTTCAGGCAAGAATTCAATTTTGAAAACATCCTAGGGATATGAGCTACGAATTTTAGGTAAATATAATAAAGTATGAGAATATATTCTCTATTTATTTCTAAAAATTACAATCCATTTCTTAATCATCGTTATCCGGTCGATTAAATTAGCAGTTTGCCTTTTTCTACCACTACGAGCGCTAATGTCAGTCAATGTAGAGTTTCACTTAAGCCCTTATAACTACATTCGGTTGTAGACATAAAAAAATAATAAAAAATACCTGGGGGTATTGAATCAAGGAACACATTACAGAAAGAATTGTGTAAATACGTTACTTTGCCGGATTTGAATTTAAAAAGAAAATAGCGATTTTTAGCTGTTTCTCCGGAACTGCATTTAGGTCGGAAGTGATTTTCGAAATTTAGTTAGAGCTATCCAAGACTCACAATTTGAAACCTTTTCGGGTCCTTAAGTCCTCCAACTTTGGGCACAATTGAGGAAATTGCTTAATTTTACTCTTTTTATAGCATGGAGATCCCTACTTGGTCTCCTAGGGATGTTTACTTTCAAACGATGTGCTCAGTCGATAGCTCGTATGTCCGCCTTTAGTGTTGTCAGATCGCAAAGAAAAAAGGACGGGGTACGGCGGAATTGACAAGAATGGCCAAGCATGTTCACCAACAGTCTGAAAGAATTTTACACACTTTGTAATGTTAGGTGACGAACCGTCGGGAAAGTTTTGATATTTTACGGGCATGTAGCTATAGCACACCTTGGAGAAATATTGTTTCGTTATGGAGTGCGTTGAACTTGTGGGGCGATCTCAGGACTGTTACATGTACGTTGAACTCGTTTTAGTCCTCGTGGGGCGATCTCAGGACTGTTACATAAAACAGGCAGCATAGCCGAGCAAAATTCGATATTGTACATTTTCCTTTAATTCGTATTAGGCTGTATCTAGATCCATGATTTTTTCGCATTAATTTATTACGGTTTTGCGAAAAGGAAAAAAACCCCGCATTATTTCGCGAAATAGGTCTTCCCTCATCCATTCAGTCGTTTTCTGAAAACTCAAAATAGCAGCGAAGGGCCGTGACCTATAAGCGACCGTTGCTCAGCCCGTAGGCCTGCAGATTACGAGGTGTCGTGTGATTATTCTTGGCCTAGACCGGGGCCGCCACCTCAACTTCAGATATCTCCTGAATAATTGCTATGACGTAGTCTGTGTGGACAATCGTTTTCTAAAATCATTCTAAAAATTTTTTTTCGTGTGATTTGTGAATTATTTATGTGAAAGATAGTACAACATCCGCCGATGCAGATGGTCTGTAATAGGTTGTAATTCGGTTGCACAGGCAGCGTGACTAAGTACACCCTCTCACGAAGGGATAGGTACCCTACATAAGAGAGCATCGAAGTAAATATCATAAAAGACTCAGCATCGTAAATCACCATTATGCATACAGTAGGTCATGGCATTTTACACATTCTGATTTGTGCTATTCGTAGTATTGTCAGTCGTTTTATTCCATAGAATAGTATCTATGCACTTTTCTAATAATTTGGCTTTCATTTAGAATGCAAGATTCTCGTGGTCATTCATAATTGAATAGGTCATTTTTAAAACCCCCGTAAGTCAAGAATTGTAAATTTGTGGGGAAAATAAGAAAAGTGAATAATGAATTACGCAGATAACTTTTAAATGCTTTTATTGCTTCAGCATGCCATGGAGATATGTAATTTGCTTGTATAAATATTACAATTGTTGCAAGACTGGTTTAAATGTTCATGACTTACGGGAATTCAAAAACTAATGATGATTTATCATATAACATGGCACATGTTTCTTACAATACCAAGTTGAATTACAATATTCATCTAGAAAATAATTTCCATGTCAGTTAGTAAAAACATCGCTAGAAACTTTAGAAAATTGCATTTTTATAAATGTACATAGCGTATAAATTATTTTGAAATCACAACTATTTTTTAACCAGTCTCTCTATCAGTAATATCTCAGTCATACACGGTTTTCAAGAATCTTTAAATTGCGCCTTCATTCGGTATGTATCCTCCAAATTTTTTTGCTTATAAGACCACCAACGCTCAGTAGTATTAACTATATCACCTGAAACTTTAGTCGTATATCCCTTCCCATGGGATTCAATGGACAGGAGTTGTTACGTTACCCCGCAAAATCAATGATTTACAGAGTTTCTAAACCAAGCTCACATCCATTCTATTCATCAGACTGACATAGAATGTTGCAGCTTTCATTTTCTCACATAAGATGACAATTACGAAATGTGAGACTTAAGGGGTTTTAAAAACAACTGACTAAATTTCTGAACTGTCTTCATTTTGGAAAAAAAAAAAAAAAAGAAACGGTATTGATGAACATTCACTATTCCTTATAATACAGACGACTGAATAAATCCTTTCATCCTATATGACCTTAGTAATAAGAGTTTTCCTAGATAATATTCAAACTAACAGGTCGAATTGTTTACCTGACGCGCGTCCTATTGTAATACAATTTCAAGCTCGAGTTTTTCCATTAATTTCACTGCAGTTTCGAACTATCCTAAAATAAGTCAATTTCGCTTTAAACGGGCCTTATCACTTTAGTTCACAGAAACAAAAATCATTATTTTCTTAAATCTGAAAATCGCTTCAAAATATTTTTGTCACGTTTGTTGTTAGTGCGAAAAAGTCATGCCCACACCTGAATCGGATTTTATGTTAACACTATCCAAAATAGTGTAGAAATTGGAATTCTGCGATACTGTAGTTACTTACCGCACTCAACTTAGAACACACAGTGAGAAACCTTTTGCAGTGCACGTTAAACCACTGCATGATGATACGTCTTGTGGCTGAATCTTGAATAATCTCTCTCATGGAGACATGGAGTGTTTGTATGGTGGACCGTGAACTAAGACGCACCCCTCCATACTGATGAAAGAAATTCAGTTTAATAGGATATCGTACGTTACGTCGGCAAGTGGCTTCCCCCGGTGTTGGTCAGTTACTCATGGCCCTCTGTAGTAGCTGCACGTCCACACAGTTTCGCCTCACTGAACCTAAAGGTTCGTACTCACCCGGAATACGCGATGTGCCAACCGTGTGTCACTTTCCTGCTAGCCTCCTCAGTCTCATGTTACGTGCATTAGGCTTACGGCGACGCCTAGGGTACTTAATAATGTAGTGCAGATGAACAATAGTGAGAAAGAAGCTAACAAGAGCAGGCCGCAGCGTTTCGTATAACGGATGTCCTATGCTAAACTCAGGCACTCTAACACAGTGATCAAACCCGAGTGTCTGTACGCAAGTGAAGGCCTCAGAATGACAGAAAAGAGTGGACTGAGAGAAGTACAAGCGCAAGATCCTTCGCAAAATAATGGCTCCTAAGATAACGGATGGACAGTACAGACTCCGAGGAAGAGACTGATGGAATCAATAAGGAAACGACGACTGTTCTACCGACATCTATTCACGATGGATGCAACCCGACTCACGAAGCAGATTTTTAACGTGTTGCACATCAGACTTCACGTCTCGGATAAATGGTTCTAGGAAGTACGGAAGGCGTCAAGAGCTTGGGACTGAATCAGGAAGACATCTCCAACCGATCAAACTACAGATCAGTGATCAACAAATTCCACAATGAGCAGAATAGAAGAGAGAAGACAGGCAACGTTTTCCGGTTGCAAAAAAGGCTTCCATAAATGCCTTATAGTTACTTGACGTGGTCAGTGGTCCTAAACGGAAATAACAATAACTAAAGCTCCAAAATACTGTGAAGGAATCACGGACGTGGCCAGGAAGATTTTTTTTAAATCCGCTTTACGTCACACCAACACAGGTACGAGTTGTGGCGACGATGTCACAAGGAGAAGGGCTGGGAGTGGAAAGGAAGGCCGACGCCTTAATTAAGGATGAATATCGTTGTCCTTTGCCAGGTGTGAAACCATCTTCACGGCTGTCGATAGTGGACTTCGAAACCACTATCTCCCGAATTTGTTTGACAAATGTGATATCGATTGTGTTTATATCGTGTTAACCAATGTGATTGTTTTTGCTAGATTCGTGATCGATCAGTATCACACTACAACTAAGCTGTAACTAGTTTCCCCTGTGGGCGGGAGTGGTAGAATAAGAGCCCCGGTATCCCCTGCCTGTCGTAAGAGGCGACTAAAAGGGGCTCAGGGGAGCGTGGGTAAGTGACCTCAGGGCCCTTAGCTTGTGCCAGGCTCCTGACTTCCATCTATCCTATCCGACCTCCTTTGGTCAACTCTTGTTCTTTTCCGACCCCGACGGTATTGCAGTATTAGAGTCCTAGGGAGTCTTTCATTTTCACGTCCTTCGTAGCTCTTGTCTTTCTTTGGCCGACACCTTCATTTTGCGAAGTGTAGGGTCCTTTCTTTTTTCGTCTCTGATTAGTGTTAATAGAAAATGGTTGCCTAGTTGTACGTCCTCTTAAAACAATCACCACCACAAGCACCTGTAACTGTTTGGCCGAATTTGTGCGACAGGACGATTTAGTGAAACAGTCAATCTGCTGCCTGCTAACAGGTGCGATGGCGCAAGTCATTTCCTCGAAGCCCACGGGCTGATAAGCTTCTCGGGAATTTCGCTCCCCGATAGCGTATTGATCAACTGCACGTCACAATAGTGAGTGCCACTCAAGGCCCCCTCCAGATTACAATCCTCCTGGCGAGGAAGTTGGCGTGTTGGCTGTGACGAGACTGTTTTGTTCATTATGATCTATTTTACATTTTATGTATATTATGTGCCTGGCTGGAAATGTACTGAGCAGTCAAAGTTGTCGGTTCTGGTCATAAATGGCAGACTAACATCTGATATCTTGGGAGTTCCAAAAGAGGTATAGCGCACATTATATGAAAACTTCTTTTTATAACTTGCTTTACGTCGCACCGACACAGATAGGTCTTGTGGCGACGATGGGCAGGAAAGGGCTAGATGTGGGAAAGAATCGGCCGTGGCCTTAATTAAGGTACAACTCCAGCATTTGCCTGGTGTGAAAATAGCAAACCACGGAAAACCATTTTCAGGGCTGCCGACAGTGGGGTTCGAACCCATTACCTCCCGGATACTGTCCGCAGTCGAGCTCGGTATATTTATGAAAACTAGTTGCAGTACAATCCAAGTGCATGTACAAAGTTATCTAACTCTAAAGCTACTTTCCGCCAATGTTCAGCCAGGCTGTTTTACTCGGGATGCAGCAGTAATGCCATCTATCGGATATGAGTGGCAGCACCCATCACAACAATGGTCAGTGTAATGTTATTGTTGTCCGACTCGCTCGCTGAACAGTCAGCGTACTGGCCTTCGGTTCAGAGGCTCCCGGGTTCGATTTCCGGCCGGGTCGGAGATTTTAACCTTCCTTGGTTAATTCCAGTGGCTCGGGGGCTGGGTGTTTGTGCTGTCCCCAACATCCCTGCAACTCACACACCACACTTAACACTATCCTCCATCACAATAACACGCAGTTACCTACACATGGCAGATGCCGCCCACCCTCGTCGGTGGGTCTGCCTTACAAGGGCTGCATCCGACTAGAAATAACCACACGAAATTATAATGTTATTGTTGATCAGTTTCATGAGCTTTCGATATTGTAGGCCTCACATTTAGTTTTCTTCGAACTAGCCAACAATCCTCTCTTGGATGTCCGATATCCCAGGAATGAAGACATCGGGAAAGGGAAAGGCTACGAAGACCTCGCAAAGCAAATACTGGAAGAGGACAAGAGTTGACCAAGAGAGGTCGGATAGGAAAGATGCAATGCCAGAGTCAGCTAGGGAAAGCACGATTTCCAATCCACTAGTCGCATCTTAAAGACAGGCATGAGATAGCCTGCCCCATCCACTGCAGTCTCTAGCGACAGCCGTAGATCGCCCGAGAGAACTTCAAAATTGACACGCAGGCAGCCTAGATGCCTTCAAATTAAAAGACGAAGTTAGAAATGAACTCGATGGATGAAAGTGTACACATAAACAGGCTTCGGTCATGTGAGGCGAATGGCTGAAGGTAGGTTACCTAGGAGAATAATGGACTGTTTTGGAGGGTAAGAGGAATAGAAGGAGACCAAGACGACCATGGTTAGACTCAGTTTCTAACGATTTAAAGATAAGAGGTGCCGGCCCCGTGGTGTAGGGGTAGCGTGCCTGCTTGTTACCCGGAGGCCCCCGGGTTCGATTCCCGGCCAGGTCAGGGATTTTTACCTGCATCTGAGGGCTGGTTCGAGGTCCATTCAGCTTACGTGATTGCAATTGAGGAGCCATCTGACGGTGAGATGGCGATCCCGGTCTAGAAAGCCAAGAATAACGGCCGAGAGGATCCGTCGTGCTGACCACACGACACCTCGCAATCTGCAGGCCTTCGGGCTGAGCAGCAGCCGCTTAGTAGGCTATGGTCCTTCGGGGCTGTTGCGCCAGGGGGGGGGGGGGGGAGGTAAGAGGTATAGAACTAAATGAAGCCACAGTACTCGTTCCAAATAGAGGATTGTGGCGACATTTAGTAAATTTACAGAGGCTTGCAGACTGAACGCTGAAAGACATAACTGTCTATAATGATGGTATGTATCATATCCAAGCAACTGAAATTATTCATTAGAACCATGAACCAAACTACCAGAAAAGAACAAGATCAGAAATGAAGTGAATAGGAAAGTAGCTGTTATTGAGGTTCCTATTACCAGTGTCATAAAGAAGAAACGCAGACTTCAGTGGTATGGGCTCATAATGAGAATGATCTGGGAATAACCTGCCAGAAAATATTTCGACCTTAATCTCGTAGGAAGAAGACCACAGGGAAGATCAAGAATACGTTGGATAGAGACCGTTAAGATCAGATGTGGAGGAGAGAGGATACAAATGGGAGGATGTACTGGATCAGAAGATGTATGAAGACGGAAGGAGATGGCGAGCGCTTGTACACCACACCCGGGAAACTGGAGTTGAGAAATGATGATGATGTATCTTATTTATTTATTTATTTATTTATTTATTTATTTATTTATTTATTTATTTATTTATTTCAGACCAGTTCAGGTATACAGTAGTGATGACCTACAATGAACGTCTTATAATTTCCTAAAATTAATTAACAATAATATTCCACTGCGTTGCGATGTGCTTTGTCTCGTCACCGCTAGATAGCATTCTACAAAGTCGAATCCGTCAGAGAATCGTTCAGCAGTTCATCCGTTATAAACCAGCCTTGTGTAATGATTTTATTTAATGTTATCAAGTTGACGTAACGTTGAAGTTCAGCTCTACTTTACGTCGCACCTACACAGATAGCTCTTATGGCAACGATGGGATATCGACGCAGCGACGGTGCCCTTAATTAAGGTACAGCCCCAGCATTTGCTTGGTGTGAAAATTGAAAACCAACGAAAACTACACTCAGGGCTGCCGACGGTGGCATTCGAACTCATTATCTCCCGAATGCAAGCTAATAGCTATGTGACCGAAGCCGCAGTCTTGTTCGGTGTATAAAAAATTAATTTTGCAGACTCAGATTTCAAAACATTTCAAATTAAGAGCTTTTTGAAATTCTTTACTTTTTGAGAACATCCACACCATGTTTGACCAAATTTTAGTTATAATGTTGCCAGAAAAAAGTTTTTTTAATTTGCTTAAATATGTGTATGCTTTTTTATTTTCTAAAATGGTGGTGATAAAGTAGATAGTAGCAGGTGGTAGGGGAACCCCCAGACAGCGAGCGAGCGCCCAGTCCCGTTGCTAGGCTACGGTTACGTCAGGCTTAACATATGGGCTGTCTTGCTCCATTCTCAAGAAGTACTTTACGTCATCGCGACCAGTCATTCTCCCGCGAACTGCTTTCACTCGAGTTAACCCTCAAATGGTCCATATAAACGTCTGTTACTGTCACACTATTTTCAGGATTTTTGTATACTTTCACTAAAAATTCTTAAAAATGGGTTTTAAAAGGAAATCATGCAGTGTAATACATTTTATTAAATCTTAATATCATAGGCTATTGAAATAAATATATTTTTGTTTTGTACCTTTCATTATATCTTTACAGCCATCCTGAGTTTCCAAAAATGTGTTCCAAAATTATATTATCAAAATGTTTGCGCCCATACCAGACACTAAAATATTCGACTTACCCTAGAAAGTCAAATCACAATATTGTGCACAATTTTATGCACTTCAAAAAAATATAAACACTTTAGATGTTATATACGAATATAAAGAGAGATATACATATAAACACAAGCACTAGAACGCGCCCGCAACGTCACTCAGAGGAGCTACCAGAACTAGACTGTGCTCTCCTTTTTCTTCCTCTCATTTCAGGCCTCCGGAAGTGCTGCAAATTGTGGTGAAACTCCCTGTGAACTGCACAGTTACAACCAGGGCACAAATAACAGGTCCTTCCCCGTTTTTGTTGGTCCACAGATTACGCATAAACGTTCCAGCTTTTCAGGAGATCTGTCAATGTCACTGTCATTATCACTCAGATCACTCGCGTCACTCATTATTTCATCCAACATCTTCCGAATGGGACTTGAACCGAAATTTCTTTGGTCTTGAAACTAAATTACTCGCCATTTCCGCAAAACTGATAAAAACAGGGCGTACAACAGAACGACACCGTGAGGCGGCAGGGCGCCATATTGTACTGCGCAGTTAAGGTAGCGAGCCTAACGACTGAATTTTAAGACTGTGCAGTACATTTAAATGGCAGTCTACAACCTAGCAACTTGAGTAAAAAGAGAGACTGTAATCTGCTGTTTAAAATGATACTAAATAGAGCACATTTGTGTGTCACTACGCATAACGAGAGCGTGTCAAATGAACGGCTGCAAAACAGTCGATGTATCGTCGTTGACCACAACAACGTGTACAAAAAGGGCGATGCATCGTCGTTTAACCATTTGAGGGTTAAGAAGAACCGGCTCTCAGAGAAATGTGCGGGAGGTTATGGTCGTTCAAGGGGAACTACAGCTTGCAAAGACGCTCATTATTCTGATCAGGAGAAAAGGAAAAGGTCCGAACTGCCGGAGAATTTTGGGATCGCCAAAGAAAGGGAAGGTTTCGCAAGCCTAAGAACATGGGGCCGGAAGAGAATAGGCGTTGGCCAAGAGAGGTCGGATAGCAGGCTGACACAAGTACTGTCCTTGACTTAGGGACCCAGAGCAGCTCAGGGTCATGTCCTAGGACAGATGGCGAACCTTTGACACGCTAATAACACGACTTCCCTGGTACGTCAAACAACATGCTAACATACTCTGTTAATGTTTTTAACATGTAATAAACAGGTCGAAAATGTAACAACATAGCATCTGCTAACATTACGATTAAATAAAGAAGTATGCCAGAGTTAATTATATGCTCTTTTTTTAACAAATATTATTAGGTTCAAACAAAAATATGCCTTATTCTTAAAATTTGCTGTTTTTGAAAGTGATGATTGCAAAAACAAAAAAACAAAACAAGAGTTGACCAAGGGAGGTGGGGTAGGATTGATGAAAGCGAGGAGCCTGGCACAACTGGAAGCAATGCCAGGACTGAGCTAAGGACCCCGTGGTCGCAAACTCATGCTCCCAAGGTGAGTCCCTGGAGCCCCTTTTAGTCGCCTCTTACAAGAGGCACGGGATACCATGAATTTTACTATACCGCTCCCACACATAGGGGAGTAATGCAACTTATACCTAAATGAAGTCAAATGAGGCGTGGGGCGATCATTTTAAAGGAAAATAACTGATGGCACACTAGACAGTAAGAAGACACGTTAGTCGGTAAAGGTTTGCCATCCCTGACCATCGACAAACGAGGGATACTGGGCAGGCCTTTTCTATGGTGTCATACAGAAGGGAAAACTTTCCAGAGGCTGGTATGTTGGAGAGGACAAGGACAGGAAGTAAGAGTAATCCTTTTTGTGATCCCCAGGTAGAAGTAGAAATATTGAGCAATTGTTCTTGTAATGTCCAAATACTGGTGTTTCTTGGAGACGTATTTCAGTTTGAAACTTGTGTGGCGCGTCCTTTATAAATTATAATAGAGAATTCATCAGAGGTCACTTGAAAATAATGTGTACTAGGATTGAGCTGTGGTGAGTTGCTACGTCCACAGTAAGTGCCATTATGCCTGCGTCAGGAGCACCGCCCATCCTTTCTTTAACGAAAGGAAGCTCTGCTATGCGGTTTGAGTCACGTAGCGTCAGCTTGCATTCGGGAGATTGGTTTAGTTTTACATTCTGACTTGATCATGTCTTTCACTCTTGCTTCTTACTCAAGATATTTCTTCATTCTGAGTCTGTCCCAGCACTTTTCGTCTCCTATCTGTAGTGTCTTTTCTAAAAATTGTTCCAAGAGCCAAGATAATTATTCTTTTAAATCGGAACTATTTGGAGATCTTTCATTCTTCCTGTTCTTCATTATCTATTATCTATCTATATATAAAATAAGAGTTTTGTCTGTCCATTGCTCAAAATTTAAAAAGGATGGTATTTCTGTATCAGTCATGTCCATAATAACAACGAAATGCATTTTTTAATTTTCCATAATGTCTGTCTGTCTGTCTATCTATCTATCTATCTATCTATCTATCTATCTATCTATCTATCTGTCTGTATGTATGTATGTATGTATGTATGTATGTATGTATGTATGTATGCACACGCATCACGAGAAAACGGCTGAAGAGAATTTAATGAAAATCGGTATGTAAAGTCAGGGAAAAAGTCGCTACAATCTACGCCATAAATATTTTTTTTATTTTTGCTATTGGCTTTACGTCGCACCGACACAGATAGGTCTTATAGCGACGATGGGACAGGAAAGGGCTAGGACTGAGAAGGAAGCGGCCGTGGCCTTAATTAAGGTACAGCCCCAGCATTTGCCTGGTGTGAAAATGGGAAACTACGGAAAACCATTTTCAGGGCTGCCGACAGTGGGGTTCGGACCCACTATCTCCCGAATACTGGATACTGGCCGCACTTAAGCGACTGCAGCTATCGAGCTCAGTAATAATCTTATTCACGCTGAGAAAAATGGTAGTTTAGGGGAAGGCCTAAAATTTAATTCTCAAATATTTGTTATTAGTTATCCCATCGTAAATGAAATCGGTATGCAAAGTCGGGGAATAAGTCGCTACAATCTAGGCCATGAATAGTTTTATTCACGCTGAGTGAAATGGTAGTTTAGGGGAAAGCCTAAAATTTTATTTTCAAATATTTGCTTTTAGTAGTCCTATCTTAAAATTGGTATGCAAAGTCGAGGAATACGTCGCTACAATCTAGCATATGAATAATTTTATTCACGCTGAGTGAAATGGTAGTTTAGGGGAAGGCCTAAAATTTAATTTTTAAATATTTACGTTATTAGTGGTCCTATTTCATTGAAAATTGGTATGCAAAGTCTGAGAATGAGCCACTACAATTTAAGCTATAAGTAATTTTATTTACGCTGAGTGAAATGGTAGTTTAGGGAAAAAAATTTCAAATATTTATATTATTAGTTGTTGTATTGATAAATACTACGTAACCAAAGTTATACGGAATTAAATTTCCGACCATTTATGTCTTATACATTTTACCGTGTCGGCTGTGATAACACAGATATACATGAATTTGTATTTTTGTTGCTATGTCCATATCAACGCCGAGCCACGAGAAAATGGGTTAACAGAATTTAATGAAAATTGGTATATAGAGTCTGGAATATGAAACTACAGTCTAAGCTATAAACAATTTTATTCATCGTGGATGAAATTGTAGTTTAGGGGAAGGTGCCTAAAATGTACTTTTTAAATACCAATGTTGTTGGACCTATGGAAAAGTACTATATAAAAAGTTATAGAGAATACAATTTCCGATCATTTATTTTTTATTCAGTTTTACCGCACCGACTATGATAAGAGTGGTATTTGGGAGTCGAAAGAAAACGAAATGTGAAGGCCTGTAATATCGAAAGTGCATGACATTGATCAACAATAACATTACATTGACCATTGTTTGTGATGTTCTTTGTCTCTTATGCTGCCTCTCAACTCCGTTAGATGGGATTACTGCTGTGTACCGAGTAGAATAGCTTGACTGAATATTGGCGGGAAATAGCCGCGGAGTTAGAAAACTTTCTTCTTTAGCATGCCATTCCTCTGGTTCATACATTTTCTGTTACAGCTGGTACGTAACACACTGGTTCATCATAGTATTTCAGTTGTTCGATCCCTACTCTTACGCGCTGTTTTGAATGAGCAGTGTGCATACTCAAGGCAGGGGCTGACTTATTATTATTATTATTATTATTATTATTATTATTATTATTATTAGTAGTAGTAGTAGTAGTAGTAGTAGTAGTAGTGGTGTGGCCTGGTCTAGAATAACAATTTAGGCCTGTTCCAAATTATAGCACCACAATATTCACTAAATAACTCAAAATTCAACTCTGAAAAGAGCCGTTTCTTAAGAAAAGCTTCCTTCTCTTTACTTTTCTTAAATTCTACATTCAATTTATTCCAAACCAGCAGTGAAGAGGCGGTTTCTCTTCTGGCTTGGAGGAAAAATTTGCCTTCAAGTCAGATAGATTTTTCCGCCGCCAGTGTAGTGAATTGATATTTTCCGACTCATCGGGTACTCCTAGGAAACAATAGTAATTGGGCATAGTTTTTGCACTGGGAGTTTCCACTATTCGACACTCTCCCTGCCGAAGAAAGCCGAAGAGTGTTCACGGATCGCGGCTGTCTGCGGTTTGGTCATTCCAAGTCTGGAACTTTGGACTGTTAGATAGGCAGCGTAGTCCTGTTCGTTAAAAGTGAGAAAATGTGTGGTGTTTCATTTGAACGAGTAGACAGTCTTTCTGAGGATGTAAAAAGGCATTATAATGAAAACATCCCAACCTGATTGTGACTGATGGTATGAAATTGGATCTACCATTACAGTGAAAATTCCCTCAGTCTTCATATGAGAAAAGATGTTTGGTGACCTCCCGTCGCGTTTCTGGGGTAACGTTAAGAGCTATACAATTTATAAGACTATCTTGCTTACAACGTGTAAACTACCTAACCTACAATTCTGTACACAATGTAGAATTCCGTAGCGAAGCACGGGTACATCAGCTAGGTAATTTTATAAGACGGCCTTATATTACAGAGTCGAAAGAAAACTGAATGTGAAGGCCTACAATACAGAAAGCTAATAACATTGATCAACAATAATATTACATTGACCATTGTTTGTTGTGATTTGCTTTGTGTGTCTGTTGCCATTCATCTCCGATAGATGGGATTACTGCTGAATACAGTTTTTTTTTTTAATTTGCTGTACGTCGCGCCGACACAGATAGGACACATGGTGACAATGGGATACGTAAGGGCTAGGAGTGGGAAGGAAGCAGCCCCTACGTTAATTACGTTACAGCCCCAGCATTTTCCTGGTGTGAAAATTGGAGACTACGGAAAACCATCTTGAGGGCTGTCGACAGTGGAGTTCGAACCAACTACCTCCCGGATCCAAGCTCACAGCTATGCGCCCCTAATCGCAGAGCCAACTCACCCGGTCGTACCGAGTATAACAGCCTGCCTGAAAATTGGCGGCAAGTAGCTGGGGAATTAGATACATTTCTGATACTACTGATACGTAACAAACTGGTTCATCATAGGCAGCATTTGAGCTATTCCATTCCTACTCTGAGGTACTGATTGGAATGAGCAGTGTGCATATTTAACAGAATAATGGCAAAGAAGTGTTCACGGCTGTCTGCGGTCTGGTCATTGCTGCACTGGAACTTTGGACTGTTAGATTAAAAGTGAGAAAATGTGCGGTTTATTAATTGTGATCAAGTATTTTATATAACATTGCTTTTAATTACTGCATTCCTTCTGACGACTTCAGGTAGGAACACCACAAAGGCAGTATTTCTGAGAATCCCGTAGCGAAGCACGGGTACATCAGCTAGTCTGTAATATTTTAGCCGCGTGAGAGAGAAGCGTTATTGTCCTACATCCGGTATATTCTGAAATATGCCCTTTCTTTGGTATCATCCTGCTTTTAATGAGTTCACATGTATTTTTACCATTGGCATGGCACCTTCGCAGGCCCGCTCAAAGGGGAGACGCATGTCTGTGGAGCCGGGATTTCAAGGGGATAAGTAATGTATCATGAGCAGAGTAGTTACTCCTCCCATTACATAAATGATATAATAATGTGTTCGCATGGTCACATTATTGCCGCCTAAAGTGTCAGTAACTGTCGCTCAGAAAGAACTATTTTCAATATAGAACAGTCCCATCCCATAGTACTCACTTATTGCAATCCAAATTATTTTGACACATGCATGATTTTGTTACAATTAATTTATCTATTGCTATATTATCATTACTCCATGGCTAAATACTTAGCGTGCTGGCCTTTGGTCACAGGGGTCCCGGGTTCGATTCGCGATAGGGTCGGGAATTTTAACAATTAGTGGTTAATTTCGCTGACACGGGAGCTGGGGTGTGTGTTGTCTTCATCATCATTTCATCCTCGTCACGACGCGTAGGTCGCCTACGGGAGTCAAATCAAAAGACCTGCACCTGGCGAGACGAACATGTCCTCGGACACTCCCGGCAATAAAAGCCATACGCCATTTCATTACAGTTACGCGTACACACTATTTACACCCAATCTCCAAATTGTAGTTTTCACAGTTTTATTTATTTTAGTTCTAGGCGTTAACAGTGTTATACTGTATATAGTCTAGGACAACGTATATCTTACGTTTATTGATGTGTATTAGTGCAGGTACTTATAAAATACTGTGATGACTTTGTTCCGACATGATCACGTTTGGACGACTACTCTAGAGCAGTTTTGCTCATCCTGGGCTTTTAGTCCCGCATGTGGGCGTGCGATATACAGTGACGTCACAAGCCGTCAAAGTCAATGCCCAGCGATTGTCTTGATCATTGCGGCGACGCACGATCTCGAAATGTAGCCAGAAACTAATGGAGAAAAGTGGGCCGCGCCGAATCTGACTTGAGATAGCCAAACGAAAGAAAATACATTTTGTACAAACAGGAGACCGCGGAAAAGCCTGGTATGTAGTCAGTCTATTTGAGCGCTGCCTTTTGGTGGAGGCTAAGTGAATTAATAAGGCAGCCGATCGCTCCGATACACTCGAGTTCCGGTTACCAGTGTCCTCGATCTGTTGCTATCAGCTGTCTGTTGTATTGTGCTTTGCCCTTTCCGCAGTCTGTCAGTTCACTCTGTCATTCTTGACAAAGCACCAACAATGACGGCTACAAATAATGAGTTGATTGAGTGGTTGAAGGAGCACAAAATTTCGGTTCGCGATGACATGGGGAAAGGGGGGATCTCATGCATCTTGTGAAACAAAACAAACCCCAGTATCCAATTTACGTGCTGGATGAAATAGTCAGGAGGCGTGGACATAAAGTTGTTCGGCACCCTTTGTAGGATTTTTTCCGTGCTTAAGATAAATTGAATCTATTAGCAAAGCGAGCTCTTCTAGATGGTGAGTAGAAATTTTATTTCCTCTTCTCGCGTTTTATCTGTTCGAGCATTGATCTATTATCATCTTGATTTGTTCTGGGTGATTTCCGGTAAAAGAGTAGCGTTACAAAAATGTTGCAAAGTTTGGGCTGGGAAGAATTGGGAGAAAAGAGACGAGCTGCTCGACTAAGTGGTATGTTCCGAGCTGTCAGTGGAGAGATGGCGTGAAATGACGTCAGTAGACCAATACGTTTGAGTGGTGTCTTCAAAAATAGAAAAGATCACAATATGAAGATAAAGCTGGAATTCAAGAGGACAAATTGGGGCAAATATTCGTTTACAGGAAGGGGAGTTAGGGATTGGAATAACTTAACAAGAGAGATGTTCAATAAATTTCCAATTTCTTTGCAATCATTTAAAAAAATGCTAGGAAAACAACAGATAGGTAATCTGCCACCTGGGCGACTGCCCTAAATGCAGATCAGTACTGATTGTTGTTGTTGCCTATTCTTCCTAAATCCAGCTTGGTACTGTCCTATGCAGGATTCTAATTGTGCCTCCACCTTTATGAGCAATGCTTTGGAGAAGATTGTGTAAGTCACCTGTGGCGTATGTTGGGATCATGACCTGGGCTACCTCTAGACTTAGGTTACCTCTTTTCGATGGTTGGATTGGTGAACGTCAAGCCTTCAGCATTTTAGCTGCAGCCAATAGTCAATGGAGAAGCCTGCTGAGTTGTAAAATCTCCTTCACAAGCTACTGCCCTGGCCTCTGCTGCTGCCAATGCTCAACCCCTGATCAGTAGATATGGTAGCCTAAGGTTTAGCAAATAAAGTCAGGCTTTGTGGCTAAATGGTCAGAATACTTGCCTTTGGTCATATGGCCCCAGATCAATTTTCAGAATCAACCTCCTCATACTGTTAATTCCCTTGGCTTTGGGGACTGGGTATTTTTGACGTCTTCGCCATTCATTTTATCTTCATTAGAACACCACCAACCCTACACAGATGCCATGCACCCTTATTATTATTGTACCGGGAGGTACACCTCAACTCCGCTCGTTCAAAATAAGCGCCTTAATAACTTCCTCTAACGCCAAAATGTGAAATTGCTACTTCAGGAAGTTGAGACATTAATCGGAAGATGTCACTACTGAAATAATAAGTAATTGTGTTATTGCGAAGTTTCCTAAACTGATTGCATTTCTCCTTACTTTGTTCTATCTTGTAAATTATTTGTTGTTTTTCATAATGTTGCTCGATGTGTGCGCAGCTTAACTTGTAGCATAAGCTAAATAAAATAAACCATGTCAATATGTTTAAACATCGTGGTCTTGGTCTCCCTCCATTCATCTCACATCTAGCCTTCATCTCCTCATTCTGAGTACCTTTTCCAACAATCTTACTCGTGAATGAGATACACTGAGTTTACCCAGCTTTCACTCCCGCACAACAAAGTCATTGTGTTCACAACAAGATATCTTAATTAAGCCGGGCTGAGTGGCTCAGACGGTTGAGGCGCTGGCCTTCTGATCCCAACTTGGCAGGTTGAATCCTGACTCAGTCCGGTGGTAACTGAAGATGCTCAAATATGTTAGCGTCGTGTCGGTAAATTTACTGGCACGTCAAAGGACTCTTGCGGGATAAAATTCCGGCACCGCGGCGCGTCTCCGAAAACCGTAAAAATAGTTAGGTATTATTATTATTATTATTATTATTATTATTATTATTATTATTATTATTATTATTATTATTATCTGCATTAGCCTCGCTACACCGTCCTGGGAGAACACACGCCCTAAATACGAAGGTTGATCAAATATAAACGGAATTTTTGTTTCTGAACATGAACAGTTGGTAGGACTGGCCCCGCGTTTCTGCTATGCTTAGGCGGGACCGTTAGGAGTGGGGAGAGCGTGCTGTTAGATATTTCCCGCTCACGATGTCGGAGCAACAGGTGCACCCCTGCACTGCGCAACGCATTATAAAATTTCTTGCTCGTGAAGGAGTTACAGCGGCGGAAATTTGCTGGAGATTGACTGCACAGTTCAGTGATCAAACTTTGTCAAGGACGCGTATGTGTAAGGAGTGGCGGAGGAAAGGGGAGGCAGCACCACTCGACTGTCAGCTGGCAAGGTTCTTGGGACAGTTTTTTTCGATCGGCGAGTTGCATGAGCGACGCACAATCAATGCTGCTTACTACTGAGAGCTGTTGAAAGACGCGAGCGTTACATATCGCCGCAAAGGAGGGGACCAACCGATTCGAGAATGCGCGGCGCCATACTGCAGCTCAAAGGATCCTCCTTACCGCTCGGACTTATCGCCCTGCGATTTCCATTTCTTCGGACCGCTTAAGGCAGCTCTAGGAGGGCAACGATTTGGACATGGCGAGAGTGTGTGCGCAACTGGCTGGAGACACGACCCTGTTCTTTTTACGATGAGGGCGTCAAGAATCTTCCCCTACGCTGGGACAAACGCATTTCCAAAGCAGGAATCTATGTGGAAAAGTAAATCGTATTTGCCTTGTGTTCTTTCAATGAATGAATTTAAATAAAAAATAAAATCCCGTTTATATTTGATCCCCACTCGTAGAATACTTGAAATGATGTACCTGTTCCTTGCATTCAGTTTATTACTTGCTGACATCACGCCTGTTGTATATCGGTCATCGCTTTTAGCAGGCCCGGCTTCTATTCCTGGTGCCTCGGTTAAAAATGTACATGTAGTCCAGCATGTGAGCTGCATCACTCCGGGACTAGGACATTGTTTTACTTGTTTTGTTTTGAATGAAAAATCCAGAGCTTGTTTTCAGACATATGACCGGGTGATGAATGGAAGCCCCATCTAGCGGCGAGGATAGGAATTGTGCCGGCTGCCGAAGCTTATCGCACTCTTCTGGGGCAATGATTAATGACTGACAGATGGAATTAAATTATATTGTAGAGTGTTGCTGGATGGAAGATGACAGGGAAAATCGGAGTAACACAGAATAACCTGTCCCACCTCTGCTTTGTCCAGCACATATGTCACATGGAGTGACCGGGATTTGAACCACGGAACCCAGCGGTGAGAGGCCGGCTGAGCGACGGAGGCTACTAGTCTTGTTTTGAATAACTTATTCAATTGTACTTCTGAAAGTAATCCCCAGATATCCTTACATATGTACCCATTATTGTATAGATTTTATTCAGTACTTCGTGAAGAAGTTGAGAAAGAGGGTCGATTTGCCAGAGTGCATAGAATGTGTGTGTTCCATGTTCCATGTTAACTACACGTGTTACTGGTTACTACGAAATAATAGTAAAGTCATGTGATATGTAGAATATGATGTCATTACAAATAGGATGCTGTCTTGATGTTGCCATAAAGTGAAGCATTCTAGTCGGCCATTTCCTTGTTCCGTTACGGCTGTGCGATATCTTACAGGTTCCACCCGTCCGACCGGTTGGATGCGGAACAGGACAGTACTTGGTCACTTCAACATACAGTAGCCGTCAGTTTTTGAAATTGCAGCAGTAATGAGTGACAACGCCAGTTATTTCCGTACAGGGCACGAAGGCCCTTGGAGATGAAAACATGACACGTCTGTTTTGTTAGGGTTAGGATTCAGTACCCATTTCTTAAATTACGTTTCAAGTGAAATCAGGTCTCTTTGTAGCACTTCTTCTTCTGTCACACTAAGGCCTCGATGTTCTGTCGTTAGTGTTATATCAGCATAACAGAATTTTCGTGATAATGTTTCTGGGAGATCGGAGATATACATATTGAACAGTAGGGGAGACAGTACCGATCCTTGAGCTTCCTTTCTGTGCTGATACTGTTTCCCATACACACTCCGAATCTTGTGTCATTGAGCATATTATTTATAACCTGCATGATGGTCCTACAGGGTTCAGTTGGGAGATGCTTGTAAATTAATCCTTCCCTCCATACTGTGTCAAATGTTGCTGTAAGATCAATGAATGCGGCTGATGTTGTGAGTTGTTTCTGGAAACCTGTTTCAATGTGGGATGTCAGTGAAAGCACTTGATGGCAGCGACTGCGATTTGGACGGAATCCCACTTGGATCAACTGCAATATGCTGAAAAATAGTTGCGCTGATTCTGTTGTAGATTAGCCTCTCAGAAAGCTTATAACAGCAACTAAGAAGGGCAGTTGGTCTATAACTGTTCGGGTCATTGACAGGCTTACCTGGTTTCAAGATGGAAATCACTTTCGTTCGATTTCTGCCGGGAGTTCTCCATTCTGTAGAAGGTCGGTATAAAACCTTGCCAGGCAACTTCTTGCATTCTTCCCTAAATGAATGAGAAATTCTGGAAGAATGCCATAAAAACATGGAGCTTTATTTGGTTTAACGTCTTTGAGAGCAGCATTGATGTCTTGCACTGCAAACGGTTGTGAATAGCTTGATGTGGGTGGTGTTCTTGATTTCAGAGCTTGTAGCTGGCGCCGTATGTAGGCTATGAATGTTCAAACTTCTTTCATTTTTATATTATAGATGGTCTAAAAGGCGCTTAATTTAAATGTTTCTTATCTGATGGAGTTTGGGAAGTTGTGACGATGTGAGATGCTACTTCATCCGGAGTAACTCCAGGTTGTTGCTTCACCAAAGGTGTGCTTCCTCCAAGTATTCTTAGGAGCCCCCAAGCTATTCTACTGGAACGAGTTAGGTCGATATTCTCTACTGTTTCAATCCACCGTTCTCTCTGGGTAGTATCCATGCTGGTAAGAAGTTCATCACCTCTCTGCAGATATGCGTTATAGAGTGCATCAGTCTCAACATTCCAACCAGAATGTATTCTTTTCTGTGGCCTCTAGGCATACTCTCCTTAGCCGCCATCAGAACTGCACCTACGAAACGCTTGTAATTGTGCTTGGAAGGAATCCATCAAATGTATTTATCCAGTTCAGTGGTGAATGTTGACCAATTTGCTTTTCTAAGTTCCGCCGATTTTTGAAGACCATTCGACACTCCATGTCGTACGATGTCTGTGTGTAAAAGATCACTGGTGAGACGTTTGGTGTTTTCTCGACAAAATTAATTAAATCTCAGTCACAGGCGCCCAAGAGAGTATCGATGTTTACTCGATGTGCCATCTAGTAGGCTTAGAGTAAAACAGAACGTCGAAATTGACGAGCAGCCAGATGGCGTAAAATTGAAATGTCTGCACACGGTAGCTGAGGCTATACGATTATTATTATTATTATTATTATTATTATTATTATTATTATTATTATTATTATTATTATACCGGAGCTACATCCACTCCGTCCATTTAAATTAAGCTCCTGTTAGAAGAGCATGTATAACATAAAAATGAAACTCATTTCTGAAGAAGTTTGAACATCCATCGACAGATGTCTCTGCTATCAACTTAGGTGCTCCCTCTGACGAGAGGGTGGACAGTTAATTTTCAAGATAAATTTTGTAAACATTGGTTTCCTAAACTGTGTTGTTTATAGATTTTTTTGGTTTTCTAAGGTTATCAGCGCTTCTATCCCTTCTCGCCAGCTTAAAATTGTACCCAATAGGAAATTTTGTACATTTAATTAAGTAACCAATCAGGGTTTTAAAAATATTTATTTGGTTGTCCAATGGAAATTGTGGGTGTGTCAGAGCTTCGGCCCAGAGAAATCTGGAACCTTCCTCTCTGCTGTAAAAGCTGGGACCGTTTGAGCCATGTTGTTTTCTCGATCGCCCCAGTCCAGCAATAGTGTGTTAGTAGAAGAGGCAGTACCACCATGCGAGAAACACCGTGAGTCTACGTTACCTGTGATTAATACCATTGTAGGAGAAACACCATGGTTCTGCTTTAGGCCTACCAGTGATTAGTGCCATTATGAGGGGCCCGTGACCTGGATTTTGACCTCTTTAGATGATGAAAATCATCCCAGTAATTAAAGCTTTGTGGATTGGATCTACTGATATTTTTTCATCGTGATTCGTTTTAGATTCTGGTCAGTCGATACATTTTGAAAGTTTAATTTTTGTTTCGTTCAGCTCGTAACCATTAGGGGCTGATGACCTAGCTCTTAGGCCCCTTTAAAAACAAACATCATCATGATTATTTTTCTTTCCATGAACTCGTGTATGTTAAAATACAAAAATACGATTATATACATATTAGAGAAGGTAATATATCAGTGAATGGGGTGGGAAGTTTAACAAGGAAGACAGAATAATGAAGTTAGTTACTGTTGAGCTGTGAATATTGCCAGCAGTACGGCATGTCCGGTCCAGATCCTGGAAGCGGGTCTGGTCTTCATGCATGCTCTGTGGTTTCCGGCTTCCACAACACACACGGCTGAAGCAATCACATTTACGCGGAACTGGGCGTTGGAGGGGGGTTTGTGTCTCCTCTTTTTAACACTAACCATTTCATTGAATTGGCGTACTGGGAATTTCCATCGAATCGGAGCAGCTTTTTATTCGCGTTGTTAGTTTAGCATCGTTTTTGCTTGGAACTCACCAGTAAATGGTACTTCTCACACCCTGGATATTGATGATATGTGCGTCATAAACATTGCGAACTTATAGACCGTAATCATGGCTCTTAAATTATAGAACTGTGTAATCATTGTCATTTTAATGTAGAAAATATATTTTTTTAGAACCTACACACGGATGTTATGAAGTCGCATATGTATGTGTATAATCCGCCGTATAGCTTCAGTTTGAAAAAGGAGCTTATTTGTATTGCTTATCCTAGGGAATAACAAGGTAACTAAAAAAAATTAAAGTTTTCAGAAAAAAGTAATCTTTGTTTTTTATTCTTAAACAGTACGAAATCTGTGATTGTCGCCGAATGTTATGGAAGCATTCTGCGTTAGCCTATATGAAACTTGTTTTTTAAATAATGGTTCAGGATTGATTGCGTTTCATTTCAAAATTGAATGATGTATCTGCTTAGGGTCGCGAGTGAAACTGGCCTGGCCTGTCCTATAGTGACTGGTCAAAACCAAAGTGGTGTTAAGTCGCACCTGTGTAGCGACTTATCCTGCGGGTGTCAAAAGACGTACAGCACTGAACTCAGTAGATGATGATGATGATGATGATGATGATGATGATAATAATAATCGTGTGACCTCAACTACCGTATGCAGGCATTTTAATGTAACGCTATTTAAGCTGCCTGCTCCTCAATTTCGACGTTTCATGTTACTCTGTCATCACCGGACGTCTGTTCGACCATCAGTGGCTGAGTTTTAATTAAATTTGTGAGATAAACCCCACATGTGTCACCATAGATCTTTTACATGCCGACATCGAACGACATTGAATGCCGACAATGCCCTTCAAAAATCCGACTGTTCCTTTCAGGTTTGAATCCCCCGATCTATCACTGATCCCCAGAGGAAAGGCTGGAATTATTTACAAAGACTTTATATTCTAGACTAGCTGATGTACCCGCGCTTCGCTACGGGATTCTCAGAAAGATTGACCTTGTGGTTTTCCTAACTGAAGTAAACAAAGGCCATTACTTTTGCTAGATGCTTTACGTCGCCCCGACACAGATACGTCTTATGGCGACGATGGGACAGGAAAGGGCTAGGAGTGGGAAGAAAGCGGCCGTGGCTTTAATTAAGGTACAGGCCCAGCATTTGCCTGGTGTGAAAATGGGAAACCACGGAAAACCATTTTCAGGGCTGCCGACAGTGGGGTTCGAACCTACTATCTCCCGAATAGTGGATACTGGCCGCTATCGAGCTCGGTAAAGGCCATTACAAAAACGTCAGTAGGAAAGTAGCGATTTAATAATAATAATAATAATAATAATAATAATAATAATAATAATTTTGTGTGGCTATTTCTAGCCGGGTGCAGCCCTTGTAAGGCAGACCCTCCGAAGAGGGTGGGCGGCATCTGCCATGTGTAGGTAACTGCGTGTTATTGTGGTGGAGGATAGTGTTATGTGTGGTGTGTGAGTTGCAGGGATGTTGGGGACAGCACGAGCACCCAGTCCCCGAGCCAAGGGAATTAACCATTTAAGTTTAAAATCACCGACCCGGCCTGAATCGAACCTGGGACTTCTGGACCAAAGACCAGTACGCTAACCATTTAGCCATGGAGCCGGACAATGTTATCGTATAAAGCATTCGATCAAATGAAAAACCGCAAATTTTCTCACTTTTAATGAACAGTACTACGGTGCCGATCTAACAGTCCAAAGTTCCAGAGCTGGAATGACCAGGCCACAGACATCCGTCATCACTCCTCTGCCATAATTCTCTTAAATATGCAAACTGCTCATACCAATCAGTGCCTCAGAGTACGGATTCAACAGCTCGAATGCTATGATGAACCAGTGTGTTACGTTCCAGCAGTATCAGAAAATGTATGAACCAGAGGAATGGCATGCTAAAGAAGAAAGTTATCTAACTCCCCAGCTACTTCCCTCTAATATTCAGGCAGGCTGTTACACTCGGTACGACCGGGCGAGTTGGCCGTGTGGTTAGGGGCGCGCAGTTGTGAGCTTGCATCCGGTGGATTCGAACCCCACTGTCGGCAACCCTGAATAAGGTATTCCATGGCTTCCCATTTTCACACCAGGCAAATGCTGGGGCTGTATCTTAATTAAGGTGAAGGCCGCTTCCTTCACACTCCTAGCCCTTTCCTATCCCATCGTCGCCATAAGACCTATCTGTGTCGGTACGACGTAAGGCAATTTTCATCCTAACTATCGTAGATGTGTGGCAACAGAAGACACAATGCCCACCACAACAAACAATGGTCAATGTAATGTTATTGTTGATCAATGTTACGCGCTTTCAATATTGTAGGCCTTCACATTTAGTTTTCTTCCAACTCTGAAATACCATTCTTATCATAGTGGGTACGATAAAATTGAATAAAACATAAATGGTCGGAAATTGTATTCTCTATAACTTTTGTTATGTTGTACTTATCGATAGGACCAATAACATAGGTATTTAAAAATTAAATGTTAGGCGTCTTCCCCCAAACTACAATTTCATACAGGGCGCATATAAATTTTTATAGTTTAGACTGTAGTTTCTTATTCCTCTGCTCTATATACCAACTTTCATTAAATTCTGTTGACCCATTTTCTCGTGGACTTGCCAACAAAAATACAAATTCATGAATATCTGTGTTATCAAAGCCGGTGCGGTAACAATGTATGACATAAATGATCGTAAATTTAATTCTGTATAACTTTAGTCATGTAGTATTTATCGATAGGACTACTAAGAATATAAATATTTGATGGTTACATTTTAGGCCTTCCCCTAAACTACCATTTCACTCAGCGTGAGTAAAGTGATTTATAGCCTAGATTGTAGGGGCTCATCCCCCGACTTCACATACCGATTTTCATTAAATTCTCTTCAGCCGTTTTCTTGTGATGCGTGTGCAGACAGACAGACAGACAGACAGACAGACAGACATTACGGAAAAGTAAAAAGTGCATTTCCTTCCTGCTATGGGCATGACCGATACAGAAATACAATTCTTTTCAAATTCTGAGCAATGTACAGACAAAACTCTTATTTTATATATATATATAGATTTTTTTAACAATTCGCTTTACGTCGCACTGACACAGATACGTCTTATGGCGACTTCCTCTAAACTCCCATCTCACCCATTACAGCCTAGATTGTAGTGCCTCACTCCCCGAATTCACATACTGATTTTCAGCCATTTTCTCGTGATGCACAGACAGACAACACGGAAAATTAAAAATTGCATTTCCTTGTTACTGTGGACGTGACAGAAACAGGAATGCAATTATTTTTAAATTCTGAACAATGTACAGACAAAACTCTTTAATTTTTACGTACATAGATTTGATCGCCCATTCTTGGTAATCCGTGCTAGCAGTAGAAACAGTAGTCTATAAGAATCCCTGATATAAGTATTCTCTGTAGAGGCAATTGCAACTGGCTGTTGTGCGCGCTCCGCCAACAGAAAGGCGGTTGTATTTCTGTAGATTATTTGACTAATGTCTCCCAAGTGACGGACGGCTCCATATTGTCCCAGCAGTGTCAATATTAGTTCGCTCGTGCTAACACGTCCTCTTTTGTCTCTCAAGTGCAACGAACGGCCTGCCAGAGAAAGCTTCGCTCTACTCGGTCCAAGTCCGTCCTCATGTTCATTCCACATTAGAAAGTTACATTATTTCATCATTTATTAAGAAATTTGTCCTCGAAAGTGACCTAGTTAGTCATTACTGCATTTTCGATAAGCTTGTATTAAATTGTTGCACACCGTATCTGAAAGTAGCTAAATAGAAGGCTGTGGACATGCTCTACGTACGTAGTATGATGGTCGCTGGAATCTTATGTCAGAATAGGAATGCTATGTGGTATTGTTGTAAAAAAAAACAAAGATGAAACGGTAAAATGTGTTAATTTTGTTCATTCACTAGCTGTAGTACACGTCGTTACATGTGCAAAGATATCCAACTCCCCAGCTAATTTCCGCCAACATTCAGACGTGTTGGACGCAGCAGTAATCCCATCTATCGGAGATGAGTGGCAGCACACATCACAACAATGGCCATTGTATCACAGATCTATTTTATAGAAATATAGCAACCCAATTACCGGAAATGTATCGTCGCAATGCTATTACTTGTATGAGCTTTCGATATTGTAGGCCTTCACATTTAGTTTTCTTCCGACTCTGTGATATTAGGGCGTCTTTTCCGTGGCTCCGTATTGTCTTATTCTTCAACCGATAGTTCCTTTACGATTTTTTTGTCTGTAAAAAAAAGTCGTCACAATTTTCCCTGTCGATAAGGATCGATGATGACGCGGTTCTTCGCCTTAAGCCAATCGTGACAAAAGCCTTCGCTAATCAACACGATTAAACGATTCCATGTTAGCAGTGCTCGGCGTTGATATCGACTAAGCGACAAAAAGTTGAAATTCATGAATATCTCCTTTATCAAGCCGGTACGAGAAAAATGTAAGACACAAATAATCGGAAATTTAATTTTTATGTAACTTTAGTTACGAAGTATTTATCGATAGAACTGTCAAATGTTAGGCCTTCCCCATAACTACCATTTCACTTAGCGTGAATACAATTAAATAACGTACATTATAGTGTCTCATTATCCGACTTCATATACCGATTTTCATTAAATTTTCGTCAGCCATTTTCTCGTGATACGCTTACAGAGAGACAGCCAGACAAAAATGACGGAAAAATGTGGATTCATTTCCTTGATACTGTGGACACGACTGGTAAAAGAAACATCATTCTTTTAAAATTCTGAGCATTGTACAGACAAAACTTTATTATTATTATTATTATTATTATTATTATTATTATTATTATTATTATTATTATTATTATTATTATTATTATTATTGGCCACATTGGACCACTTGTCTTCTTCCATGTACACTTTTTCTTTGTTTTGAAGGTTGTACTGTTTGATTCTTCTTATCTGCCCAGCACTTCTTCATTCGTTCTGAACGCAGTGTTCTTAATTCGTGTGAAATCTCTACAGGCCTTCTGTGCATCATTTCAGTTGAGAATTTGTGATTCTTAAGAAGGGTGGTAATTTTATTCTTGTTCTCTGAATGTGTAATTTCGAGTCCGACTGTTTTGAGATCCTCTTGAATTTCTTTGATCCAATGCCCTCCTTGTCTTCTTTCCCAGATTTCTCATCACTAGTTATCGTAAACTCCTGTTTTCTGCTAATCGTAAGATGTGAAAGAAATAAGAGATTATTTTCTTCTTTATCATGCTGGTAACTGGGTCAATCTCTCGATAGACAGTTTCATTGGGGAGGATTCTCCAGACTGGTACTTTTTATTTATACAAGTTTCTGATAATTCTTCTTTCGGTTTTGAGGAGTTGATCAGTTCTTCTTTCATTTTAAATTTAGAACAAGTTTTCGCAAATGTATGTGGCTTCGGGCAAAGTTACAGTTTTGTAGTGTTGGATCTTAGTGTCTTATATATAGATTTGTATTGCTTTATTTTATAATATGCGTCGTTGACGTGTAAGTTCTAGCAATGCTATCTAACGGAAATGAGTGGCAGCAAAACAGACAGAGAGGCATTAACAGCAACAAGAACAACAATAATCTATACAGTATGTCGCACGCCTGTGTGCGAGTTTCGAGTTTCCGTTTTACTGCACCAGATAGCAGAGTCTGAGTTTTAACGCTGGCGAGGACCATATTAGACGTTAAACGGAATAGCAAGATAAAAACAGACATGATAACCATGTGGGAGGAAAACCTGACGTTTCTCGAACATTTCCTGACACATGTACATCTACTCTTACAATTATAATTTATTTATTTTTAAGCAATCTTCACGTTTGCTGACTTACGAGACGATTTCTACTTTTCCAAACTGACTTACCATTATTTTATACACTTGTAACACACGTTTTTCTTTTAAAAGTCTACAGTTCAGCAAGTCTAAAGTCTGTTACTGGATACCAAATGTGAGCTTGTCATAAACATGTTATCTGAATCTCTTGTTAGTAGCAGTAATGTTTGCGTGTTCATCTGGCGTAAAATACCGAGGTCTAGCAACGTGCGGTACATGTGGGTGGGTTGCTTTATAAACTCGAAGATAATTCGCGATGAGTTCACACTGATTGTGGGTGTGTGACGAGGTAGGGACGGGGTTAATCCCCGTACTCCTGTCGAATAACACCTAGAGGTCTGCTCTTAGACGGACGACTCGCCATCAACAGCGTTATATGCCCTGACTCCATAAATGAGCACTGCGGAAAGGTTTGCAATTGAATGCAGGGTTTTTTTGTATATTGATTGCAAATTGTACACCACCACCTCTACTACCCTGCCGGCCATCATTTTGAATTCGAACCAGGTAACCACGGTGTTAGACCATAGAGACTTGCCACCAGGGGGGCTCTATATAGGCCCCAAAAAGAAAGATAGATCCTCTCTTGTTTATAATAAGATAAGAAAAGGGAACGGCGAAGAAGAAAGGTAAGTCTGCTGCTAGGCGTGAAAACGGGTTCTTAGATGAATGATCAGTGTTCAGATGTTCCATTCCATATGCTATGGTTAATTCCTTTAGTTCGGCTGGCGAGTATTTATATTAGCTTGAATGAATGTGTCTTCCCACTAGTAACCACCACGACCTCCCTTGGTCAGCGCTTGTTCTCGACGGTGTTGGGTTTGCGAGGTCTGGGGAGCCCTTAGTGGGCCTTCATTTCATTCTGCTGATACACGTCATTCTTAGAAAGGTCGGGCCTGACTTGTGATTCCTCTGCCCTGCTTCTAGGTGGTTGATAAGTTACATAAGCAAGTAATTAAAATTTGAATTCATTGTTCGGAAGACTGTGGTTATCTTCCCTTAAAATAATCCTCTTAGGGCACCGACAGGAAAGTCTAAAGATTCGAGGAGAAAGTGGAGCTCAGCTCAGCAGGAACTACTTTTGGAAGTGTTTCTGTCGCAAGAAACGAACTGACTTCTGGAGCAATTCCCAGACAGGAATTCGATGTATGCCCTTTCTCTTCACATACATTATGGAGCAGTTAGCAGAAAGACCCAGGCCTCACGACCAACAAATGACAGCTAGGCGTGACGCTGCAGGTCACGAAATTCTTGTAAACTAGTGTCCGGAAATACAAGACTGGTTAGAGTTCCACTGGTGAAGAAGATATCCTGATCAGAATGGTGACAAGGTAGGAAAAAAGTTATAAAGTGCCATAAGCCTGGATTAAATTCCAAACCTTTCCGTAGGCCTATATGACGCTCTTGACGTTATTCGAGAAGAGTAGGCTATGTGCCGACACAGTGTGTGCCCGTCTATCTTATCCTTATCTCAGACCCAAGACGCGAAGGTCCTCAGGAAACTTTCCGGAGGTCCCACATATTCACTCACCCCCGCACTGTTTCCAAATGCTTGCGCCTGACGCCTAGCTTTCATGTTTCCTATCCGACCTGCCTTGATCGACATTTGTTTTCTTCTAATTCCGACGGTATGATATTTATGCCGCCTCTTCTGCCGTTTCTAGTGAGGGGGGGGGGGGATGATCACTTCAAACACTACCACGAACCTTTACGCCTTTGTACAAGTTGGGTGTGGATGGAATGTTGATGTTGAGATTCTTCCACTAGAAGTCGGCGGTTGAATAAGTTTAATGCAGGCTTGTAGCTCGCAATCTAGTGATTGTATGCCACTTCTCCTACCCATCCTCTCAGTAGAAGTGCTCAAGATATGATAATCAAATGGGGAGTTCAGATGTCGGAAAAATACACATTGTTGAGATCCCGGTGCAATTTTCGATTACGAAGTATTCCTACATCCTTACACGGGCTATCTGCCATGCATAATTGCAGCTTCCTGAACCTTTTTTAATTTTTACGTCGCACAGACACAGATTTGTCGTATGACAACGATAGGACAGGAAAGAGCTAGGAGTTGGAAGGAAGCGGCCGTGGCCTTAACGTTCAGCCCCAGCATTGGCCTGGTGAGAAAATTGAAAATAATCTTCAGGGCTGCCGATACTGGGGTTCAAACTCTATCCACCGAATGTAAGCTCACAGCTGCGCGTTCCTAACCGCACGGCCAACTGACTCGCTGTAGGGATACTTTTTGTTTGGAAAGGGGAATTGCCTTTAGATAATCATATTACCTTCCTGACTTTTGCCATGTCTTCATGGATGTAGTATATTTTCAACTGTCCATTGCGTTGGTACAGTATACATTAGTGAAAAAAAATCTTCATTCGTGTTTTCATTATTAGTGGTGATAGTACGAGTTGTACTCTGTAATGCGTGTGGGTGGTGTGGTCAGTGGCTCTACAGGATAACTTACTGCCTCCTTATCTTGCATGTTTCGCAGTGGGTCCGTGGCAACTATACTCCCTTCTCCCCCATCCAGCTAACAACTGCCAGAACGCTTCTCTCAATATTACGACTATAACGAAGATCTACTGCTAAAATGTTTTCATTCCTCCCCTGAACGGGGAGGTGGGCCTCTCAGGCCGGGAGATTTGTTATAATGAAGGAGATGCTCGAAGAAGTTGAGGGGGTTGGCGGCTGTGGTCTACACTAGGAACTGTTCCGGCATTCGCCTTAGTGCAGGAGAATGGTAAACCATTGCCAGGACAGTCGACGGTTGGGTCCAGCCCTGTCCCGCCTCCCGAATGCAGAGGCGTAGAGCCACGGTAGAACCGTGGCCACCTCTCCTCTGGTCGGTTGTCCGATCAGAGTGCAGAGCTGTAGGACCACGGATCAGCCCTGGCCACTTATGGGCCGAGACCACCGAGACGCACTCTGCATCTACCGACCGTAGCAGAGAAGACGACAACCATTGTGTTATCTTGTTCAGAGCACTTCCTTTTGTTCGGCGAGGCTGACAAGGTGTTTGCGTGTCATAGCCCAGGAGAGTCAATGTTGACAAGAGACTATCGTTACAGCTCGGTCGAGCCCGCAAGCCACACGTCTGTATATAGAATCGGGCCGTAGTGAGACCTGATGGTAGAATTTACAGGGGCTAGATAAGAATCATTTAGGGCCTGTTTCATCAAGGGGGGTTATTTTTAACTCCAAGTTAAGGCCGAAGTTAAGTTAACCCCTCCTTTCACCTGGATTAAACTGTTAACTCGAGGCTAAACTTAAAATGGCCACGGTAAATCATGCGTTTGATGCAGAGTTGCTTTATTTAGATTTGTTAAATGGTGTCCTAACAGAAACAGGCCAATAATAAGAAGGAACGACTTTCAAAATCTATCTTAGGAACAATAGACCGTAAAAAATCGTCGTCAGTACAGAGGTTAGAATACAGGCCTCTCTCTCCTACACTAAAGGTATTGACTGCATTAAGGGTCGGGGACAACAAGGGTTATTTTTCTATCAATTGCTAAGTCATCAGTGATTATAACCTCAAACGTCGTTATACAGTTGCAAGATGGCCTGTAACGTTGGCAGTGCTATTAAATTCCACCTGTTATTTTTTCCCATGTATCCACCATTTCTTTTAACATCGCACCTTCAGTTTTCTTGCATTCTATTATGCTTGATACTTGGTGGCTAATTCAATAAGTAACTTTTTTTTTTTTTTTTTTTTGTAAAGCAGAAAAATTCGTGTCCCTAATTCTCTTCTGAACTTCTTCCCTTTTTTGATCACTGCAATCAGTTCTATCACGATCACGAAATAATGATATCTACCACGGAACTGAGGAAGAAAACGAAATACCGCGCAAGAAATAAACAAAAGAACCACGCAAGAAGTGCGTTTATAATCTGATTTTTAGTCACTGCTACCTTGGTCGGTACGACAGTTGTTCCCCGCGAGGATTAATACGGTGTTAGTTAACCCTCTGTCGAAATAGCTTGGTGAAACGCGTGACTTCTAAGAATGAGTTAGAAATATTAACCCTAAACCCAGGGTTAGAGTATATTTAACTTTACTGAGAGAGGGACTTTGTCTTAATTCGGCGTGTATGATATGTATAACAAGTAGCATTTCCAAGACTCAATTGATGTCAGTAATGAAGAGTGTCGGATAGGGAATAAAAAAACTAGAAGAGGTGAATCATTTTAAGTACAGTACTTAGGAAGTGTGGCCAATGCACGGAGCTCACAATTGTGCTGAACTGTATTCTGTAAATTATCTCACTTGTACGAGATTGGAAGCAGGGTGGACTCGGGATATCGTATTCATAAGTTAGAAGTACCTAATATTAAATTAGCGAGAATGATCGCTGGTAAAAAAAAAAAAAAAAAAAAAAACAGGTGGGAACAGTGACTCGGAATGAGGAGATAAAGGATAAGTTAGGAATTAACTCGATGTATAAACCGGCTTCGGTGGTGGGGATCATGTGAGGAGAATGGACGACAAGACACGAGAGGTTCCCTACCGGGCTGAGTGGCTCAGTCCAGTGGTATTTGAAGGTGCTCAGTTACGTCAACCTCGTGTCAGAAGATTTACTGGCACTTAAAAGAACTGCGGTACAAAATTTCGGCATCCCAACGCCTCTGAAAACCGCCAAATGTACTTAGTGGGATGTGAAACGATTATTATTATTATTATTATTATTATTATTATTATTATTTAATAATAATGTTATTTGTTTTACGTCCCACTAACTACTTGTTAAGGTCTTCGGAGACGCCGAGGTGCCGGAATTTAGTCCCGCAGGAGTTCTTTAACGTGCCAGTAAATCTACCGACACGGGGCTGTCTTATTTGAGCACCTTCAAATACCACCGGACTGAGCCAGGATCGAACCTGCCAAGTTGGGGTTAGATGGCCAGCGCCTTAACCGTCTGAGCCACTCAGCCCGGCATTATTATTATTATTATTATTATTATTATTATTATTATTATTATTTATTGATTCGTTACGCCTAACTAAGGAGCGGCTTTTATTTTATTAGCACTGTTGTGGTTTTTCTTCTTCTCTTCCCAATATCTCTTCATCCTCTCGCTGTGTTCCCTTTCACGTTGTTGAGTCCATTCTGTATTTAGTCGGATGGGCTTTACAGAAAATTTTTGTTTGTGAATTAAGTTTCTGAATTTTGTTCTATCTTGAATGGTTTCTTTGTTAATGCCAATTTCATTTAGGCCTTCCTTGATTTATTTTAGCAAATAATTGTTTTTTTCATTGATAAGGTTCTAAGTTTAAAATTTTCTTGTGAGCTTATTATTATCCATTCTACATAGGTGTCCATAAAATTGTAATCGTCGTTTCCTGATTCTATCTGTGATTTCTTTTTCGTCCAAATTTTATTTTCGCACTTCGGTCGTAAGATTTTCTTGAGGATTATCCCTTCTTTTTCTTCTTACAGAGGGTAAGAAAAGTAGAGGGAGACCAAAACGACGGTGGTTTAGAGTCAGTTTCTAACGATTTAAAGATAAGAGGTATAGAACTAAACGAGGCCACAGCCCTAGTTAGAAATAAATTATTGTGCCGTCGTTTAGTAAATTCACAGAGGCTTGCAGACTGAACGCTGAAAGGCACAACGGTCTATGATGATGTATGTATAAATACACTACACTACGTTGAAAAATTACTTGCAAATATTATGTAGCCGTTGATCATTAGTAAGTGAAGTGCAAATGATGCAAGGGCTATTCCTGTTTCCGTCACCTTCACGACTTGAAGTACATTTAAAAAGTCAAACCTGTCATAGTCATATTTACGGCATGTACTCTCACTAGATTCCATAAAATGTACTCTTTTATTTAAGGTAATGTGGTTTGTACGCCCGCGGCCAGGGATCAGCGCCTCGCCGTCTGATGTAAGCGCCCTACCAGTCCACTAGCAAGAAGAGTTACGTTGCACGTCTTAACATTGCACAATGTCGCTAACATCACACACGTAACCTTACTCAGACATGGTGCAGTGAGAAAGTGGGTTGTTACTCCGATAATAAGCGCCAATGATGCGCGTAGAATTACTCTTCCCTTTTGCTTTATGCTTTTGAGTTGTTGTTTTTTTGTTCTGTTGCTAGTGGTAAATAATTGTAATACCTGGGCACAAGTCAGTGGGGTTTTTGATTTGATCATCATCACGAATCACTGTCCATCTTTATTAGAAGCAACGAGCCAAACCAAACCATTCCACCACCATAATTCTCGATGCCACAGAAATTGTAACTAGCTTTTATACGAGAATGAAGTAGTTAAATACGTTACATTAATTATCGATGCTTACATTGAAGTTACTTTGTTATGGTTATGTCTGGTAACTAGGCAGGTTGACAGCAGTGATCAGGCATTTCATTACAAAAAAGAGAATCGGGCAGCGATATTCACGTTATAGTGTATGGTCTTACGTGGCGATTACTATAAATATTTTCAAGTATTTAGCGCCGTAGTGTGCAGACAAATATCATTCTTATCTTCTCCCCTCGATCAGTAACCTGTCATCCGCGCTCAAGCAATTTCCCCATTTTCACTACCGATAAGACATGACTGCGTATGTTGTGCTCAAAACTCGTATGTTACAATTCATTTGTGGAATATTCTCAGTTAATTTTCAGCAATGCTTGGAAGAAATGTTGCAACCATTATTGCTTGTTTAGTGTCATTAATCTGTAAACTATTGGTTCCGGTACAGGCCTACGTCCGTACACAGAACGCAAGTATTGTATTTTTACCCTTTCTTTAGTTCTAGAAAACGTACCTTGTTAGTTTCGTGTTGTCCTCGGTTATTTATTTATTTATTTATTTATTTATTTATTTATTTATTTATTTATTTATTTATTTTGTCTTTTAGTGCCGGGAGTGTCCGAGGACAGGTTTGCCTCGCGTCGTGCTAGTTTTTGTTTGACACCCATAGGCGACCTGCGTGTCTGAATGTGAGGGGATGATGATGTAGGGAGAGGATGAAACCCAGTGTGAGCACAACCTACTCTTGTCGAATAACAAGGGGTCTGCTCAAAGCTTTAGGAATCACCATCAACAGCGTTATATGCCGTCACCCTCACTCCATATGAGCACTGCGGAGTGATTTGGAATTTAATCCAGTAATCCAGGCTTTTGGCAGGCAATTTAGCCTACCACCACCTTTCCAACATTCTGATGGTGAAGCAACGGGACTCAAACCGGCTAACCACGGTGTCGCCTTAACGATCACAGCCACCGGGTGGGCTGCATATTGAAGCCACTTCCGAAATGATGTAATTAGCTGGCAGTCCGCTACTGACGACGGGGGTTATGAAGACCACGAATTGGTTGAACCGATTTCCAGGTAGGAAGATGTCCTTGCAGCAATGCCTTATCATTGCTCCTGATGACACATCCGTGAGTGGTTTTGGTTCGTCTACAGTATAACGATTGGTGACTTTTCCTATAAGAATTATGCTGGAGTGAGCATATCGAACAGCATCCTTAATTCCGTCAGCGTTTTCGTGACGTGTTATAACAACCTTTTGTCACATAAGCAGGACTTCTGGGTGGCCACTCCAGGGACGCAGGTACAGAGCAATCCCAGCTGCGGGATAAACCGATCACCCATGGCGAGATACAATATCGCAGCACCGTGAATGCACCGATCAAGTGCAGCCCAGATCAAGACACGCGGTCGGTTGTTTTCCGAGTTCTTGAACAGAAAGTCGGTACTCTTTACTTCAGAAATAAACGTTTCTTCGTGAGCCCACGTGCTCGTTGAGTTCCATTCAACCAGGACTTAGACTAGACGTACCTCTCTGGTAACTGAACCACTCCACATGTAATATTGTCTGTGCAATGTCTCTTGGCCTGATCTCTCTTTAGACCCGTTATCCTCGTAGGTGAGGATCGTCATACTGTGACTAAATTACAGGTCTTGAGTGTGCTTCTCCATTTCAGCCGATCTTTTGCTTTTGTGTAAAGGTATTCTGCTGAAGCATGTAATTCGCCCCACCATCTGACTGTTATTCTACCTCCGATCCTTTCCTTAGATAACTAGTTCCCCAAGACTAGTTTCACCACGGCAAATCACATGCCGAAAATATTGTTAAATACCACGTGGACAAATATGAGGATACCCTGTGCTGAATATTTAGTTCATTTAAAATGGAGATGTTGACTGTCCACGGAACACGTAGCATTTGCTGCCAGCACTACATTTCAAAGACATCTGTCTGATGCTTTCATTGTCCATCATTCAACACCGTGCCGAACAATGCTGCACACAATTGTTTCCATTAGTTGTTTCTTTCTGTGTTTTGCAATCTGTTTATCAGACTATATCTTCATAAGCCTTAACCACTGCATTCCGGGAAATTATACGGCGCTTTATCTCTGCCTCAGAGCTGTCTAGACTAGAAACTAATGATCCCAGGTAGATGAATTCATTAACGGCTTTAATTTGTGGTGGCAAATGTTGAAATTTTAGTGTTCCCATTAGCTTTTGTTCTTTTCCATGTTTATCTCCAGTCCAAAATTACCAGTTTCAGTTGTGATCAGCTGAGGCATATCTGAGTTTTCGGCAGAAATCTTGACTTCGTTCCATATATTAGATTAAAACTCGAAAATGTATGTTCAACCGTTGTCCCATTTCTCTACGAGGTTAGGTATGAAGTGAGATGAATCTTAGAAGCCAGTTTTTACAACCAGATTCCATTTCTGATGTCAACCTCATCACAAGAGTTAATGAGATGAAATGAATGACTGATATATGATAGTAGAAAGAGAGAGGATGAAAGCCGGTGTCGGCACAGAACCTACTCATGTTGAATAGCACGAAGGGGTGTGTTCAGTGCTTACGAATCACCGTCAACAGTGTCATATGAAGACTGCGCAGAGGTTTGGAATTGAATCCAGGCTTTTGGTGCGCAATCTGGTGATTAGAACATTCTGATGGTGAACATTTGTTTCGACGAACAGGACTCGAACCAGCTAACCACGGTGTAAGATCACACAGACTTGATTTCTTAACAGGCGGCACGAAAATCGAAAATGGTTCAGTTAAATTTTTGTCGTGTCTGTCCGGATGTTCGCACGTGACGGGGAAACGGCCTGAGGCTCTGTACGGTATTTAATTGGAAGGATATCCGGAGACTGTTCTAGTGTACAGTCGCGTGGCAGTGCTAAGGGAACCAAACCGGGAATTGTCTGATTTCTCCCTTAATACTAGTTCCTATCTTTTATGCACTTTCGACTTACGACTACCGGTACTAATAACAGCGGAGATGGTTAATTTTTTTTCACATTCCGGAAATATTAATTCTGTGTACAAATTGTGCAAAAGAAGAATTGTAAAGAATCTGTTTTTTAATCTTTTATCTCAAATACATATTTCCTGTACTAGCTGTAATAATGGAGGTATTCTCTAATTTATGTTTTTATTACAGTCCATCAGCAAAGAACATCGCTGACATGGACATTCTATTCAGTCGTCATGGTAACGTCATGTTGTCTGTTAAACCACGTGGAAGATAACGAAGAAGAAAATAAACTTTTCCGTTTGCGAATAGCTCATGTTCATGAACGTGTCTTTCAGTAGGTCAAACTCGAATATTGATAACGATTAGTTTACTTGCATCATTTCAGAGAACATGGCTGCTCCCCACTGGCTGGGGATCATCTGAACATTTGTGTGACGTCACGCGATATAATGTGTGACGAAGTGACGTAGTTACCGTGGGCCTTGGTCGCCAGAGATGCTGTGGATTTGTTGAAACTGAAAGTGTACCGTCAGGGACGTCACATTAGCTGTTACCGTAGGCGTTGGTCATCAAAGATGCTATTTCAATAGGATCTGTATAAATAGAACGTGTTGACACAGAAGGCACTAATACATTTCTTTGTATACTATTAGAAGTGTACTTAGAGCGCGACGTGAATACTACTAGTGTATCTGAATGCTCCTTACCAAGTCTCAAATCGATGGTGTTTCGGTTTCAGATTATAGTCTAGCTCATACAGGTTTGAGTTATGAAGTGTTTGTTGCAATCAGGTGCCGTATTATCGGACAGATCAGGTTCGTGCAGACCTTCATATTGTGGGTCAAACTTTAATTTCTAATTTCTTTCTGCGAATCGCATGCAGCCACGGTTTCTGCACGGTCGGCTGCTTATGAATACAGTGCACGTTGAGTTTGGTATGGTGGAACGCAGCGATTGCAGTTCTTTTGTAATCCTCGCTTTATATAAAAAATTAAACAGCGCACTTCGTCTTGTCAACGGAGCAACTATCATTAAGAACACAGCGAATCAAATGACGGAGAGGCGCTAGTGTATGAGTATGTGCCTGTTGAACGTGGATGAAGGATGCTGATTGATCCAGTGAAAATAATGAAAGCTGGGCCCTGTAATAATGAGGCGTGCAGCTTCCAGGAAGTTCCGCAGGCTAAGTGCTTCTGGGAAACAGCCATAACAATGGCGTGTAGCGTTCAGCTCTTTTTGGGGTCATCTGTATATCACTAGTAACACGACGATAATACGCCCTGACCAATCAAAGCGAACTGTCAAAGAATATGGCTGCTGCTGCTTCAACGCGACTTTCGTTTTTATTCCTATAAACCCCTCTATTTGGCAGGTCTCTAGGTTGTTTTGGTTAATCAGCTGATCAAATACTATTGACTTGGTGAAGTAATACATCTAAGAGTTGTTTATTCATTTATATGACTATTATTTATGAAATACATAATTGTAGTATTAGTGTTCATTAGTCTTCCCTTGGAAGTACGGCTCCATGGCTAAATGGTTAGCGTACTGGCCTTTGGTCACAGGGATCCTGGGTTCGATTCCAGGCAGAGTCGGAAATGTTAACCATAGTGGTCAGTCCGCCGCCGTCGTTGTCTTGGTCTCACTCTACTTCTCTTAGCCTCCATAACAGAGTCCATTATTCTCTTCGGTAACCTATCCTCCTTCATTCGGCTCACATGACCCCACCACCGAAGCCGGTTTATGCGTACAGCTTCATCTATAGAGTTCATTCCTAACTTAGCCTTTATATCCTCATTCCGAATACCCTCCTGCCATTGTTCCCACCTGTTTGTACCAGCAATTATCCTCGCTACTTTCATGTCTGTTACTTATGAATAAGATATCCTGAGTCCACCCAGCGCGCACTCCCGTACAGAAAAGTTGGTCTGAAAACAGACCGATATAAAGATAGTTTCGTCTGGGAGCTGACTTTCTTCTTACAGAATACTGTTAATCGCAACTGCGAGCTCACTGCATTAGATTTACTGTGCCTTGATTCAATCTCACTATACTACCATCCTGGGAGAACACACATCCTAAATACTTGAAATTATCTACCTGTTCCAGCTTTGTATCACGAATCTGACATTCAATTCTGTTGAATTTCTTACCTACTGACAGAAGTGTGGACTTGAAGACGTTGGCGTGTGCTGGCCGGATGTAGGGAGCGACCTTGCAGGGACCTTGCCACAGTCATCAACCTGTGTTCTTACGCAGGCTCTCTCATTGGACATGTACAATCCACTAAGTTTACATAACCATTTGGGGACAGCAGCTACCATCCTAGCATTCTCTTGGACAAGTAGTTTGTCTGTTCACCAATGTTCGCGGTACTATACTGGGTCCTGCAACACGCGCGCCTGTGTTTCGGTGATGTACATATTCTTCTCGTAGGTCAGGGGAGGTTGACAGTCGTTCTGGCTATCTTTGTTTTGTTAGCACCTGTTTGTGCGTGCAATCATTATCGCTACTTTCACTCCCGTACTTCAAAATACCGGTGAAAAGATAGTTTTGTCCACGAGCTTGCTTTTAGAATACTGTTCACAGCATTAACTTTGCTGCACCTTCACCTGCTGTACACCGCCCTGAGAGAATACGCATGATCTACCTGATCACCTGGCACTCGGTGCTCTTAACTAGCGACATCACTCTAGGAGAACGGAATACTACAAAATACATATAGAACCATTATTTCCAGTTTTCCCTATTTGAATAGTTCAGTTTTGTAGAGGTAATAGTGGAGATACAGGTGGTGACACACAACGTTAGAGTGACAAACAGTTGTTAGTCACTACACACTCGCTATAGGAGACACTTTAACTAGATCAGGCAAAGGAATTTAAATATCTAGGCCTAGCAAGTCTGACAACATCCGACGGAAAATGCACGATAGAAATAGACGCCCGGATTGCACAGGCGAAGGGACTGTTCTCAAAAAAGAAGTCTCTACGAACATCTAAGATCATCTGCATGGAGGTGCAAACACACTTCATATGGCTCAGAAGTATGCACCCTGTGAAAAGCGCAAGTGATGAAACTGAAGGCTTTTGGGATGTGGTGCTGGAGTCAACTAGTAAGAATACCTTGCACTGATAGTCACATTGTCAAAAGAGCAAATGACACACGTGCCTCGGTTGTGACCTTGGACAGGAGAAGAAATAGCTTTGTTTGCCACTTGCTTCATGTACCACCCAGTTTGAAGGGAAAATGGAAGGTACAAGGACCAAAGTAAGACGCGGAGTGCAATTTATAGACAACATAACAGGCAAGCACAGCTATTGCCACTTGAAGCTGCTGGCCAAAGAATGCAAAAGCTTGGAAGACATGCATGTTACCCACCAACCTTAGGGATAATAATAATAATAATAATAATAATAATAATAATAATAATAATAATAATAATAACTTATGTACGAGTATTGTTCGAGTTCTGAGAAGAAAAGGAATCGTTCTTCAAGCGTCGCCCTGTCATTTCTAAATCATTAATATTGTTTTCATTTGTTTCCTATTTGATATGGGTTCGTGTAGCAGTGCTTGTGCAGTGCTGCTTCCAGAGTTCATTTTCATAAGGTAGGAAGACTTGAGAATACACAAAGGGGCTGTGCAGTTTGTTACGGAAGGTTAGGAGTGCACATTCATCTGAATATTCCGCTTCGTTCGGCTGGCAAAAGCCGCCTGTCACATGCTGAAAGAGTTTGTCGACAATCCTTTGAGTACAGTCCGCAAGGGAAGAAAGTGACAACGTGTCTGTAGTTAATGGTTTCCTTTAAGTTTAGTAAACTTTGTTTTTCCGGCTATCGGATCACAATATAGGCGAGCCTTTTTTATATTAACATTGCGTAAACAAAAATGTATTTTTTTTTACAATTTTCTTCGCGTCGCATCAATCATCAATCACTACTGATCTGCATTTATTGCAGTTTCCCAGGTGGCAGATTCCCTATCTGTTGTTTCCTAGCCTTTTCTTAAATGATTGCAAAGAGACTGGAAATGTATTGAACATCTCCCTTGGTAAGTTATTCCAATCCCTAACTCCCCTTCCTGTAAACGAATATTTGCCCCAGTTTGTCCTCTTCATAATGTGATCTTTCCTACTTTTAAAGACACCACTCAAACTTATTGGTCTAGTAATGTCATACCCCTAGGTCTTCCCAGCCCAAAACATTTTTCGTAACGCTACTCTTTTCTCGGAAATCACCCAGAACAAATAGAGCTGCGCCGACACAGATAGGTCTTATGCCGACGATGGGGCAGGAAACGGCTAGGAGTGAAACAACGGAAAACCATCTTCACGGGTGTCGGCATGCAAGCTGACAGCTACGAGACCAAACCACGCAGCGACTACTGTAGCTCACCGCTGGCCCAGAGTGTCCCGTGCACTACAGTAGTCGTGTGGAACAAACCACCTCCACCTCGTCGGTGTGCGGACAGGTCGTTTACCATCACAACTATAGCTCATTCCATGTTAAGAAAACATTGTTGCTCTTACGAACCTACAAGGAGTTACAGCCCCACTCCCATCTGAGACACCCATAATTCCTAGTGATTAAGGGATATTATTAAAGAAAGATAAAAAACGAGCCGTTTAGCCTGCAAGTTGTTAAAAATAAGTCAATAACATTTTCTTTTTCATAAATACATTTTTTAGGGAGGAAGCATAATGGCGGTAACAGCCATCGCTTCGTTGCCTTCCTTCATTTTCCTTCTTCTGTGTTGCTCGTGTGAACCGCTGGCAGCTCACTTCTGTATTGAAGTCATCTACAGTATTTATTTGTTGCGTCTGTTTTCTACTCTTTATTGCCTGGAGAAATTTATTAAATGTAATTAAATGTACCCCTCACCACGCAGCGACTACTGTAGCTCACCGCTGGCCCAGAGTGCCCCGTGCACTAGTCGTGTGCAGACGTGCCAAGTCTCCCGATTTGAGCGGGAGACTCCCGATTTTTCATCGTTCCTCCCGATCTCCCGATCGCCGAGCCCGATCTCCCGATTTTCAGAGCAATATCCGTAATTTTCGTATTATTTTGAACTCCCGCGGATTTCCTCCTATCGATATATGGCTGAGTATGGCTGGTCGACAGTAGTTCTAATAATGATACCAGATGGCAGTACGGGGCACGGTGGCCAGTCATGTGCTGCTCTTTGGTCTATAATACAGTCATTCTCTTTGCAAGCGAGTAACGTTCTCTTTGGAGTAACCTAACCTTAGAAGTAGCTCACCATAGTCGTTCTCCCCGGGGCAACACCTGCAGAAGTGCTCGTGTTGTGCCTTAATATTTGTTTTGGCCAAAATGTCAAAAAAAATATGATGCAGTGTTTAAAAGTACTTACAGGGAAGAGTTTCCGTGTTTGAGTGAATCCAGAAAGGGACCAACGTTCACATTCTGTACTATATGTAGGTGTGATTTTGCAGTTGCACATGGCGGGAAATGCGATATACTCAAGCATATGCAAACGAAGAAACGTAAGGAGAGTGTCCAGTGTGTAGAAAGAAACCAGAAACTGAACTTTTCATGTAAAAACCAAAATGTAAATCCTGTGACGAATGCCGAGGCGTTATTTACATCATTTATAGTAAAACGTAACCTGCCTGTAAATTGTGCCGATCACGTGGGATCTTTGTTTCGCAAAATGTTTCCTGATTCGGAAATCGCTAAACGATATGGGTGTGCTAGAACGAAAACAGCGGCTATCATTACAGAAATGTGCATGGAAGAAAGGGCGAAAATTGTATCACATTTGCAGGTGAATGAATTTTCTGTTGCTACTAATGGTAGCAATAAAAGCGACTTGAAGATATATCCCATTGTTGTAACTTTTTTAAGCCTGAACTCAATGAAATTCAGAGTTGTCTACTCTCTGTGCCGAATTTAGAAGGGGATGCTACTGGAGCTAATATTGCCAAAATTTTGCTCTCAACTTTTATGGAATTCTGCATTCCATTAAAAAACTGCCTAGCTCTTGGTGCTGATAATGCTCCAGTAATGGTAGGATTAAAAAATGGTGTGGCAGGATGTTTGAAGCGGAAAAATAGTAACATAATCATCGTAGGCTGCTCTCGTCTCTACATAACGCAAACTAACTTCGTATAGAGTGGGACATGCAGGGAGTACATAGGAGCTAGGATAATTAAGAAATTATTCAACATGCTTGTTCCATTACTCAAATCATTTTATATGAAGAAAATATGTACAAATATAAGAATAGACACACACTTAACATGTTGCTTCACAACACTACGTTCGATCAAAACAAACAATACTGCATAAAGACCGCCAATTTCAGTGAGGTCGCCGGCGGGTCACAGAGTGCACGCGAACCCCGTGCGTTACTTGTGGACGATGAGACCCGCCGGGCGGTCTCAGCAGACAGTGCACACAGTGCACCCTAACGCCTATAGGCTGTACTTAAGATGTGTAATAGTATGTAATATATCCATTAGAGTTCAAGTACCTCTGATTTTTCACTTCGTTCCTCATGAATAAACTCGGAAAACAATACGCCGTCGTCAACGTGTTATTCTTGCTGCCGAGAAGGGTGCGGCATGCTTGCCCGTAAATGTTGATGAAAGTATAATTGATGATATATTTTATTATCTGGAAAGAAGTGCAAAGAGGAAAGAAAAGTTCAGAGAATTTCAGACTTTACACAGCACAGGGATCAGGAAAATTCTGAAGCATGGGCCTACTCGATGGTTATCACTAAGGTGTTTAGATAGGATTTTGTTTCAGTGGGTAGTTACATTATTCAGGAGCGAAATTGTGAGTAAGGATTCTCAGATGGGAACTTCGAAGACTTACAAAATTCCTAAGCACAGTTTAAGTGCAGATGTGTCTTGTTTGTCTGAAAACGTTAAGTATTGTCATAACATTTCACCTCACTCCTCAGTTAAAAGGAAAACCCAGTCATCAGTTACATTTAAAAAATTAAACTACTTATGACACTAAGAGCTATGCATTGTCACGTGAAGAACGACTTTTCATGTTCCTTTAATCAAATTTACATAACTCTTTTTGCTTTTTTCTCTCAAGTTTAATGGATATTTTTGAGAATCCAAACGTAGCTCTTCAGTCAAGTATGACGCACATCCACTTATTGAGGTCAGTTTTGGAGGAACTATTGAAGAATGTGATGACAAGGTTTGTGAAACCAGACGTTGTTAAAAGATCCTCCTCTCTCCTTGATGTAGATTACCATACTCCAGCAAATCAAAAGGATAATTGTGATCTGATGATAGGAAACTCTCCGTTTGTTTTAGTGAACTCTGAGGAAAAGTTCATATTCTTTAAGTCTGTTAGAAAGTGTTTCTCTTCATCGTGTGACTACATGGTACACAAATTTTTATTCAAAGATGAAGTTTTAATTAATGCAGAATTTGCAAATATTTCTTCTATAAGTAAGGCATCATTTTCTGGCCATAAGCAGACCCTACACGGCCAATAAAACTGTCAGTACGGAAAAATACTGACAGTAATACTGATCGCGTGTGGACTGGAATGATGGAATGAAGGCCAGTACTGAAGCAGATCCAGATTTCCTGATCTGCGAGCGTCAGTACTGTAGAGTGGTGGGGATACTGACAGTTACACTGACCGTGTGAGTGCGCTTGTCATTATTTCTGTCAGTATCAACGGAGCAGCGGTGGACGACAAATGCGTTTCTCAGCAAGGCCAAATAGAGGTGCTTGTGGAACCGTCAAGTAGGCCTATTGCAAAAGTTTATCGAGCTATATGAAACGCTGTCAGAATAAACGTTTCCACAACTGCTGTACTGATGGAAACTGGTGACATTATAGAGGAAAACTTTAAATCTTCAACATTTATACTAGTTACAAGATACCTCACTGTCACCGCTAATTTCTCTGCCACCGATAAACAGCACCGCATGTTTGTATTTTACCTTATTACAAAACGCTCTACCAATCGTAGTAATTTCGCAAAGTACCCTCACAAATTCGGAGATAGTTCTGATAATCTTCTGCTTCGGTATATTGTGTTTCCCTCAACACTTCATATGAGAATATTCTTCTCTTTTCCTAAGCCAATCTTTAACCCATCGGTTACGTTTAAACTGCGTTTCGTGCAGTAGCCTACTAATATAATAGCTACAAAATGCCCGTCTTTTACAATCCATTTTGATAGAATGCCACAATTGCCTGTTATAAATCTCATTCCGTAGTGACGGTTATTGACTTTATTTGTAAAGTGAGAATACCGCAATGGTAAGCTAGTGCACTAGTACTGACCAAAATATTGAAATATTGACAGCAATAATGATCGTGTAAGGTCGCTACAATATTGATGCGTACTGTCAGTATTATTGACTCAGTATTACTGATCAGTATTACTGACCGTGTAGGGTCTGCTTTAGATTTTTCATAAACAAGTGTCCGAACATTTTGACTAGTGAAACGGAACATTTGGATAAAGAAACTGATATTCTGCACTCCCAGTTCTGTAACTTTCAGCTCGAAGAAAGAGACCTGGCAAAAGGAAGAATTGATGTTCAATGGGCATTGGTAGGTCAGATGAAATCAGCTGATGGTGTACTTAAATGACAGATTCTCTAAGGTGATGCTTGCTATTTTATCAATTCCACATAGAAATGCAGAATGTGAAAGGATTTTCAGCAGAGTCACAAAGACAAAGACACAGTTCAGATCCTTGCTGTCTGAACAAACTTTGGAGAAACTTTTGACCTTGAAATCAGTTCAGCAAGGCAAGTGCTTTGAACAAAAATTTAGTTCCGAGTTTCTGAAGAAGGCTAAGTCAGCTACTGGTGTGCTGAACAACAATTAGTCATAATGTGATGACGTGTTGAAGGATAAGTCACATGTTCCTACAGTTCAGGTATGTCCAGTATTTAGTATTCACATGTAAATGATGGAAAAAATATATATGGGCAAATAGAATTGTTAATGTATTGAATTATAATGAATTTGTACATGTTCTGCCATCAGTGATGTGTCGTAATACGTCGCGATTCGCTACGAAATTTCTCCTGATTTTTCACTCAGTCATCCTCCCGAGTATTGGCGGGTAAACCATAGCTAGTTGGGTTTGGAGGAAATGACAACCCAAAACCGTGAACATCTTCGGTCACAATGGGGTAATCACCCATTAGGTTCGGCAGCTTCTTGCCTATGTGGAAAGTAACGGGATACTACCACATTATATTTCCCAGGAAACACATGGTATGGCTCTTTGTGTAAATGATTCCGAAAGTAAATCTACCCCTCAATCGGATCTCCGGGAGGGGATAACAACGAGGCAAACCAAAGATAAGTTGAAGGAAGATGAGGTTAGGAAGAAGGAAGAGACGATAACGATTGGAACATGGAATGTTCTAACACTGCTACAGGTGACAAGTTGGAAAATGCGAAACAGCAGATGATGAAGAAGAATCGACTGGACACCTCAGGACTGTGTGAAGTAAGATGGAGAAGCTGTGGTGAGGTAGAAAGTGGAGACTACAGGTTGTTTCATTGAGGAAATGAAAATGGTGGTAGTGATGGCGTGGCAATTATCATAGGAAAACGCCTGAAGGTGGACTATATAGATGATAGATTGATGATGATTAGATTAAAGGGTGACATGAAGGGTGTTGTCCTAATACAAGAGTACATAACAACAAGCCAACATAAGGACGAGGAAGTTGAAGAGTACTATGGAAAGATTGAAGAACTTATGGTAAAGGAGAAGAGAAGTGCCTGCATTATTGTAATGAGAGATTGTAATGCAGTGGTTGGTGAAGGAAGAAAAGAATAAGTAGTTGGAAAATTCGGACTGGGTACAAGGAACAACAGGGGTGAAATGTTGGTTAATTTTTGCAAAGAAAACTCACTTGTGATTGGGAACACTTTGTTCGAACATCACAAGAGACGGCGTTACACGTGGACATCCAGGTTGAATGGTGAGAGGTATCAAATTGATTATATCATGATACAGGACAGGTACAGAAACTGTCTAAAGAATGCAAAAGCATACCCCGGAGCAGATATAGATTCAGAACACAACTTTTCGGTGAGAGATTTGCACGTGCGCTTGCAAACAGTGATAAAGGATAAACCAAGAGAAAATTTTGATCTAGAAATTCTAAAGAAAAAAGGTGAAGACAAGGAGCTGGAAGACATATCTATGTCAAAAGGGAATAGAGTTTCTAATGAAGAGAGTGCAAATGGGACATGGAAGAGGATGAGAGAAAACCTCACAGAATCAGCAGAAGTAGTAGTTGGGAAAACGAGATCTGCAGGAATAAGGGGTCACAAATGCAATGCTGAGCAAGATGGAGAAAAGAAGGAAATGGAAGAATGTAGGATCAGAGGAAGGGAAATGAATGTACAGAAAACTGAACAATGAACTAAGGTGAGAAACAGATCAAGCAAGGAAGACATGGGTGAAATAGAGAAACTAGAAAAGGAGGGAAAATATGAAATGATGTATAAATTAGCTTCAGAACTGAAATTTAAAGGGAGGAATAGCAGGACCAGTATGGAAATAAAGGAAGTATGGCACATTGGTGTATAAACCTGAAGAAGTAAGGGAAGGGTGGGAAGAGTATGTAGAATGCCTATATGAGTATGATCAAAGAACAAATAAGATTGAAATAGGAGATGAGACAAGAGTAATAGAAGATGAAAAAGTATATAGCATTTTGAAAGGGGAGCTAGAAAAAGCTCTGAAAGAAAGAAGAATCGCAGTACCCCACGGCACTTAACGCCCTTGGAAGGGCTTTGGTCTGTCCAGCGACCGTTGCTCAGCCCGAAGGCCTGCAGATTACGAGGGGTCGTGTGATCAGCACTACGCATCCTCTCGGCCGTTATTCCGGGCTTTTGAGACCGGGGCCGCTATCTCACCGTCAGATAGCTCCTCGATTCTAATCACGTAGGCTGAGTGGACCTGGAACCAGCCCTCAGGTCGAGAGAAAAATCCCTGACCCGGCCGGGAATTGAACCCGAGGCCTCCGGGCGAAAGGCAGGCACGTTACCCCTACACCACGGGGCCGGCTTGAAGAATCGCAATGCAAGTGGGATTGATGGATTATCGATAGACCTTTTTAAGAGTCTTGGAAATAAAGGAGTGAAAGAGCTAACATATCTCTGTAATAAGATATATGAAAGCGGCGAATGGCCAGAAGATTTTCTTTCAGTAGTAATTATACAGATTGAAAAGAGAGAGAATTCAAAGAAATGTGAATGTTTTAGAACCATCAGTCTGATCTCAGATGCAGCCAAAGTATTACTGAGGGTACTGGAAGGCTAGACAACTGTATCTCTGAGGAGCAGATGGCTTCATGAGAGGTAAAGGAACAAGGGATGCAACTAGACTATTAAGAACATTGGGTGAGAGATGCATTGAACGAGGAAGAGAAATATATGCTGTGCTCATTGACCTGGATTTTTTTTTTTTTTTTGACAGAGTACAGTGGAAAACGTTAATGGACATTCTAAGTAGAAAGAGAGTCGACTGGAAGGAGAGAAGGCCGACTAAGAATCTTTATCTACAGCAGAAGATAGAGAGTGCAGATAGAGAATGAGATGACAGAGGAAACCACAATTGGAAGGGGAGTAAGACAAAGGCTGCTGTCTCTCCCCCATGCTTTTTTAACATGTATTTGGAAGAGATCATCCAAAAATGCATGAAGGGAAAAAGAGTGAAAGTTGGTGGTAGGAGAATAGAATGTATTCGATTTGCTGATGACAGGGTCCTACTGGCAGAGAGTGAACGAGCTATGATGACGATGCTAATTAAATGCTGTGTGTGAATTATTTGGAATGAGAATTAATAAGAAAAAGACAAAATGTATGGTAATAAACACAAGAAAAGTGAAGACAACCATAAAGTTAGGGCACGAAATAATAGAACAAGTAGATGCTTTCAAGTACTTGGGAAGTGTAATAACAGAGGACATGAGGTGCAGGCGAGAGGTGAAAACTCGTATTGCGATTGCAAAGGAAGCATTTAATAAGAAGATCAGACTTTTTTGCGGGGGCATGGATAGAGACTTGAGGAAGTGATTTGGGAAGTGCTTTGTATGGAGCTGAAACATGGACATTGAGAAAAGAGGACGAAAGAAGACTGGAAGCATTTGAGATGTGGATTTGGAGGAGAATGGAAAGTATACAATGGATAGAAAAAGTAAAGAATGAGGAAGTCTTGAGAATAGTTCGGGAAGAGAGAAAAATATTTAAAGTAATCGAGAAGAGAAAGTAGAACACTGATGATGATGATGATGATGATGATTATTATTATTATTTCCGCAATTGAACTTACACTTCAGTACTAAGGTTTTTTATGTGCCTTAGTTTACCTCTGATTCTGTACAAACCAAAAATATCCCCCTGTAAACGCCCCGTGCCCTTTAGTTCATAAAATTAATTTGTAGCTTAATTTCTTCCACTTCTTATCTCTAACTTAAATACTGAATTTCGCAAATTTATTTGCCGCCGTTTTCCCGTGATGGCTTGAGCAAACCCTGTTGTCATAAGAAGAATAGCTTATAGCTGTCGCGGTACCCAGGCTTATTTTGGGTTTTCGAGAGGTTTTTAAGGCTAATGACCTTCCTGACACAACATGGCTTATGAAAATCTAAACCAGGATCGGCCCGAATTCGAACGTTAGTCTTCTGGGCCGTAGACATTTATTTATTTAATTAATGAATTAATTTCCATCCATAACAGGGATGCTTTGCCTGTCAGGAACTATTGCGGGTGTTTTTCTACCTCCTTCTCTCTTTATATTTCTTCTTCCTGTTTGTTTTCTTCCTATTCTTCACATAGTCTTTCCTTTTTAGCGGATACCTTAATCCTTATCTGTGCCTCGTCTTTCCACGTATTATTATTATTATTATTATTATTATTATTATTATTATTATTATTATTATTATTGTGTGGTAATAGCTGTGACACACACACACACTAGCCGATGAGCTCACCTCTCACGACCCACGCTCTACAGATGAGGCCTGGCGCAGGAGACACCTGCTGTAAGCTTACGTTAAACATTGGCATGCTCGCAGCTTGGACAGATTTCATTAAAGTGACAGACTGGAAAGTACAAGTTAGCGAATTTAAATTATTTGTAAGGATGAAATGAAAAACAGTCAAGTTTAAGGGTGTTGACTGTGGTGAATCATTTTCACACCAGGCAAATGCTGGGGCTGTATCTTAGTTAAGGCCACGACCGCTTCCTTCCAACTCCTAGCCCTTTCCTCTCACATCGTCGCCATAAGATCTATCAGTGTCGGTGTGACGTAAAGCAACTAGCAACAAATGTAGTGAATACTCCCACCACAGTAACAGCTATCGTCATGGCTACGTCATGGCCAACTGCGATAGACTTCTTAAATGATTTCAAAGAACTTGGAAATTTATCGATAAGTTATTCCAATATCTAATTCCTCGTTCTATAAATTAATATTTATCCCAATTTGTCCTCTTGAATTCCAACACCATCCTCATATTATATTTCCTACTTTTAAAAACTCCCCTCAGGCTTATTCATCAAGTAATGTCATTCCACGCTCTCGCTCCACTGGCAGCTCGAATTATTTCGCTATTCGTCTCCTTCCAAGTCTTCCCAGCCCAAAGTTTGGAACATTTTCATAACACTACTCTTTTTGTCAGAAATCACCCATATTGTGTTGCTTTCCTGTGAATCTTTTCCGGTTCTCGTATCAGATAAATTCTGGTAAGCATCCCACACGCTAAGACTTGTATGCCCACTGCTTTACATCCTTACTACAGTCCCTAAATACCCTCATGACCATATGAAGAGATCTATAAACTTTCTTAACAGTCCCGTTTATACGATTATCCCAACGGAGATCTTTCTTTGTACCACTTAGTGATCCCATGAGCGTATTAAAGTATTTCGTGACTATAGTTTACTTCTCGTCGAGTACTGCGTGTGTAACGTGCCATCCTTTGTGTAGTATTCTTCTTATTTAAACTTTTATGCCTACACAATTATGAAATTGACTGATTGGTTACTAGACTGGAGGTAGCGATGCGGCACGGTATTGTAGCCTCTTTTCCCCGAATTAATGACGACATTTCGCGTAGCGTAGATAGTCAGACGTATAATGCGTTGCTATTTATCTTCGAAGACTTAATTCCTGATGAATAAAAGCTAAAACCTGCGCTGCTTGATTTCGGAGGAGAGGCGTTTTGGAGGTCGAATTATTTGGCAGGTCCCCCGCTCTCTCGGCTATGGGAACGCTTGTCCCATTACCTGGCTATGACTCAGTGCCGAGTTGTGCGACGTAGGTTTCCTTTATCCATTCCATTCTTTTTGCTCAAGTCCCACTTCCATAGCCTTGTATCTGTATAATGTAATCACTAGGGCTTTGCAGTATCTTCAGGTTCATAGGTGTAAACTTCTTAGCAGAGACTTGTATGCACTCTCCTTTACATCCCTATTACAGCCAGACAGTGGTGGGTTTTATTTTTCCATTGTTGCCTTTTTCGACGTTGTTTGGCTTATACACTCATTTTTTAATGTCTTACAGCTTTTTCTTGCAACTGCACCTTCTTTGTACTGCCCATTCTCAATTCGGATCTCATTAGTTCATCCATCACCTCTTAAACCTCTTTCCTGTAGCAAGAGAGAAAATGAAATTAAAAACCCGCGGTATCAAATTATGTGCAGGATAAGTGAAATATTGAAAGGAGAATTTTGGTGTGAGTGTTTCTGAAGAGCAAGATCTCACTTTCTTCAAGTGTGAACGCTTAACATCCGTGTGGAGAGAAGTTTCTCCATGTTTTGAAAAAAGACGATCTTTTACATCTAAGAACCTGGACACCCTGTTGTTGATATACTGCGAAGCCAACTGAGGTAACGTTTCCGAATTCGAGTTTCTGTAATCCTAGTGCGGTTAATCGATATATGATTCCAGTTATACTAATTTCAATTTCTTTCTGCAATTTCTTTCATTCCGGGTGAAAAAACATTTCATTCTAAATTATGCAAGTACTTTTTTAACAAACACGGAACTCCTCTTTTTAAATAAAATTAAACCAAAAAAATGTCTGAAAGAAGTAGGGTTTATTTGAACGGTATATTGTTTGCATTTTAAAACATGATATTCCTTCATTAAATAAGTTATGTAGGCTATTTAAAAGTAAAATTATTAATGAATTTAGATCGCATTTTTAAATCTTTTTTAGTTTTAATGCCCTCTTTTGTATATTTTAGGCCCTTTTTTTAGCCAATTTATAGCTGTTCAACTTCCGAGCCCTAGTAATCGCACATTTTTAGAAGCAAATAATGCTGATCCTATTTATACGACTAATTACCTAGACTAAACGAAACTTTTTCTCTCGTTGGGGGAGAAAAAATGCTACAGTACCGTGAATTCCATAGCTACCTTTTCGAATAGAGATGTCCGCAGGCAAATGTGTTGTAAGTAAATGTGTCATATTTAACATGTTATAGAAAAGGAGTTAATAAATATTACATACTTTCAAGAAATACTAAGATATCTCGTATTTCTTGTCCCTTCCCCCTTGCCGTTTTAAATTACCTTACAGTGTATGAATTGGTTAAACAATCCAACATGCTATTCCATCATGTTCGACCGTGTTAGAGAAACATTTCTAACTCATTGCTATAGAAACATATGGTGAAATTCCAATACTAAATTTCCAATGTTTAAACTTTTCTTCGGTAGCCCTGAAAATTGTTTTTCGTGGTTTCCCCATTTTCACACCAGGCAAATGCTGGGGCTGTCGCGGAAAACATTCGAAAAATCATATCTTATACTTTTTAAATAAGAATAACTTGACAGAATTATATATCTTCACGTTATAACTTGCTGCTTCAAATACGGAACTCTCTTCTTAAATTAGTATTAACAAATAATTTTGAAAATTCACTTGGCATTATTTTCCACAATGTTCAGGTGGTGATGGTGATTATTGTTTTAGGATGTAGTTCAAGTTAGCAACCGTCATCTGTTGTTAGAGTCATCAGTCCATAGACTGGTTTGATGCAGCTCTCCATGCCACTCTATCCTACGCTAACCTTTTCATTTCTACGTAACTATTGCATCCTACATCTGCTCTAATCTGCTTGTCATATTCATACCTTGGTCTACCCCTACCGTTCTTACCACCTACACTTCCTTCAAAAACCAACTGAACAAGTCCTGGGTGTCTTAAGATGTGTCCTATCATTCTATCTCTTCTTTTCGTCAAATTTAGCCAAATCGATCTCCTCTCACCAATTCGATTCAGTATCTCTTCATTCATGATTCGATCTATCCATCTCACCTTCAGCATTCTTCTGTAACACCACATTTCAAAAGCTTCTATTCTCTTTCTTTCTGAGCTAGTTATCGTCCATGTTTCACTTCCATACAATGCCACGCTCCGCACGAAAGTCTTCAAAAACATCTTTCTAATTCCGACATCAATGTTTGAAGTGAGCAAATTTCTTTTAAGAAAGCTCTTCCTTGCTTGTGCTAGTCTGCATTTTATGTCCTCCTTTCTTCTGCCATCGTTAGTTATTTTACTACCCAAGTAATAATATTCATCTACTTCCTTTAAGACTTCATTTCCTAATCTAATATTTCCTACATCACCAGCCTTCGTTCGACTGCACTCCATTACTTTTGTTTTGGACTTGTTTATTTTCATCTTGTACTCCTTACCCAAGACTTCATCCATACCATTCAGCAACTTCTCGAGATCTTCTGCAGCCTCAGATAAAATAACAATATCATCGGCAAATCTCAAGGTTTTGATTTCCTCTCCTTGGACTGTGATTCCCTTTCCAAATTTCTCTTTGATTTCCTTTACTGCCTGTTCTATGTAAACATTGAAAAGGAGAGGGGACAAACTGCAGCCTTGCCTCACTCCTTTCTGGATTGCTGCTTCTTTTTCAAAGCCCTCGATTCTTATCACTGCAGACTGATTTTTATACAGATTGTAGATAATTCTTCGTTCTCGGTATCTGATCCCTATCATCTTCAGAATCATAAATAGCATTTGCCTGGTGCGAAAATGGGGAAACCACGGAAAACTATATTTAGGGCTGCCGACAGTGGAATTCGAACCGACTATCTCTCGGATGCAAGCTCACAGCCGCGCGCCTCTAACACCACGGCCGTATAATGAATTAATTTGACGCCTGATTAAACTACGATAACCTGCTAGATTGTCACCAAGTGGAGAATTAATTAATACTTCAGGGCTTGCACCAGGGAATGAGTAAACTTGATTTGTGGTGTTATTTTAATTCTGAAGGAAATATAGTTAACGGTAGAGGTTATGCTAAGGAAAGTTTTCCTGTAGGAAAATAATTACCTACTTCGCAATGAAAACTTCGACCGTACAGCGTAGATTAAAATGACAGGAAATGAGGTTTGATTCTCGTAACCAAGACAACAGAGAAACAAATTAGTGGTGGAAGCTGCTGGGTTATTGATCACACCGGTGTATAGAAGGCGCTGCTCTTGTTTGGCATTTCCATTAGTTCTCGCATGTCATCACAATAGGACAGTGAATGTTTTCTACATAAAAATTGCTGTTCATTTTTTCACTGTTTTAATTTCTAGGCATCAGGAGTCTGTGTGACTGGTATGAAAAAATAACATCGGAATACAATTTAGGAACAGATGCTTTGTTATTTTCTAGAAAACTTAATTTGTGAGAATTGTTCGTATTAAAAGAACCGAGTATTTTCAGATTGGCCTCATATTGTCAGTAATAATAAACCTCCCATCTTTTTCTTTTCACTGCAAACTGGGACAGAAAGAAAAAGTGGACCATGGGAGGTCAGATGAAAGTGAGGGGCCTGACACAAGTAAGTGGAAGCAGGACTCAGATAAGAGCCCCGTGGTTGCCAACCCACGCTCCCAAGTTCAGAGCGCCTGGGGCCCGTTTTAGACGCCTCTTGCGATAGGCAGGGTATACGTGGATGTTATTCTACCGCCCCTACACACAGGGTCACATTGATAGGAATAGGTCTCACCTTTGCTTTCGATTGAGTTTGTCAGTGGCTTCTCACCTTAGCGACCGCACTTCGAATTCCACCCAGGCCAGGTAAAAGTCACGTCGCTATGGTTCGTATTCCGTGTGCAATTGTCGGTATTGTGTGGCAACAGTCGTGTTAAGCTAGAAGGTTGCTTGCTTCGTTTTTTTTCTCCGTACAGTAATGAGTATCGATACTTGGCTTAAGTAATGCCTTTTTTTTTTTCGAAATTCATCACAAAAAAGCTGATTTTTATTGTACTTGCGACGCACTTTATATACATCTTCAATAAGGACTGCTCTGCCTTTCATTGTTCAGTTTGCAAGCCCCTGTGAATTAACTGCGCTTTTGTCTCCTCACTTTAAGTACCCTCCTGCCATTGTTCCCAAACGTTTGTACCAGCATTCGTTCTCGCTTTTTTTTTTTTCTTCATATCCCTAACATCTAGTCCATGAATAAAATATTTTGAGTACACTCAGCTTACACTCGCGCACATCAGTCTGTGTGAAAGCAGGCCGATGTAAAGGTACAGTACCGGTCAGAAGTTTAGGACCACATAAGAAATCTAGAACCTAAAAGTGTCCCACTGTAATTTTCTTTCCGAGGTCTCACATCTAATAGGATATATGTCGCCTGATTTGATTGAGTTAGTCCAAGTTATGAATTTTTAACTCCTGGAATTTCACACCAAAAAATAAGAAAAATTGGTAATATAATGTACTGTATACTCTAAATGGGTGCAATTCCGAAAATATGCAGAATCGGTTTTTTGCGTGTTTTATTATTTCGAAGCAGCGCCAAGATGGTTGATTTTTCTTTGTCATGTATGGCCCAAAGTGTCGGGGCGATAGTTTCGTCCAAGAACAGATTTCCGATGCCGATAGCTCACACCGAGACCTATGACAAGAACAAGGAAAAATTGACGCACAAATATCGGGGCCGCATTTTTTCGGAATTTGTATATGTATAGTAAAGTGTCCCCGCCTATTGCGGGGTATCTTGGTGGTGATACTTGAAACCAATTAGAGGACATAGCACATAATATTTCTAAAAAATGTTGACTTTCTGATGTGACCTTCCAACTTATAGAATACTTGTTGTAATTCAATGAAATCAGGCGACGTATATCATATTAGATGCGAGAGCTCAGGAAAAAAAAAAAAAAAAAAAAACAGAGGTCTAGTGGCAAAATTTTAGGTTCTGGATGATGTTTCATGTTTTTCTTACGTGGTCCTAAACGTTTGACCGGTACTGTAGTTTCCTTCGGGAAATGACTTATCTCTCACAGATTACTTTTTGTCACAACTGCGAGCTTACTGCGTTAAGACCGAGCGAGTTGGCGGTGCGGTTAGGGTCGCGCAGCTGTGAACTTGCAATGGGGAGATAGTGGGTTCGAATCCTACCGTCGGCAGCTCTGAAGATGGTTTTCCGTGGTTTCCCATTTTCGCTCCAAGCCCACGGTTGCCTCCTTCCCTTCGCCGGAAACCTTGGATGTGTTTTGTTAAGAAAGTAGGAAAAAAATACTGCATTAGGGTTGCTATACCTTGCTACAATACCATCCTCGAACAATATACATCCTAAATACTGCACCAGATTCTTCATCCTCATTATGATAAATGCCTTTTCTTGTTCTCATCAGTATAACGTCGTTTGAAAGTAACACAATACTTTTCTTAGGCAGGAAATGTTCATGCTTCGTGCTTCTCTCGTATTATTCAGTATTTATTCATTAAAGCAGTCTCTGACTGTTTGAGCTAAACAAACACAACGTGAATCCAGTGTGGAATGCATCAAACGGGTTGTGATACTGTAGTATGTTTAACTTTTCGTATGGTTTAAACAGATCATGGAGAAGTGGTACAAGACAAAGAGCATTCCACAGGTGGATTGTTTTGAAACTGCGGTGGAGTGGACAATGGCCTGCGCTCTATTCTTATCGTAGCAATCCCTTTACAAGGTCTAGTAGCTTAGTTGCTGCGTAGAAAGTGGACTCTTCTGGGGTGCGTCCACCACACTTATTATTTATAACCTCCTTCCGAGAACTACTGCATTTCAAGTTTACCCAGAGTGAAGGCCGAATATTTGTATCTAGAGTGTTTGGTGTTCGAATTGTGTTCTGAATATTCTATGGCTAACTAAAATGAAATAATAATAATAATAATAATAATAATAATAATAATAATAATAATAATAATAATAATATATTATCATAATTTCGACGCTCCGTCTTTTTATTCCAGGGCTACTAGAGGGCAAATGTGTCACCAAAGATTTTTGTCATCCCGACTTAAGACTTGAGTGTCAAATGGACGTTTTTCCTCACCTTTTAAAAACGTGCTTACCTGTGGCGGGTTTCAACGCGTGACCCTGAAATCCGGAGGCCGACACTATCTCTAATCCACAGAGTAAGCTATTAGCGAGGTGGGAACAATGGCAATAGATCACTCGCAGTGAGAAGATAGAGGAAGAAACTCGATAGATGAAGCAGTTCTTCGGTGGTGGCATCTCGTGAGGTGATAGAGGAAGATAGCTTACGTAGGAGAATAAGAGTGCAAGAGAAGTAGAGGTAGAGCAAGAATATCGAGATGGTTGAACTCTTTAGTTCGACAACCGTGATTTAAAAAAACATAGTTGCAAGCAGAGAATTGCGCAGGCCTATAGTCAATTCACAGAGACTTGCAGACCGAATACTGAGAGGCATGGAGGTGTATGTGACCCACCTGTGGTAGGTATTTCATGCCTGACTTGTGATCGTGGTTTAGTGCCCACGGTTCCGCTGAAACAACAATCACCACCAACACCTGTATGTAAGTGATCCTTGTTCTGCTGACGCACTTCCTAGTTATTCCCAGAAGCCGGCCATACTGGAATGCCGGGTTTTAAAATGCAAGTCATAACTAACATGAACCTACTTTAGAAGGCTCTGAATACCCAGTCGACGTGGAGTTGGAATTGACCGCTATCCTACTACAATCATGAACTCTTTGTGTTATGGTCTTTAGAAATAAACTACAATGTTTCTCTACTCGCCCCAGTTGGGTAGACATTAGTTATTTCCTGAACGCTCGCTTCTTCGAGATATTTAAAGCTGCTGAAATACGTCATTCTTGTATCGGTAGGTTTATTAGTACTAGTTGGGACCAAATTCCGGCACCTCGGCGTCTTAGAAAACCGTAAACGTACTTAGTGGGGCGTAAAAGAACGATGACTGCTAAACCATACGTGTACAGTATAATATTGTAAAGGACGGTGTAGTTATTACTAGCACTAATTATAACAGGTTCGACCCTTCAAAGAATCTGCGAAAAGAAAGGTGAACGACTCCCATCCAGGTCGGAAGAGGACAGGAGTTCCCGAAGGGAGGTCGGATTAGGAAGAACGTGGCACAAGTGCAGAAGGTTCCCTAGTTCAGAGCCGTCACTACCTACAAGAACCGTCCGCAAGAATTCCGAGCAAAAGAATCGGAATGTTGAAATTGGTGCCACCATCTCAGGTCTGCAACTCGCATTTAATAATAATACGAAGAAGTGACGTGTTTTTAGTCGGTGAAATGTTTTCAAAGTTGTTCAGTACAGGAAACAAAACGTTTATTAAACTTGGTATTTATTTGCTATCAGTACAGATAAAACCTGTTTAGCTTACACATGTAATCCAAGATAAGAGGGGAAACTCGAAATTCTAGTTTAGTGAGGACTGTTCAGGCCCTGGTTACTCGTGTATTACTGTTGAGCAGCTATCTGTAATGGACTTCACGCCATCAAATGTACACAAAAATGCATCACAGTCATCTAATTTAGTCGCTAGTAATTCAGTGTTCACACGAGTCTGCATCCCCTTTCGTTTCACCTCACTTAAAGCGCACTTTATTTTGCTTGAATAGAAATTTGAATCACAAGAGCAAGAAAGTTCTCGTCTCACAGATTGTATACATCTTCTAATCGATAACCACACCAAAAATATAATTTCTATGTAACTGAACCCTGCTAAAAGGAAGTAAGGCAATATGCAAGTTATTAGACTTAGAATGTTTTCGTTTACGTTGTAAAGACATTTTACATTTTGTTGTTATTATACTCTTTGGTATTATAGATCATGTTTGCATGTTTTGATGCACGTAGACCATGAATTGTCTAGAGGAACGTGTTACATAGGCCTATTTGAAACCACCTAGCGTTGAAATATTTCCCTGTATGTTTGTCACATAAGTGGTGGTGGTAATCTTTAAAAGGGAATAATCACTAACTTGGCGATGTGATGGCATGAGGTGTGCGGAAAAATGACTTATTTCACGTTATCCAGAAGAAGGTTTGTGTATCCAGACGTGTGCTACAACTTTTAGGTGCACATGGCACTACATAGTCGTTTTCTGTTCATATAAAGAGAGTGTCGTCTATGGCGAATGTTGGATAACCTCAGTGTCTAAAAAATATACGCCTGCTACCCTTCCTCACAGCACATTCACAGTCTCCACTAGTTGGTGTGGCGTTATACAAATCGATTAGTCGCTACGCACATTTTGTCCGTATTTCCGCTAATAAGTTTGTCAATAATGAAAGAAAATCAAGGGGATAGTTAGCTGATAAGACAACAGGGCTTGTACAAACTCCTTGTTTTAATAATTCCTAGTTTCATCCGGGTAAAATGGAATAAACATGTAATTTTTTCTCCGCAAAGTGCGAGGTGTGACTGCCCCCCCACCCCCCAAGCGACTGATTATACAGTACGGTATCATATTCTAATTTAACAGTAGATCTATATTTCATGAAAGTTCTAAATAACAAGGTGTGTTGATGTATACGTACTGGATTTGTTTAAGGCCTAAGTTTACCTTTCGATTTTTCACTTATTTGAATAGAGTGAACTGAACTGTATGTGCCTGTAAATGAAATGCAACTCTGCAGTCTGTCTCCAATCATTCCACCGGGTCCGGAATGGAATGAATCTAGCGGCGAGGATAGGAACTGTGCCGGATGCCGAAGACTCGCACTCCTGGGACAATGATTAATGATTGACAGATTAAATTATATTAGAGAGTGTACCTGTCCAGCACAAATATCTCATGGAGTGACCGGGATTTGAACCACGGAATCCACCGGTGAGAGGGCTGGAGCCACGGAGGGTCACTTGCGCCTATAACAAAAGTGTATTTTAAATATGGCACCACCACTCAACTAACGTCACATTTCCGAGGTGACAGATACTCTTCCATCAGAAACCACACGAGTTAGAGCGATCAAACGCCTACTCTTCTTTTAAGCAACAAGGAAGTCTTTAAAAGTGCTACTGTTAGAGTACAGATATGAAAAACTCTAGATAACAGTAAGTTCCCAAGGAGATTACACTATCTTAAAAATGCAACGGGAGAATGTGAAGATTGGTCACTAAGCCTTTGGGGTTGTTTTAATATAGGTGGAGCCACAACAGTATGGCGAAAGTATTTTCATTTTGAGACACTATTTTAATGAAGTAATGAGTTGAATCCATTATCGAATTTGGAGCAAGTTGTGTCAAACGTAAACTAGAATAAAAGATACATTAAGCAAAACTTATAAAACAAATTTAATAATAATAATAATAATAATAATAATAATAATAATAATAATAATAATAATAATAATAATGTTATTTGTTTTACGTCCCACTAACTACTTTTACGGTCTTCGGAGACGCCGAGATGCCGGAATTTAGTCCCGCAGGAGTTCTTTTACGTGCCAGTAAATCTACCGACACGAAGCTGTCGTATTTGAGTACCTTCAAATACCACCGGACTGAGCCAGGATCGAACCTGCCAAGTTGGGGTTAGAAGGCCAGCCGCCTTAACCGTTTGAGCCACTCAGCCCGGCATAAAACAAATTTCTTCCATGTGATCGCTTTAACATTCTGCCCTGAGAAGTTAGAACATAGACAGTTGAATTAAGATTTCGATGGCGTCCGACTCGTTGTCTGAACGGTCAGAGTACTGGTTTTCGGTTCAGAGGGTCCCGGGTTCAATTCCCGGCCGGGTCGGGGATTTTAACCTTAATTGGCACGGGGGCTGGGTGTATGTATTGTCTTCATCATCATTTCATTTCTCATCACGACGCGCAAGTCGCCTACTGGCGTCAAATAGGAAGACCTGCAACTGGCGAGCCGAACCCGTCCTGGGATATCCCGGCACTAAAAGCCATACGACATTTCATTTCATTTTTCATTTCGATGGCTACTCTAAATAATTTTATAGAATAGGTTCAATGTTCCCAGGTTTTGGAAATGTCCGTCCTTCGTGAGTACCATGTAATGATGTTCCATGCCACCCGGAAGTGTGTCTTCTAGGAGACGAGGAGGAAGTCAGTCAAATGTGTGTTTCGTGATGCCAAGTGCCCAGAGAAACAGACTTCTATATCACAGTTTGCTGATCAAAGGACTTCATCTAGTTCTCATCGTGTTGATGATGATACCGGGAATGTGCGTCAATAATAATCACAATGGGGAAAGAGGAGAATTACCTTTTTCCTTGATATATCAAGATTCGATTAAACCAAGCTACTGAAACGTTCCTCAGAAGTTCAAAAGAATGGCATTTCTGTATCGGTCGTGTCCACAGTAATAAGGAAAAGCACTTTTTAATATTCCGTTATGTATGTATATATGTATGTGATTCACAAGAAAATGACAAGAGAATTTAATGAAAATCTGTATGTGAAGTCGGGGAATGAGCCACTACAATCTGGGCTATGAATAACTATTCACATTAAGTGAAATTGTAGCTTAGGGGGAGGTCCTCTTTTTGTTATTTGTTTTAAGTCGCACCGACACAGATAGGTCTTATGGCGATGGTGAAGGCCTAAAATTTAATTCTCAATTTAATTCTCAAATATTTATGTTGCTAATGGCTCTATCCATAAATACTTCATAACTAAATTATATAGAATGAAATTTCCGAACATTTATAACTTTTACATTTTTACCGTACCGGCTATGATAACAGATATATTCACGAACTAGCTGATGTATCCATACTTCGCTACGGAATTCTACATTGTGTACAGAATTCTAGGTTAGGTGGTGTACACGTTGTGAGCAAGATTGTATTAAATTGCATAGCTCTTAAGGTCACCCTAGAAACGCGACGGGGAAGTCACCAAACATATTTTCTCATATACAGAGAAACCCGCTCTTCACTGCTGATTTGGCTACTACTAAGTGAGCCTCTGCCTTAAGTTTGTACACTGCTTATTCAAAACAGTGCGTCAGAGTAAAGGTAAGGGTGTATTCTGCCTGAAGGCAGGTCCGAACCCCCGCAGAGGTGTGCCTAAGCCGGAGTTTACGTACGCTAGCTGGAATACTGTGATGAACCAGTGTGTTCCGTACCAGCAGTATCAGAAAATGATGAACCAGATGAATGGCATGCTAAAGAAGAAAATTTTCTAACTCCCCAGCTATTTCCCACCAATTTTCAGTCAGGCTGTTACAGTTGGTACACAGCAGTAATCCCATCTATCGGAGTTGAGTGGCAGCATAAGAGAGAAAGAACATCACACCAAACTATGGCCAATGTAACGTTACTGTTGACCAATTTTATGAGCTTTCGATATTGTAAGCCTTCACATTTAGGTTTCTTCCGACTCTGAAATACCACTCTTATCATAGTTGGTACGATAAAACTGAATAAAACATAAATGATCGGAAATTGTATTCTCTAACTTTTGTTATGTAGTACTTTTCGATAGGACCACTAACATAGGTACATATTTTTAGTAGCCTTCCCCTAAACTACAGTTTCATCCAGGGTGAATAAAATTGTTCATAGCTTAGACTGTAGTTTCTTATTCCCCGACTCTATATACCGATTTTCATTAAATTCTGTTCACCCATTTTCTCGTGGCTCGGCGTTGATATGGTCTTAGCAATCAAAATACAAATTAATGAATATCTGTGTTATCATAGCTTGTATGATAAACATCTATAAGACATAAATGATCGCAACTTTAATTCTATATAACTTAGTTATGTAGTATTCATCAATAGGACCACTAATAATATAAATATTTGAGAATTAAATGTTAGGCCTTCCCCTAAACTACCATTTCAATCAGCGTGAATAAAATGATTTATAACCTAGATTGTAGTGGCTCATCTCCCGACTTTGCATACTGACTTACATAAAATTCTCTTCAGACGTTTTCTCGTGATGTGTGTACGACAGAAATTACGGAAAAGTAAAAAGTGCATTTCCTTGTTGCTGTGGACATGATTGATGCAGAAATACCATCCTTTTTCAAATTCTGAGCAATGTACAGACACAACCTTTATTATATATATATTTATATTTATATTTTTGCTGCTGAGTCCACATCAACGCCGAGCCATGAGAAAGTAGGTAAAGAGAATTTAATGAAAATCGGTATGTGGAGTCGGGGAATAAGAAACTACAGTCCAGGCTATAAATAATTTTATTCACCCTAGACGAAATGGTAGTTTGCGAGAAGGCGCCTAAAATTTAATTTTGAATGCGCCTAAGTTATTGGTCCTATCGACAAGTACTGCATAATAAACGTTATAGAGAATACAATTTCCGATCATTTATGTTTTATTCAGTTTTTACCGCACCGATAAAGATAAGAGTGGTATTTCAGAGTCGGAAGAAACCTAGCCTAAATGTGAAGGCTTACAATATCGAAATCTCATAAAATTGGTCAACAATAGCATTTCATTTACCATTGTTTGTGGTGACGTCCTTTTTCTCTTCTGCTGCCACTCATCTCAGATAGATGGGATTACTACTGCGTACCGAGTATAACAGGCTGTCGGAATATAGGCGGGAAGTAGCAGGGGAGTTAGATAACTTTCTTCTTTAGCGTGCCATTCGTCTGGTTCATACATTTTCTGATACTGCTCCATCATAGTTCCTGCTATTCTATCCCTACTCTGAGGCGCTGATTGGAATGAGCAGTGGGCACACTTAACGCCTGCCTGTGGCTTGATCATTCCAGCCCTGGGACTTTGGTCTGTTAGATCGTCAAGAAGGCCTACCATTACAGTGGAAATTTCCGAATCCAGTCTTCACATGAGAAAAGACGAATGGTGACTTCCCCGTCGGGTTTCTGGGTAACCATAAGAGCTATGTAGTTTAATACAATCTTACTGACATGTACACTACTTAACCTAGAATTCTGTATACAATGTAGAATTCCGTCGCGAAGCAGGGGTACATCAGCTGGTTTAAAATAAGGCACTCTGAAGCGTACAATCCTTCCGGTTTTATTGCCTAGTTATAATGTTGGATTTTTGGTCTTGTAAGATATTGCGCGTTTGTTATACGTGTTCTGTGTTAGCTTGTAGGCCAGGCTCTTGCCTTGTTTGCCTCTTTATCCAGTCCATTGAGTTGGATCCATTCACGCACGTATTTGTACTTATCTGTCCTTTTAATCTTGCCATGTTTTACTTCCAAGTACCTCTCACTTTGGTGCTTGTACTCCACAAATTTAGTCTTTTCATAAAACAATTGAGACTTTTTTTGGACGATTTCAAGCAGGCTCTTCAGCATCTTTTGAGCGCCTTCTCAATTATTGGCTAAGATGGTAAGGTCATCTGCAAATCCCTAGGTTCTGTCCTTTCTTCTACTTTATTAGTGAGTAAAGCTTTGTTATTCTCCTGCTACAAGTTCTCTGTAGTTCGTAGAATGTAGTTCGACGTTCGGTTCATCACTCCAATTAGTTCGGGCTGGGGAACTGAACCGTAGTCGTAAAGAGCGGTAGTAAATCAGTACGGGTGTCTTTGAAAACTTGAGTGGAATGCTTCATAATATTTTTTTGCTAATGTTTTGCCCGCCAGAAAGGCAGCAATTAATGGCGGAAGAACCCTTTCTGCACGTCGTAGGCGTGTCCGGTCTTCTTTATAGAGGGAAGTCATTATTTGGAGCGTTTGTGGAATTAGTTTTCTGGGAATTTCTCTCCCTAGTGACCACATCTCCCGCTCTTGGACTGGGCATGTCGTACGCCTTTCCTCTGTCGCAAGCACTCTGTGGATCGGTGGAAGAGAGTCTGTCTGCGGATGTTCCATAGAGAAAGTCGAATTTTCGATTGGTGGGAAAGAAGTCTATTTAGGCTCGTAAAAGACACTCGGCCACATATCAGTTTCTCTGCCATGTAGTAGATCAACATTGACACGCAGGCAGTGTAAGTGGCGCGGTAGTTGAGGACATTTATTATTACTGGTGGACCCACAGCATTCCTTATAAATAGATCAGCTAACCCGTCTTGATATACGTGTCAGTCATACTGTTTTGCCTGCCCAATTCATTGCTTTTATGAATATTAAATACCGGTAATGTAGTTTAAAACACTTCTTTCCATACAATATTCTCTGGACTTCGACCATTCGGCCGTGTCTGGATCTTGACATTTTCAAACGATCTTGCCCGAGTTAGTGCGACATGCATTTGGTCGTGGCTGAGTAACTGGTTCGGGTAAGTAGACACCCACATTTTCATGAGTTTGTTCCTGCTCTTTGTTAATGATCGGACAGAAGGCTGGTAGACTTGACACCTTCCCGTCTCTGCGTACGTAGACTTTCTTAGCAGCAGGTAAGTAATGAGGAACGTTCTGCCGTCTGTTGAGTATATTCAGAAGCTGGGAAGGTTAGAGAATCAGAATAGTATGCATTCAGAACGATATTCGATTCACAGAAGGGAACCTATGGATTATTTGAAAGTCGAACGCAAGTCATATCAAATATTGAGGATCTCATAGCAAAAATAAAACAATACTACAACTTGTAAAAAACATCCTGGCAAACAGTGAGGTGCAAGTAGACGACTCGATCACAATATCCGATCCAATAGACCAGACTACGGTAGTACTACAGGTTGATCCTTTAAGTCCTCTTGTACAGGCAACGAAGACAGAAGGCACAGACATTTATATGTATGCAGATGACATGGTTTTAGTGTCCAGATCAATACCCGCTCTGCAGTTGGCATTTGATCGGCTCGTAGAATGGGCTAAAACAAATGACCTTCATGTAAACAGAAGTAAAACCATTACTATGACCTTTAGGAAAGGTGGCAGACATGCAGCAAGTGATGCGATATATTTGCATGGAGAACCACTAACTAGCGCGAATAAATTTAAATACCTCGGAATAACACTGCAAATACAAAGAACCAATTTCACAGCGCATATCAAACAAAGATTAACAGCAGCAGTGATAGCTATTAATGATATAAAATCTCCTCAGACAGCGTTGAAGTTATTCAGAGTGAAAATAGAACTTGTTATAAATACCATGCCAGAAAATTTATTTCGCGAACATCTGAGAAAGAAATCAGATCTGGCTGGACTTCTACAGTACGGAAGCGATGATGAACAAATGGAAGGACGCAAACTACGAGTTACGGCACGTAACAACAAGACTAGCTGTGCACGGTTTTCCTTTCAAACTATGCTCCACGACGAAGTATCACTCGCCAAATGACGAATGCATGTGTGCTTTGTGATCGTTATCACGTACTAATTAGGTTCTGCATTGAATTATTTTGTTTATTCTTTGTATATACTGTATTATTAATAGTATTCTTCCATCAGAGGAAGTATATACTCGCTGGCTTCATAGGTAGTAATCAAACATGGCTGCATGCAATGATATGAAATTCACGTACGCCACCAGAATATTAATGAAAGTGTTAGTCGCTTAGCAACGTGCTAAGTACAGAATGCATTGCGGCCTTCGCCTGCAATTACTAGAGGGATCCTTTAATGGTTTGATTTTATGATTACTCAAGGTTGGCTGAAGTTGGAGACCAATCAGTGTCTATTGATTCACCGGCAGGTAATTCCGGAGAGAATAACACAGAAATTAATCAAATCGGTCCAGTAGAACGGGCGGACGGATTTGCCAAAGCTGTTTTTAGTAAACCATTTTAATATAATTATAGAAGATTATTGTTATTATTATAAATGCGGAGGTAAAAGCTAAGTTAGTAATGAGCTCTATTAATTAAGGTGTACGCATTAACAGGCTAGGCTTCAGTGGTGATTTCATGTAACGTGAATGGAGGAGGATAAATCACCTAGGACAATAATGGACTTGTCATGGAGGGTAAGAAAAGTAGATGGTGACAAAGATGACATTGGTTTGACTCGGTGAGGACTGGAACATGGTCCACTCATCCTGTGGAGGTCAACTGAGTAGAGGCGGGTGAAGGGTGTTTGACCACATCAGCCATCCTCGAAGTGGTTTTCCGTGGTTTCGCACTTCTCCAGGCTAATGCCGATATGGTACCTAACTGAAGGCCACGGCCGCTTCCTTCCCTCTTCCTTGTTTATCTCTTCTGATCTCCCGCCAACAAGGGCCCCGTTCAGGATAAGAGGTCAGGGAGTCTGGGCGGGGTACTGGTCCTCTTTGCCAGTTGAAACCCCGACCCAAAGTGTCACGCCCCAGGACACTACCCTTGAGGCGGTAGGGGTGGGATCTCCCATTGATCCGGGGGAAAAGCCAACCCTGGGCGATAAACGGGTTAAGAAAGAAAGATATTATTTCCGACTGAGTTGGGAACTTTCATTTGTTAATTCCTACGGCTCGTGGGCTGGGCGCTTGTGCCGTCTTGAGAATTAGATAGGGCCCCATCCTCACAGACTCACAGCTCGCCTATAAGACCTACAACCAGGCCTCTCTGGCGGCTACACCCCATCTTCTTGTGAATGTTTCCATCCCACCCACTTTCACTCTCGCCGAAAGAAGCCGGCCTCTCTTGGATTACAGCCGCCATCACCCTTTACACTCTCGCTTCACGTCATACAATAATTGACTTCCTGCGCTAGCTTCAAGTGTTAATACGTACAGCACTTGAGAGAAAATGGTGCACTTTTTATTTTAGCTTCTAGGAACATTGTTCGTTTCTAGGACACGTAAGTGGTTCGTAGAAGTGGTCAATAAAGGAGTTCTTCGTAGCTGTGTTGGCGACCCACTTGTGGCACTGCACGGACACTGTATCTTATACATGTGGGTTTGCTTCATGTTGTTCGTCTCATTACCAGGAGGAAGTTACGAGAGGTGCCAAGTGGGCATCTGCCAAAGCAAGAGCTTGTTTACAGGTGGTGAGAGGAGGAACTATGGCAAGAACAAAACACGTCGATAGGTCTGTCTGGGAAGAGAGACCAGATCCCCCTGTGTTTGTTCTCGTGGCCGTTGATGGTGAATGCAATGTTCAGATTAACATTTTAAACAGCGTTAATTATTTTCAAAATATCAGCGATAAACCATCCCCGCCCCATGCCATTTCCTCCTCTGAATATCATAATGCTAATTGTCCCAGCATCCAAGTTAATGGAATTTTAAAACATGTTTTCATATGATACTCGAGCGAACGAACAAACAAACGAACGAAGAGACAAACATACGGAAATTGAACTGATGGTCTCGCAGGTCTTTACATACTGTAACAGGAAAATATTTGTTTAAGGCAAACAAAATGGCAATTTTCCTCATGTAAATGTTATTGATGGACATTAATTTGAGCAATTGATTGTGGTGACAAACTTCTGAACATGTAAATAAGGTAGATTGGGGCACGTCATATTTAGTGACATGTTTTAGGATGTGAATCCTACATTAGTTCGTCTATTTGAAATGCACAGAAATGGCAGTTTAAATTATAACACACACACAATTAACCTAATTTCATGAACATTTTAACATCGAAGAATTTGCATCTTTCCTTTTTATGTTCCTTGTTATTAGAATGTCTTTATTTCCTCCTGTGCTTGGTGGCAGTATGAAGTGCGTGTCGTAAGGGGAGATTTAAAGCTGGACAAAGGGCTCTCAACTTGGGAACGTGGGTTAGCGACCATGTTTCCCGTAGCCGAGTCTCACTTCGCTTCAATTTGCCAGACTCGTGACTTACATTTGTCCTTTTCCTTTTCTAACCGGGACGGTATTAGGTTTGCAAGACCTAAAGAAGTGTTTAATTTTCATGGCTTTCTTCGAAGGATCAGACCTCATCCTTCTAGTTACAGATCACCAGAGGAGCACGCTCGATGGATGACGTGATCGAGGAATCCGTGCATAAAAATAGCAGAGCTCTAGGAAATTGTATGAAGTGACGCACCATTAATTCCAGGAGCTTTTTCATCCTGTACTGCTCCGTTTAAATCGTGTAGCTACGTGTTTTTGATCTCGCACTTCATTCGTGGAAAATGCGCGGGAAATCCACCCTACACGAACAAATTACCAACAGAGAGAAATACTTATCTTGCATTCGGGAGGTAGCGACTTCGACCGCCACTGTAGGCAGCTCTGAAGATGGTTTTCCGGGTTTCTCGTTTTCATATCAGGCAAATGCTGATGCTGCACCTTAAGGCTACGGCCGCTTCTTTCCCACTCCTAGCCCTTTCCTGTCCCATCGTCGCCATAAAACCTATCTGTGTCGGTCAAATTGTAAAAAAACAAAAACAAACAATCATCATGATTATTGCTTTGTTAATCGCGTACGTTTAAAGTGGTGGTGATTTAAGAGGAAGTACAACTGGGCAACTATCCTCTATTAACGCTAATCGGAGAGGAGGAAAAAAAAAATTGGAAAGGATCAGACCCTGCAAAAAATGAAGTTATCGGTCAAAGGAAGATAAGGGTCATGAAGGGCGTGAAAGTAAGACTCCCTAGCCCTTGGAACCTAATAGCACCGGGGTCGGAAAGGAATGTGTTGACCAAGGGAGGTCGGACAGGATAGATAGAGAGGAGGACATCTGTTCAAGTTGCAGCACGATACACATCATCCCAGGGTACTTGATTAATGCAGTCAAAATGCACTGTCAGATGCAGTGTTCAGAAAGAGAAAACAAAGAAAAGTAACTGCCTGTTCGATCATGGTGACCTGAAAACGTGGATGCAACTAAACGTTTCGAGAATTGTGAAGGCAGTGGCTGTCTACAGAATAGGAAGTCAATGGCTGATCACTCGCACACCTTAACGTGTGCCTGTGCATACTAAAGAGTTGGTACGTCTTCCTTCCATGACGTGTCAGCAAGTTACAACGCGTCTTAGCACGGAGAGGCACTTAAATGGCCGTAATACATCAATACTGATTTTAATGTTATTGGCTCTTGTCATAAACATTGTGGTCGTGACAAGTCGGGATTTACCGCCAGGAAGTTGAGATATTCATTCCTCGAGAACAGTCTCTCATTCCTCCAGAAAAAAGTGCATCCCGAAAATTCTCAAGATATGTGTTTATTTCACCCTGATCATCTCAGACTTTTATTGATAAGTAAACGTTATTCAGCCGGCCTCGAGGTGTAGGGATAGCGTGCCTGCCTCTTACCCAGAGGACGAGGGTTCGATCCCCCCCCCCCCGATCGGGGATTTTTTTCACCTGGATCTGAGGGCTGGTTCGAGGTCCACTAAGCCTACGTGATTACAAGTGATGATCTATCTGATGGTGAGGTTGTGGCCCCAGTCTTTGAAGCCAAGAATAACGGCCGAGATGGATTCGTCGTGCTGACCATATGACACCTCATAATCTGCAGGTCTTCGGGCTGATCAGCGATCACTTGGTAGGGCATGGCCCTTCAGACTGTTGTGCATGGGGTTTAGAAAGGTTACTCAGTTTACTTAAATCGCATGTGGGTTGCTTTTTATAATTTTTAATAATTGATCGTGTGTAAGTTCTTCGATACGGCATTAAACCAGAGCTCTCATTTCGACAGTGTCCCCTAGTTGTTACAACAGGTGCTACTAGCTGAGTCGCCGAGCTCTTCTTTTCGAACCTCAGGTTTGCGAGGCTTATGGAGTTGTTTTTGACCGATACCTTCATTCTTAGGAGGATCGGATATCCCTTCTGATTAATGCTTGTCAATTTCGACGTTCGGTTGTAAAGTACGAGATGGCTGTGCGGCACGCTACCTGTCCCTAAGTTTGAGTTAATTTTCTCGGGTAAACTCCAGGACATAGCGTGTCGAGCCCGACACTCATCACATTCATATTTCTTTCCTGAGGTCATTCTACCCGAAATCTGAAAAATAACTGACCCCGTTTTATGTTGCATATTGTTTCTATATCCAACTCTTGAGCCGTTTCTCTACGGGAGCGGGTATGAGGTGAGATGGTTTTTATGGCCGGATGCCCTTCCTGACGTCAGCCTCATCAGAACAGTTAATGTGTTGAAATGAATGACGTGATATATGATAGTAGGAAGGGTGCCGGCAAATAGCCTTCTCCTGTCGAATAGCACCAAGGGGTCTGCTCAAGGCTTAACGTCTCCATCCGACGGACGAATCGTTATGAACAGCGTCCTATGCCCTCACTCCATATGGGCACTGCGGAGAGGTTTGAAATTGAATCCAGGCTTTTGGCGCGCAATATAGTGATTAGACCACCTGCCGGCCAACATTCTCATGGTGAAAATTGTTTCGACCAACGAGAGTCGAACCGGGTAAGCACGATGTCAGACCATGTACACTTCAACTCCTTAATGATCATGGCCACCAGGCGGGCTAATTTTACGTTGCATATGAATGCATATTTCGGCCATTTTTATTGTCATATTTGGTTCTTTTTGAGCAATTTTGTTTAAATTGAGGCGTCGTTGTTATGTGTTTAGCAGGTTTAAAACACGTGATTCCGAGAAAGAGTTGCTGTACGAACGTACGCCGACAGATACCAAAAAGCATGCTAATACTCAATTTGCTTTACGTCGCACCGACACAGATAGGTTTTGTCTTATGGCGACAATGGGATAGGAAAAGGCTAGGGTTGGGAAGGAAGCGGCCGTCGCTTTAATTAAAGCACAGCCGCAGCCAAGCATTTGACGGGTGTGAAAATAGTAAACTACGGAAAACCATCTTCAGGGCTGCCGACAGTGAGGTTCGAACCCACTAAACTCGCCCGCTTTTTACAACACAGTGAGAACTGCGCCTCAGAGCTACGATACCTACTGCAGCTTTGTCAGTCTCCAGGATTAAACGTGTCTGCTGTATTATCGCTTATCACTTCTTAGCACCTTTAATGTTAGTAATATAATACTTGCTGCCTGTCCCTAAACTGCTTAAGTCATATTTTACCCTTTTTGGGTCATAATTTAGCTAGTTTTTAGGGCATATTTTCTACTTTAGGTCGTAAACTAGCCAACCCTAGTGATCTGCTGTTCAAAGTCTACATTGCAGACTTCACCGTGAAGGAAGTGGACAGGCAGTAGCTGCAGACCCGGATATTATGACTGCACATCTGGCTGTTCGTATTTAGGACAGAAATAAGTTTGTTGTGACAGGGCTCGTATCCGGTCGTTGGACTCGCGACGCTGCTCTAGCCGTCACCTGTCATACTCTCTGCGCTACTGAATCGTGCCTTGTCAACCACATTACCTCGATTTTATAGAGAAAAAACAAGAACATATGGACCGAGAAGACGAATGTGGTGGTGGTGATTATTGTTTTAAGAGGAAGTACAACTGGGCAACCATCCTCTATATAACACTAATCAGAGAGAAAAAATGGAACGTATCGGCCAAAGAAAGAGAAGAGCCACGAAGGGCGTGAAAATGAGACTCTCTTGGCCCTGATACCTAACACCGTCGGGATCGAAAAGAACAAGAGTTGACTAAAAGAGATCGGATAAGATAGATGAAAGTGAGGAGCCTGGCACTTGTAAGTGGAAGCAATGCCACGACTCGGTTAAGGGCCCCGTGGTCGCCAACCCACGGTCCAAAGTTCAGAGACCCTGCCCCCCCCCCTTTTTTTGCTAGTTGTTTTACGTCGCACCGACACAGATAGGTCTTACGGCGACGATGGGACAGGAAAGTGCTAGGAGTGGGAAGGAAGCGGCCATGGCCTTAATTAAGGTACAGCCCCAGCATTTGCCTGGTGTGAAAATGGGAAACCACGGAAAACCATTTTCAGGGCTGCCGACAGTTGGGCCCCTTTTAATCACCTTTTACGACAGGCAAGGGATACCGTGGGTGTTATTCTGCCCGTCCCCACCCACAGGCGGAGAAAAGACGGAATTCTGCGATATTTAGACGTTTAGAAAGGCAAGTACTAGTAATTTAAATTATTTCTTCTGGGGCATGCACAGAGGGTCTGCTCAATGGACGGGGCAAAGGGGCACGCTAACACCAACAGTATAAATACAATACAACAGGAGTTCCATAGTCTCAACTGTTCTAGAATTTCAGAAGAACCAAGTACACGATATATCATCGCTGCTGTGTCAAAACCGCGAATTATCCATTATTTTCCTCAAGACTAGTCACGCTGCCCAGCTGATGCAGTCCATCAGATCAATTTTCCTGTGCGCGTGTGATGGAAAATGAACGTTACCGAAGGAATGTATTGTATGTTTCCATGACTTATTTTTTACAAAAATTGCTGAATGATATTGGAAAGAATCTTCGGTAAGGAGTACAAAATGAAAGTAAATAAGTCCAAAACCAAAGTAATGGAGTACAGTGGAACGAAGTCAGGTGATGCAGGAAATAATTAGATTAGGAAATGAAGTCTTAAAGGAAGTAGATGAATTTTGTTACTTGGGTAGTAAAATAACTAACGTAGGACATAAAATGCAGACTAGCACAAGCAAGGAAGGAAATTAGATCACTTCGAACATTGATACAGGAGTTAGGAAGATGTTTTGTCTGAAGCGTGGCATTGTATGGACGATAACTAGCTCAGAAAGAAAGACAATAGAAGCTGTTTGTTAGAATCATACCGCCTACACTTCCCTGAAAAAGTCCTGGGTGTCTTACGATGTATCCCATCATTCTCTCTCTTCTTCTGGTCAAATGTAGCTAAATCGATCTCTTTTCACCAATTCGATTCAGTATCTCTTCATTCGTGATTCGACCTATTCATCTCACCTTCAGCATTCCTCTGTACCGGGCGAGTTGACCGTGCGGTTAGGAGCGCGCGGCTGTGAGCTTGCATCCGGGAGATAGTGGGTTCGAATCCCACTGCCGACAGCCCTGGAAATGGTTTTCCGTGTTTCCCATTTTCACACCAGGCAAATGCTGGGACTGTACCCTAATTAAGGCCAAGGCCGCTTCCTTCCAACTTCTACGCCTTTCCTATCCCATCGTCTCTATAAGACCTATCTGTGTCGGTGCGACGTAAAGCCACCAGCATTCTTCTGTAACACCTCATTTCAAAAGCTTCTATTGTCTTTCTTTCTGAGCTAGTTATCGCCCATGTTTCACTTCCATATACCATACCAAGCTTCAGATGAAAGTCTTCAGAAACATCTTCCTAATTCCTATATCATTGGTTCAAGTTAGCACATTTCTTTTCTTAAGAAAGCTCTGCCTTGCTTGTGCTAGTCTGCATTTTATGCCGTTTTTACTTCTGCTATCATTATTGTTACTTGGGTGGTAAATAACTATTCATTTACTTCCTTGTAAGGCTTCATTTAACGGTCTAATATTTCCTGCATCATTTGACTTCTTTAGACTGTACCGCATTACCTTTCTTTTGTCTTCTTCTTCTTCTTTTCCTACCGCTTTTCCCACACCTGTGGGGTCGCGGGTGCGATCTGTGTCGCACATGTGGATTTGGCCCTGTTTTACGGCCGGATGCCCTTCCTGACGCCAACCCTATATGGAGGGATGTAATCACTATTGCGTGTTTCTGTGGTGGTTGGTAGTGTAGCGTGTTGTATGAATATGAAGAGGAGAGTGTTGGGACGGACACAAACACCCAGTCCCCGAGCCAGAAGAATTAATCAGAAGCGATTAAAATCCCCGACCCGGCCGGGAATCGAACCCGGGACCCTCTGAACCGAAGGTCAGTACGCTGACCATTCAGCCAACGAGTCGGACTTTCTTTTGTATTTATTTAAATTATTTATTTTCATCTTGTAGGCTACTCCTTCTCAAAGATTGTGTTCATGCCATTCAGCAATTTCTCCAGATCTTCTACCGACCCGGATATCTAGTAATACCAATTTAATCGGGAAATCTCAGAGTTTTGATTTCCTCTCCTTGGATTGTGATTACTTTTCCTTTGTCACCTGGTTTTTGTAAACATTGTAAAAATATAGGGGACGAACTGCAGCCGTGCCTCACTCCTTTCTGGACTGCTGCTGCTGCTGCTTTTCCATAGCCTTCGATTCTTATCACTGCAGACTGATTTTTGTACAGATTGTAGATAATTCTTTCGCGGTATCTGACCCCGTTCACCTTCAGAATCTCAAATATCTTGGTCCAGTCAACATTATCGAATGCCTTTTCTAGCTCTACGACTGCCATGGAAGGGCTCGTGATTTCAGGATAGTATGGAGCCAACTGTGGTGAGAGCTAATGGAGAATGTTGTTACAGGTACAAGGACGGACGTCCCTACCCTTGGCCTGGAGGAGTGTCACACTTCATCCTGTACCCCGAGTCGGCCAACCAGACCATCTACGCTCAGAAGACGTCGCTGGAGTCGGATGGCGGTAATTACTCCTGTCTGGTGCGCAACGACACGACCGAGAAGAGGCACATGGTGACCCTCACAGTCATGGGTGAGTACACCAACTGTCTCTGAAGACTGCAATGGGTTGTTGATGCTCTGCGAGGTATCTGTATTTCATAACCTGAAGGAAATAAGGAATGCCAAGTAGAACTTCATAGTGACATACAGTCGGACCTGCCCATAAGGGAACTGCAAGGGGCCGTAAATATATATATAACCTTTATCTCAGAGTAGGAATATTTAGGATACATGGTGTTGGCACCACTGTTTATCTTTTCTTTCTCCTCCAATTTCCTAAGAATGAGATTGAGTTTATTGGGATTGCTAGAGGAAAGAATGGAATGTTTTATTCTGTTATAAGTAAATTTTGAATGGTTGAATTGTCGGTCTACATTTGTGTACTTGAAGGTAAGAATCTTTGTATTATTTCTTGATTTAGTAACATATCTGGCCTTCTTTTTACACAAAGCCACATTTCTGATTTTATAATAGATAATATGAACTGTTAGATTTTTATGAACTCACTATAGCGTTACATGACCCATGTTTCACATCCATAAACTACTGTAATAAATGAATTCCAATTTTTGGATTCAAGACGCCACAACGCTACAAAAGAAAGGAGGGTGCTAAACCCAGGGAGTCCATGCCTGCAGAAATTATGAAGGTAGCACAAAAAGGTTTTGCTGGAGCTGCCCTGCGTACAACTGCGAAGGGGTAAGTTGGGGTGATAGCTGATGACTTTGCCTCCTAACACCTCCATGAAATGTTTCTATGTAAGGTTGCTTGCTTATTACGGCACTGTTGTCTTGCAATGTTACTCGTACCCTATTAAACCAAATGATGGCTCTGTATGTAACAGTACGAAGCATTAAAGAAACTACTGCACAGTTGTAACATTTTAACACAGGAAAATGTTTATCAGGGTCGCCAGATATCAGAAGTAAGCAGTCGAGGAAATCAACGGTGCTTTTTGCTATAAGTTGTAAATTTCTTTTAACATAGTATAGTGCAATTTATTATTTCATTTATTCATAAATGCTTTAAAGTATTTACAGTTCTTATATTTTGAAAATCAGTTTCGATTATGTAACAAATTACTATCGGTAAAATGTGATTCTTGTGGGTGTCTTAAACTGTCTTCAGCTTATCGCAGTTATTTCTGTCGTCGCTGGAATCATTAAGGGAATTTTTATTTTGGCCGGAGGTCTAGACCGATGCCCTTCCTGACACCACTGTGTGTGTTAAATAGAAGATCATAATCGTTGAAGATGATCGCGAAGACCTTCTGCTTGAGACGATAAGAAAGTGGATCATTATGATCCCTCCCGGAATGTGGTCTTCAAATTGACATCCTTGAACATGATTCCTTGCATTGTTAAGACGTTTGATTCTTGATTGGTACGTGCAGCCAAGAGCGTGGGTATGGCTAGCAGTTTTTCCTTCTCTGGGAGACATTTGAGTCGTAGAAGAGAGTGGAGTGAGTCAGCGCCCGGTTGGGTGGGGTTCCCCGGTGAGGTGACGTTCTCGGAACACGGGGCGCCTTCATTGGGCCTCCAACGTGATCGTTACCATAATGAAGAGCTGGTATTCCCTGGCAGAGTGGAGCTCGCTTTAACCTTGATCTTCATTTACTTAATTCTCAGTTAAAGTGTACTCTCCCACGGACCATTAACATTTGAACTTATTTTAAAACAATCTCGGTATAAGAATTAATTCTGCCTTCAGAAACATTACATGTACTCTAGACGGAATTTCGTAAGATTTTGCTGAAACATTCTCGGAGGGAACTGTCGCTTCAATAATAATGTTTTATTTCAAACTATTTTCTTTAAAATATATCAGTTGCGAAATTATTTGCAAAAAATCACATAATCGTTTAAAAATGAGATGGTGTGTGTCTACACCGCAGGACATTGATTTGAAGATCTCTCATATTAGCAGTTTCAAAGTGACGGCCGTTAATAAGGAACTTGGAAAGGGAATCGCAATCCAACGAGGTGGGATGTTTTAAGAGGAAGTACAACTCCCTAACAAGAGAGAAAAATGGAAAGGATCCCACACTTCGAAAAATGAGAATATCGGCCAGAGAAAGATAAAGGCCACGAAGAGTGTGGAAATGAAAGACTCCCTAGCCCTCGAATGCTCTAATAGCGTCGGGGTTGGAAAAGAACAAGAGTTAACGAGGGGAGGTCGGATATGATAGATGAAAATGAAGAGCCTGGCACAAGTAAGTGGAGGCAATGCCAGGACTCAGCTCAGGGCTCCGCGGACGCCAACTCACTCTCCCAAGTTCAGAGCCCCTGGGACCCCTTTTCGTCGCCTCTTACGACAGTCACTGATAGTAATGTATCCTCTAATTGCTGGGACATCGAAAAGCAGAGCTTTAGGTCCAGCAGCCAATGTTGTTGCTTTCTTAGCACCACCCGGGAATCACGTGTAGGTTACTTCGACGTTAAACGTACGTATGTGAGGCAACGGCAAATCTTTTATCATTGTTTGTAAATTTGTATTTTTCTGCCATACGAAAGAACAGGCAGGGAATACTGTGGGTGTTATTGTACCGCCCCCAGCCACAGGGGGCTCCAAGGAGAAGAAATCAAAACTCTTGAGATTTGCTGATATCCAAGTCTGTAGACGATGCAATGTAGGCCCTGTCGTACCGAATACGCATCGTCGCCATGAGACCTATCGATGCGATGTAAACCACATTTAAAAATGGCCGCTGATTGCCGTGATAACGTCCTTTGTGTATATTGAAATAATGCTGTTTCATTGCGCTTAGAGTGATTTGGGTGACGCACACAAGGTAAAAGAAAATCCGCGTATCTTGTAGGCGACGTGCTCAGAAAGCCACAGTGAAATCAATACTAGTGGCGACATCGCCAGCCTCTCGCATCCCACCGCGTCTGTGGCACAGCACGATCACATGGCCTCTCGCGAATACTCTCGAGCGTCGGATTCCTCAGAGAACTCGATCACCTATGGTCTGTAGTTAGTTATCTCAGTTGTAAAGGTGACAAGGTGTCTTCTTCCTGGTTTTTTCCTGAATTTACTTGGGCCGGTAATTTATGTGGATCACGTCAATCCTGCGTTCCATTGCTTGTTTTTGCTTTGGCTGTTAGTGTGGTGGGTTGTCGCACCGGCACAGACAGGTTTTATCGTGACAATGGAATAGTCCAGTCCGACTGTCCTGAAGATGGTTTTTCGTGGTTTCCTAATTTCACACTAAGAAAATTCTTAGTTAAGGTACAGCCCCAACAGTTGCCTGTTGTGAAGACGGGAAGCCACGGACAACTAAATTCATGGGTGCCGGACAGTGGAGTTCGAACCCACCAGCTACGTGGCCACTCTCTCGGACGGCTGCGTATAGAACACTCACTCCCCGAACCAGAAGAATGACCTCTATTTCGATGACGTAACAAAAACCACAGCAATGCTCTGTCTTCCAAATCAGTTTATAGTATTGGGAACTTTGTGGTACATACGAACAACAAATAACTACGAAGAACCACTTATTGTAGTCACAGCTGAACCACCGTTTTGTAGTTGCAAAGTGGTACGTGTAAAGGCAGTCCAAACCTTCTCCATCCTAGCACTCAGTTTTTCTACCCCTATCTCTTTTCTGACTTGAGCATTTCTCACATTTGTACCCTTCTGCTGATCTCATCCAACCTTGCACTATTTCACTTCGCAAACATTTGAAGTATTCAACAACTTCAACGTTCTGTCCCTTTTCCTTCTCTTTCTCCTCTTGTCATCACCACTGTTTTGCTCTTCTTTGTACTGATTTTCATACCATATTTCTCAATGTTGAGCCTCCGTGGCTCAGGCGACAGCGCGCTGGCCTCTAATCTCTGGGTTCCGTGGTTCAAATCCCAGACACTATCTGAGAGATTTGTGCTGGACGAAGCGGAGGCGGGAGAGGTTTTTCTCTGGGTATTCCGGTTTTGCCTGTCATGTTTCATTCCAGCAACACTCTCCAATATGATTTCATTTCATCTGTCAGTCATCAATCATTGCCCCAGAGAAGAGCGACAGGCTTCGGCAGCCGGCACAATTCCTATCCTCGCCGCTAGATGGGGCTTCATTCCATTCCTGACCCGGTCGACTGACTGGAAACAGGCTATGGATTTTTCATTCCTTAATATTATACTTTATAACATCTAGTTTGATTTGCACTTCTGTGTTGTTAACTGCCCAGGTCGCTGTGTCCTCCACAAATAACAATATTTTCATATCCTCTCTATATGCTGCCTTTGTTTCCTTTATAATTTCATCCACAACTGTCAAAAATAGGTAAAGGAGATCAGTTTAATTCGGCAGTTTACAGTAGTTTTTATTTGTACCATTCTCAAGGCATGAAATACAGGATCTTTTTTCGGGAGAAGTTTGAGTTGGAAACTTGTCGCTCCTTCCCCATCATATGGTAACATACCGTCAGGGACAAACCTATCTGGGTTATTGCCACGTTGATGAAAAAATATGGTCATTGCAGCACGTCTCATTTCTATCCTTGCTGTTTACTGAAGAGCATTTCTTCGGTAAGTAATCCCTCCGGAATGGAGTTCCTTCTTTTAATATCGTATGCCCGTGATTGCTACCACGGAACCCCTAGCTGAGTCTGACATTATTTGCACTTTGTGCCTCTCATCTCCGCTAGACGACTAGATGTGTCGTGCTGGGATTATGCGGGACCCACAGCACTTGTGTGTGTCAAGCATTGAGCCCACTGCACTGTCAGTGTCTCTTGTTCGTGACTGCATGCAAGTTCCTGAAAGCGGCGCTGTTTCTGCGCAACCAAAATCGGAAGGGGAGAAAGGATGAATGTATCGGTAAACAAACGGAAAAGGACACGAAGGCCGTGAAAATGAGTGACTAGGAGGGGGGGTAATTATTAAAACAAGCCCTGTTGTGTTATCAGCTATTTTCTTTCATTATTAGCGGAAATACGCACAAAATGTTCGTCGCGGCCAAGCTGTATAGCGCCACAGCAAGTAGTGCAGACTAGTGATAGGATAAACAATCGCTTATTTCGTTTTATTCGATTATATTTCCCATTTGATTATTTTTCGACTGTTTATTCGAATGAATGAGCCTGTATTCAAACGTTTAATACGGCATGTTAAAGTGATATTCTTCTAGGAAAGTACGTGAAGTACGATAAAGTTGAGACTCAATGGGATAGATTAGAGTTTAATGAACGGTACGAAGTTGTGCGTTACATATTGTTGTTCATTTGAAGCTGGGACTGGTGGTGTGGCTGAAGACTCATGAAACCAGTCGTTGACGACAACCTCTCTATTTGTTCTATCTAAAAGAGTAAAATGGCTCCTTAGTTAAACCATTTAACCCACCTTGAAATGACATGGCAGTCTGTAAAACAGTCCGTTAATGATAACTCCCTTGTTATCCTCCTATCGAAATTGTGCACACGAGAAAAACTGTTTATAAATATATTTCCATTAAGGCTGGTCATGTATAATTTGTGAGGGGGTAAAATCACTGTTTCAACTTCCTATAAATCCCCAAACCAATCCGGGATTTAAAAATATTACCGGGCGAGTTGGCCCTGCGGTTAGGGGGGTGCAGCTATTCGAGTCCCACTGTTGGCAGCCCTGAAGATGGTTTACCGCGGTTTCCCATTTTCACACCAGGCAAGTGTTGGATCTGTACCTGAATTAAGGCAACGGTCGCTTCCTTCCGACTCCTAGGCCTTTCCTATCCCGTCGTCTCCATAAGACTTATCTGTGTCGGTGACGTAAAACAAATTATTGTAAAAGTAAAAAGAAATAATATTAAACCTGATACGTACCCAAGGACAGATATAAAGTTTGGTAGAAATATATAGAGTAGTTTCCTAGTTATAAGAACTCAACAAACGGGCGAACAGACATATCGACAAAAAAGCTTTAAAAATGTCCGCTCGAACTTGGAGTGAAAAACGGTCCGTTAATAATATCTCCCTTATTAATCTTCGTATCGAAATGATGCACATGAGAAAAACGTTTGAGAATTTGATTTCCTTTAAGGCAGATAGATTTCCGTTAAGTTTGGTTGTGTACAGTTTGTGGGAGTGCAAAATCACGGTTTCGAAAAACCCCCAGTTAGTTCAGGGATGTAGAGACTATATTGGCCCTAAAACCTACCCAAGGACAGGTGGATTCTAAATATGAACTTCGGCAGAAATATATCCAGGAGTTTTCAAATTATAAGAAATCAGACGAACAGAAACCAAAGCTAAAAAATATGCAGACGGTCATTATAACACCTGAAACGGATAACTGAGTGAAAATTTCGCCGAAATAGTCGTTGTACAGAGATACGGTCGTTACGATTTTATTTATACAGATGTTGAATCAAAATATCGAAAAACTATTATTACCTCATTTAAGTTGATAAACAGTCCGTCCACCTTTACCTCTCTGTCGAAATTAGCTTTATCAAAAAACTTACCACTTTGTAGCTGTTTATTTTCTTTTTCACTTTTGATGTATTAACCCCTCCCCAGTCCTTGGCCACCGCAAACCTAATACCGTCGGGATCGGTAAAGAACAAGTCGGATAGGAGCCCCGTGGTAGCCGAACGTAGCAGAGAACAGGTTCTGTGTAAGACCCAGACTGAACGTTTCTTTTAGTTTGAATCAACTTTTCTAAACAAATAAGTTTTAAAGAAGAGGCTTGTATTCTGTACTCTATCGAGTAGCATAGTCTCTGAGTTGTTCCGTTCTCTGAGCATCCCGCATGGACAGAAAAGAGAAGGAAGAAAAAGCTGGCAATCTTGCATTGCAGTAGCTTGGTATTGTGCAAGTTCCTCACGGACACACTTTTCTCAGAAACAATTAAAGCTATAAACATAACGTTTGTTCCGGATATGCAAATGGTTTTTATCTTCATGGGAAGTGAATTATATTTTGATAATTAAAATGGGAAGCATAATAGGACCAAGACTCTTATCAGACGGAACTCGACCAACACCAGAAGATGGCTGGCTTTCTACGGACACTTTATAGAATGGATTTCAATAGGCTGTCCTTTAAGATCTTCAAAGTAGCCAGCAGGGGTAAAGCCACTAGATCGCTGTGGATCTGGCAGAACTTGTAATAATGCCATTATAATTAACAGAATTAACTACCGTTCAACTATCAAAACCAGATCCTTTCCAACATCCCTTACAGAAGCAAACCGCAATGAGTCCAGGAAACGGTCCGAGGAACGGAAAACTGAGAAAAGGTCAAGGTACCAAGAAGAAAGCAGCAGCCAAACCCACCATTAAGAACACGAGAAGTGGCAACAATCGAAAACTACAACACAGCTAAAGCACAAGCTCTGTGGTCCAAACAAACTCAGGAAGAAGAAGAAGAAGGTGATAAAATATTAAATGTGAGGAACATATAAAAGGTTGCGCTCATTGTTACTTTGACAGATTATACGTTGCACTATTCAGTGAATAACATGTAATAATAATAATAATAGTAATAATAATCGTATGGCCTCAGCTACCGTTTGCAGGCATTTCAATTTGACGCCATCTGGCTGTCTGCTCGTCAATTTCGACGTTCCGTTTTACTCTAGACCCACAAGATGGCAGACCGAATAAACCGAAACTCTCTTGGGCGTCTGTGGCTGAGAGAGTTAATGAATTTTGTCGGGTAAACACCCAATGTGTCACCAGAGATCTTTTACATGCCGACATCGTACGACATAGTGTCGAATGGACTTTTTTTTTTTCCCCTTCAGAAATCTGACTCTTTCTGCCGGGAAGGGAAGCGAGTACACACAGGAAGTAACTAAATTCATTCCCTTGCATATACTATGCATTGTTATCTATACTAATATATAAAGAGGTAAAGTTTGTTTGTATGAATTGGCTAATCTCAGAAACTACTGGACCGATTCTAAAAATTATTTCACTAATAGAATTATACATTATCCCTGAGTACTATAGGCTATATTTTATTTTCAAAACAACTCGAGGGAGGGGGGTGACGGGGTGAGATATAAAAATAACAGGCTAATATAGGCAAAATATGGAATTTGTCGAACAAGTGCGAGACAAAGCTCAATTTAAGTCCCTTGACATATAGAACAAAACTTGGTAAGCCCTACGGGCCCGAAAACCATGTTTTAAGGCTCTAAAACCAACCGTCACGGAGATAATGGCACCACACTACCCCTGCTCTAGAAATCGGATAAAGAAATGAACTGCCGTAACCATGGCAACGTCAGCTCCAGAATTCTGCAGCAGCAAAATTATCTACAATATATCCCCAAAACCTAACATGTTACAGACATGAAAATTGTATTTGGAATCTCGTTTAAATATAAAAGAACACAAATTTTTGTTTTCAGAAAATCCACTTAAGGGGAGAGGGGTGAAAAGAAGTGAGGAAGGAGTTGAATTTATTATATGAGCATACACATATCTCAGAAACTGAAAATGTTACAAGACATGAAAATTATATTTGGAATCTCCTTTAAAAATAATTGAACACACTTCTTTTTCTGGAAAATCCACTTAAGGGGGTGAAAAGAATGAAAAAGTGGGTGAATTTTTAAAATGAGTGTTTTCTTCTACCGCTTTTCCCACACCTGTGGGGTCGCGGGTGCGAACTGTGTCGCACATGTGGATTTGACCCTGTTTTACGGCTGTATGCCCTTCCTGACGGCAACCGTATGTGTAGGGATGTAATTATTATTGCGTTTTCCTGTTGAGGTTGGTAATGTGGCATGTTGAGTGAATATGAAGAGGAGAGTGTTGGGATAAACACGAACAACCTGTCCCCGAGCCAGAAGAATTAATCTCACGCGATTAAAAACCCCGACCTAGCCCGGAATCAAAGTCGGAACCCTGTGAGCCGAAGACGTCCACGCTGACCACTCAGCCAAGGAGTGAGGCTATTTTTAAAATGAGTATCTACAGTATATCTCATAAACTTAACATGTTACAGTCATGCAAAATAGATATTTGTAGTCTCCTTTAAAAATAAATACGTACTTTTTTGTTTTCGGAAAATCAACTTAAGGTGGAGATCGAAAATAAGTGAAGGAGTTGAATTCTCTTTATGAGGATACTTATATCTCAAAAACTATGATGTTAGAGAAGTGAAAATTGGGATTTGGAATCTCCTTTACAAATAAAACTTTTTTTTTCCTACATAAAAGAGGACTATTTCTGACATAGAGTTCCGTGTCACATGTTCCAGATTTAGCTCTGCCAGTACCTTGGTCATCTTAGCCCCAAAAGGCAATGCCACAAATGTGGTTTACAGAGAAGTTCTGGGGGTAAATGAAATGCATTTTTTCGGTGAGTTTTTATACTTTAGGGATTTACAGATAATGTTTTAGTGCAATACCGAGGAACAAGTATTTTTTTTATCAAATTACGAAATCCTCGCGAGCGAAGCCGTGGGTAACAGCTAGTTTAACATATTTTCAGTCAACTAATTGGAAATAGTACAATTATTTAATGTTGATATAAGTGTTTGCTTTAACGGGTTACCAACGCTGATCCACGACCCCAAGTTTTGAGCCTCAAGGTATGTTAGATTAGTGAATGAAATTCGCCATCGGCCATACCTGAAGTGTGATCTTCTCACACATTTGTTGGAATTTGTCTTCTGCCTTTTACGTTCGAAAGTCTTAAGTCGTTTTCTCTCCTTTGTGTTCAGAATATTTTATCATTTAATTTCAGTAAGAAACCAAGCGGTCAGAGCAGTACTAAATCGCAAAAGCCCGTGCCAAGGCAATTAATTAGATTTAGTGATACCCTCCGTTAACTGTACCGGGATTTAAACGAGAAACACGAAAGCTGTATCGAGTGTAAAGAGGAAGCAGTAGGCTATTTCCAGGTTTTTCGGGGGCAAAATGCTAGCACTACATCCAGCAAATCACAACGTCCATATTTGTATACATTTCCAAGTAAATTAGAAGATAATTACCTCCGTAAAAAGAAAGCGCTGTCCAGTGGATAGAACAGGGTTATATTTCTTGTAAAACCATTGTTACACTGTCACCAGAATTCAGTTTTGTCTAATATTTTAGTCATTTTATAGCATTTTCACATACATTTAAGGGTATTTTATCGATCATTTTGAGTGATTCTTAAGTCATCAACATCCACCCATTTAATCATTATAAACTGAAAAATGCTCGCGTTAGAAGCTGGTGGCCGGCCGCAAAATGGGATGCAGATTGCAAGATGGAGCTGGGAGACTCCTGCGAACCGCGGAACTATTGGAGGGTGACGTGCCGCAGTTTCCTGCAATTTTCTCGGTGATTTTGTTTGTTCTTATTGTGTTTGAAATAGAAACCGAGTTCTGTACGATACAAGCCACGAAGTTAATCTAAAATAGATTATGAATTTCAGTAGCCGGCAATGATTTCCCGGTTTTGGTGAAATTAGGTGGTTAATATGGAAAACATTGTGCTGATTTAGAAAACATCAGCCGTTTTGCCATAACACGTACAGATTTTATGTAAGAATATATTGTATGTACGAGATTTAAGGTAAATGTAAGGAAATTGAATTCATTTAATCATGTATTGACATTTTTTAAACCAGGCATCAAAATACACGAAAAACGTTAATACCAGTATGTAGAATTCAGTGAAAAAAAGAGAAATGCGTTATCATGTACCGTTTACAAGATTCCGATTAAAAAATCCTAAAATTCTTATATTATGCACATTTAAGGAAATATGAAAATAATTTTATCACATAACAAAAAAAATTCAGTCATCATAATTGGTGGAATATTATGAGTTACTATCTGAAAAAAGTACTATCGGGGGGGGGGGGGGGGGAAGTAAGACGCCCCTAGGTGTAATTAAAATACCACCTCAATGTTATATTGTATTGGATGCTTTGTGGGGCACTGAATTCAGTGTGTTAATCACCTGTAACATCTCAGACGTCAGAAACAAGTTTATTTTTCTGTTAAGTCATTTTTCGGTCACCTGTGAAATAATTTTTTGCAGTTCTTTAAAGGGTGACATAATTTAGTGACATGTGATCAAAATCATTTTATATTAAAGGAAATCATGCGGCTGTTAGGAAAAATCCTTACGTGATATGAACAAACGGAAAGCAGATTTGAAATCAGCACAGGAGTTTTATATTCATGTCCATTTATAAATTTTTCAGATCTGTAAGGGGTGTCCACATTTAGTTAGATGCGATCAAAATTGTGACATTAATTAAAGAAAATGAGGCTACTGTGAAAAATCCTTACGTTATACGGGAAAATGGGAAGAAAATTTGATCTCAATACACCTCAGTTGGGTAAGATCACCTATCGAACCTTTTACTGCAGGTGGAAAAAAATTGCAGGCCAGTGTTTTTCGTCATCAAATTGCTTAGTTACACGGAATTCCCCGTGTCTTAAGTTTTTTAAAAAAAATCAGAGCGATGTAGCATATCGTTTCGAACACAAACTCCGTTTCGGGTTCAGATTCTGAATATAGCAGAAGTATCAGAGCTAAAGTGCGTGTTGGAACTACGATGATTGTCACGGACCTGCGTCTCATGTTGCGGCCGGCCTAAGTTAACAAATAAATCTGTCACCTTTGTTCCATACTCGGCGATACGAATGACCTAGCTCGGGGTTGTGCACCCCTGTAAGACAATCGATATAGCTGACGACTGGCTGTTGTATTTGGGGCATGACACGGCGCTGTCTTTCATCTGTCTCCAGATCTTTAGCCTCTCACCAAGTTGATCAGCTACCTCCGCCAATCAGTGGTTCACTGTCCCAGTTCGGGGGTTCAATAAGACCTCGGTGTCAGCTCCCTCAGCCGTAGGACGCTATATCCTCTTCAGGCTCTATGTCCACATGTGAGGACAAGTAGATTTTTATCTCTGAAAATATTTTCTTTTTTACTATGTGCTTTACGTCGCAGGTGCGGTGGTAGTGATTATTGTTTTAAGAGGAACTACAAGGCAACCTTCCTCTGTATAACACTAATCAGAGAAAAAAAAATGGAAGGGATCTGACACTTCGAAAAGTGAAGACTTCGGCCAAAGAAAGTCGAGGGCCACGAAGGGCGTGATAAGACTCCCTAGACCTCGATACCTAATACCATCGAGGTCGGAAAAGAACAAGAGTTGACCAGTGGAGGTCGGATAGGATAGATGAAAGCGAGGAGCCTTGCACAAGTAAATGGAAGCAATGCCAGGACTCGGCTAAGGGCCCCGTGGTCGCAAGTTGAAAGCACCGGAGCCCCTTTTAGCCGCCTCTTACGGCAGGCATTGTATTCTACAGCCCCCGCCCACAGACAGTGATCATGGGATAGGAAGGGGCTAGGAGAGGCAAGGAAGCGGTCGTGGCCCTAATTAAGATACAGCATCATTTGTCTGGTATGAAAATGGGAAACCACGGGAAACCATCTTTAGGGCTGCCGTTAGTGGGTTTCGAACCCACTATCTCCCGAATGCAAGCTGATAGCTGCGCGCTTCTAACGTAGATCACTTCTTGATCCACACAATGTAGTGACTTGCAGACTGAACGCTGAAAGGCATAACAGTCTATAATGATAATGAATGAATGAATGAATGAATGAATGAATGAATGAATGAATGATGAATGAAAAACCCGTCGACATTTGGCGTCCTGTCGGCAGGACGTGTCGTCACCATAGCCTGCTTTATGCTCGCGTGCTCTGAGACCTGTTGGCACTTGTGTTTGAGCTAGTTAATTTGTTTTGCAGCCGTGCAATGAAATAGGAAGAAGTGTCAAGATCATCTGCAAATACTAGAGTCGATTGTCTTGCAGCCCGCTTTACTCTGCTCTGTCTCAAGCAAATAGTTGAAGTGAGTAGGACTCAAGCCGTCATTTCCAAAGGTGTCCTCTGAATTTCAATTTGGATGTGGTATACTGCAGAGTCTGTTGAAATATCGCTCTTGTTTTCTTGCCCATCCGATTTAAAATGGTGGGATCAGTGAAGACATAGCCGTCCTTTTAAACGCACAAAGGTCAACGTGAATTTCTTACTCCTAAGTTCCAGCTACGAAAAAAAATAGTTTAATGGTTCATGATCTGTTGAGCACACGAGGTAGTCTCGACATGTTTCTCTGCCCTGATTTAGAGCAACTAGTCTGAGAAGGAACAGCTCCAGTACTTGCCTGGAATCAAAATGGAAAGCACATAAAATATTCAAGGCTGTTGATCGTGGGGGTTCGAACCCACTGGTTGCAGTTACTCGAAAACTAATAATTTTAATCGAATTCTCGCGTGTTGGTAGAGAAAAGTAAAGTTTAATCTTTTGGGGGACATTTCTTTGGGGGTGGGAGAGAGATATCTATATAAATAATATCGTAACGACCGTGTGTCTGTACTTGGCTATTTTGGCGAAATTTTCATTCAGTTATCCGTTTCAGGTGTAATGACCATCTGCATATTTTTTAGCTTTCGAGTCTTTTTGTCTCTTTGTCTGATTTCTTATAAGTTGAAATCTACTGGACATATTTCTACCGCATGAACGCTAACTAGCTCAGAAAGAGAATAAAAGCTTTTGAAATGTGGTGTTACAGAAGAATGCTGAAGGTCAGATGGATAGATCGAATCACGAATGAAGAGGTGCTGAACCGAATTGGTGAGACGAGATCGTTGTAGCTAAATTTGACGAGAAGGAGAGATAAAATGATAGGACACATTTTAAGACACCCAGGACTTACGCCGTTGGTTTTTGAGGGAAGTGTAGGGGTAGGAACGGTAGGGATAGACCAAGGTATGAATATGACAAGCACATTAGAGCAGATGTAGGATGCAGTGGTTAGGTAGAAATGAAAACGTTAGCACAGTATTGGGTGGCATGGAGAGCTGCATCAAACCAGCCTATGGAGTTATAACAACATATTTCTACCAAACTTTATATCATTCCTTGGGTAGGTATTAGTCTAAATATTATTTCTAAATCCCGGATTGGTTTGGGGGTTTGTAGGAATTCGAAACAGTGATTTTACCCTCCCACAAAATATACATGACCAACCTTAATGGAAAACTACCAGCCTTAATGGAAATCAATTTGTAAAAAGTTTTTCTCATGTGCATATTTTCGATAGGAGGATAACGGATTTATCATTAATGGACTATTTCACAAGCTGTCATGTCATTAAGATGGATTAGAATGGTTTAACTAAAGAGCCATTTTAGTCTTTTCGATTGGTTTCATGGGTCTTCAGCCACAGGACCACTCCCGGTTTCAGATGAACAACAATATGTGACCGAGAAAAAGGGAGAGTTATGCACAACTTCGGACCAGGACACAGTGAACTCTGTCTCCACTTTGTTCAGCTTCGTCGTACTTCACGTTACAGCCACGTGCTTTCAGTTTAACATTCTGAAACGTTTGAATACAGGGGTGTGACTTCGCATAAATTCAGTAAGGAATCGTGAACTCGATTACCAATTCCCGTATGAAGAACGGGTACGTATGCTAGTTTGTAAAAATAATGTAATAATGGCGAATATCGGTTATTATTAATCGCACGGTAAAAGATCAAAAGAGAGAAATGAAATGGCGAAGGCTTTTAGTGCTGAGAGTGTCCGAGGAAAAGTCCGACTCGCGAGGTGCGTTTCTTTTGATTTGTTTGACGTCCGTCGGCGACCTGCGCGTCCTGATGAGGACAACACATACACCCAGACCCCGTGCCAGCGGAATTAACCAATGGTGGTTAAAATACCCGACGCTCCCGGGACCCCTGTGACCAAATGCCAGCACGCTAACCATTTAGCCATGGAGCCGGACTCATAAACCACAGGAATCAGCCCGTTGGTGTTGCTATACCTAGTTTCGAGATCTTCCCGCCTCGTCCTACCACTACACTAAAAGCAGGGTTCATCCTTGTATTTATTGATTTGTTCGGTTCTGTGGCTAACTGGTCGGCGTCCTGGCCTTTGGTGCAAGGTCTCGCTGGTTCTGTTCCTGACTTGCTCAGAGATTTTAATCTCCATATGTCATTCTCTCTGTCTCCTTCCCCTGTGCGTGGGGGTGGTAGAGTATTGTCGTAAGAGGCGGGTTATAACGTGGTGGTGTGGATTGACGACCACGGGGCAGTTAGCTGAGTCCTGGCATTAGTTCCACTTGTGCCAGGCTCCTCACTTTCGTCTATCCTATTTGACCTCCCTTGGTCAACTCTTATTCTTTTCCGGCCCTGACGGTATTAGAGCACTCGAGGCCTTTAGCCTTTCTTTGGCCGATACCTTTATTTTTCGAATACCCTCTGATTGATATTAATAGAGAATAATCACCACCACCACCTTATTTCCTGTGGCGGGGGACTGGATGTTCGTGTCTCGCGCCAACTTGAACAACCTGCACCAGTCAGTCACACGTCATTAATATTCAGTATGTTAGTTATGTAGGTCGGTAATATAATCCTAACACACATCTTATCTTGTGTATCTGGCTTGTTTACAACGTTTGTGTCCGGCGACATAACGACCATCAACAGGAAATAGTAAGTGGTCATTCTCAGAACAACTCGACTGCTCGTTTGAGATTTAACGTGGAGCTGTTCTCCACTCAGATCCTGGTATTAGAAGTCTAGTTATAAAATAAAATGAAAACTAAAACACCCATTACTTTCAATAGGCACAACAGCACTCCGCCAATTAATACGTAACTTGTAACTTATAGTTAATTGAAGAACGTGAGTTTGATCCCTTGTAATAGCACAAGTAGTTCAGAACAGAGCTTGCAGTAATGGTACATGGGTTTACCTGTAAACTGGAAAGGATGGGCGTGGTTTACAATGAACGTCTGGAACATGCCTGAACGATACCACGGAACGTGTGTGTGTGACTGTGAAATATTAACTTTTTACATTTTGCTTTACGTCGCACCAACATAGTTGGGTATTATGGCAACTAGAGCTAGGAGTGGGAAGGAAGGGACCGTGGCCTTAATTAACGTACAGCCCCAGCAATTGCCTGTTGGTGAAAATGGGAAACCATGCAAAAACTTTTTCAAGCTGCCCATGGTGGGATTGGAATCCACCATCTCCCGAATGCAAGGTCAAAGCTACGCGACCCCAACCCCACGGCCAACTCGCTCGGCACTACTATTAATAATAAATTATGTAATGTTGTTTTGGAGAAAGCGCCGGGCTGAGTGGCTCAGACGATTGAGGAGCTGGCCTTCTGACCCCAACTTGGCAGGTTCGATCCTGACTCAGTCCGGTGGTATTTGAAGGTGCTCAAATACGTCAGGCTCGTGTCGATAGATTTACTGGCACTCCTGCGGGACTAAATTCCAGCACCTCTGCGTCTTCAAAAACCGTAAAAGTTGTTAATGGGGCGTAAAACAAATGACATTATTTATCTAGAGAAACTAGTCCGACCCTACCAAAAGGAAACAAAAGGGATTACTATCAACGAATTACTTAAAAATGAAATTCTGACCTTGATAGAAGATCTGGTAATTCTACCCAACAATAACAATAGGTAAGAAGCAATCCAAAGCTTCTTGTAGTTGCATTTAAAACTGCACTCCAAGTCTCATTTGAGACAACCCGTTACTTTGAAGGATCTCCTCAATACTTACAACAAACCACCTCTGGCAACTCAGTTTGGCAAAATCCCTTAAGTAAATAATTTCAAATAACTTGCTTAGGCGAACTCGTCCAACCATCCGGATTAAATCGTTAAGTAAACAGGTGCAACAAAAAAATCAGTATCTCGGAACGGTAAATCACTATAAAACGGTAATTAAGCATGAAACATCACAAGCTTCAGAAACCCTGATCATTGGATGCAGATCACAAAAGGTAAAATAAAAAATCCGCTTCTGTGGTATAGTGGTTGTGTGATTAGCTGTCACTCCGGTTCGATTCCCCGCTCTACCACGAAATTTGAAAAGTACCACGCATCGGAATGAACCAATGAAGATTAAAATCCTCGCCCTGCTTGCGAATCGAACCTGAGGTCCTCCAGAATGAAGGCTTTGCCTTACTGACCTTAGGCCACAGTACTCTCCCTGACGGCAAGCAGAAACGGAGTTGTAAGTTGACTCCAGAAAGTTATTGCAGCTGTATCCTTGGCTAGAACCAGCGACCCACCTCCACTTCGTACGGTAGCAATTTTTAATTTATCGTGATAGTACTTAAGTTTTCCTCTTGGTGTATGTATTACCTCACTCCTCATGTGACGTCCCTGTCCTCTATCTCCAGAGGCATTCATTTAAATTACATAGCGGAAAGGTTAGTTTTATCTTAATAAAATTATTGAAGCGAGAAAACAATTTATTCTGAAGATTTCGTGACTAATCTCAAAATATAGTTCCTAATTTTAAGGTTGATCTTTTCACTGCAAGCTGTAAGATAAAATCGCTTACTGCGGGCTACCTTTATAGTGGTGTACTGTCGTGGTCTTTTTAAGGCTTCTTGCGATCAACAGTTCTTCACCTCATAGTTGAGTTCTGTCAGCACTCGGATGTCTAATGGCCGGGGTTCATCTGAAACCATTTCCTTTATGATATAGTTAGCGTAATGAAAATGTAACCATAGCAACCGGGCAGTTGATAGATGACAGAAAGACATACCATAATAATGTAATGATCATTTGATTTTCGCAAAGGGAAAAGTAGTTTCTTTGTTGTTTTTCTTTTACTTCCGTCACTAAAATCTCCACAGTTTAACTCCCTTTTATCGTGGATTCATGTAAACTTTCCGGGATAAAACAAGGGTGAAAATTGCACGATAATCTATTGGATGATTCTCGAGATCAGACTGGGTATAATATGTATATTAATAGATACAGCGTCCTCAGTCACACCTTGATTTTCAACTGTTTCAGAGTCCGTGACATATTCCGGCACGCCGCTTCCCACGTACGTGCCCAAGGATGTGGTGGTCCAGCTGGGAGACGACGCCAGGTTCTTCTGCGAGGCCTTCGTCGGTAGGTATCGTAGTGGTACAATAATACTGTTAATGCACTGGGTTCTAGAGAGCTCTGCGAAGGAATTCCTCGAACACGATCTGTAAGTTGTCGGCGCAAGATTACTTTCCTCTCCGGGAAGGAAGGGCACGGCAATGATATTTCCTTGTTTCTAATATTCCACGTAAAAACCTCACGCAGTCGATATTCATGAAGCTTGTGCAACATTTTAGGTGTGGTTAGTTATATTTTTAATTTACTGGCCACAAGCTTGCTATCTTCAACCGCCCTGCAAGGAATTGTAGGCGTTGACCATCTTTGGCCAAAACCATCTCGATAAAACAACGGTGAAAACTGCATGATAATTTGTTGGATAATTCTCGAGATTAGGCCGGATGTAATATGTATAGATTAGCCGCCCCGATTGTTTCAGTCCGATGTGTTGGAATTTCCCCAGATTCTATCGTTTAACACGAATACTGCAGAAGAGAAGGGACTTAGGTACTTTCATAGCCAGCGCGGGTCTTTCCTGGAATCGTTCTTCCGTGCCGCATCCCAGTAGACCAAAGACACGTCCATCCCGAGTGGAAGTGTGATTTCCGTGCATTCACCCGACAACATGCCAGGGCTAGTGTTGCTTGAAAGTACGCCCGACTTGGATAGTTGAAATTTCTAAGTGAAAAGTAACCTGAAAGTAAGACTTTTAGTCACACTTCGCATGTTACATGCATGCCATTCTAAACGTTCTGGTTTCCTGAGCCGATATAGCAGTCACTTCGCTGAAAGAAACGTATTTCTCTTTCAAAGCACACAAAGTGTGGTCGTGGGAGGTTCATTGCATTTTTCCCTTAAAGGGAGACATCTAGTCGCAGTTTCAGCTAGTTTCCTCAATATCGCTGTGATAGACGGACTTGAGGATTGTATGTACTGTAGATAAATATATAACTTGCCCTGACTGACATTTTCATCATCGTCGAGCCAAAACTACTGGACGTAAAAAAATGAAATTTTGGGAATACATGTATATTGCAGTGTAGGTGCTCACTAAGAGAGGATTTTTGGATATTCCGTCACTAAGGGGATGATTTGTTTAAATGAGTATATCTATATATCGAAAACTTAAAAGTTTACAAACATAACATTTAGTATTTGGAATCTCCTCTAAAAATAAAGAAACGTATATTTTTTTTGTTTTCGGAAACTCCAATTAACGGGGGTGAAAAAGGGGTTGAATACGTTTTATGAGGATACTTATATCTCAACAACCGAAGATGTTACAGAAATGAAAATTGCCATTTGGAATCTCCTTTAAGAATAAAGAAACGCGTATTTTTTTTGTTTTGGGTAAATCCAATTAATTGGTGGGGGGGGGGGGGTGAACAGGATTGACAAAGGGGGTGAATTGAAAAAAAAAAGATAATTTCAGATTTTTAGCTCATCCTATTTCTCGTTTCTGTCGTGATTTTCAAGTAAATATTTTAACACCAAGGGCACTGCTACAGAAAATGTGCTGCAATATTTGTTAAGAGCGTTGCGTGACAAATAAATGTACAGTTTGTTATTATGATGTAAAATGTCTGATGGAAACTGTGGCTTTTCAAAGGAAGTTAAATGGAAACAGTGGATCAAGACCAATGGGCATCTGCTTGTTGAGGAGAGAACAACAAATCTAAAGGAGCTGCTTACAGAAATATTCCCATATTCAAGACGCACAAGTACATCAAGAATGAGAAAGCAAGCTATTTTGAGGGCAGGAAGAAAAATTTGAAAATGTGTGAAGTAGTGATGCAGGTGGACTATGCCGAGAATTACAGTTCTATTTCACAAGATGAAGTGCAGTCAGTTCACTGCCAACACTCTCAAAGTTTCAATTTTCACCTGTTGCTTGTGGTCTGACGATAGAACAATTTCTTATGTGGTTGTAAGTGATGATCTGAGTCATTCTAGACAGTCAGCTCGGACTTTCATTAAGACAAGAGTGTCTCATTTTCAGAGAAAGTACTTGGATGCCCCTTTTTGTAATCTGATTATATTTTCAGATAACTGTTCTTCCCAATTTAAGAGCAAGTATACAGCTTTCAATATGTGCCACTTGCCTGATGATATCGACGGGGAAACTGTAGAGTGGAACTATTTTGCAGCTGGCCATGGCAAAGGAGCAGAAGATGCCATTGGTTGGCAAGTTAAACGAATGGTCTGGACAGCAGTAAAATCACGACGTTGTACTATTCAAAATGCTGAAGAATTCTTCAAAGTCACTGAAGCTCAATGCAAGTCAACTGAGGTTCTTTTTGTTTCCAAGAAAGAGATGGAAGAAACTTCAATATTCTTGAACAAACGATGGCAGTACGTCCGAACGACACCAGGAATACGAGAAATACAGCATATCAAGAAAATTGATGATGTACGTTGTAACTTTTTTATGATAATAATAAATATAAAATCATGAATAAAAATATATAAATAAAATTACTCGAAAACTTAATAAAATTAATAAGCATAATTAACCGAAATGCCCGTAGTATGGGCGCCAGAGTTCACCAGAATGGATCCCTCGAATTTAGATAAGAGCATGATAAACTGTATATCCCAGGGCGTGTACATAATGCTGCGTACTGGTACATCTGCTGCAGGCCTTACCTAACCTCCTGAAAACGACTAATTAGGTAGGAACTGCACCTAGGTTCATCAATAACACTGATTCTAAAATAGCTAACTATATTCTTAAATTCCGTGCATGAGCACCTCATCAACATACAACATTATACATATAATACACACATAAAATATTGCTGGAAGACTCCATATTTACAACAACAACAAAAATAATGAAAATCGTGGGAAAACGAAAGCGAGAACTAAGCTACCATTTGTAGATAGTCCGATGAACAATGTACATGTATGAAGATAAATACCCTTCACTGTGTCTATATCAATTCGACTTACCGATTCTCATAATCGGCAGTTATCACATCACACAGATACTGTACCTTGTACTACTGTGTTCACATATTTTAACACTTGTTGTAAAGATATATACACACGTCTGTCGATCCTCAACATAAATTTATGGAAAGTCTGAGATAGCTTTCACCAACATATAATGCTAGGCCGCCACAAGTGCTACAATACTTAATGCGCAAGCACTCTTCACAATCAGCAACTTTCCACGAACATAACAAGACTACGCTCCACGAACGTTTGAAGCCCAGTCCATTGCAGCCGTGTCACTCCAGTACCGTGTATCAGCACCACTTCCTTCCCGTACAGTGCCTCAGTTGTAGTTGTAGTTATCTTCCTTCTCGTTCCTTTACAATCACCTCTACAATCACCCTTACAATGTCTCCTTACAATGTCTCTTACAATGTCTCTGGTTGCCGCCGTATGATCAACCTTTATAGACATCAACATCCCCCTCCTCTCAGATGATACGTCTGGATTGGTGCTTGCTAGCCAATCATGGGTGGTCCTCTTTTCAAGCCCAAGCCCTGAACTACTTCTTCCTCCCAAGACAATAACAAACTCTCGGGAGTTTTACATGAATCATCAAATTTCCCTGGTACAACAACAAGCTCATCTCATCAGGCTGGGATATATACATGACTAATGGAATTTCCTGACACAAGTACATCAACAAACACTGGGGTAGCCAGATTGTGACGTACCCACTTTGCCCACAGATGCATGACAAATTTATAACGTGGCGGGTCACTTTAATATTAAAATAAATAAATGATATGTCATGGTTTCTCCAGAAACAGTATCCCAAGGGCGCCAGTCTTCAAGCTTATGGCTTGAAAACAAAAGTAGATAATTAATAATAATAATAATAATAATAATAATAATAATAATAATAATAAATAAATAAATAAAAATACGTAATGAGACTCAAAAAACTCCCAGGGGTGGGGTGAACGGAACACAAATCATTAAGTACACTAACTTGGAATTTAAGGATCATTAATAATCATTTCATAAAATACAAATTAAAACAGCTATTTATTAAGATGAAAACGTGACGTAACGGCGTATTAACGAAATCTGAACTTACTGAAGCAAAAGAAAAAGTGAATGAAATTAACTTTAAGAAAATGAACTGTTGCGCGAAGACTTGCAGTAACTTATGCCATAAGCTCACCAAATGTAGACTCTGTTGTCTTGAAGCTGAAGATGGGTGGATCTCTCGTACAGGCTGCCTCATCTGTTGTTGGATTCCAGTCCTACATCCACATTTCCTGTCTTTAACACTTCCTATTGTACTCCTTACATAAAGTCGTAATGAGTCCTAATTTTAAGTGCAAAACCACATTTTTAACACCCACTTTTCAAACTCAGCTTCGAGACGCTTTATTTCAGCGGGTTCATGAGCCTGCTGACTCTGGTCACCTCACAACGGCTATTGGAAAATTTACTGCAAGCTATAAATATGCGTGATGTTGAAATACTTTACCCAATAATTTGTTCGTTCAGAATACGTTATAGCCGCGATACAAAGAAATGAAATGATGATTGAAATGGATGATAAAAGCCCTATATATATACATATTAATTTAAAATGACCTATCAGTGATTAAATATATACATATTATCAATTAAATATATAGTTATATAATTAAAAACATTCAGTGATGTCCCAAACATCACAAGATGACTCATTCAAATTACCAGAGTTATTAAAGCAATGTTTTCCCACTCATGCAAAACAAATTACTCATACCTACATATGAGGATATCTTCCAGCTTATAAATATAAATGACAAAACATACAAATGAAATACTGATAATAATAATAATAATAAATCGAATACTGACAATATCTCTACCTTCTACATATAATTCGGGGGTGTGATATATGTACTATCACAACGTGTAGCTGTAAGCTTGACATCAAAATCTGTCGAACAACAAGTACAAGTTGCCTTTCCAGAAATAGTGCCACGAAGTATGAACAGTAAATTGCGGTAGCGTGGTATGTATTCATCTGATTCTGGCAGTGGATCTGAATCATATTCTGATTATGAAAATGATGATAATGCATCTGTTGAAAACAACATAAATGAACTTGGAATTAATTCGAAGTGAAATGGCGTATGACTTTTAGTGCCGGGAGTATCCGAACTTATGATTTCAGAAGCAAAGTCTGCTTGTACGAGTACTATTTTTTTAAGAAAAGTCCTTAAAGTCCTATTCATGTTATAATTAAAAATTGGATAATGACCACACATCACACTTTTCTTCAATCCATTTCTTTTTCATCCAATAAATAAAATGATTTACTCTGATTTCTAATTGGAGGTCTAACAAATAATGTATTACTGCATAACTATGTTAATTATACAATGTAATCTTATTAATATATCATGTATCATGTCAGATGTAATATCCGTGACAAATTCCATGTAACATCCGTGACATGAATAAAGCAGTTATAAAATCAATTCTTTTTTACATTTTTTAAATTAATATATCAAAATTGGAGCCTCCGTGGCTCAGGCGGCAGCGCGCCGGCCTCTCACCGCTGGATTTCGTGGCTCAAATCCCAGTCACTTCGTGTGAGATTTAAGCTGGACAAACCGGACGCGGGACAGGTTTTTCTCCGGGTACTCCGGTTTTCCCTGTCATAATTCATTCCAGCTACACTATCCGATATCTTTTTATTGCATCTGTCATTCATTAATCATTGCCCCCAGAGGAGTGAGACAGGCTCCGGCAGCCGGCACAGTTCCTATCCTCGCCGCTAGATGGGGCTTCATTCCATTCCTGACTCGGTCGAATGACTGGAAACAGGCTGTGGATTTTCATTTTCATATCAGAATTAGAACCTGTAAAGCTTGTAGATTAACACAATGTATATAAAATGAATGTTGTCTAACGCAATAACCTGAATTTTTAATTTTAGTTCACAGCATGTAAGGTGAGTTCACAAGTTCTGTAACATTCGTGACCGAACCTTTTTTTTTTTTTTTCTCCAGTTTCCGGAATAGTAATAAATTTTACTCAACATAGTTTCTTCTGTAGGGAGTCCATTAACATTTACTGCGTTTCATGTTTAAAAAGTTCGCAAAATGCATTTACATCTTAGTGTTAAGGGCTTTAAATGAGTAAAAATTTAACATCCGTGACAACTGGAATGGCTGATTAGGAGTAGCACGCGAGTCATATGCCCTACGCTCAACTTCTGAACCATCAGGATTTATTGCAGAAACTAATCCATAAAGTTATGATAAAGCTTGCCCTAAGTTTTCAATTTATAGCTGTCAGCTGTCGGCTTTAATTTTGAATAAGTAACTTCCTGAAAAAGGAAACATATGGTAACAGAATTATATCTGTAAAAGAAACCACTATTGAAATAGTTCGTTCGTGAAAGAACATCATCAGATTCTATCAAACCACACTAAGACGTATTAGAAATGTACAAACATTTATGTTTAAATTCTGCTAAAATCCCTAAAATCTTGCAATTTGGAATTTTTCTTAATGAAGTCCTTACTTACAATGCAAGTTGGCGTGAGTCCAGCTGGATAGTATTTCTAAATATTTTTGAGTGTGATCAAATAGAATGTGGTTATGTTCTTTCAAGAATGGAACATGCCATTCTATTTTAATTAAATTGTTTGTTTTTTAGATACCCTAGTTAATAAATTTATTTATTCAAAATTCGTTTCGACAGATTGAAGAACCTAACTGGGTCGAAACTGAAGAGAGATGGCTTCAGATATTAAACTGAATGTTTCAGGTCACATCCCGTTACCAGACGCGCACAGCGCCATCTCCTGGTGGAAAGACAACAGTTCAGAGTTCCTCAACCAGCACCGAGTGTCACAGATGGTCCGTCAGAGGTGAGTGCACAGCTTTCTTCGTCAGACAATAGAACAAGTTTGTCATTTAGCCGGCCGCCGTTACATGAGTAGCTATGTCCTTCATTGAGCAACATGTCGATTTGTCCGGTAATTCCAAAATCTGAATGGATTGGATGTTTATAGGAATTTTGCAGGCATTTATTTCCTGATTCCTGTTATTTTGAAGGAATCATGCACGTGATCAACAACATTGAATATTGTGCTAGTACGAATCAACTTTTTCATTCTAGACATTTTTTTCTATGAAAGTTACCTAAGCGTATTAACATGATTCTTAGTAGTAACATTCAGTTCATGACTTTGTTTCATAATCGTTAGTCTGTGAATAATTTAATAGTACTGTATTCACTTCGATATTATTTAATTATTATTATTGTATTTATTTTGTATTCGTTTCGACCCTTAGGATCTCGAGTGACTTGTTCAACACGTCTTCGTTCTTTCCACTACCTCTTCATTCTTTCACTCCGCTTCTGTGATTTCGATCTTGATCTTAGTATCGATCCATTTCTGACTTTCGACATATCTATCCCGCACAGTCCTAACTAGATATTTATCTGTTATGCCAATGGCCTTCCAGTCGTCTCTAACTTCCTTCATTCAGTCATTTCCCGTTAAGCATGTCGCATTCCATGTCGTCTTTGTTAACCTGTTGTCATCATCCTCATCCTCATCATAAGTTCCAAGAAACTCAACCTTCTTTTCCGTAATACACTTGAAATTGGTTCTACTTTCTCGTATATCTCCTGCCTTGATCTACGGACCCATAAATCTGCTTTTTGGTACCCCATATATCTCTCAGGATCTTTCTTTTCTCCTTTTCCAGTCGAATACAAGCTCTTTTTTTCCCAGTGTCATGGTCTCAGTAGCGTACAATGCAGCGTTCCCGATGGTCATAGTACAGTGCCGCAGTTTGGTGTTATTCGATAGATTCTATAAGTCGTCTTAGCCGTGAATCTGTAGGAGTTGTGCTTTGTCTCCTGCACTCCTATTATTCCGTAGTTTGCCTGTTGTTGTTATTATTATTATTATTATTATTATTATTATTATTATTATTATTATTATTATGTGCGTATGGACCCAATGGATCACGCAAAGCTCTAACGATTCTGCTTTCTGAGTTGCCAAACAGCTCTCATCCTTTCTCCGTGGATCCTTTTTCGTTCTTCTGTCCACTTTGCTCCAGTCTTCTTTTTCACTTCGTTCTCTGGTTGCACTTTCCATCCATTAATTTTTTTCCTATAAAGGTTTCTGTCCGCGGTGTCATTTGGGTTTATCTGGGCTTTTTCCAGATCCTTCTTCACTTCTAGTACCCATGGAATATTTTTTAGATGTTCTATGTAGGTGAGAATCTTGTGTGTCAGTCTGCTTTACGTCGCACCGACACAGATACGTCTTATAGCAACGATGCAATAGGAAAGGGGTAGGAGCGGGAAGGAAGCGGCCGTGGCCTTAATTAAGGTACAGCCCCAGCATTTGTCTGGTATGAAAATGGGAAACCACGGAAAACCATTTTCAGGGCTGCCGACAGTGGGACGTAAAGCCACTAGCAAAGACTTAGAGGTCGAAATAATTTTCACAATACGCCCAACACACCTTCCAATAAAAGAAATCATAAACAATAATAGACAATAGATGATAGAACGATGTCAGTTTCGTGGACGGAATCACGCAGTCACCGTACTTTCACTTCCTTCTGCAGTGTTCAGAATGCTAATGCTCTCCCGCCAAAATTATTCGCCATTGTTTGCAGTCTTTCTTGACGAGTCTAATACGTCCAAACATGCCTTTCCGTCCACCAAAATGGCGTCGTTCTTCTCTCGATATGACGTACACTGGTTGCCTGGTTACGATGGTTTTTTTTTTCACGCTAAATTGCTTACATTGTTTCCAGATTGACCCCTAGCTCCAAAACATATCCATGTTAACAAGAGAAAATTACAAGTATGTAACAGAAATGCATTACGATTTTTTCATTCGCTTTCTCTGTAGTGAATGTGTTCTACGAAGCAATTGAAAGTTGAATAAGGACTGTGTTAGGGGAGAGTTGGTCTCGCACTCGAGCAAATAGCGGTCAACAGATGGGAGGGCGGAGGCGGCCTGCGGACTGAACGGAGAACCAGACGCACGGTTCCCATAGTTCCAGGTTCCTCACTTGATCAACTCTTGTTCATTTACGACCTCGACGTTATTAGGTTCGCGAAGCGTAGGGAAACTTTCATTTTTAAATAACACAAAAGTGCTAGTAGAAATATTCTAGAGCGTCTTTAATGAGATTTTCGTAGATAGTGCTTTTGAAAATATTTGAGCGCATATTTTGCACGGTTATCCTAGATAAAGGGCTTCCAGAGAGCGTCTAGGATAAGCAGGTGAACTGCTCGCTACCTGTGCAGTGCCGACCGCAGTGATAAAAAGTGAGCACCAGACGTACAGCCTCATTACGGTAATGAGCTTTGCGTGCGAGTGTCTGCTACTCTCTGACCAGAAAACATCAACACTGTCCATGCATTGTTCACTTCACTTGTAAAAATACAAGCTTTTTAGGCTTTTCAATTGCCAAATTCCCGGCGTTTTGCCCTAGTGTGGCGGCCGTTACACCACTCCAGTCATCGAATCAAGTCGATTCAATTAAATTATGGTTATTTGTGTCCGGCTCCATGGCTAATGGTTAGCGTGCTGGCCTTTGGTCACAGGGGTCCTGGGTTCGATTCCGGGCAGGGTCAGGAATTTTAACCATAATTGGTCGTCTCCATCATTTCATCCCCATCACGACGCACAGGTCGCCTATGGGCGTCAAATCAAAAGGCCTGCACCTGGCGAGCCGAAGTCCTCGGACACTCCCGGCACTAAATGCCATACGCCATTTCATTTTTTTTTTTCATGATTATTTGTTAAGCATTCCTTTAACCATGTTTACGATTTTTGGAGACGCAGACATGCTGAAATTTTCTTTCCAAGGAGTTATTTCTTTTTCACGCAAGCGCCTCAAATACGACGGGACTAAGCCGAAATCGAAGTCGCCAACTTGGGATGAGAAAGCCTGCGCCTTACTGTCTAAGCCATTGTCACATGGGCTCAGTTTCTTCCAAGCTTGCCGACATGTATAAGCCCCGTTCAGGACTAGGCAAAGTACTTCATTCACTTCCTTTGTGTCCACATTTCTTTCGCTTTTTTCTTTGGTTTGGTTGCCTTCGCCCCTTAGATCAAGTTGCCATTCGTGATCGTCGTCTTATACGATTGCTGATACGCCGATTCCTTTCATAGAGTCTGTTTCGGCTTTACTCTTGTCTTCATAGAATTCTGCTGTTTGTTTTGTGAGTCTGCGAGGGATTACTCAATGCACTGTTGGGCCAACAACTTTGCGTTCTGTTTTCGATGTCTGCTTCCTCATTCTAAATTAGAGTATCCCATGAATGGACATTGTTTTTTTTTAATGTCCTAGATTATTATTATTATTATTATTATTATTATTATTATTATTATTATTGCCCCGTAATTATCATTATGGCTTTCTATCCAGGTGGCTTAGGTTCCAGTCCCAGCTGATCCTAGGGTGACATTTTTCCACTTAAACGTGGCCGGGCTGAGTGGCTCAGACGGTTAAGGCGCTGGCCTTCTGACCCCATCGTGGCAGGTTAGATTCTGGCTCAGTCCGGTGATATTTGAAGGTGCTCAAATACGTCAGTCTCGTGTCGGTAGATTTACTGGCACGTTAAAGAACTCCTGCGGGACAAAATTCTGGCACCTCGGCGTCGCCGAAAACCGTAGTTAGTGGGACGCAAAGCAAATAGCAGCATTATTATTATTATTATTATTATTATTATTATTATTATTAAAATTCACGTGACACCAGAGAAAAAGAGAAGAAATAAATATGCCAGTATGGCTCCAGAGGTCTCAGATAAACTAAAAAGCGTCTACTATTACTACTACTACCACCACCATTATCTCCTTTTTTCCCACACCTGTGGGTTCGTGGTGCGAACTGTGTAGAAAACGTGGATGTTGCCCTGTTTTACGGCCGGATGGCCTTCCTGACGCCAACCCCATGTGGAGGACGTAAACACTATTGCGTGTTTCTCTGGTGGTTGGTAGTGTGGTGTGTTTCTTTGACTATTAAGATGAGTGTTGGCACAAACACAGACGCCCAGTCCCCGAGCCAGAAGAATTAATCAGACTCGATTCAAATCCCCGAAGCGGCCGGGAATCGAATCCGGGACTTTATGAACCGAAGGCCACAACGCTGACCATTCGTCCAAGGAGTGGGACAGGAATCAATTACTACTGATTTGCATTTAGGGCAGTCGCCCAGGTGGCAGATTCCCTATCTGTGTTTTCCTAGCCTTTTAAACCCAAGAAAACTGTTCGTGATAATTGTGTTTTTCTTTATAAATCCGAATGTGATGATGTTTTGCCGCTTAACATAACACTAATTTACCGCCATCTTCTACTCCGATAACTGACTGACCTATGCATACATTCATTACTAATAAAGATGAAGATGAAAACGGATCCCAGTCCTTGGTGAACTGTTTATTCTGGCACTTTTTTCAAGGAGTAAGTTATAAGCCTCTCGAAATGCATCATTAGAAGAAACAGTGCCGTGGTTACTATGATATCGAGCAGGCTCCAAATGATCCTCCGCATCCAGCTGTGGCTTTTTCAGGTTAAGCAGTTCGATGTCGTTGCTGGATTCTGTGAGCTCACCTTTACTGGCAGAGCTTCTCCTATTTGGGGGGAAAGAAAACTCGGGATGTTCCCGAGAGTCTCTCGTTTCACTGCTCCGACCTTTAAAGATCCTTTTGCGAAGAATGTCTCGCTCGTGACGTTAGCTTGAAAGAAGCGCAGAGTGTACCGCGGCTCTGGTGGTCGGAACAAAGACTAACGAGCCGTGCCCGCGGGAACCAATTACAGGTTGACCTCCCAGCGTTACACTTTTGAACCCTGTCAATATCAAATAACAATACACTTTTTACAGTTTAATTAACATTCCGCGGGATATTGTCGTTCTTAGAAAACACTCCAGTGGCCCTTACATGCTAGTTCTGAACAACTGTGCTTTTCATTCATCTCAGCTCTTGTCCTCTTCCGTCCACGATTGTGAAGGGAGGGAAGTCCATTTTCACAGCTTCCCACTTCTTTGAATCTCCTCCTTTTTCAGTACCATCAAAATTGGCGATAGACATGGACTGAAGAGAACGAATATGAGGTTATTAGGTCAGAATTGAAGTCCGACGAAGATGACAATGGGTTGAAATGGAATGATCCAGGGAATAATAATAATAACAATAACAATAATAATAATAATAATAATAATAATAATAATAATAATAATAATAATAATAATCTCTAGAATACATGTTGGGAGAGTGGCATACGGAAGATTTTAAGAACATACAAATTGGAACCAAGAAAGATCAAATAAACTTAAATTGCTTGGGATTCGCGGTCGACTTAGCCTTACTATCATAAGTGATGAGTTCCTTGCTGATTCGTATCTCTCTCTTTTACTGTAATTAAGCACAACATAATTCTTCAAGGTTTTTACGATAAACCATCCGTGTGCCTCTATTTTAGTTTAATAACCACAAGCTTCAGGAAGCATAACTTTCTAATATTTCGCTAAAGCTATGACATAAATGACCCACGTATTAGTATGCTAAATTGTTATGTGAACCTGCACCGATATTCAAAAAGTGTCACTTCAAATTTCAGCAGGACTATTTACTTAATTTTAACTTTGCACACACCTATTTTAACATTGTTTATATGTCATGACTTGTCAAGTGTATATAATAATTTTTGACTGAAGGGTCTTACGAGATAGAAACTAGTCTCGAAATGATGTAATCGTTACATTTAAAACAAGCATTGAATAGCTGGAACAATTTTAGCTTTTTGCTTCTCTATTTGTTAGCGTTACTAGCTAATAATAACATTCAAGAAGCCAAAAATCAAATACGTCTACAAAATATACCACAAACAAAATAGAACTCCAGATATCATTAGAAAAGTCTAAGATAATGGTAGTAGATTCACTAGTAATAAACTGCATAACAGTAAATAACGTGAACATAAAAATAGTGAAACCTATGAGAAATTATAACATACAACTTGGACTTGAAACCTGCATGGCAAGAAAGAACTAGTAAAATTCTAGTAAAATTCTAAAAAGCTCAAAAATTAACATGTTTTACATACAATAAGAAATGTGTATCGATCAAAACAAAATTAAAACATTACAAGACGATGTTTCAACCAGAGGTACCGGGTGAGTTGGCCGTGCGGTCAGGGGCGCCCAGTTGTGAGCTTGCATCTGGGAGATAGTGGGTTTGAGCCCCACTGTCGGCAGTCCCGAAGGTTTTCTGCAATTCCCTATTTTACACCAGGCAAATGATGGGACTGTACCTTAAGGCCACAGGCGCTTCCTTCCCACTCCTAGCCCTTTCCTACCCCATCGTCGCCATAAAACCATCTTTGTCGGTGCGACAACATAAAGCCGTTAAAAAAATCAACCAGCCGTGACATACAGAAGCGAAACTCTTTTTAAAGTCACTCAGAGAAGCAGAATTAACAAAATCCAAAAAGTAGAGAGAAGAATAGCAAGGACATGCATAAATAAAAAAGTATAAAAAGGATGGACAATAGTGGATAGTGCCAAATGAAGTGGTGTACAGACAACTCAAGACATCACAGATACTGTATTGAAGAAGAGGATCTCTTGTTTAGTCACATTATGAGGACACCAGAAACCAGATTACCACGAAAAATTATACGAAAGTCTGGATTCTGAAGCAACAAGTAGGATTAAGGATATTGGAGAGGATATAGAACAACTAGAAACTCTGGATGATTTACAAAACAAAGCAGAACATTCAAAGAAAATGAAAAACATCAAAAGAGTTAAAGATTTATATCGAAAATAGATAAACGACACAATGAAAAGTGTACGGTATTTACAGATGAGAAAATAACTAATAAAAAGCTACGGGGCAATTCGGAAAGAAAACTTATCGAAGATCACCAGAAAATGATTGACTGAAGTGGTCAAATGAGTCTGTAAACGCAGAATAGTAATAACAATAATAATAATTCACAAAATGAGTTGGCGTCCTGCAACTGTGAGCTTGCGTTTGCGAGATAGTAGGTTCAAACCCCCATTGTCAGCAGCCCTGAAGATGATATTTTCTGGTTTTCCATTTTCATGCTGGGCAAGTGCTGGGGCTGTACTTCAATTAAGGCCATGACTGCTTCCTTCCCACTCCTAGCTCTTTCCTACTTCATCCTCACCATAACACCTATCTATGTCTGTGCGATGTGCAGAACATTGTTATTATTATTATTCCGTTCATAAGGTTGACTGGGACCTGATCACTGACTGAAATCAAAGGTGTAATGTCTGTGTTGTTTCTTGTTTCAGGGAGAACAAACAGATCCTGGGCTCACACTTGTTCATCCGCGGTGTTCGTCGTGAAGACCTCGGCAAGTACACGTGTCGCATCACCAACCTGGATCTGCAGCCCCTCGACCTGACCGTGTCACTGCGAGAGACAGGTACTGCTTGTCTCATTTTCTGAAAGAAGCTCGATAGGATAACATTAGGGGTGTTTTTAAGTTTTTAAGTGCTATTTGTTCTGGGCGTCGACCTATGAAGATCTTTTGCCCCTACTTGCACCATATGTGAGGAAAGGAACATTTAGGACGACTCAAACACCCAGTCCCCAGACCAGGGATATTAATAATTTACAATTAAAAACCCCTGACCCGGTTGGGAATCAAACCTGGGACCGCCGGGTGACAGGCGGACACGATGCCCCCTACACCGCGGGGCCGGACTCAAGTGTGATAAGTGTGTTAACATTGTGGTTCGAAACATCCTAAATTTTAATATCTACATGAATAAAATTATCGTCATCAATGATGTGCATTTAGGGTGGTCGCACAGGCGGCAGATTCCCTATCAGTTGTTTACCTAGCTTTTTTGTAAATATTTTCAATGAACTTTAATATTTGCCCCAATTTGTCCTCTTGAATTCCAACTTTATCTTCATATTATGGTCTCTCTACTTTTAAAAACACCACTCAAGCTTTTCCCTCTAATATCATCATTCCACACCAGCTCTCCACTGACAGCTCAAAACACCACATAGTCAAGCAGCTTGTCTCCTCACTCCCAAGTCTTCCCAGCCCAAACTTTGCAACATTTTACTAACACTATCTTTTAAGCAAAATTATCACAAAAATATTTATCACCACCTATTCAATACATGCCACCTATTACGTGGTTGAAATTTACATAATACTATATAAACTTCTGAGGGACATGTTTCGCCCCTTCTAGGGCATCATCAGTGTGTAGGCAATCTTAAGGTCAAATGTGTGAAACCTTGTCTATCCACACATGGTTTACAATGAAAGTTCATTACACATTAAAGACCTCTTAAAATTAATATGCTATGATTATACTATAAAAAGATGCCACATTACACACTATGAGTATCAAGACTGTTCATAAGCACCAAGGACACAATTTCACAATTAAGCAGCAGCCTCAATCTTGAAATCTTGACACTGCTTCACATGACAGAAAACTTCGATCATATATTTATATAATTACAACATTTACTAACAACACTCAATCTTATCCAATTTACTGTTAAACATTCAGCTGTTGTTTCACGATCAGGTACATTGAAGATTTGGGGTCAAATGTACCCAAGGAAGAGTACACTCTTTACTCAAGACTGTTGCTATCGCAATGGTCTGCAAGTTATTATGAAGAGGATCCATTTTAGCTTTGGACTTTTTTAGAATCTAGAATGAAGAGCACCAATGAGTTTTAATTTTCATGTGTACAAGATGCCATCAATTCTCGATACTCATTTTATAAATGTATTATGTAAATTTCAACCACGGAACACGTGGCATGTATTGAATAGGTTGTGATAATAACTCAATTATTTTTGTAATAATTTTGCTTATAGTCGGTTTCAATACAGACCAATCATGAGAGTTGTCACTTGCAACACTATCTTTTGTCGGAAATCATCCCGAACAAATCGAGCTGCTTTCTTTGGAACTTTCAACTTGACTTCATCCCATTTTCATTCATACCATTGTCTGCTCACATTAAGTCCCCATGCAGTCGCTCACAATCCTGCAGCTCATTTACTGCTCTATACAGTGTAACATCATCTGCAAATAGCCGTATCTGTGAATCGAGTTCTGTCAGAAGAAATAGACATCCGCCGTGGCATTTGACAAGTAAGAGTATTATCGCCTCTACTCTTCGACATTCACTCGGAGGCTATCCTTGTAGAACTCTGGAAGAACCGTCTACCGTAGGCATCATTATCAACGGGAAACGTCTAAACAACCTCCGTTATGCTGATGTCACGGTATTGCTAGCAGACAAGGCAGAAGACCTTCAAGTATTATCAGACAAAGTGAATGTTGCTTGCAACAACAGAGGACTGAAGATAAACATTAAGAAAACACAGTTCATGGCCATTAGTAAACGGCAAGACGTCCACCTGCAGCTCACTCTCAACAATGAACCCATCGCTAGGGTTCACGGATACCAGTATCTGGAATGTTACCTCAACCAGAAATGGGACTGCAGCCAAGAAATATGGGTCCACACTGAACATGCGAGAAGCATCTTCATGCAGATGAAACTGCTCAACAACCGCAACCTACAACTAAACCTAAGGCTCCGTCTGGTCCTTGCCTACGTCTTTCCCACATTACTTTATGGAATGGAAGGCTGGCCACTTACTCAAGCCCTCTGTAAAAGACTGGAAGCATTCGAAGTGTGGATATACAGACGGATGCTTCGCATTTCGTGGAGAGACAGAATCCGGAATTCCGAGGTGTTGGATCGACTTGGAAAGAAGATTGAAGTCATGCTGACCATTAAAAGCTGGAAGCTGGAATACTCTGGCCATATAATGCGGAATGATAAGTATAGAATCCTGCAGCTTGTTATACAAGGAAGAATAGAAGGACGTAGGAGTCCTGGTGGATGACGGACTCTATGGATGAAGAACCTCGTAGACTGGTATGGGTTGGACACGATTGCTCTGTTCCAAATTCAAGATCGCCATGTTGACCACCAACCTTCGCTAGAAGATAGCACATTAAGAAGAAGACTCATATATATAATACATAAAGGTCCAGTAATAGTGCCTTGCGGAACCCTCTCTTAATTATTACAGGATCAGGTTCCTTTGTTTGTGCTTTTCTGTACGTTTGGGTTAATTCGCATATTTCACATAACTAATTACTTCAGTCCCTACCTGTAAGATTGGAACATGTACATTTCCAATGTTCGCCCTGCTCTGGGATTATTGAATAGCTTGACTTCCATTTTTTTTAATTTCCACATGAAAAGGATTGAACACAATTTGTTGAAACTTGATTGATTAATACACGGATAGGAGATTGTGTACTAGGCTAAATGACACAGGCATACTGGAAGTAATTAGTTATGTGAAATACAGAAATTGACCCAAACATACAGAAAAGCACTAACAAAGGAAGTGTTACTGGAGCACTGACTTCAGCTAAACACTAAGTTCGTTGAGACTGTTCTGTAAGCAAGGAAGAATTGTACTGTTGGTTCAAGAATGATGTCAACAGACTGAATGGAATTAAAACAAAAAATATGCTGATAAATGGCAATAATATCTAATACAGTTAAACCTCCCTTCTGCTGACACCGTTGGTTTCACGGAAAAATGTCTGTTATGAGAGGTGTCCGCAAGAACAAGATTGTAAAACATTAATCAAACATTTTAATGGCAAAATCATCCCGTCAAATATAAGCATACATCTTTATTTCGATTATTCTAAATAATTTCTAACCAAATGTTACAGATGATTTTAGAGCCTTTACATTCATTACAGCTTCAGGAACTAATCATTCAGCTGGGTCTACAAATTTGGCAAATTTCTCCTGCAATATTCTCGAAAAGGGAATAACGATGCAGCGTAACACACAAGTTCCTTATTCAGTTCACCTCATCTTTCAGATTTCTCGTGCTTTTTCTTGTAACATTGACCCACTCACTCAGTTTCTTTGCTCCAACACATCGGAACCACTCATATACTGCAATGTCCCTCCTACTCATGTTTACTGGACGATTTAAATGCTACGGTATTTCTGTCTCGACATCAGCACATGAAAGTCTCTTCCTTGTCAAGTTTAACTGAACTACCTGACCTCGACCTTATCAGCGACAATCTGAGTTAAGAATAAAATTATGCAGGCTGGGTTGGAAAATCCCTTGATAAGTTGTGAGTAAACGGTCATTCGCACATTCGCAGGCAACTAGAATCCTCAGAATGTACACTAATTAGAAGATAAAGACAACCTTAACAAACGGTCTGGAAAGTTCTGTACAGGTACTACAGCATTCCTATGTATGTTTCTTCTTTTTTCTTGAACACGAAATAGTACAGACAGGATGACATAGCTCTTTGTAAAGGAAGTGTCTCGGAACGTGTAAAATGTCCGCTTAAGACAAGTATATGAGACTAATGGCGACGTCCGCTGTCCGGCATTTGAGGTGTCTGCATAAATGAGGTTTGTTTTACATGTGTCTTATATAAAATAAAATCGGTTCCATGGAAAAATCTCTGTAGAAGGAGATGTCCGCTGAAGTGTCCGTTAGAGCAGGTTGGACTGTACAAACATTGTTTGTTAATACTTGTACATATTATCACCAACTCTCAATCATTGACACGTTTATGCAAGATTTAAAGTGATTTGATGAAATCTGAGGATGTTCTTGTAGAACGAAACATGACATGCTTTGTTTAATAGCGAGTATTCTTTTACAGGAATATTATGTGTTTTTGACAGACTGAAAACCTTAAAGTTACGTTTTTAACTTAAGTCAACATGGGAAAGTATGGCTTTCTTTTTAACTAACTTGTATCTTTATTATGAACGTCCGTCCTTTCTCCTAAGGCACTTGGACACAAGGATGTTTCATAGCAACACAAAGTAAACTGCAGGCTGCTTCAGCTTTCTTTTATTTCTATATATTTTGCCTCAGGCTTGTGATGAGTGGAACTTGGGGGTTGGAAAAATGCAAGGGTACAACTGTAGTTATCGGATAGTATTCCTCTCTCTCAATATATACTAACGTGGAAATATTGTGATTCTGCACAATAGTAATGATAAAAAGCACTATTATGCAAGTTAACATGATATAAGGCCAGAAAATAAGGATATAACGAGCAATATAAAAGTCTAAATGTGCGTTATTACATCTATAATCTTTTAAATATACATTGTACGTGAATTTACTCCCCAAAGGGCCAAACCTGGATGTAAAAAGTGTGGTATTTGGACTCAATAAGTCATGTGTTTGCCAAGTTCGAGAAGCGTCACCAGTTTGTATAAAAACATGCATTTGCATATGGAAATCCTGTCTTTAATCATAAGTCTTGCCAGTGTTCACATTTATTACACAAAGTACTTGCTTGTTTCAGAGGTGCTGCTCCAGACAGAGCCAGCTCGGACAACAGCACGACGCACGCTCAAGCTCGTCTGTATAGCTCTGCTGATTCCTCTCCTGCTGATTGTCTTGTACCTGCAATTTGGACTGCAGTTGAGGCTCTTCTGTCGAGACTCCCTCTGCCGTCCGGATCACAACGGTGAGTTGTACGACCTCCCTGCTGAGAGCAGGAGCAGATTTTTGCTGGTCAGCATATTCACTTCAATTCGCTCAGTTTCTTGTGCTGTTCCGTAATCGATGTGCAACATTGTGGTTTTGTTTTTCATTTAGTTAATTCTATCATTAAAACCTTGTACACTAGCATCAAAAAGTTTAAACTTGCATCTGGAAATCTCTATATATTCTTAAAACTGATAACTGAGATTTACTGGATTTTTGATCTATTTCCTCCTTCAGGTAATTTGTCCATTCTGATCTATTGCACACTAAAATTATATTTGATCTCTCCCTGGAAGGAGCCCTAATACATCCCGTTGCAGAAGATGTGACGAGTTTGAAACTTTACTTGATGTATCACGGTTCTGTCGAGGGAGTCTTCGAAAATGGAATAAAAATATACTTGGAGTAAAATAATTATCTACTCTCAAAAACGTTGTAGGTTTGCTCAATTGACTACATTTATTTGTGTGTTGTTTCAGATGGCAAACAGTATGACGCTCTGCTGTGCTATGAGGAGCACGACGCAGAGTTTGTGCTGGGGGTGCTGCTGCCCACTCTGGAGAACAGATACAACTACACCTGCATCGCGCGCTGTCTGCCGCCTCACGACAACCGCGCCATTTGTAAGTCTTCTCCTGCCATTACAATAACATCACTGTTCTTTTCCAACCTCTGAAAGGTTTTAAGGATAGAACAACAACCTGTCACAAACCACACTCTGGGGTCACCGATGACCCACGTAAAATGCATGAGTTTGCTAGTAATTGCAATACTACTAAAACGGGTCACATAATTACCCTCTTATGCACTATAACTATTTGTTAAATAATTAATTTCTTGAACATATACAGTAAATAAGATCACTGTTCTTTATAGCCTCTTGAATAGCAGTGTACTGAATTTGCTTTCTTAGTCTTGCATCTTCAATGGAAAGGATTGGTAAACGAGTTGCAGCCAACCTTTGATTATTTTCCAAGTAAGGAGTTTTTAACAGTCTGTGGACACTCCTTCAAACTCGTACTCAATCGACTGTTACATCTTCACGTCATTATGAGCTCTTTAATGAAAATCACCTACATGACTGTAAAACAAATGTTCCTGAATATCCTAAAAAAATTTGCACATCTTGGCCAAAGGATTATAATCCCACACAACTTGAATGAAACAACAGAAAAACAGGCATCTTATCCGATGAATTAATAAACATGAATTCCCAGTCACACACAACAAGGGCAAATTCGCACCCAGAGGACCACTCCACTCGACAGAGGGCACAGTATTGTGCATTCGCACTCTTCACTTCTTTCTCTTTTTAGTTCTGTTTCCACAGTGAAACCCCTCTAAGTTGTGGGGTGTCCAGTCTACAGGATGAGTATACTGTATGTACATAAAACAACAGTAAACTGACTGTCATGTCTACTAAAAGTTAAAAAGAAACAGAAAAAGAACAACACTACAGCATTGTCTTATGTTTTATTTAGCATATTGTACTGTACTGTAGTTATCCTCTTTACTGCTTTGCGAAAAATCAGTCGCAAGACTGTCAGAAGAAATGTCTTAAATTCTGCCACCTTTCCACTTATTATGCCATGTAATAAGTGAATTTTCACCAATTTAATTAAATAGTAAAAAATATCATAATCTCCTAGGTACATTTTAGATGCTCAGTTTTATTCTTAATTCATCCTTTGCAATAAAATTCTCAGGTTTCTCTTATGTCTTCTCTTCCTTGTTAGTATAGTCTATCTTTATGAAATGGTAAAAGTAATGTTGTAATCTTCCAGATATTTAGTTTTTAATCTTATTTTTTATCCTCGGTAGGAAAATGTATCTTACACTTTATGTATTCTTTGTATTACATTTCATATATTAATTGATACATTTAAGTTGAAGTGGCAGTTAGTTACAGCCAAAGGGACCTCTGGTCCTACCTGTAATTAACTTTAAATAAATATATTTCTATTACTTTCCGGCTTTTGCACGTGTTCATTCTAATTCAATTTTCCTACATAATTCGAATAGAGTTTTCGCGTAGCAGGGGGAGAGGCGATACTCCCACGTGGCGCGTCCCAGTTGGCTGATTAGGGGGGGGGGGGGGTCCTAACCGGCTTGCCGGCGGATTTGAGGGAAATAAAATACCTCTCGCGGACAAAACACACAACACCCCTGTGGGTGGGGGACACAGACTAAGAATACACCCACAGTATCCCCTGCCTGTCATAAGAGGCGATTAAAAGGGGCGACCAAGGGATGATTTTATTAGAACCATGAAACTGCTTGTGATATTTACCACCACGCGGGGAACACCACCATGGGTCACTTTTACTTGCATGTAGTACCACTATGTTAGGTACCAAATAGGTTTGTGATTAGTAGCAATAGAGTACGTTGCCACCTTCTACAGTACCTGTGATTCATACCCCTTTATCCGCAACACCATGGGATTAGCGACACCATGGTCCTGCCTTGCCTATGCTTAGTACCCACTATATGAGGAACACCATGGGTTTGCGTTGCCTGTAAATAGCGCCGCAGTGTGTGAAACATCATAGGTCTGTGTTACATGTGCGAATTCCATTACCTGTGAGTAGTACCATAATGTGTAGAATACTGCGAGTCTACGCTACTTTTAATTAGTACCGCAACATGACAAATAGCATGATTCTATTTTCGTAGCGATAAGTACCATTTTGAGGGGTAGATGACCTGGATTTTGGACCCGTTTCGACTACAAGCATCATCGATTCAGTATTATGCTTTAGACGCAATCCCTTGGTCAGTAATACTATTATTTAACGCTAGTTTCTGGGAATGTCGGGCATTGCGGGTCGGATCCACTGATTGTTTTAACTTCATATCCATCCATTCATTCTTCGCCCTCATGTTTTTGAATCTGGTCAGTGGAAGATTCTAGATTTTAAATGGTCATAACATTTTGTCACATTTCATACCATTAGGGCTGATGACCTCGATGTTAAGCCCCTCTAAACCACAAGCATCATCATCATCAAATAGAGTTTTCAGTAATTTCTGGTTGGTTATACACACACATAATTTTCCAACTCGTGAATACACTGCACAGCTTTTTGATGAGTAGGTGGCTCCTTGGGGACAAACAGTTTTTCTTATTCTTTTTCCTCATCTCCTGCTTCTTCTTTTGAAGAAATTATTTCTCGTAGCAATCCATCACTTGTTCCAGCAATATCATCATCGACTTCCCAACATATTATCAAAATCACTAAAACACCGTCTCGCAATTTACCACAAAAGACTTCAGAGAGATATCTCAATTAACACATTTCACAATTGTTTCTTTAGACACGTCCATCAAAGCACCATGGATCTAGCAAATAGCGTTGAGGACCGTCACACTTCATGTAAATTCGATTGCAATGTTACAGTTATCAGCCAAATTACAGGAAGACTCTCTTGCTCTTGGTCAGGTAGCATTTCCAGTAACAGTGTCAAAATTGCTTGCACTAAACCATTACAAAACACAAAACAAAATAGTTTTGAGCTTGTCCAATGTCCAGAGTTGAGGCTGTCGAATGTACACAGGATTTTTAACATGTAAATATAAGGGAATTAAATAAAGCCTTCAATATATGCTCAACCAAAAGGGGTGTCCAGGATAGAGGGATGTCCAAAGTGAGGGGTTTTACTCTACCTGTCAAGAAGAGTCGCGCTATTGAGCCGCTACATCAGACTCATATCTATACAAACCCTTTGTTAAAGGAAGCTTGACAGTACAAGTCGGCTTGTTCTTTCTTTCTTAATCCCTTTACCCTCCAGCTTATTTTCTCCCTTGGATCCCACCTTTGTCATCTCAAGGGCAGTATCCTGGAGCATGAGACATCGGGTTGGGGGATACAAGTGGGAAGGGGGACCAGTACCTTACCCAAGCGGCCTCACTGGGTATGCTGAACAGGAACCCTGGGGGAAAGGGAAGTTTCGAAGGGATAGACAAGGAAGAGGAAAGGAAGTGGCCATGGTCTTAAGTTAGGTACCATCCTGGCATTTGCTGGAGTAGAAGTGGGAGACCACAGAAAACCACTTCGAGGATAGCAGAGGTGGGAATAGAATCCCTCTCATCTCAGTTGACCTCCTGAGGCTGAGTGGACCCTGATCCAGCCCTCGTACCACTTTTCAAATTTCGTGGCCGAGCTGGGAATCGAACCTGGGCCTCCGAGGGTGGCAGCTATTCACACCACCTACTACAAACTTGCTTAGCCACCTCTTTCATAACAAGAGTCGGTCCAATGAAGATCTTTTACAACAGTTAAACCAAGAACCATGTGGTCAATAATTTTTAGAATTCTAGCTGAAGATGGCTCTAATTGGGGCTGAAACATGTTCTTGTTTTAACACAGCTATTTAATACCTTCGCTCCCGTAGAGGAGTAAACTTGTTTAGCGCTCGTTCAGTGTAGCGTACTCAGATATGCCTGTGTTTTTAGAGATCGCAAGAGCTCTACCTAGAAGTTTCTCTTTCTTCCGGTAGATGTCTCCAGTGTCCTCTTTTCTCGACACTGGAACCCCCCCGTGCGTTCTTTTACTCCTTGTTTAAAAGCTTATTTTGGTGATTCTCAAATTGCAAGTAACGGTGCTTGTGCAGTAGACAAAGCTATAGTAATAAGCGTAACTCCGGAAGAAATGTCATATTTTGACAGTGGCGATATGTGATGATCTGATAGCTTTAGATAGTGGAAGTGAGTGAGATTGCGTGTGCAGTTAAAGTGCTGGAAGGGTGAACAGTAATCTGGACAGGGATAACAACCAATTATCCTTTCTGTCATTCATTTGACATACAGACGGGTGTAAATAAAAACTGTGAGGAAAACTATGTTATATCTTTTGTAAATATTTTTTTCAATAATGATTTCTGTAATGTGCACTAATGTCAGTTAGGTAGATTTTTAAAAATGGCTGGGTCCTAGCAGTGGCAAGCTCTTCAGGTGGCTGTATTGAAAGTGTTTACGTCCATAGCCTCAATCAGCTATTGGATAGATGATAAGAATTTTGTATAAATATTATTAATGTCTGTATGGAACTAAAAATGAAATTTGTAAGTTGTAATGAAGTAATTATGGTGGTAAATAAAGGTTCATCCTCAAAGCTGTGCCCAGAAAGCTGGTTCAGAGTTCACAGAATGCTTGTTTTTATAGTTGCAACTTGATGTTGCAGGGAACTTGGAGCTAGCTGGAGCTGCAGAGAACAGTCGTCGCCTCGTGGTCGTGTTGTCTCCTGCCCTGCTCGGTAACAAGTGGACCAGTACCTGCCTGCACGAAGTTCTCAGCGTGCTCCACGGCTTGCACCCTGCCTTGGTCTGCGTTGCTCTGCAGGTAACTTCTTGCACCCTAGTTGGAGGAGACTTACTTTCTTGTTTTGTGACCCAAAATTCTGAATGTGGATACTTTTAAAACTCAAGATGTTTATACACGTTGGTGCACATTTACAAACGTTCTCTAATTAAAATCTCAATGAAATCTCTAGAACAACAACTTTCCCATGTTTTTAGCAAACTTGTCACAAACTGGACGGGTGATATGTCCTTGTTGCTGGGACAAAACTCACCTCTCTTCCCTTTTTGATGACCTTCTTGCCTTTGTGCGAGTTCCTCATGTGATGCACAACCACTTACTGCCCTAACAACTTCAGGAACGTTTGTCATTACTAGACAATGGATTTATGTGCTAATGTAGACTTCCAAAACTGACAAGGAAGGTGAAATTGGACAAATTATAAAGTTTAATACTGCATACACTTGCATATTTGCATATATTTGAGATAAGTGCATACATTTCAAATCTGAGATTTATTTGCACAAGTTGTAGACTTTTATCATGTATATTTTAATGTATTTTACAAGCTGTCAACAAAATATTAAGTAATTAATGCCGTGAACACTTTCGGCAGTGAAACAGTTCGGATGGAACTGGCCCTTATCAAGACACACTTCCAAACCATACCAGAATCAGCCAAGAATCTAGAAACACACGGATTAAATCTTGGTGATTCGCTGGACATTATGGAGAACGTGAACCGTGAATTGGAGAGTATCTCAGGAAACCTCGGACTATGTGTAAATCAAAATATCGTGACGTCCTTAAACAAAATCCGGGTTACGACATCATGATCGCTATAAATATTTGGCTGGTACTGATAATGTGGATCTACCAAAATGTTTCAACACCTACACTCGCTCCCGAATGCGAGTACTGTTTTGTCACATCTGTAGATGTAGAGAGATCATTCTCCACATTAACGCTAATTTTAACGCCACAGATTATAACCGAAAACTTGGAGAAGACTGTTGTAGTGTACTGCAGAGCAAACGTAGGGTGTGCAGTGTAACATGAATGAGGAATGTGTATTTAGTGGGTTTCTTCACGTTTGTGTTTTTTACTCGGTGTTCATAAAAACTTTAACTGATTTATTATGTTTATTAATACACAGTGTCTTATCTAGGAGATGGGTGCATACTCGTAGATTGATGTGTCTCACAAACTCTGCACGGATTGTTTGTACTAGTAGAACAGCCGCACCTGTAAGTAGTGTGATTCTTCTTTGTGCTTTTTCATTCAGTTGTTCATTCATCATCATGATTTAGTTTCTGTGAATCGCGCAAATCTAGTAAAGCAATGCTACGTTTGCATTTCATACAAGTGCTTAATAGCATGAAAATGTGTGCATACTTCACCACTTTTTGCTGTACAGTTGCATTCTTTTATTGGTGATTTATACAGCATACATATCATTACAGAGAAAAACTACATGAGCGTTGGTCACAGCTAACAGTGGCTAGCTCTTCGTTTTGCGTACCATTTGTATGAGGAGCTCATCTCGTCTACCCTGCCCTTGGTTTCATGGTAAAACATGATCATTTCTGTTTGTGTCACTGTCAATGGCTTTCAAGTTGTGACACCAACACAACCACTTTCTCTTTCCTAAGATTATAGGACACAACAGTACATCTGTTCTTTCTGAAACCAAACAGTTTTGACCATTCTTCTTGTCATTTGCTTCTTACAAAAGTTGTTTGTTGCTCTTTTATTTGTCCTGTTAGTTGCAGCAGAAAACCTAAGTACTTCCACAACCTGCACCTGGGTCGAAGCTCCCAGTTTCATTATCTCCATTGCGGATATTGGTTGAGCAAGTAATGCTAACTGCTCATGAGATGTGGATAGGAGAATTGGTGCTGCCCACTCAGCATCTACAAGTGTATCCCATCATGTCTTCATGAATAAGGACGTTACAATGGATGTCATATCAACAGTGCTTTACGGTTGTAAAACTTGGACCCTCTATTGCCGGGACATCAAAAAGCTAGAGCGCTTCCATCTGCAAAACTTAACATCCATCTTTAACATCACACCAACCTTGCAGTTCTTGAGAAAGCACATGCCATAAGCATTGAAGCCACCATCATTGGCCGTTGGATAGAGCATGTCCGTCACAAGAATGATACCAGGCTTCTCGTCGACTCTGCTCCGGCACAAGACTTCATGAGGCGTTTCGAAGATAAACTAAAGCGTACTATGAAAGAGTTGGAATAAAGACTCAATCAACCACACAGTTTCTACATTGGTTACGGTGTTTGAAGACAAGCGGCATAGACATGAAAAGGCTAAATGACGAGCTCAGCCATGCCATGTGATTTGTCTGGACGTATGTTTCATGCCAAGATTGGGCTACTGAGTAAAATGAAACATATTCACAAAGCATTTTGAGTGTGAAAACGTAAACTGTTGAAGAATAGGTTTACTCGGATAAGAGTTGCAGATGACGAGTTGCAACAGTTGTCAAATTATGCTGCTCCAAAAGTTTATTATTTCCTCCTTTTTTTTTCATGTTGATAAGACACAATCATCATCATCATCATCATCATCATCATTTTACAGTTCCAATTTCCTGCGTACTGCTGGCGAGCCTCTTCCTTTCTGTACAAATGTACAAATAAATGGAATGTACGGACAGCGGATACTAGTGGCAAGGGGTCAGTGTGGCCCACTGCTCAGGGTATGCGCACAAACTGTTCTGTGTACAGAGGGGGTTGCCAGGAAGGTACTAGGCTGGTTGAGGATGTAAAAACAGAAATGTCCGATGTTGGGTCTAGTGTTGGTGGTGATTATTGTTTTAAGAGGAAATAAAATTAGGCAACCATCCTCTATGTAACACTAATCGGAGGGAAAAATAGAAGGGATTTGACACTTCGTAAAATGAAGGTATCGGCCAGAGAAAGACGAGAACCACGAAGGGCTTGAAAATGAAAGACTCCTTAGGCCTCGAATGCTCGAATATCGTCGGGGTCGGAAAAGAACAAGAGTTGACCGCGGGAGGTCGGACAGAATAGATGACAGTGGCGGAGCCTGGCACAAGTAAGCAGAAGCAATGCCAGGACTCGGCTAAGGGCCCTATTGTCGCCAACCCATGCTCCCAAGTTCAGAGTCCCTGGGGCCCCTTTTAGTCGCCTCTGACGAGAGACAGGTGATACTGTGGGTGTTATTCTACTGTCGCCACCCACAGGGGGATGTTGAGTCTAGGTGACCCATTGCCATATTTCTTGTGTTACGAAGCTATCATAATTTGAGTGCTGGAAATGGCTATTATTCATAATTGTAAAATTGCCAGACCGGTTCTAGCTGTGAGATAACAAGATAATACACATTTGATCCCCATAGCGATGGCCGCTGTGCAAGTGGTACTGGTGTGTGCAGCAAACAACCACATTATTTAATCTTAACATATTGACAACGGGCCCCGAACGGAGGCTGCTATCCCATGTAGACCAGACAGGTTCTATCCTTCAAGAAAGAAATTGCACTGCTGCAGTCAAAATGCTGTAACTCAAAATGTATTCAAGATATCGACCAGGTTGCTTCGTAGTCTGTACGTTGTGATTCTTTTCAAAGCAATACGGTTTGTGACTCCATTCAATAGTCTTTCTAAGCACATTGTAGTAGGAATGCCGTGTTAGTGCCATTAGTGTACTCATTGTTTTAAAGTATGCAAGGATTTCTCTGTACAGCTACTCCCCGTTTAGTGTTAGCTGTTAATCAGTAGAAATATCTAATTCACTGTCACTCTGTACCTATTATAACCGATCTGTACATAATTAATCACAATTATCAGTATCCATCCGCAACTGAATATGCCGCGCCATGTTGACATCTGCACTGGAGCTCCAGGGAATAGCTCTATATATCCGACATTGTTTTGTTAAATCAGGAAGTTTTAAAGAAAGAAAGATGCAATACTATAATCTATTAGTTTTCTAACAGCTGAAGATGACCTGTTTACGGGTCGAAACCGGTACTGTTTTTATGTATATCATTGACACTATGTAAAATAAAGTATTGATTAGGTGGAGAACTCATCCTTCATACTTGTAAAGAAAGATGCAGCAATAATTTATCTTCCATGACTACACCATTTGGAACTCATAATCTCACCCATAATTTCATCAGTAATCAAGGAAATACGAGGTGCATAAAAGCGAGAATTCTCCTAGCCGTCGCCTACTCTTGGCTGTCAGCTAAGAAACCTATTACCCATGTAGCACATCAGGCAATGAATCTGCATGTAAATGTTGAAATACTTTGTCGTAGCATAGGGCACATTGCCATGGGCGCTTCATCTTGTACAGTGATTCTCGGCATGTAAGAACACTCGTGTATATACGAAGTTTCCATGCCTACAAAGACCTACAATTTAAAAAGAATACTTTGACACTAAAATCTATGATCCCTCTACTCCATGACATGATTAAAAGTAGTTAAAATTATTGCCAACAGATCTGAGGCAGCAGTCTATGTTCATGCTCTCTGCTCCAGAGAGATAATAGCATACATTGTCGAATGGCTAAGAAAGCTAAGCAGATGCTTCTTGTTTCTGAGTTGTTGTACGTTAAAATAAAATATGTTAATAGTACCTAAGGTTTCATTAAAAATCCTGATGAAGAATACAACATTCATCATCATCATTTTCTAACTCCAGTTTCCTGGGTGTGGTGTACAAGCGCTGGCGCTCTCCTGGTTTGCAAACAACTTCTGTTCCAGGACATCTTACCATTCGAGACCTCTCCCCTCCACATCCTATTGCACTGTGTTTATCCAGCATTTACCCGGTCTCCTTCCTAAGATTTTTGTTAATGAGGGTCATTCCCACATCAGTCAAATATTATCTGGGTCACCGTGTATGACTTCGTTTGTCTACTTGTGTGTTTCAGTCCCTGCCAAAGAACGAGTTTGTGAAGGGCGAGAGCGGATGCACCTTGCCTTCGTTGCTCTGTGGTCTGTCTGCACCCGTGGAATGGTCCGGCCAGTCGGAGGCTAACCGTCGGGACTTCTGGATCTACCTGCGGCTGCGCATGCCTCCCAGAGACCGCAGCCGCCGCGGTGCCCAGGACTGCAAGCAGCCCATCGCTCAGATCTCTGTCACCGGCAGCAACAAGAAGAAAGCCATTCGCGCCAACTCTCACGAGAGCTTGGAGGTCTTAGTCTAAGACCAGATCTCACTGTATTTAAGTTGTTATTTATATCAAACGACGGTAACATGTCTGTCCACATGCTGTCATCACTTTCTTCCACAGATAACGTCTTGAAACACCTGAAATGTTAGGAATCTGGGCTTTAAAAAATTGGGAAGACTGACGCATCGATGATTGACCCTCTCAACAATTAAGATCAGCAGTCAGTTGTCTTATAACGAGACTAGAGTGGTTTAGATACTGACCTCAAGTCTAGCCAAGTCTGATGGAACTGTATTTGGGCAGAACTCGTCTATTCTTGTTGTTCCCTCAACCCTGAGGATAAGGTTCCATTGTTCGCAGTCTTCTGCCAAAAGGATTTCTTATGTGGGGTATGCTGTGGCCCAGGGACACTTCCTAAGATTCCTTGTTTTTCAAGGCTACTTTCTCCATGTCTCACAGAATTAGAACTGCAGATAGCCTAATCCTGGATGCTCCTTTCCTGGAGGAAGGACTCACTGGAATGAAATGCCGTCGCAAGAGTTCTGCAGCGTCATATCTCAAACGAGTTGATCTCGTATCCGCAGCACCATAAAGGAAATATTCTGGACTAAGAATTCCTGAGGGACAAAATTTGATGTAAAACCAAATGATATTACTAATGTTAGTATTAAAAACTAGATAGCCAGGCCCATGGTGTAGGGGTAGTGTTGCCTAGAAACCCTGGATTCTATTGCCGGTCAGTCCAGGGATTTTAGTTGTGGAACAGGGTTCACTCAGCTTCGTCAGGGCAACTGAGGAGCTTTCTGATGAGAGACAGCACACGATGTCTTGCCGAGCACATGGCAGGTTTTCTGTCTGGACAGCAGTCATCTTCGCAGGCCGCAGCCCCTGTGTGGGCTGTTGTGCCAAATCATTAAAAGCAAAATAACAATAATATTGTAGGTGTTTCCAGGACAACCAATATTTGAAGGAAGTCGTCCAAGGAAATTGAAACTCTGTTTCTGAACTTGTGTTCATTCCCTTTGTTCAGTTTTTCAAGAACAAAGTTGATAAACTGTCGAGCTGGATGTCTTTGAGCAGGGACTATTCATTCTTCTTAAGGGGTCTCAATCCTACTGTGTGTGCAATTTGCTCTAGCAAGGCTGTTTTGTGTCTTTCTTTGATGATCATTTTATTTGACTGCCACTGTTTGTGGCAAGATCGAACGTCCAGTTCTACGATGTAACCAGGTGTTCAGTTGAGGTGACGCGAGGTTGTAGGTTGTAGTTCTTGTGCACATCTTTAACTCTTTCCCGCAGCTTCCATAGTAGAGTGTACTAGACTTTCAAACCAACTTCCTCTGCCATCTGTCTGCTAAACATATAACTTCTTGGAACCAGAGAATTCCTTATGCATTCTAGATACAACTGACATGCACAGAATGCTAAAATAACTTGTTTTGTTATACGTTTTCTTAGATAGAACAGACAGCTGACTGAATGGCTGCACATAATCAGTCAAGTGAAGAGGATATTAGTTACAAATTCAATTCATATGTAGACGAATGCAATGATAATGAGTTTGAAGTTGTAGGTATAATAATAAATATGGTGTGGGAAGCCGAAAAAAAAAAATCTGAATAAAATCGAAATACAGCATATTGCACAGGACAGGAAATGCTCATTCAGGTACCGTCCCCTGTTAAAATATTAGGTCTATTTGGGCAAAAAATAATTATCAGTTTTAATCCTCCCAGTTAATTCTGTTTCGGAGTTTGGGCCTCTACATAACTGCATAATATTCCAACTAATGTCAATTTATCTTCCAATCGCGTTCAGTGAAGAATAGTTTATAATTTGTATGTCCTCCAAAGAGACAGTTTATAAAGAAATAGAACCTGTGACTAGCACAATGAAAAAGAAACGAATGTCATTCTTAGGCCATCTAATATGGTCACCAGAAAAATAATAGAAAAAATTATGGAAGAGTAAGAATAATATTAGACGGATCACAGAACTTAAAGAAGACATGAGAGAGTTGCATATTACAATGAAAGATTTAGAATACAAAACCAATATTGAAAGATAAACACACTAGACTACAGACAAAAATCAACAAGCAGAGAATAGGAAGAGTGATTCCAGAAGCAGAAAGAAAATTACATTCAGAAAGGATGAAACAGTATTGGGCTGACAAAAAGAAGAAAAATCTCCATAAACCTGACTAAGTATCCTATGTTGGCTAAAAAATTAAAATAAAATAAATTGTATGTCCGAGAGGCAGTGTGATTTTCTGTCTAAATATCTTCATCCGACGGATCCCGAAAATGAAATAAAATAAATGAAATAAATTGGGGGACGTTCTTTGCATTAGCAAGAAAATAAGAGCCCCATCGGGTCGAGCAATTCAGACTGACTTTAAGAACAAGCAATTTAACATTAACTTGCACCATGCTGGATGCTTATTGATGTATTGTTCCGAATTGGGGAGCGGAGGGGGTTTCCTGCGTGTAATTAGGTGATCTGACTATCGTTTTAGAATAAGAATAGTGTATTTTCCCTTGTTGCAAAATTTGAAACTGATATCTTAAGTGGTTTTTGCAGAAAAAATTAGTTAGTGAATGTACGTCACAACTATATATGACAAGCAAATTATTACTCTAGGTTTCACCAGACAGTGAGTCAAAGATAGTCTGTGGGAAAGGGTTAAAGTGTTACTTAACTTCCAGAGAATTGTGAGTTCTGCTGTTTTCAGCTTCTGCCAAGGAAAGTGCTTGGGCTAAGAGTGTTTTACTTAGTTCATAAAGTGGCCATTTTACAAAATGTCTGTTACATCCTTAGCAGATTGCAAAAAATACTGTGGGATCAATTTGCTAAACCAGATCATCAAAGAATTATCAACACAAAAAGGCATAAGACATTTGTTTGTTTGCAAGAATAACTTGTTAAAGCAACATTCGGCAAACCACATTTCAAATAAGTGCACACGTTTGATAATACAAGGCAATATTTTTTGTCTATCAAAAAGTTTTAATTTGTTGACACAGGTGAGTCGGACATGTTGCCGTGCCCTGCTAGATGTACTGTATATAATATTGTGTTCTATGTAGTAAATGTCCTCCTTATATTACTCTGCTAGGATAGAGATTTCTGTTCTCCTGCAACTCATCGGACATTAGCTTTCCAAAATATTGTGAAAGTGCCTTTTTCAAAGTGTTCATTGGATGAGAGAGAGAGGTCAGATTCCCCGTCTACTTAAGACAGTGGAGCATTTATTTACACAGGGTGGAGGTGAATTTCAGAGGTTGTTCAGGGACGTTAGCCAGGTACTTCAGAATGGGTAAGCCAGGATTGCTGGCAACTCACTAGTTAGTAATTGTATTTTTTATGTTTTTAAACCTTTGTGTTTGTTTACGCGGAATTTGTCTTGATTTTTTGAATTGAACTACTTGTAAATATGGCTTGCTAGCTGTTAGTATCGTTGACGGGATAATAGTATAGTCAGTGTAATGTTATTGTTGATCAGTTTTGTGAGCTTTTGATATTGTAGGCCTTCCCCACTCTGTGATACTAGAGGGAGCCCTTCCTTCTTTCACGACTCCCTCTTGTCTTATTCTTCAAGCAATCGTTCCTTAATCTTTTTTTCTAATTTCTTATCATCTTTACAGTTTTCCTTGTCAATACGGACCGATGACCACACAAACAATATTTCCATGTTAGCAATGCTCATTGATATGGACTAAGCAACAAAAGTTTAAATTCATGAATTCTGTTATGACAATCAGTATGGTACGGCCCTGTGGTGTAGAGGTAGCGTGCCTGCCTCTCACCCGGAGTCCCCGGGTTCGATTCCTGGCCAGGTCAGAGATTTTTCTTTCGACCTGAGGGCTGGTTTTGAGGTCCACTCAGCCTACGTGATTAGAATTGAGGAGCTCTCTGACGGTGAGATAGCGGTCTCAAAAGCCCAGAATAATGACCGAGAGGATGCGTCGTGCTGATCACACGACCCCTCGTAATCTGCAGGCCCTCGGGCTGAGCAGCGGACGCTGGGCAGGCCAAGGCCCTTTTAAGGGCGTTAAGTGCTGTGGGGTTTTGGTTTTTGGTTTGGTTAGTTATGTATTATGTATTGGTAGGACCAAAAATTAGACAGATATTTGAGAATTCAATTTTAGGCCTTCCCCATAACTACCATTTCACCTGCCGTGAATATAATTATTTATAGCCTAGACTGTAGTGCCTTATTCCCCGACTTTACATACTGATTTTCATTAAATTCCCTTCAGCTATTTTCTTGTGATACACTTTTATACGTACAGACGACAGAAAAGTAAAAAGGGCATTTCCTTCTTCCTGTAGACGGATCAATACAGAAATATCATTCTTTTTAAATTCCGAGTAATGTACAGACAAAACTCTTATGGATGCAGATGGTGAGGGCGACCCTTGTCTCATCCTGGTTTGTGAACGATGGGCTATGTTCAGAGTCGGGTTTGAATAGGAGAGGGCATCTCGCACCTATTCAGAGTTGTGGCCTCCGTGTGCTTGGGCAGATAGGACTAGAGTTTTGTAGGGCAGCATCCTACTTCACAGAAATCTGAGCACGTTCAGACCGTTTTAAGCAAGCCTGGGACCTTTAGGTGTCTTGTAGACTGACCACTGGGAGGCGTTGGTAATGGAGACGTGTGTACTGTATGTTGAGTATAGTATCATTACACTGATTGTCTCAGAAGGGTAATGGTTTTGTTTGTTGTGGTAGAGTGGAGTGATTGTGAACTGTGGCAAAATTGTGCTGTGTCAGGTAAACATATTCAGCAGAGAAACAAAAATTTGGTGTTAACAGACACAAAGGTAGACCCTAAACAACCTCTGGAAGTTTGTAGAGTTCTCTTCCGCCCTGTAATTGTTGAAGAAGTTCTGAAAGTGAGAATCTCAGAGCTCCTCGAGATGTTCAGAAAGAGTGCAATAAAATGTAGCCGAGGCTGCAACAATGGTAGGTTTGTTTGAAATTCTGGCGTGACTTGAAAACGTGGATGTAAGTCTGCTGTTGTGTTCTTCCTTGTGTGGGATTCACTTCCATAGGGCTGAAATTGAAACTTGCTCGTGAAGCCCACAAAACTCCCCAGTAGAGGTTTAGGAATTACGTACAGGCACTGCGAGCTGCACCAATGAGGGCAAAGGCTTGAAGACTAAACATCTCCTCCTGCCTTGCTTCGAGATTGATGTCTTTGCTTGGTGCTGTTCGGCAGTGTCGAGATACGGGCAGTTTGTGTATCTATGTCCGCCTGTGCCTGCAGGAATGCCTGGAATGAGTACAGCGTGATCAACAAACTCCAGAGCACTTGATAAGCCAGCAAATGCCACAAGTTCTTTAGACTACTCTAAACAAATGAATTACAATACATACGCAATTATTTCTGTAAAATATGGGTTTATTTCAATTAATGCACGAACAGCGTTTGACAGTTGAACAGGATCTGTATTTCGACTTAACATAATTCATTTGTAACAACAGCCGCTCAGACAAATAAGGAGAGGCTTAGCAACTGAAAAATGGTTAGTACGAACACCAACAAAAAAGTACCTTTTTTTGCACCGATATTATTTCCACTTTCAATTGTCTTAAATTTACAAAAGGTCAAACATAATTTTCAATAGTCTCCTTTGGGAATGTGAAATAACTATTCTTCCAATTTGTTGCAGAATTTGCGTTTAGGCACTGATTTTGTTGGCTTTGAATGTGTTGTGATTAGTTTTTCTAATTAGAGCCACTGTTATTCACATTTATGATGTGAAAGAGCGAGTATGGACAAGAGTGCTGTACGTAGCATGACTTGCGGGATACATGTTATCGGGACGGCTGTTTCTGCAGGCATAGCGGCAACCTACTGCAAGGTTCATGTAGTCGAAAGTGGCTGGACTTCCGAAGGTCGCAGGAAGTGGTGCGTGTGAATGTGCGATACTTACCACTGTCATAAACTCACAGGGTATAAGAAAGTATTGTAGATGTAAGGTGACTTTGAGGTGGTGTCTCATATCCATGATGAGTCTGCTACAGTCTGGAGTTTGAAACATTAAAAATCCCTTGAGCATTAACTTCGAGGATCAGTTGACTGAATGAAATTTTCTCAGGAAGGCGTATTGAGTGGAGTGGATCTGTAGCAGCCTTCAGACATGGATGTCTTTATTTAGTGTTGTTATAAATATTGTGATGTTATATTTGTGTATAACTATTATATAAATATATATATTCTCAAGTCGTGAGGAGTTGTTCAACATTTTTCTTTTCCTGTCCATGATTCTAGACTAGCCTTTCTGCTCCAGTGATTAGAAATGCGACTGTCCGCATATCAGAATAACTTTAACGAAATCTGTTTTATTATTCTTACCAACGCACTGTACAAAGTCTGCCAGAAAAATCTGTACACTCCTTGCCAGACTGCATTGGGATACTGAGATTGTCAACTGTTTTGAAGTAGCTGTATGTTGTAGTATGGTCTTTCGCCCAACAGATGTCTGTACTTGCATCATGACAGTAGAAAAACAAGATAGCTGGACCATGCTTGACCTTCGAGCAGCGAAAATGCATTCTGAAGTGGTTTACCAGATTGTATAATGCCGCTGGAGTGCAGCGTCATTGGTGGAGGGAGTTTGGACCAGAACCTCCAACATGCTTAACAATTACACACATTACTGTTAAGTGTGAGACGCATGGAACGATTTATGATATTCACAATGGAAGATGGGGACGAGCGTGTACAGCTACCAGTGCTGGTTTGTTGGCTCTTGTGCTGGAAAGCCACTAAGTGGAAAATTTACATGCCAGAATTATATGCGCTTTATGATAACTATCCTGATCATAGGCTGCAATTTTGCGAACCGTATCAACAAATGCAAAGTCAAGATGACTCTTTGTGACGAAGGTAGTGTGGACTGATGAGGGCCATTTTAAACTTAATGGACCAGTGAATCGACATAACTGTATATACTGGGCCCTGGAAAATCCGCATGTTCATGTGGACAAGGCGGTCAGTCTACCAGTGGTTAATGTCTGGTGTGGATTGTCATCTACGGGTTTAGCAGGACCATTTTCTGTGAAGGTACTGTCACTGCAAAAGTGTACTTGGAAATATTACGCACATTAATTTTATGAGCTGCACACACACTTTATGGAGCTGATGAGATGGGGTGCCATTACACTACCATGTAGCAGCTTGAACTTTCCTGGGAGGGCCCATTGAGTTCCCACCACGTTCGCCAGATCTTACCCCTGTGGACTTTAACTTGTGGGGAACTGTGAAAGATCAAGTCTATCGGCATAAGCTGCACACACTGGAGACCCTTCGCCAGGAGATTATAGCAGCATCTGCAGCGTTCCTTATTGCAATGTTGACCGACGTAGTTGCTGTGTGAACATTTTGATCATCTAATGTAACCATATGCCTACCTGAAGAGAGTGCTAAATGTGTGATCAATATTTCAAATAAATAATGAAAATAAATAAATCATTCTTGTTTTGTAAGGATTGTATGCGTTTTTCTGGCAGACTCGTTTTTTTTGTTGTAAACATTGACACAATGGAGGCTACAACTATGTCATTTGCATACAAGTACATTACTACAGACAAGTTTTTTGTGGTCTCTGCTTTGTGGGTTGACGGCATCTTCGAGTAATATGCTGTTGATTTGTGTTATGTCTTAATACACTACGAACCAGCACAGTGAATACATCCCTCAACAGGGGGTTTGCTTCAGAGAGGGTGGTGCTGGTGGTGGTGATTATTGTTTTAAGAGGAACTACAACTGGGCAACCATCCTCTATATAACAATGATCAGGGGAAAACTGGAAGGGGTGCCACACTTTGAAAAATGAAGCAAAGAAAGACAAAGGCCTTGAAGGGCGTGAAAATGACTCCCTCGGCCTCGTAAACCTAGTATCGTAGCGGTTCAAAAAGAACAAGAGTTGGGATAGCATAGATGGGAGTGAGGAGCCTGATACTAGTATGTGGAAGCAATCCAAGGGCCCCATAGTCGGTGATCCATGCTCCAAAAGTAAGAGTCCGTGGGGCAGTCTGAGCCGGGATCTCAAGATTAGCACAAGCACTGCTCTTCGCAAGAAATTTTGAGAGATCTCGAGAGCGTTGTCCGTGCATTGTGCGGCGAGCAACGTGTCGCAGGCCTACAGGTAGGCAGATGATGATTGTGCCGATTATGCAAGTTACCAACCACGCGCCTTCTCCATTCCGTAAAAATGTGCGGTGGTGGTAGTGATTATTGTTCTAAGAGGAAGTCCATCCTCTATATAATACTAATCGGAGAGATAAGATGGAAGGGATCCGACACTTTGAAAAATGAAGGTATCTGCAAAACAAAGACACGGGCCACAAAGGGCGTGAAAATGAAAGACTCCGTAGGCCTTGAATGCTCCAGTACCGTCGGAGTAGGTAAAGAACAAGAGTTGACCAGGGGAGTCGGATACGATATATGAAAGTGAGAAGTCTGGCACAGTCAAGGAGAAATAATGCCAGGACTCAGCTGAGGAGCCTGTGGTCACCAACCCACTATCTGAAGTTGAAATCCCCTGGGACCCCTTTTAGTCACCTCTTACAACAGGCAGAGGATACCGTGGGTGTTATTCTACCGCCCCCACCCACAGAGAAACATAAATGTGTGTCAGCAAGCGACTAGGGTGTTAATTTCTCTCATTTCTACAGAGGTCTATTTTGATGCAGAATAACATAATTTTAAAAAATACGGTAAGTATACGAATGAATAACCTAAGTGCAGAAAATGATGCCTACTGTGGGTGTACATAGTTATCACTCATAAGTTATCAGACCGCAAATTCAAAATCCATTTGACCAGTTATAATGTTTTCTGTCAACTGTGCAACACCCGTTACAATTCCTGTAACACCTGTTACATTCAAAATAGTGAAATAACAAGAAAAACGGTAACTGTCCTTTCTTTTAAATTACATGTTTAGTTTTTCTAGAGTTTCTTTGGTCTGCAATAAACTTAGCAAGTTTCTATTAGCTGTCATCTCACAGAGTTTATTGATTTTCACCATCTACCTCAACAGGTGGGGTTGCATTCCTGTAACAACCATTACAGTATGTTTTCTTTAATATTTAAAATACTGGGAAAAGTTTTATTTCAGAAAATAATAGCCCATAGTACACGCAAAAGTAAGAGCTATCTTTTGCAATTGATGGGGTTTTGATCAATTGTTATTTTGTTCTCCAAATTATTCTTTTTTAACTGTTCTACTGTAACACCCATTACAGTGGAATGCCTGTATAGTGCATTCTATAATGTTAAATATCACATTATTCCTGTCCTTTATTCTACATTGTTTCCTTCACATGTTCCATTTACTTGTGCTTTTCTTCTGCCTGGGTTGGTAACGGAATTTCATTACCATGAGCAACAGGAATGATGTCACATTGCAATTTACGTTGGCCAAGAGGGATGTGAGTAGCTAGTTCAGCAGTGAAAATGGCGTATAATACTCTTCATTAGGTTATAAAAGTAAACGTATTTCAGTGGGTGGGATGGTGTGTTTTTGGACATTGCTATGAACACATCTCTCCAGTGACACTCATTTCAAGTTAGATTTTGTTAATTTCTACTCCCTTACAATGTCAGAAACATGTGAACACGAATTTTGGTTCCAGCTGAGGAAGTAGATAATTAAATCTTGATGACTCGGTAGTTATTCCAGCGATCTTAAACTGAGCTTTGGCTTGACAAAACCAAATGTCTGGTTTATCAGTCCCCGTTCTCACATCAGGGTCACCACTTATGTAGATACGGTCAATAATAACTAATTTTTATTACACCTTCCTTTTTAATGAATCATAAAAGAACCAACAATTACTTTACGATAGATTCCAGCATCCAAGAAAATAATAATTTTAATTTCACTATTTTCCCTAAGAAAAAAATAGTGCACCCTCTTAGAGTTTTCCAATTCACTCAAGATTTATTGTTGAAACAGTGCATATGGAGTTCATTAAATGATTACATTTACAGATCAATAGCTCAAGCGGTAACTGAGGTACCAGGTGTCGATCCATGCTGAAACATCCATATTAGTACGGGGTGTATCCTCTACAGGCGCTGATTCTGCATCCATTTGATCGTACAGGTGACGGATATTGCCTTGGGATACATTATTCCATGCCTGTTCGACCTGTTCACGTAGTTCTGCAAGAGTTGCGGGTTGACGAATCACACGTCAGTTGTCGTCCCATCATATCCCGCACGTGCTCGATGGGAGACAAGTCCGCAGATTGTGCTGGCCAGGGATGTTCCTGCACATCTTGCAGAGCACACTGAGTTTCACGCGCAGTGTGTGGGCGAACATTATCCTGTTGGAACAACACATCACGTTCCTCTTGCAAGAATGGCAAAAGAACGGGTCTTACAACATTCTGCACGCACCGAGTGCTGATCAGTGTTCCCTCCACAAACACCAAAGGTGAAAGAGAGTTGTAGCTTATCGCACCCCAGACCATAAGGCCTGGGGTGGGGCCAGTGTGTCTTGGACGAATGCACTCTACGAGACAGCGTTCGCCAGATCTATGTCGATACAAAGTATGTTACATGTGTTATAATTTTTTATATCCACCTATTCAATACAAAGAGATCTGACGACACCAGTTGAGCCATGCACGTCAATGCTGTGACGCGAGTGGAAGACGGGCTAGGGGTGTGCGTGCCCATAGTCCACTGCTAGCAACCGGTTGGCAACAGTTCATGTTGACACTTCTGGACTCACAAACCCTCTTATCTGTTCTGTAGTTGTATGATCTGCCACTGCTGCCCTTACAATACGACAATCTTGGCTGACGTCTGTGCTGCGTGGACGTCCAGAACCTCATCTGCGGGTATGAGAATGTGACCATTCACGTGACCATTGCAACCAGCATCGTTGCACAACTGACGCAGCACGTCCAACTTGTGTGGCAATTCTCTGAAAGGACCATCCCACCACTTGGAAGGCCACAATTTGACCCCTGTCAAATTCGCTCAGTTGGCTGTAGGTAGCAAGAGTGCGTCTCTGTGGCATGGCGCCTGTTTGCTTCCCATGCTGTACACGTAGATGGTGCTCTGGCAGCTATGTCACTATGCTATCTGTTGGCGGACAACGTTGAAACCATTATCAGTACATCTACTATCCCCCAGGTCATCAGATCAAAATCAATGTCGTCTTTTCAGGTGTACTAATTTTTTTTCGGCAGTGTATACATACTGACTTTGTTTCTTGGTTCCTAAAGCTCATGCCAGTGATCGTAAGTCTCACAGGGTGTCTTGGATGGCAGCCATCTTACATCCAACAGGGTCCTATAACTATGATTCAGGAAATGATTTGCGACAAAATAAGAAACGACGAAATACGCCATGTTCTATCACTGAACAGTTTCCAGAACATTGGACAACAGCCCTAATACACCCTCTTCATAAAAAAATGAGATGAGAGTAATCCAGATAGTTACAGGATTTCTATCTTGGACTGCACATACAAGATTTTTTCCAAGATCTTGTATGGAAGGATTAAAGATCAGCTAGAAAAAGAGTTAGGAGAATATCATGGAGGCTTTAGACCCTAGAGAAGTTGTGCTGAACAGATTATCACTCTAAAATTGATAATGGCATACTACAGAAAACAAAACAAGCCTATAGTAATAACCTTTGTTAACTTTGAAGAAGGCACATGATTGCATACATAGACCTTCAACGTTAAAAATTTTATGGAATTTTGGACTCCATCCTAAATTAATTAAACTGATAGAACTTACTTTAACTAATAACATATCAAAAGTAAAGTTTAGAGGAGAGGTTTCTGAACCATTTTTAATTAAAACAGGTGTAAGACAAGGAGACTGTTTATCACCATTACTATTTAATTGTGCCTTAGAATTTACAATAAGGGAATGGTACAAGATCAACCCAAAGAACATAATAAAAGTTGGAAGCTCCAAACAAAATTTAAGTTTAAACTGTTTAGGACTTGCTGATGACCTTGCTCTATTGTCCAACAATACTCAGGAAACTTGGCACTAAATGAAATCTCTACAGAAAATAGCACAAAAAATAGTTCTTACAATATCCTTTGAAAAAACTGAAATCATGTTTACACATCCCCCACTGGTAAATAAAATAACAATTGATCGGCAAGAAATCAAAGTTGTTGATAAATTTAACTTCAAGACACCTACACACACCAGGCTACAGACCAAGATCAATAAAAGGTCTAATGGGAGGATATTTTCAACAGAACAAAGGAAGGCAGCATCTCTCAGAATGAACAAATATTATGCTGATAAGAAATCAAGAAATCCTTTGTATAATTAACTAGAGTGGTCCAATGTAAGCCGTAAAATAATAGTAGATTATTACAAAGGAGCACATCGGACTCAATAAATTGTTATACTCTTTCCACAGATTTTGACAGTTTCACTGAACTTGAAGTATTGGTTCCATGGCATAAGGCAGCACCGTCGGCTGTCCTGAGAATGGTTTTCCGTAGTTTACCATTTCTCTGCACTAAGGCGAATGCCAGGACATTTCCTAGTACAGGCCATGGGAGCCAACCCCCTTGCCTTCTCCGAACATCTCCCTGGACTGAGAGACGGAGTTACAGTTGAGGAGGTCTGCCATCCCCTTGAGAGATGGAGTGAAAACTTAGTAGTAGTAGTTGGGATGGGATCAAGGTATTCCTAGCATTCATAATGAAGACATCTCTCCTCTACAAGGATTTTAAGGTAACAAAATTATGTGTTACATGTTGCTGCAGGTATCCTGGAATTCTACGTGATAGAGACTACAGAGTTATTTCCAAAAACAATTTTCACGAACATCACAGGGTTATTATTGATCCACATACATAAACAAACATTGTTTATCACGATGAAGGAAAACTCACCTGTGAACAATGTCAGGTCGCTATTAATGCTTTTGAAGATGCGTCCACTTCGGGATTTCTAGAAATGGTTCTTGATGCTGGAGTGGGTCCCCTGCATCGACCATATATCTCCTGAAAAGAGAAATGTGTCTGTGAATGTTTAATGGTCACTGAAATTAAACATTCATTAACATCTTGTTTTGACAGAAAGCTATCATCCTATGGAACTGTATTCATACAAATATTTAAATTGCTACACAATTATCATCCTCCAACTTTTGCACCACCAATGACGGTGAGCTTCTGGATTGCAGAACTTCCTACCTAGTAGCATTCAACAATAGATCATGGGGTTTGCTTAGTCGAGATGCTGGTGGAGTGCTCCGTTCCAAAGGAGGATTTCTGTATCAGCACATATACTGTAGAACTTTAAAACTACACCTTTATTTCTAGACAAGCAGATAGTCTACAATGATAATGACTGTTAGGTTATTTTCTGTGGAAATGAGGCTATGCTTAGAACAAACCATTCTAGCACATTTAGTACCAAGCAGAAGTCTTTACCCTTACCACTTCTATACTGTAATTTTAACATTTTCATGGACCCTTATTTCAATAAATAATGAGTTATGTAACACAAGCTCCAGAAGGAAAATAGCTTATTTGCTTGGCTGCTTAATTTTCTTGTGTAAGGAGTTCATACAAACAATGAATTAAGCAGGAGGGTTTGAGCATTATTTTGACACTTCATGGTGTTGTAGTTGACAAATATAAGGTATTGTTACCTGTAATCTGTCTCTTCAAGCTGAAACAGTGGTCCTCCAGGTCGGCGTAAAGGAGACGTGGCTGAGAAGACATCTGTGGTGCGATGCAGTGCTAGGACATGGCCATCGGCGTGGACCATCACCTCAAATAGCTTAAGTCCTAAAGAGAAGGAACATCAGACCTGTGTATATCTCAAACATGCAAGAATACTGGCTAGAAAACAATACTCTTCAAATACTGCTCATAGACAAGTAGTGATGAACTTTCTATAAGGCAGAAGTGACCTTTCAGAGAATTTATCCTCAAGTACTTTGCTGTAAGGGAGTGAAAACTTAGCAAACTCAGGATATTTTATATGAGGGCAACTCAGTAAGTATCTGCAATTTTGCTCTAATTGTCTTTAGGTTGGCTCTATGGCAATGTGTGCCCACCAGCCGCTAGATGGCACCGTTGATAGGCTTGCGCTGTTGCGATGTAAGAATTGATTATTTTCACCATGTTTGTCCGTATTGACTTATATTCAAATTTCTGTAAAATATTTTCATCGCCTTGTCAATACTTATACATTTTATTTTATTTAATTACCGTACATGTACATGTTTCGAGAGCTTCAGCGGTGCCAAACATTAATTGATCCTTGGACTATGTACAATGGTATAATATAACAAGTATATATGAATTTTTAAAATTGTTACAACAATTTCTCTTACTTTCACCTTTCCATTTACTATGTCATATGTTGCAGATTTTACTGGAAATTTCCTAACTAATGTAATCTGTTAAATTAATCTCTATATGTTAATTTATGTCCTTATTTACATCTTATTTACATTCATAGAACAGTCACTCGTCTGTTATTCAGGGTCATATCATGCACTTGCTCAATATTGGCATCAGTTATGGCTGCAGATGGATGCCCAGATCTTTCCTCATCTTTCACGCTCGTGCAACACCTTTTGAACTGTTCAATCCACTGGTAAACACTTTGTTGTGGCAAAACATTGTCCCCCTATTGTGCTGAAAGTCTTCTATGAATTTCTGCTCCTGGTACACCCTCAGACCACAAAAAACAGATTACGGAAAACTGTTCTTCCTTGGTGCAAACAGAGAGTGGAGCGGCCATCTTTACCTCACAACAGCCCAAGCTGTACTGATCTGATAGCGCTGAAACCTACCACAGATGTAGACAATGGTGCCATCTAGCGGCTGGTGAGATACAATGCCATAGAGCCAACCTAATGAAGACAATTAGAGGAAAATTGCAAATCCTTATTGACGTGCCTACGTACATAAGTTTGAAATAATACACATCTAGACAGTAAGAATTACTGTTGGAAGAAAACAAGTTACAGTAATTGTAAGAAGGTGCTCAGAATAAACAGACAGATATAACAAAGAGATATTCCACTCAATGCACTGTTTACATATTTTATAAAAGTTGCTTTATGCTGCACTGGTACAGATAGATCTTATGACAACGATGAGATAAAGGAAAGGATTAGGAGTGGGCGTGGCCCCAGCATTTGGCTGGTGTGAACATGAGAACCGACGGACTACTATCTTCAGGGCTGCCGACAGTGGGGATCAAAAATGCAAGAACTTAAATCTGAAATTTACATTATTATACTCCCTGTAATTCTTCTTCTTCTTTTGAATAACCCATTTGGAGGGTATGACAAATCACCTTTGGATATTTTTCATTCTATTCGATTTCCTTTGCTTCCAAATTTCCTTCATCCTTCAAAAGTGTCGTTCTTTCTCTTTTTGAGTCCACTTTCTTCTAGTTGTCAGTTTCTTCCTCTCTAAAATCCTGCCTTTTGAGTTACTTCTCTGAAAAGCTTTGTTTTCTATTGTGTCTGTTTTAATTCCAGCGTTCTTCATATCTTTTTCAATTTCAACAAACCATGTGGGTTTGGATTTGTTGAGGATCTGTTCAGTTAATCTGTTGCTTTCCATTCTATAAACAAAACTGTAGTCTTCTCTCCATCATTACATCAGTTACAGCTCTCTGCTTGGCCTTGACCCGTATTTTACATTTTCTTCTTCTTCTTCTTCTTTTTTGCTAGGGCTTTACATCGCACCGACACAGATAGGTCTTATGGCGATGAACATTTTCTTTTAGCTCCTAGTATTTTTGTGAAAATTCTTCTTTCACCTTTCTCTAGTTTTTTGAGATCTCCAGTTCTAGTTAGTTTAAGTGTCCCTGTTGCATATAGAGTTTTTGGGTCTGACCACTGTTTGTTAGTGTCTTCATTTCATGTTCCAGGATAAGGATCTTTTACTTTATAGATTTCTTGTTATATGAATCAACCTTTCCATTTTGTGTACTCTGGTTTCTATGGCTGTCTTTTCTTTTGTGTTATTCGTTATCGATTCTCCTAGGTATTTAAAGCAATTTGTTTTACATATTGTGTTATGAATTGTGATATGTTGGGGGGGGGGGCATCACAGATGTTTGTCATGAACTTCATTTTTTCAAATGAAATTTGTAATCCTACGTTTGATGCTTGTTTTTGCAATTCTCTGATTTGTTCTTAAGCATTTTCTAGTGAGGCAGTAATTAATGACATGTCCCTATCATATTGTATATAAAACTTTAATTAAAAAACCACCGAAATATTCACCGACACTAGCAAGAAAAAAGGCTAGATCTCCCAATGATGAAGGGTAAAAAAAGAAAAACCCACCCACATTTAGTGGGAAAACCACTGTGTTGGCAATACTGTGTGTTACTGTTACAGGCAGGTATATATATACCATATCAACATACATATTACAATCTGAAAACATTGTTAATGATTCAGCCCATGGAGCCAACATCAGCACAAACACTTAAATAAGATTAAAATCACAACATTGACAGAAATGAAAGCAGTGTCGATACTTGAGACAAATCCAAACAAAATATTGGAGATTACCTTTCTTATCTCCAGCAGTCCAGTGCTTGCTGCTGTCGATCATGATCTCCCCCAGATGGGTACTGAAGGACGAGTCGCGCTGTCCCCATTCACAAAGTGCACCTCTATGTGGACAGGCCCCTGACTGCTCTCAGTGAAGCTGATGTGGCCATGGCTACCCCCCTGCACCTGGTCCACGGGCCACGGACATGCATGGCGGGAAGCTGTGCACTCGACACAGGAAGTGGTGTGGTAGCCATTGAGATCCTGAATGAAGAGAAACACATGTATCATGTCTCTTAACCCTTAACTCATTAGCATAGTGACCATGCGTGCAGTGACCATTCATACACAGACGCCTGGCAGGCAGTCTGCAACTAGTTCATGACATCTGCCCATAGATGGCGTGACATGCAGTATACTGTCCGATCTGCTCTCTCTCTTGAATTTGGAATGAACGTCACAGATTGTATTGCACGGCAGGCAATCGCTTCTCACAATAGGGTGATTACCCACTTGATAATCAGCAGAAATGGCCGGCACTAGTAAACACTGTATTATGAGGAATAAATTGAATGTATATTATTGTATAGTCGGAGTGAAATGGCCAGTGATATAGTTTTAGAATATTATACAGTTTTACTTACTAGCAGTGAAAGTTATAGCAGCATGAAAAGAAAGTTTTTTGAAAGTGAGGATGCGTTTGAAGGTGACAGTGGTAATGAAATCCACACTGCTTACAAAAAGACAAAGGAAGATATCTGGAAATGCAGTAAAAAAGGTGATAAACCATCCAAATATGGTTTTACAGAAATCCTGGAATAAACCCCATCATGAATGGAATTGTCCCTCCAGACATCTCCCCTCTAGAAATTTCTCAATGCATGGCTCACTATTCTTTTGCCGATCAGTTATTCATTGAAAAAAAAGTCCCAGCTCACCCTCTATGAGTTCACTGGGCATGTTTCAGAAGGTTTATAACCCCAAACCATGCCGTGACTGCATTGAATGCAAGACCAGCAAGAAAACCAGCACTGATACTGTCCTTGATGGAAGTACCAGTAATCGACATTATAAAGAGCGTGTTTTGGAAATAGAAAACAATTTCCACTCCTACATTTTCTCGACTACATGGAGAAGCATAAATGATGGAGGGTTTAGTTGAGTTTATTGCCTTTCTTATACGGCGGGGCTCAGGCTATGAAGCCTGCTATTATGCCAAACCATATTATACAACACAGTTTTACAATTTATAGAATAATGTACATATAATCATTAGTTACGCATATTTCTAAATATCACTAAAATTAATTTATTTAACCTCTATAATTTTGTATCCTTATTGATAATTAAGAACTAAGTATTACTTAAAAACATAAATATTAATTTTTTACGTTAGCGAGATCTACCTTCTACATTAAACATTTCCTTTTAAATAGCCTCAGATTGCCTATGATGATGATGATGCTTATTGTTTAAAGGGGCCTAATATCTAGATCATCAGCCCCTAACGGTACAAATTGTAATGACAATTTAAAAGTTCAAAATCATCCACTGACAAGAATAAAAAAATGTGATGGTAAAGAATGAATGGATGGATATGAATTTAAAACAATCAGTGGGTCCGACCCAGAAACTGTCATAAAGCAATAATATTACTGACCAAGGGACTGCTTCTAAAGCACAATACTGAATCAAGGATGCTTGTTGTCTAAAGGGTCCAAAATCCAGGTCAATGGCCCCTCATAATGGTACTTATCACTAGTAAAGTAGAACCATGGTATTTGTCATGTTGCGGTACTAATCAAAAGTAGCGTAGACTCGCGGTATTCCACACATTAAGGTACTATTCACAAGTACGTAGGTGGTTTGAAAACTTCTCGGCATGTACTAGAATTAAGTATCTTACCTCGGTGGAACTGCTTTTATTTTTCAACATAGTCTCCCTGTAGACTAATGCATTTCGTCCAGCGCTGTTCCAATGCCTTGATCCCATCTCGAAAATGAGATTCCTCCAGGCCTGCAAAATACCTCTCCAATTCGGCTGTCAGTTCTTCCCTTGTAGAAAATCTCCGTCCACCGAGGAAAATTTTTAGCTTGGGGAATAGATGAAAGTCTGATGGTGCCAAATCAGCTGAATAAGGTGGACGTGGCAACAATTCGTACCCCAGTTCATGAAGTTTAGCCATGGCAATAACACTTGTGTGCAGCGGAGCGTTGTCCTGATGAAAGATGACCTTTTTCCTTGCCAACCAGGCCTTGTTTCACGTATCTTTTCCTGTAGTTGGTCTAGGAGGTTTGCATAGTATTGCCCCGTAATTGTTTGGCCAGTAGGAAGATAATCTATCAGCAGAATGCCTTTTGCATCCCAGAAAACTGAGGCCATGACCTTTCCAGCCGAACGCACTGCCTTTGCTTTCTTTGGTGGTGGTGAATCAGCATGTTTCCACTGCTTTGACTGCTGTTTTGTCTCTGGGGTATAGTAGTGGACCCAAGTTTCATCTGTAGTCACAAACCGGCACAAAAAATCTTGTTGGTTGCACTGAAAATGGGCCAGACTTTGTTCAGACATTTCCAATCTGGTGGTTCAGCAATCTCCCGCACTTTCAGTCAACGATCCTCCATGACCATTTTATGCACTTTTGTGATAAATTCTGGGGTCGTAACACTTTTTGGCCGTCCACTACGCGGATCATCATCCAAGCTCTCCCGACCAAATTTAAACTCGCTGGTCCACTTGGAAACAGTTGAAACTGAAGGAGCAGAGTCCCCCAGTGTGTTCTGAAAGTCGGCATGAATTTCCTTTGCTTTCATACCTTTCTTTACAAAGTATTTAATCACTGCTCGAATCTCAGTTTTTTCCATTGTCACAAATCACTATGTGGGAACAACAACAAAGAGTCGTCACTACCACACTGACGCGCCACGTGTTCACTTACAAAGGATGTGTGATTATTGTGCGGGAACCTCGCTGCTCTAGCACTGACATCTAGCGGTGGTTCCGAGAACTTTTCAACCCGCCCTCATATTGTACATCGCACAGGTAACGCAGACCTATCGTGTTTCTCACATATTGGTGCCACTCGGCAACGCAAACCCATGGTGTTCCTCACCTAGGTGTAGTAATCATGGGCGCCGGTATTCCTGTGGTGTTCCTCATATAATGGGTACTGATCACAGGCAATGCCCAGACCCGTGGTGTTTCTCACAATAGTACTAATCACAGGTACTGGAAACCCACAGTGTACGACTCTCTGCTGCTACTAATCAGAAACCTATTGTGTACCTAACATAGTGGTACTACTCGCAAGTAAAGGCAACCCATGGTGTCCGGCGCGTGATGGTACTAATCACAAGTAGTTTCATGGTTTTAATGCAATCATTCATTGGTAGCCCCTTTTACTCGCCTCTTACGACAGGCAGGGGATACCATGGGTATATTCTTCGTCTGCGTCCTCCACCCACAGGGCGTCAGATTGCCTGTGTCTCTAATTTTAGCTGGGATTGAGTTCAAGGAACATATGGTAGCAGGTATAAATGAGTTGTTGTATGAGTTACTGTCATGAGTGGGAATGGACAAGAGGGACTGTGTGGATGACCTTGAGGGAGCTCTAATGGAAGGTGAGAGGTATTTAAAGTCCGTTCTAAGATAGTCTGGTTTGCTTGTTTGCAGAACACTGTGGAGAAGGGAAACAGCGTGGTATTTACCTCGTTCAGTCAATCTTAGCCATGAAAGCTAAGAAAGGAAAGGGCTGATATTAGTTTGGACTGGGATATTTAATACGAAAAACAGATCAGATGTAAGGCTTTTCAGGCGTTTGCTCTATTAACCAGCGTTTCGTCTTAGGTCTGACACTAGACTCATCAGAGTGGGATGTGTCAGACCCTACCCACTGACGCTGGAGTATATGCAGGTGAACTTATCAGAAGCCCTATATAAGAGGCACAGTCTGATAACTGCATATGGGAGATAAAACTCCACAATGGAGTTTAATACGAATCGAGCACAAGCATTGTAAGCTCACTGTAGTCGAGATGAAAGTGTTTTGCTCATACTATTATAAAGTACAGTACATCTCCGTAGTCAAATACTGGGAATATTAGACTCTGAACTAATAATCTTCTTGTGCTTCTTGGAAGGAAGTCCCTAATCTTTTTTGCAGAATGTAATGAATAGAATACTCATTGAGAAATTTTTGTGACATGTTCCGACCAACTTAAAATATTCTCGAATACTTCTCCAAGGTTCTTTACATCATCGCTAAATATTATTGGTATTTCACTGAGCGTAACACTGGGTATAGATGTGTTTTGTAGTTTAGCATGAGATTTATAAGTACTATTTATGTTTTTGGGCTTAGAAGTTGAGAGGGCAAGTACAGTTCCCCTCTTAGTAGCCTCTTACAACATGCAGGGGGTACAAATAATTTTTTTTCAATTTGCTTTACATTGCACCATCACAGATAGGTCTTATTGCAACAATGGGATAGGAAAGGGCCAGGAATGGGAAGGAAGTGACCGTAGCCTTAAGTAAGATCCAGCCCTAGTATTTGCCTGATGTGAAATCGGGAAACCATGGAAAACCATCTTCAAAGCTGCCACTATCTCCCGAATGCAGTCACTTGCTTGGTGTACAGATAATTCAACCTTTGACTCCAACCATGGGAGAGATAAAGAGTTTCGATAAATGGAAAGAAAAATGAGTGTGTAAGGATCTAGACCTCATAAATATAATAGTAATCTCGTTGTTGTTGTTGTTGTTCAATTTCAATAAAACACTTCTCCGCCTTGTCAGTACTTTAGATTTTATTATAATTATCTACCGTGCATGTTTCGAGAGCTAATGCTCTCTTCTTCAGCGGTGCAAAACATCAAAATAAATCCTTGGACTTGATACTCTTGTACAATACAGTCATCAACTAAACAAATTATACATAAATCTTGAAATCGTTAAAATATATCTTTTGTGTCTAAACTGTTCACTTATACTTACTATGTCATTTAGTGAATACTTTAAAAATAAAACAATTTTCAAATCATAAAATGAATAAAACCTATTTAGTCGCTAAAACGTAAAATACTTTCTGCTCTGTTCTTGAAATTTCTCCTTTCCTTAATTCCTTATTTACACTTAAAAAATAAAACATTATATTTAAATTTCTAATCTGTAATTCAAATATCTTATTTATTCCAATAATTGTCAATTAACTTACTGCTATACTTCTACGACCTTTCATATAGATGGGAATTTCTCCTCTTAATCCCGTCCGACCATTTTTAACCGTCAAGTTCCTGTCTCTTATTCCAAGGCCACGGGTTAGTTTTGCGCTCAATTGAAGCATTTTAATTCTGCACGAAGGAGTTGAACAGGGGTCACATGATACGAGATGTTCTCAAGCTCCTAGTTACAGGAAGAAAGCGCACGGTGAGAAGATCACGCTACTGACCTACCAACACTGGTTACAGTCGTGTTGGGGAACTGATGACACTAATATGATGGACATTAAATGTCTGTGGAACCACAGGAAGAAAAATCCTACATTAACATTACTCAATTTACTAATATTTTAACAAACACTTCCTCCCGTTTAGTACTAAACTCTGAGACTAGAAATGATGTGATGTCATACAGAACCTTCATTGGGCACTCTTCTAAATGTAAAATTTCACAATGTGTTTTACCAAACAATTCAGATCATTGCATGTAGAGAATCATTTAATTTTCTGATTGGGAAATTTGATAGCATATTTTATTTGTAACTCACCTTTGAGTGGAAAACTTGTAAGCGGCTGGAGCATCCTTATCACCGCAGTGAGAGACAGACATGCTCTGTATTGTTGCATTGTCTAACTGACCTGGAAAGGAAATAAACAAGAGTAATATCATATTATATTCACATACAGCTCATGCAAATAGATGAGAACACTCACATGTGCAGGAGGGGAAGAGCGATGTGGCAGTAGGGAGAGTTATTTATAATGAGAAAAATATGAAATAGTAAATTAGATATTAATCTTTCTCTGCGCCTTTCATGTCATTTGGATATTCTCCTACGTCCAGGCTAGACTTGGTTTGAAACTGTCTCCACCCTCCCAGCAATCACCCAATGTGAATGATGATGATAATAATAATAATTCAGTGAATTGTCACTATCTGTATGATGCCGTGCGAGACGTGAAGGCAAGTCTCGTTCATACGGCTGCCCATACATTTGTAGCTACTTGTTTGGCCCTGATACAGCTTTATTCCTGGAGTATTTACGGATTATTTGTTATCTTCATCAACCAGAATCCTAAAATGTGAGAAAATTTATGAAGTGTGTTAATACTTCCTTTGGAATTTATTTGTTTTTATTTTCTTTAAAGTGGTTATTCTTTTATTTGTAATCAGTGGCCTATACTGAGAGCTACCAAGGCTATCACTGAAGCCCTAACCTCACACGAGAACGATGGAAATCTAAAGTGCATTATAATGTAAGCATCTGACACATTGTTCAATTTACAAAACTTGAGTGCAATAAGATAAAACGTTGCCCGTATTTCTGAATGCAAGGCATCGGAGAAAGACACTGCAGCTCTCACCTCAGCCTGCACAGCTTGCTACTGAATGCACGATAGGGATCATGCTATTTTTCTTTCTACAAAAATCATTTTTGTGTTATCACCTCCACTTTCCTGTCTGAACTGCCCGCGTTAGTCATGATAGATAAAGATATAAGCTATGAAATTTTTATTTTAACAATTTGCTTTACCGACACAGATAGGTCTTAAGGTGACAATGGAATAGGAAAGGCCGAGGAGTGCGAAGGAAGCAGCCGTTGCCTTAATTAAGGCACATTCCCAGAACGGGACACCACTGAAAACCATCTTCAGGGCTGCCGACAGTGGGGTTTGAACCCACTTTTTCATCAGTAGCGGCATATACTGAGGGCTACCAAGGCTATCATTGAAGCCCAAATCTCAAATGAGAATGATGGAAGTCTAAAGCACATTATAATGTAAGCAACCGAAACATTGTTCCATTTACAAAACTTGAAAGCAGTGAGAAAAAAACGTCGCACATATTACTGAGAGCAAGGCACCAGAGACTGATATTGCAGCACAGACTCTTGCCTCTCTCCTCTTGACTCGCCACACACGGCTTGCTGCTGGATATCGGATAGGAGCGGGGCCGGCCGAGGATAGGTGTGTTAGGCTTCGGTCCGTTAGATGGCCACTGCTAACCATCAACCATGCGTACATACTTCCTCACCTCATACTTCTGACTTATTGATATAGATAACAGAGTGCTGGTATTTCACTCCCGTATACTTCTACATCCTTGTAGGAAGAGACTGCAGGGCTGATGTTATAGGAGCAATATAGTTTTATTTTTATTGGTAGATCTGCTAAAATAAAATGCCATCTTTCAGGTTTAGTGTTTTCTTTCGTTGGCTGGAATCGAACCCGTGATCATGGGTCGGACACCACCACTGATCTCCCAAGGAAGCTAATTAACCAGTGAAAGATGGGTACAACTGCTGTAAAATAATAATAATAATAATAATAATAATAATAATAATAATAATAATAATAATAATAATAATAAGACAAAGAAGAAGAACGGGGCTTGGCATCATTATAGTCTTGGTGTTGACCTAATGGGGGTAAAATGAATGGCGAAGATGTCATAAATACCCAGTCCCCAAGCCAGGGGAATTAACAGTATGAGGGGATTAATTCTGGAAACTGAACCGGGACCATCGGACCAAAGGCAAACGTTCTGTCCATTTAGCACAAAGCCGGACTTTCATTTGCTAAACCTTAGGCTACCATCACCACTGATCAGGGGTTGAGCACTGGCAGTAGCAGAGGCCGGGGCTGTAGCCTGTAAAGCAGCCTTGACAACACAGCACGTTGGCTACTGGCTGCAGCTCAAAACGCTGAAGGCTTGACGTTCACTAAACCAACCATCAAAAAGAGGTAATCTAAGTCTAGTGGTAACCCATGTCTTAATCTCAGCCATGGGCGCCCATGCTCGGGGGCAAGATGGGGATGCACCCCCCCCCCCTAGCTTTCAGGGAAAGAAAAAATCTAATTTAGTCAAGTGTTTTTTTAAGAAAAAATCTAATTTAGTCAAGTGTTTTTTCTTTCAAGAAAATGATTTTAAAATCGGTATTACGTAGAAGTGGTAGGGGATACCGTGTGTGGGATTCTACCGTGGAATATAAGTCGCCATTCATCTTCTAAAATATTAAAAATACCTACTAAATACCCCAAGGTCTAGCCCCCCTCCTACAAACTATCCTATGGGCGCCCATGATCCCAGCATACGCCACTGTTTCTCACGGTCAACTCGCTCGGTACACAGCAGTTTAGTTGTTTACCTCTTGCGAGGAATGTTGCTATGAAGCGAATTAAGTCCGTACCTTGGTTCTTCAGCACTATGGGGTTCCATATCACTCCCCTAGAATCTCGTTCCCGCGCACAAATTGGCAAAATGTTGAAACGGAAAAAGGAAAAACTAGCACGTCCCGTCAACTTGGATCTAAAGAACAAGAGCTAGTGAGGTTAGATACGCGATTCCGAGAGAGATGTATAGTACCGGAGGCAGGTAATCGCATAATTTGTCCCTTCAAGAAATCACCACTACTAAGAGAATGCCCTCCTGATCGACAAGCTACTATTTACAAACAATATTACATCATTAATAAAGGGTACGGTAATCGCGAGAATTCGCATTCAGCGCTTTCTTAAAAATCAACTTAAATACAGAAGAACACGGTATATCGGCTAACGCACCGCGAAGTACGATTAAACGGCTACCTTTACTGACGAGGATTTTCGGTTCTTCAGTAGATTATGTCGCTCATTTCAGCGCTTTTTCAGGTTCTCGTGACAGTCTAGTTTCTATTCAGATAACAAAAGGCCCGATCTTCCACCTTACTTGAGGTCATTATTCTGGCAGCTACACTATGACTCCTCTTCGTAATTTTCTACGTTTGTTCGTACTAATACATATCGTCTGCGAAACCCATAGTTCCCGATACATTTCTCGGTTTCTTTGATTTGCATTACGTTGCTATTTTATCTCTTGTAGAATGCATACCTATTTTTTTTAAGTGTAGCTTCCTAAAATTTAGCATAGAGCAAGACCCCAACTACAACCTATAAATCCTATGATATTGTAGTTGTTCTTGCAACCGATGAGTTATCCGGTTGTTAGCGGTAGAGTGCACCACTGACACCCTCCGCTCCAACTTTTAAGTTCTCGTGGAGGACCGGGGCACAGTGTACCTTGCAGTGTACTGCATTGCACACGACACATGCATTTGATCTGTGCTGAGCAAATTGGCATCTACATTTCCTCCACTTGTTCTGTTTTATGGATTAGGTAATGTATGTTAGATCAGATTTGTACCGGTGGTGTTAGTTTGATATCGAATCCAATATTTAGATAGCTTTCACAATTTTAGAAAATTTAAAGGAATTTAAATACGTACATGTTTACAGGAATTTGTACCACAAGTGTCTGATGCCTTGTAATTTTTTTTTAAAAAAGTAGGCAGGTATTCATGATTTAATCAATTTTACAACGATATAGATTCGAGTAGGGTAGCCTAAAGCTTTCGTCGATGTACCGATACCGTACGTACATTACCTTCTGATAAGATTCTTTGTATCTACTTCCTTCGTTAGTAGTTAATTTGTTAATACATTAATTGTCTGTTAAATTCCGAGCTGCATTATTTGCAAACCTGTTCTTTCACCCATGCACCATAGCCTGTTTTATTATTAGAACGATCCTAACAGTTACGCTACATACTACGGTACCTCCTATATAACTTCTAGCACTTATGTACCGGTATGTAACAGTTCCCTTGAATATATGCAGTCACATGTTTTTTTAATACTTTTATTACTGATTAACAAAACCCATATGTTGTTATACAATAGGAAACAAAGTTTTATTGTTCGTTCACCAAGTATTTACATTGAACTGGCCTCTTATTTAACCAAGTCTTTCGAATTTACTTCAAATGTATTTTTCAAAGAATCCCTAAGTCAAAGCCATCTGCGCTGCGATCGTAGAAGGTACAAACCATTGCCCCACATCCATGTACGGTTTTGTTGTGGGGAAACTGGTATTGAATAGGAGGGCAAAATGTCATACCAATAACGTGTTGGGCCGATGACGTAGATGTTAGGGCCCTTTAAACGACAAGCAAATATCAATAACATGTTTAAACGTGCCGCGGTAGAAGAGGGTGATGACGTCACAACTGCTTCCATGGCACTTCCGCTCCATTCTCTCCATAAATTTAGCAACGCCGCAACACAACATAATATGGTTTGAGGTGCTAAACGCCTCGCTCTTCGTAATTGATATCTAAAATAAATTACCACTGATATACATAACGAAAATTATGTGCCACAAAACATTTTTAGCCGTCGCGTACTTCACTTTTTCTTTATTTACACAATGTCATATAAGCGTTGACTTGGAAAAACCAAATACTCTGGCTATGAGAGAGAGAGAGTGTGAGTATGCGTTCACTGGGAAATTCCTGCACACCAAAGAGAATAAGTACTGCACACGTGTCGCCCTTGTTCGTTAAAGGTCGACTCTCTTCTGAGGCTCGGCAACACTGCTTACCACTTTGCAGGCGGGAATATGAAGGAAGTTTTCAGTCTACCCAAGTGTTCTCGTTTATTTCACAGAATTATTCAGCTTCTACTGTGCTTCTTTATTCTTGGCACATTTAAACAAACTCTATAGTAGAGTTTCTATTACCCTTACAGGTGAGTTTCAATTGCAAGTGGCATAAAATAGAAACACATTCTCTAAACAAGGACACTGTACTTTTAGCATGGGCTAAATATGAATTCTTACATGGAATCGTTACTATTATCGAAATCCCCTAAGCATGATTCTGTTACCATATATTTTATTTTTAGGTAGTTTATAAAAATATTTATTAAAAAATTAGTTTCGGCAGACTGAAAAATAACAGTTATAAATTTACTGAGTCAAAATTGAAAATAAATTATTTCCAAATATCACAAAAAAATCTTAAAGTGTGTTGCTCGATGATACAGGTTTCCCAAATGTGGAGCGGAAATTTGTAGATTACATGAAATAATATTTTCAGCCCGCCTGAAGGCCGTGGCCAGTCTATAGGATCTGACACCATGGTTATCCAGTTCGAGTCCCGTTGGCCGGCAGGGTGCGAGAGGTGGTGTTATACAATTTCTAATCACTAGATTGCATCCACCTGGATTCAGTCCCAAACCTCTGTGCAGTGCTCGTGTGGATTTAGGGCATTTTTTTTAAAAATTTATTTATTTATTTATTTATTTATTTATTTATTTATTTATTTATTTATTTATTTATTTATTTATTTATTTAATTTCTACAAATTGTAGAAACAGTTCCAGGATGCTGAATGTAGAAATGGCATAGCCACACCACATACATGAAGGTGGCTCCTCTTAACATTACAATATTAAACAATTACCTATCATTATAGGCTACAGAATGTACTTATATACAATACCAAACCAAACCCATGGGGTCAATGACCTTAGATGTTAGGCGTCTTTAAACAAGCACCATGATCAAACCAAACCCATGGAACAGCAGCCTCAAAGGGCCTTGGCCTACCAAGCAACCGCTGCTCATCCCGAAGGCCTGCAGATTACGAGCTGTTGTGTGGTTAGTGCGACAAATTTTTTGGCCGTTATTCTTCGCTTTCTAGCCCAGGGCCGCCACTCGCCGTCAGATAGCCCCTCACTTGTAATCACGTAAGCTGAGTGGACCTCGGACCAGCCCTCAGATCTAGGTAAAAATCCCTGACCTGGTCAGGAATCGAACCCAGGGCCTCCGGGTAAGAGGCAGGCACGCTACTCCTACATCACGGGGTTGGCTTATATAGAATGACTCTATTTATATACCCGTATGCGTATTATTTACATAATATTTACAGAACCTGTTCAACATTCATGTAATTCTACATCACATACATGAATCCCTATATATACTTCACTTAGGTCAGCTCATTCATACTCACACACTCGGGGGTCACATAAACTTTCATCTGTCCTCCCATGCATACTGAACATTCACACAAGTAAAAACTTCTTTACAGTGTGAACATAAGGTTTCATTAAGTATACATTCATTTTTCCTTTTAAGAAATTTTTTTGGTAGGTAGTTCTTTTGTTTGTGGTGAGAGTTCTTCCACAGCTGAGCAGTATTAGTAAAGAAGCCACTTTGATATGATGCTGTTCTTGCAAGTGGAGGGGAAAGGGACACACCTCTACCTCTTGGAGTGGAACGGTAGTTCAACTGTAAGCAGTTGAACGATGCTATCTGCTACCTGCGATGGAAAAGCAATATATATTTGTTTACCGAGAGTTGTTATGGGGGTGCATTGACCTGACTGTATTTAAATGATTGTGGTGGGTACTTAGTCGTTCTGCTCGGCGTTGAACTTCCTCTAGTTTTGTGATGTTCTCTACTTAGATGGTTGCCAGGAAGAAAGCCTGTAACTGCTTTATTTCTAACTCCCAGTAGAGACATGCAGATAAATTCCCTGACACTGTTGATGGTTGTTCATCTGTAAATCAATCACTACCGATCTGCATTTAGGGCAGTCGCCCAGGTGGCAGATTCCCTCCTGTTGTTTTCCTAGCCTTTTCTTAAATGATTGCAAAGAAATTGGAAATTTATTGAACATCTCCCTTGGTAAGTTATTCCAATCCCTAACTCCCCTTCCTATAAACGAATATTTGCCCCAATTTGTCCTCTTGAATTCCAACTTTATCTTTATATTGTGATCTTTCCTACTTTTAAAGACACCATCCAAACTTATTCGTCTACTGATGTCCTCCCACGCTCTCTCTCCACTGACAGCTCGGAACATACCACTTAGTAGAGCAGCTCGTCTGCTTTCTCCCAAGTGTTCCCAGCCCAAACTTTGCAACATTTTTGTAACGCTACTCTTTTGTCGGATATCGCCCAGAACAAATCAAGCTGCTTTTCTTTGCATTTTTTCCAGTTCCTGAATCATTTAAAGATAAAAATTATATTGTTTCGTATTGAAAGTATTAACGTTAAAAATTAAATAATTGAAATAGAGGTTCAACCTATTCAATACATAGGAAAGAAATGTAGTGATTACATTTTTATTTAATAGTAAAAATAAATGGGACCGGTTTCGACCTTAGTCCAGGTCATCGTCAGCCGTAAAAACATGTAAAACAATGCATATGAAAAAGAAAAAGAAAAAAAATAATTAAACTCTGGATCGGTATAAGATGAAACAGTACGTAATATTAAGAATGGTAGTATGGCACACGCAATGATATTACGTACTGTTTCATCTTATACCGATCCAGAGTTTAATTAATTTTTTTCTTTTTCTTTTTCATATGCATTGTTTTACATGTTTTTACGGCTGACGATGACCTGGACTAAGGTCGAAACCGGTCCCATTTATTTTTACTATTAAATAAAAATGTAATCACTACATTTCTTTCCTATGTATTGAATAGGTTGAACCTCTATTTCAATTATTTAATTTTTAAAGTTCCTGAATCAAGTAATCCTGTTTAGGGTCCCATACACTGGAACCATACTCTAGTTGGGGTCTCTCAGAGACAAATAATCTCTCTCTTTTACATCCTTACTACAACCCCTAAATACTCTCATAACCATGTGCAGAGATCTGTACCCTTTATTTACAATCATATTTACGTGATTACCCCAATGAAGATCTTTCCTTATTTTAATACCTAGGTATTTACAATGATCCACAAAGGGAACTTTCATCCCATCAACGTAGTAATTAAAACTGAGAGGACTTTTCCTATTTGTCAAACTCATAACCTGACTTTTATCCCCATTTATCATCATACCATTGCCTACTGTCCATCTCATGACATTATCGAGGTCATTTTGCAGTTGCTCACAATCTTGTAACTTATTTATTACTCTGTACAGAATAAGATCATCTGTGAAAATCCTTATCTCTGATTCCACTTCTTTACACATATCATATATATATATATATGAGAAAACATAAAGGTCCAATAATACTGCCTTGAGGAATTCCCCTCTTAATTTTTACAGGGACAGATAAAGCTTCATCTACTCTAATTCTCTGAGTTCTATTTTCTAGAAACCGAGCCACCCATCCAGTCACTCTTTTGTCAAGTTCAATTGTACTCATTTTTGCCAGTAGTCCCCCATGATCTACCCTATCAAATGCCTTAGACAGGTCAATCGCGATACAGTCCAATTGACCTCCTGAATCCAGGATATCTGCTATATCTTGCTGGAATCCTACAAGTTGGGCTTCAGTGGAATAACTTTTCCTAAACCCAAACTGCCTTCTATCAAACCATTTATTAATTTTGCAAACATTAATAATTTGAAAATCCTACAAAAAAGAGCCATCAAAATCATGTATGGATTCCCCTTCCTCAAACCGTCACATGAAGTTTTTTCAGAGTCAAATATTCTGCCATTCCATAAACAAATTGCATTTTCATCAGCAGTCTTTATGTATAAGCTAGACTGAAAATTAACCCATTCTACTGTTGACTTCTCCCATTTTAGTGAAATTCATGGATATGAAACTAGAGGATCATTAAGGATATATCCCTCTCACTCGATTTCAGTAAAGTATGGAGTGAAAGGCATAGAATCATCAATGTTTAGGGAATACAGTGTGTTGCCTCCTGTTATAAAGAACTCTAAATTGTTATATGTTTTAAGAAAAAACTGAAGGAATATTACTCTTTTACAGATGTCTCAATATAATCTCTGTATAACTTGCTTTATTTAATACAATAATATATATATTGTCCATATTCAATATATTACAGCCATGCAATATCTGAATATACTTCTGAAAAACTATGATCCTACCATGTAAAAAAAAAAAAAAAAAAAAAAAAAGGCAACATCTTAGTTATCCAAAAATGTAGTTGTCACTTTACAGAACAAGCTATTGTATATGAAATGTGATTATTGTGTCGCCTTAAAAAAAGTATGTACTGTATTGTCCCTATCACGAGCCAGAGGCTCATGGGACCTTTTGTCACCAATAAATAAATGTCTAATATAATCAGAAAGAATGCTTTCCCAAAGCTTACATGCAATGCATGTCAAACTGACTGGCCTGTAATTTCCAGCTTTTTGTCTATCACCCTTTCCTTTATATGTGGGGACGTTGAGCCTTGAGCAGACCTCTTGATGCTATTTGACAGGAGTAGGCTATGTGTTGGTACTGGGTTTCACCCTCTGCCTTTCTACTATCATGTATCATTTCATCTCATTAACTCCTCTGATGAGGTTGATATCAGCAAGGGCATCTGGTTGTGCTCGCTGTGAAGATTCATCTTACTTCATACTCGACTTGCCTCCGTAGAGATACATGAAACAATATTTTCAGTTATTGCAAATGTTTTGCTTCATAATTATTCAAAGATCGAGGACAATGCTGTTGGGAAGTTGCACGTTTCCACCACTTTATAAAATCTTAAGATTTTCTTAGATTACAATAACATTACTTTATTTTATATTTTCTTTTTTTTGTTGGTACATGTTTTGATATTCCATGGAAAACTAGACCATGCGAGCACACACAGATATAACACTAGAAGGTAAGCAGGGTTCAGTGCAGTAGGAAGACCGGTGTGAATCAGCCGTTAGGGGTGTCACATGATTTGGATGCAACCACAATACAATTAGACCTACCCCAATTCATCTGGCAAGAAAATTCCACTCTCCATCTCATGAGGGTTGAACGTTACAAGAACTTGCATAGCTACACACTACTGTTTTAATTATTAAATTTTAAGATCACTTTATTTTAGAATAGTTTTTAAGTGGCTTTTCATGAACACATCTTTTACATCAAGAGCAGTGACGGTTCTTGCATGAAGGGCTTTTAGGCCACTGGTCTTTTTCCTTTTACTTCTCTTTCATATTCTCTTCTTGCAGCCCTGCTTGCACTCATCCTTCTTACATGGCCAAACTACTTCAGTCTTGTTTTCTGAATCCTCTGTTGTAGGGAGTCTCCTATTCCCACCTCGCACTTTTTCATTCCTGAACTTGTCCTTCCTGGTCTTCTGTATCATGGTGCGTAGGAACTTCATTTATGCAGCTTGGAGTTTTGAGTTGTCTTGTGTCATTAATGTGGTAGTTTCATGTCATCTTTGCTTTTAATGGTATTTATTTATACCACAGCAGTTCTCTTACTTGGTGGTAAAATTGAGTTGCCTTGTTGATTAGAATGTCCACCTCATACTTAACAAGGTTGTCTTTTGATACTATACTACCCCAGTACTTAAACGTTGGAACACTGTCCAGTTTACTATAATCTATTAGTTTCATGGTCCGTATTGATAGTTCAAGTCCAAGTATGAAGGATGAGTTCTCCACCTAATCAATACTTTATTTTACATAGTGTCAATATTATTTACATAAAAAGACAGTACCGGTTTCGACCCGTAAATAGGTCATCTTCAGCTGCTAGAGAACCTACTTAATAGCGACTACAGAATAAATACTACTAAAATTAAACAAGGATGCCATTATATAAACATGATACCACTATTCTAAAATTACCTAATGATAAGATATATACATATGGTACAGTTTTGGGGTTATGGGGCTATTTTCAAATATTACATTTACTGAGGCTGAAATTGGATACAGTTCTTAGAGTTTATCAAGAATCACTGATATTCAGGTGTCAAGTTATCTGTGTTAAATGCCACTATTATGTCCAACGGTTTATTAGATGTTTAAAGTGCATTGTTGTGCCGAAAATATGCGGGGTCGTTGTGTTCCTTAGAATAAGATGTTTAGCAATCAGTTCACGGACACATAGCTTATACTCAGTCTATATCACTGCTGAAAAATATGTTAGTGAGTGCCACTATTCTAAAAAATAATAATCCCAAAACGGTACCATATTCTTCTTCTTCTTCCTCTTGCGTTACGGCCTCTGTAGGACCGCGGACAGCTCCTTCATGGATTGCATTTTCTTCTTCTCCTCCCAGAACCTCTTCATCCTTTCTCTTCTTCTCTCCCGCTCTACTTCCGAGATATTCAGTATCCTCTTCTCTTGTCTACTCCACTGGTGACTCTCAATCCTTTTCCTGTATCCATCCCTATCATTGATCTCTGGCATATTAGTCGGTATGTACTTGCTTCTCCAATTTTCCTTTTCTTCCACCTTGATCCCCAATTCCGACGAATCTTTCCGGAGTTCAACTACCCACTTGGTTCCTGTCTTTCCTCGTGTCCTCGCTGTTGTTTCCCATACTCTTTTCGTCATTCTATCCATATTCATCCTGATTACATGTCCCGCAAACCTTGCTCTTTTCAGTCTGATTTCTTCTGAGATTGTTCTCATGTTGCGGTATAGTTCTTCCCTGGGTCTCCTCATCCATCTCTCACCTCCTCTCTTAGGGCCTAGTATTTTCCTCAATATTTTTCTCTCCTCTTTCTTTAGTTGTTCCGCACCATTTCTTCCTAGTGCTATTGTCTCAGCAGCATATAATACAGCATTTCTCACCGTTGCCTTGTAATGTCTAATCTTTGCGTCTGTAGATATATTATTTTTATTGTATATATCTCTGGTCATACAGAAGGCTGATCGCATCTTCTTTATCCTCTCTGTTATTCCCTCATTGCTCCTATTCCTTCCTGTTATAAATTCTCCTAGGTACTTGAATTTGTCCACCTTTTGCACGGTGCCTTCCGGTGTTGTCCAATCCTCAGTGGTATTCAATATCTTTGTCTTGTTGTAGGCGATCCTCAGTCCTATCGTTCCGGCTATATTGCTTAAGTTGTTGAGTTGTGTCTTTGCATCTTCTTCTGTCTCACTTACTATAGCTATGTCGTCTGCAAAGGCTAGACAGTCTACTTGGGCCCTATTGTCCTTTTTGTCCCCAACATGCGTCTTTGGTATTCCAAAACTGTACCATTTGTATATATCTTATCATTAAGTAATTTTAGAATAGTGGTATCATGTTTATATAATGGCATCCTTGTTTAATTTTAGTAGTATTTATTCTGTAGTCGCTATTAAGTAGGTTCTCTAGCAGCTGAAGATGATCTATTTACGGGTCGAAACCAGTACTGCCTTTTTATGTAAATAATATTGACACTTTGTAAAATAAAGTATTGATTAGGTGGAGAACTCATCCTTCATGCTTGTACTGTCTAGTTTTGTGTCATTTATTCTGATTTGTGGTTTGTCATCTCCCTTCTGTAACTTCATCACCACCGTCTTACTCTTGTTGGTATTTAAATCATTGAACTATGATGGTATCAAAACTTGTGCACAGTGTTCAGTACAGATAAGTGTCCTTTTGTTGTTCTGTCAGGTGATTTGGACAGCCCGTCTGCTGGGCTATTATATCTCGTGTTCTCCCCAATTCAATCAGGATTAATTGTGGAAACTTATGAACAATATTTCTTACTAATCATAAGAAGCACAAATTTACTTTAAAGAGAAGATTTTAAAGTATGATTATCAGTGTTGCCAACTTATATTTTCAAGATCCGCTAAATACTACTAAAAACGCGCTAAAATTCCGCCAAGAAATCCGATCTCTAATAATAATAATAATAATAATTTTTTTTTTTTAAATGAGGGAAGTGTGGGAAATCTTTCATTAGACACTTGTGAGGGTCCGCACTCCACAAGCATGTGAGATTCCTACTCACTAAAACCCACACACCCTTTTCCCACGACGTATATCTCCGCCCTGGAACAGCTCTAACATTACTTCAGGGCGGTGTCGTGCTAATTTCTCAGGTTTCTTCTTCCTTTATTTCTCCTCACTGCCGTTCATGAGCATTCATATCTCTCTTTTTCTGACGCAGGATGCCTTCTACATATACTGCTATCTGATCCCAAGATTCTTGGTTTCGTAGCATCACCTGCACAATAGTTTCTGGCGTCAACTCATCTTGCTCAGTATATAAACATCTTCTCTGTGTTGACCGATGATAGCATACGAAAAATGTGTGAAATACATCGTCTATATCATTGCAATAAATACACGCCGAGTCGTTCGCTCTACCTACTCTATGTAGAAATTTCCGGAAGAATCCGTGACCCGTCAATAGTTGTTTAGTGGTTTCCCATTTTCACACCAGGCAAATGCTGGGGCTGTACCTTAATTAAGGCCACGGCCGCTTCCTTCCAACTCCTAGGCCTTTCCTATCCTATCGTCGCCATAAGACCTATCTGTGTCGGTGCGACGTAAAGCCCCTAGCAAAAAAAAAAAAAAAAAAAAAAAAAAAAAAGTTGCGTAATGAAAAAGTTAACCTCGCCATGAGCTCGGGCAACGCAATCAGCTAGGCGTGATATCAGCCGCTTAGTCCATTTTCCTCGAGGATCTTCCTCCCATCTTTGCTGCCACCGCTCCATTCGTTGCCTATAAGCTAGCTCCTTAGCGCGCTTCTTTCCGAGCTCTCCTTGAGTTCGCCAGACTTCCGGTCTCTCTAAGGCAAGTAAATCAATCGGTGCTACTGCTGCTATCGTAGGGACTGCAGGTTCGGATACTCTGCGATATGCGCTTGTAATACGCAAAGCTGATCTCCGCTGTACCGCAGCTATTCTTCGCCGGTATTTTTCAAACTTCAGAGATTCAGTCCAGACTTTAGCACCATATAGAAGTGTCGAGTGAACTATCGACATCAGAAGTCGTCGTTTGCTAGACTTTGGACCTTTAACATTGCTCATTAATCTACTCAGTGCAATCGTTGTTTTCACCGCCTTATCTGTCACCCGTTTGATATGATCCCAAAAAGTAAGTTTGGTATCAAGTGTCACTGCGAGGTACTTTATACTTCTAGATGTTTCGATTACTGTTTGTCCAATATACATTGGAATGACAGTCGTGATCCTTTTTCTTGTCAAGAGAACGATCTGTTTTATGATCTGCCAGCTATAATCTGTGATTCGCCATCCAGTCTTTCACCCGTCGCATTACTTGATTTAGCTTAAACTGAGCCAACTCCAAATTTCGAGCAACTATCAAAACAGCTATATCATCAGCATACCCCACTAGCATTGTGTCTTCCGGCATCTCTAACCTCAACAATCCATCATACACTATGTTCCACAGATTTGGGCCAAGGATGGACCCTTGTGCTGCACCAGCTGTGAGCCGTTTCACTCTCTGCCCATGTTCTGTGTGATATACTAGTGTACGATCTTTCAAATAATTTCTCATTATGCGCATGAGATACTCCGGCAGTTTGAAAGTATTTTGAAGTGCTTCCAATATGTCATTCCAGCTTATCGAGTTGAAAGCATTCTTAACATCCAGGGTCACAAGGAGTGTCACTTTTCGAGAGTGATGATTACCCATTTGTGGCCTTTTAGCTGTATTCAACACTTCCCATACTGCATCGATTGTCGAATGCCTTCTTCAAAAACCATGTTGACGATCAGAGAGGTCCCCAGCTAGTTGAACTGCTGAAAGTATTCTTGGCTGCAAAAGTTTCTCTAATCCTTTACCAGCAGTATCCAGCATACATAATGGCCTATAGCCCCCGGATTTTCCTTTGCTTATTAAAACTAGCGGAGCTGTTTTCCAGTGAACACTGAACACCCCTGATAGCAGGCAGCTATTGTACATTTTCAGCAGTAGTTGTGGACAGAAATCTGCTATCAGCTTTAATATCTCTGCTGGAATACTATCTGGTCCTGGGGCCTTTTTATAATAATAATAATAATAATAATAATAATAATAATAATAATAATAATAATAATAATAATAATAATAATAATAATAATATAAATATCTGCACTCACCTGATCTGTGAGTTTCACCGGGATTAACCCCCTGCCTGCGAGCCGGCGAGCTAAAACATGTAGGCGTTTTAGTGCCGGGGGCAAACTAGGTGAATCCCCTACCTCAAGGGCCACACACAGAACAGGCCAGTTCATTACACGGTCTCCCTTCATAGCATAAATATAAATGCTACTCTCTCACAGTTTCATTATCTGTCGTCAATCGTCAACTAAGAGATAAGTACCCATCCCTCACGCATTACAAATTTATGATAACATGTTCTCATAACATAAAATCCGAATAACACATTTTCCTTATGTGATTACTAGCTCCTGATAAAAAATACGGAATAGCTCGGAGACAGACTGGAGTACAAATTTTGAAAAAAACGTAAAATTGATAAAACACTAAATTCCACTATAATAAATCTAGAATTCTGCCAAAAATCCGCTGTCCGCTAAATGATATTTTTCTCCGCCGACAGTCTTCTAATTCCGCCAAATTTAGCGGAAAATCCGCTAAGTTGGCAACACTGATGATTATTGTAAGTTGAAATTATAGTGGATGATTTTTCTGTTTTTTAAAACTCTAATTTTATGACTAGGTGCACGCTCATTAGTTTGTATCCTGGACTTAAAAAGTTGTAACTATACTAGATCATTGTCTTCAATGTATATTTTAATTTAAACTGTATGAAACAGCCAAAAATATCTGCATATCTTTCAAAGGATGATTAATCGCAAAGAGTGATTAAAATCTTATTGATTGGGTGTAAATCCTCACATCTCTATGTATTCTGGGCATACCACTTACTCAAGCAGCTTGTCTCCTAACCCCAAGGAACCACAAAAATTGAATTGTGTTCTTTTCATTCAGATGTTTTCCAGTTTCCATATCAAGTAATCCTGGTGAAGGTACCGTACATTGGAAAAATATTCTAATTGGGATCTCACCAGAGACTTAAACACGCCCTCATCTTTACATTCCTAATACAACCCTTCAATAGCGTCAAGCCATGCAAAGAGACATGTCACCTACCTTTAAAAACCTTGTTACGGTAATGAAGATACCTAAGTGTAACAAAATCAGTAACTCATGGGTATCACAGATTTGTATCTAAAGGAAGATGAATTGTATATTGAAGTTATAATTAAGTACGATAAAATATTAAATATGGTGAGCATGCAATAAAATACAATAATTCTTTTTCGAGTGAAGGTACCTCCATATCTAGTACATACAGTCATTGAAGGTTATTTAAAGTTCATTTTTGTTTCTCATTACAGCTGGTGTGTAACTGTGAAGAACACACGAAGAACCCTCATCAAGCCTTCACCGTCCTCGCCTAGATGTTAGGAATAGTTAGCACTTGTCCACTTCAAGATATGTCTCCTCTTTATATGTTTGTAGGTACTAGTAAAGAAGGATAGGGTTTATAGAAAGTAGATAACTTTGTGTTTAACTTATATAACTATACCCTCATCAAGGGATAGTTGATAATGCTAGAGCTAGATTGTATATCTGCTAGGTTTAATGATAGGACAGTTACACACACTGGAACACACAAAGTAAACATTGTAGTTCTGACAACCGAGTGGATCCTAACGGTGCCAACGAAGCGAGGCTGTCTAAAGAACTACTCTGTTTATGTCCTACACTCGCATCAAGAGAGAAGACTCTTCGCATCGCATCGCATCGCTTCACTTCGTGGGACCTAAATTAGTGAGTGAGATTTATGGTATAGCACTTGTCCTCCCGAATTGTTCTCTTCAAGAACATTCTGATAGGTGAAGTGTCTGATAGGCTGTAACAGTTCAGGAACTGTTATATAGATTGCAGGAGGACTTGTGCTACTTGACACAGTTTGTGGACGCTGGTGAGGACGATTACCATCAGCCTCTACAGACTCTGTTGAGCCTCTTGTAGTGGGACTTGTTGAGTGTTACTTGAAAGTACAGCACAAACGTCACTAAATACCAAGATGTTTTCAATATAAAATTGCTCATTACCAGGTTTGTGCTGCGCTCTGTTATTTTATTGCAGGAACAAGTGTAGATGAAGACAGCGTCACTGATTGGTGGAGGGGTAGCAGTAGCAGTGACGCTGTTGTTAGTCTGCACCAACGTGGGACGAGCGGGTAGCAGTCCTGGATGAACGTGAGTCATAGTTGTAAGTCTAGAGAAACCCACATTAGAGACCGCGTACCCATAGCTCCGCGCATGTGCCCACTTCGCATAGGTGGCACCCATCGTTGTGGGGGGAGGGGGGTCGACCTGTCCGCTTTGTTTCTTCTTGGACCGAAAGCTTGGTGGTTAGGCGATCAATGCTGCATTACCTTTGCTACCCATAGGACTGTCCGGGGTCCATCCAGCCCTAAAGAAATGGATACCACTTTATAGCCAGGGTGTTGCTTACAACACTCATGGAGGTGTGTGCCCTAGCACACCTCTTTTACTAATACAAATCCTTCTTTCTCCACAGGTCTTTTTGTTTCAGGACCCAAGGTTGGTTGCTTGTTGTTGTTGGCACTGGGCTGACCTCCAATGTACGGGCAGTCATTCAGTCTGTTCACGCTCACGTTAGCTTAAGTTAGGTCCCGAGTTATGTTCAGACTGTTTCTCTGCCTGTGTTGGAGTGACTGTTCAGATGCTCTCAGCTCTGTGGACCTTCCTTGGTGCCTGTAATATTCAATAATCTAATAGTGTTTTCTTTTGCAGGAAGGTTTCACCTCTTCATTAGTCTAAACTTTGTACCTTTATTTTCATGGGAACCACGCATGAAGAATGTAAGTACCGTATTCTGAAAGTGTTGATGGGTTTCCAGAGTTCCAGTACCTGCGGTATTGGTGAGGATGGATCTGTAAGGTGGTATGATATTTCATTATTAATTTCGCTTCATGAGATGATGTGATTAAAGAGGTTACCCGAATACATGTTCATAAATTAAGAGTGTTTTTCTGAATGTCACAGTTCACTGTTTCATGGTCTATGAACTGCTGGTGAAGGAGGTTCTCTGGTGTGTACTTCAAATATCCAACGGTCTTTCAAGAATCAGCTGTGTTGCTAGTCCGTTCTGCTTACAGTGTTCAGTAAGTTACTTGAAGTAATGATAAACTTTATTGTTAATATTTCTACATATTTAATGAATTCAAGTACTTTAATAACCAGGTCTGCTTCATGTCTTGCAGATGGCAGAAATCTGGAGTTGCCTAAGAACATCCCCTACATTGCAACCAGCTGTTCAACTGTCACTGGTAAGTATACCCGCCAACAACAATAGATACATTGTTGTCACATGTAATCGTATATGGCTTCACTGGTTCATTCCTAAATTCAACAACCCTGGAGCATAAAATATTGTTTCAGGTACGGCTAATACCTCACTAAACAGCTGCCACTGCTCTTTGAACTTAACCCAATGTGACTGTTTCTCTATCAATTTTTACTGAGTATTCCATAAAATGTGTGGAGAGACCCTGGAAATTTATTGAACATCTCTTGGTAAATTATTTTAGTCTCAAATCTTCTTCCAAAAACATTCACCCCAATTCATCCTCTTGAAATCCGTCAACAGGGTACTTAGTGTCACCCATGAGTAACATTCATTCGATCAATAAAATAATGAATAAAGAGGGGAATTTTCCTCAATGTGAAACAATTTGAACCTTCATCATATTGTCCCTCAGCCCACAAACTGCTGTCCATCTAAATTGTTGATTCCTTTCGGCAGTCACATTCCTGTAAATAACTTTATCTGCGAATCTAGTCCGTCACTTTTGGAGATGACTAAATTAAGAGTGCAAGCTTATTCATCATTTTGTCATGAAGAATTATGCCATACTTTGTAAGAAAAAAAAAGCTAAAACTCTGGAAGGTTAAAAAAAGAAGTGTTAATAAAGATAATTCGTGATCGCAAGTTTTCAGGCTGAGTTGCTAAGACAACATTGCCCAGGTTGGCGAGCTCCCTCAGACTCGGCCTGATGGTTTCTATAGATGCCAGAGTAAGTTACCATTGAGTAGGTACAATATTCCAGCAATAATCTGTGAAGTGTAAAGGATTTTAGTACAACATTTAACTAATGTCATAGTTAGGTACTAGTTACTAACTGCTGTCTGTTCCCTTCTCTTCCATTACTTTTCTGTTTTACGGCATGGGTGACTGATTACATACAAACAGAATGTGCAGTCACCCAAAAACAGAATGATTGCTTGGTAGCATATAAGATTTTTAAACTTTCACATTTCTCATAGGATACATTTGTTGTGGGTATCCAATATGTTAGTATATTGTTAGTTAAAATTATGTATAACATTTTAAATATGGTGAGAAGTGGACCACAAGCAAATTCTTTCTCTGAGCGACTCTACCTCTCTATCTAGTATACAATATCATTGAAGGTCATCTAATATTTAAATTTCTCATTACAGCTGGTGTGTAACTGTGAAGAACACACGAAGAACCCACATCAAGCCTTCACCGTCCTCCCCTAGATGTTAGGAATAGTTAGCACTTGTCCACTTCAAGATGTGTCTCCTCTTTATATGTTTGTAGGTACTAGTAAGGAAGGACAGGTTTTATAGAAAGTAGATAACTTTGTGTTTAACTTATATAACTGTACCCTCATCAAGGGATAGTTGATAATGCTAGAGCTAGATTGTATATCTGCTAGGTTTAATGATAGGACAGTTACACACACTGGAACACACAAAGTAAACATTGTAGTTCTGACAACCGAGTGGATCCTAACGGTGCCAACGAAGCGAGGCTGTCTAAAGAACTACTCTGTTTATGTCCTACACTCGCATCAAGAGAGAAGACTCTTCGCATTGCATCGCTTCACTTCGTGGGACCTAAATTAGTGAGTGAGATTTATGGTATAGCACTCGTCCTCCCGAATTGTTCTCTTCAAGAACATTCTGATAGGTGAACTGTCTGATAGGCTGTAACAGTTCTCTTCATGAACTGTCTGAGAAGCTGTAACAGTTCCCATCAGGGACTGTTAGGTAGGTTGCAGGAGGACTTGTGCTACTCGACACAGTTTGTGGACGCTGGTGAGGACGCTTACCATCAGCCTCCACAGACTCTGTTGAGCCTCTTGTAGTGGGGCTTGTTGAGTGTTATTTGAAAGCACAGCACAAACGTCACTAAATACCAAGATGTTCTCAAAATAAAATTGCTCATTACCAGGTTTGTGCTGCGCTCTGTTGTTTTATTGCAGGAACAAGTGTAGATGAAGACAGCGTCACTGATTGGTGGAGGGGTAGCAGTAGCAGTGACGGTGTTGTTAGTCTGCACCAACGTGGGACGAGCGGGTAGCAGTCCTGGATGAACGTGAGTCATAGTTGTAAGTCTAGAGAAACCCACATTAGAGACCGCGTACCCATAGCTCCGCGCATGTGCCCACTTCGCATAGGTGGCACCCATCGTTGTGGGGGGAGGGGGGTCGACCTGTCCGCTTTGTTTCTTCTTGGACCGAAAGCTTGGTGGTTAGGCGATCAATGCTGCATTGCCTTTGCTACCCATAGGACTGTCCGGGGTCCATCCAGCCCTAAAGAAATGGATACCACTTTATAGCCAGGGTGTTGCTTACAACACTCATGGAGGTGTGTGCCCTAGCACACCTCTTTTACTAATACAAATCCTTCTTTCTCCACAGGTCTTTTTGTTTCAGGACCCAAGGTTGGTTGCTTGTTGTTGTTGGCACTGGGCTGACCTCCAATGTACGGGCAGTCATTCAGTCTGTTCACGCTCACGTTAGCTTAAGTTAGGTCCAGAGTTATGTTCAGACTGTTTCTCTGCCTGTGTTGGAGTGACTGTTCAGATGCTCTCAGCTCTGTGGACCTTCCTTGGTGCCTGTAATATTCAATAATCTAATAGTGTTTTCTTTTGCAGGAAGGTTTCACCTCTTCATTAGTCTAAACTTTGTACCTTTATTTTCATGGGAACCACGCATGAAGAATGTAAGTACCGTATTCTGAAAGTGTTGATGGGCTTCCAGAGTTCCAGTACCTGCGGTATTGGTGGTGGTGGATCTGTAAGGTGGTATGATATTTCATTATTAATTTCGCTTCATGAGATGATGTGATTAAAGAGGTTACCCGAATACATGTTCATAAATTAAGAGTGTTTTTCTGAATGTCACAGTTCACTGTTTCATGGTCTATGAACTGCTGGTGAAGGAGGTTCTCTGGTGTGTACTTCAAATATCCAACGGTCTTTCAAGAATCAGCTGTGTTGCTGGTCCGTTCTGCTTACAGTGTTCAGTAAGTTACTTGAAGTAACGATAAACTTTATTGTTAATATTTCTACATATTTAATGAATTCAAGTACTTTAATAACCAGGTCTGCTTCATGTCTTGCAGATGGCAGAAATCTGGAGTTGCCTAATAACATCCCCTTCATTGCAACCAGCTGTTCAACTGTTCCCGGTAAGTATACCTGCCAACAACAAAAGCTACATTGTTGTCACATCTAATCTACTCTGGCTTCACTGGTTCATTCCTAAATTCAACAACCCTGAAGCATAACATTTTGTTCCAAGTACAGCCAATACCTCACTACACAACCACCACTGCTCTTTGAACTTAACCCAATGTGACTGTTTCTCTATCAGGTTTTACTGAGTATTCCATAAAATGTATGGAGAGACCCTGGAAATTTATTGAACATCTCTTGGTAAATTATTTTAGTCTCAGTTTCTTCTTCCAAAAACATTCACTCCAATTCATCCTCTGAAATCCGTCAATAGGGTACTTAGTGACACCCATGAGTTACATTCATTCGATCAATAAATTAATTAATATTGGGAGGAATTTTCCTTGTGGTGAAACCATTTGAACGTTCATCACTTTGTCCCTCAACCCACGAACTTCTGTCCATCTAAATTGTTGATTCCTTTTGGCAGTCACATTCCTGTAAATTGTTTTTATCTGTGAATCTAATCCTTCACTGTTGGAGATGATCTAAATTAAGAGTTCAAGCTTATTCATCACTTTTGTCATGAAGAATATTGCCATACTTTGAAAGAAAAACCAAAAATAAATTGCTAAAGGCCTGGAAGGTTCAGTAAAAGTAAGTGTTTATAAAGATAATCCGTGACAGCAAGTTTTCAGGCTGAGTTTCTAAGACAACATTGCTCAGGTTGGCGTGCTCTCTCAGACTCAGTCTGATGGTTTCTAGATGCCATTGAGTAGGTACTATATTCCAGCAATATCCTGTGAAGTGTACAGTATTTTATTAGGATGCTAGCTGATGTACCCGTGCTTCACTACAGGATTCTCAGAAAGACTGTCTTTGTGGTTTTCCTACCTGAAGTTGTCAGAAGAAATGTAGTGATTAAAAGCAATGTTATATAAAATACTCGATCAAATTAATAAACCGCACATTTTCTCTCTTTTAAAGAACAGTACTATGGTGCCGATCTAACAATCCAAAGTTCCACTGCTGCAATGACCAGACCGCAGACAGCCGTGAACACTTCTCTGCCATTATTCCATTAAATATGCACACTGCTCATTTCAATCAGTGCCTCCGAGTAGGAATAGAATAGCTCGAATGCTATGATGAACCAGTTTTTTATGTATCAGTAGTATCAGAAATTTATCTAACTCCCCAGCTACTTCCCGCCTATTTTCAGGCAGGCTGTTATACTCGGTACGATCGGGTGAGTTGGCTGTGGAGTTAGGGGCGCATAGCTGTGAGCTTGGATCCGGGAGGTAGTGGGTTCGAACTCCACTGTCGACCGCCCTGAAGATAGTTTTCCGTGGTCTCCAATTTTCACACCAGGAAAATGCTGGGCTGTAACTTAATTAACGTAGGGGCTGCTTCCTTCCCAGTCGTAGCCCTTTTATATGCCATCGTCGCCATGAGTCCTATCTGTGTCAGCGCGACGTAGAGCAAATTTTAAAAAACTCGGTATACAGCAGTAATCCCATCTATCGGAGACACAAAGCAAATCACAACAAACAATGATCAATGTAATGTTATTGTTGGTCAATGTTTCTGTATTGCAATCCTTCACATTCAGTTTTCTTTCGACTCTGTAATATAAGGCCGTCTTATAAAATTAATTATAGCGTAGACAGTAGTTCCTTAATCCCCCACTTTACATACAGATTTTAATTAAATTCCGTATACCCATTTTCTCGTATCGGCATTGATACGATCTTAGCAACAAATAATCCCTATTCATGAATATCTCCGTTATCATAGCCGATACGGTCAAAATGTATAAGACATAAATGATTGGAAATGGAAATGATTTAATACTATGTAACTTTATTTATATAGTAATTGTCCATATGACCACTAATTGCGCAAATATTCGAGAATACTATGTAACTTTATTTATATAGTAATTGTCCATAAGACCACTAATAACAAATATTCGAGAATTAAATTTTGGGCCTTTCTCTAAACTACCATTTTGCTCAGCATTAATAAAGTTATTTATGGCCTGGATTGTAGCGACTTATTCCCCAACTTTGCGTAGCAATTTTATTTACGATGGGACAACTAATAACAAATATTTGAGAATTACATTTTAGGCCTTCCCCTAAACTACCATTTTTCTTAACGTGATTATGATGATTTATGGCGTAGATTGTAGCAACATATTCGCTGACTTTGCGTACCTATTTTAATTAAGATAGGACCACTAATAACATACGGTAAATATTTGCAAATAAAATTTTAGGCCTTCCTCTTAACTACCATTTCTCTAAGCGTGAAAAAGATTATTTAAAGCCTAGATTGTAGCGACTTATTCCCGGACTTAACATACCGATTTTTATTAAATTCCTTTCAGCCGTTTTCTCGTGATGCGTGTACATACAGACAGACGGGCAGAAGGACAAAAATTTCAGAAAATTAAAAAATGCATTTCCTTGTTACTATGGACATGACTGATACAGAAATACCATTATTTTCACATTTTGAGCAATGTACAGACAAAACTCTTATTTTATATATATAGATTTAACTAATGTCATAGTTAGGTACTCGTTACTAACTGCTGTGTTCTTCTTCTTCCTCTTTGTCATTTCCCGGTCATGGTGGGTTGACGTTTTTGACAAGTCTTTTCCATTTCCCTCGGTTTCAAATGGTTGTTTACAGTTAACTGCTTTTCTGCGAAATCTTCTGGCATGCGGTCCATTGATCTTCCTCTAGGTCTGCCTCTCTCCCTCCTGCCCTTCACCACCATGTCAAGCACTCTTCTTGCTACACTGTTCTCATCCCTGTGCTTAATGTGACCATACGAGAGCAACCGCCTTTCTTGAACTTTCTCTGATGCTTGAGTAACCTTAACACTGCCTCGTATGACGCTCTTCTTGTTGTGGTCTTTCGTAGTAACACCACACATCCATCGCAATATTTTCATTTCGGCTAAATCCAGCCGTTTATATTGTGATTGTTCTATTGGCCAAGTTTCTGCTCCGTATATCATGCCAGGTTTCACCACACTTTTGTAGGCTCTCCCCTTCACTTGCACATTTAGTCTCCTGTCACAGAAGACACCAGCCAGCCCTTTTCAATTTAACCAGACAGTCTGAATTCAGTGTGTAAGTTCTAGATCTTGATTGCCGTCATCAGATACAGTTGATCCAAGGTACTTGAAACTATTACTTGCGTGGAGTTGATTTCCGTCCATTTTCGCACTATAATTTTCCTTACCACCGAGGCACAAGTATTCTGTATTATTCCGACTAATTTTAAGACCCCTATCCTTCAGTGCTTTTCTCCAGTGTTTTAGTTTAAGTACAAGTTGTCCTCTATTAGTGCTGCATATTACGATGTCATCTGCAAAAAGCATGCACCAAAGAGCTGGTTCTCTAAGGCTTTCATTATCAGATCAAAGATATAGGGACTCAGATCAGATCCTTGATGGAGACCGGCTTCAACTGGTATGGATTCCATTAGTCCTTCACTGCTTCTCACTTGCGTCTTTGCCCCATGGTACATATCCTGAATAATGCGCACGTACTTCTCTGGTACTCCCTTGGATCTCATGCATCTCCCTACTTCTTGGCGGGGCACATGATCATAAGCCTTCTCTACATCAATGAACACCATATGTAATTCTTTCTTCTTTTCTCTGTGTCTTTCCATAAGCTGACTTAGAGAAAATGGCATCTGTGGTTCCTTTCCCTGGCATAAATCCACACTGTTCTTCTGCTATTATTGTCTCCTGCCTAAGGCTACTTTGAATGACTTTTTCCCAGATCTTCATAGTGTGCGACATGAGTTTTATTCCTCTGTAATTTGCACAATCCTATTCTTTAAAAATGGGATTTACGGTACTCTTCCGCCATTCATTGGGCATTCTTTCCTCTTGGAATTCCTCTTTCTTGGAATTGGCTTAGCAACATATCTATTGCCTCCTCTCCCAGGCATTTCCAGGCCTCTACAGGAATTTCATCGGGGCCCGTTGCTTTTACACTTTTCATTTTCTTCATATCCGTTACAACCTCTATCCTGTGTATGTCAGTTGTTACATTATAATTTGGAATACCATCTTCAAACACAAGCCGTTCATTCTCCTCATTAAGCAGCTTTAAAAAATACTCCTCACATCTCAGTCAGCAGTATGTAAAGATTGTTGGTTACAAGGATAATGTCCAGATAGAGGAGGAGATTAATGCTAAAGAAGTATTAAAATTTCCATATGCTAACAATGATATTTACAATAAGCTACAAAAGTTGAAAACAAGTAAAGCGGCAGGAATTGGTAAGACAATGGGTTGGGATATAGTACCATATCTGAAGTACTTATTTGATTATTGTTTGGTCGAAGGAGCTATACCAAATGAATGGAGAGTTCCTATAGAAGCCCCTGTGTATAAAGGAAAGGGTGATAGACCCACAACGTCCATACCAACTTTCCTGATGGCTTCAGCGTTTACTGTCCACCATTTCTGAACACCTTTCACTAACTGTGTTTCTTGGATCACCTTTTCCTTACTGCTCTTTTCCTCATTCCTGTGCATTCATAGTCAAGCACCAGCACTCTGTGTTGTGGAGCCATGTTTTGCCCTAGTATGACTTTGCAGTTCTTTACCTCCTTCAGATGTATTCTTCTACACAAGAGGAAATCTATTCGGCTTTCCCGTCCTCCACTTTTGTATGTCCAAAGATGCCTCTCGCAATCAACTTGTGGAGCATAAGCAGTTATAACTGTGGACTCTTCCCCAAGGCACAGCTTCACACTCATTACTCTGTTATTTCTTCTGTTTACACTGAGCAGGCAGGTTGCAAAGTCATTTGAAAGATTATTTCCAACGCGATTTCTACCTGCACTCTACAGCAAGTTAAAACCCCGGCCAAGCACTCTTGCTTTATTAACCTTCCACCTAGTTTCTTGAACACACAGAATTCCTATCCTTCTCCTCATCATTAGATCCACAACCTCTCTACCCTTCCCCGCCATAGATCCAACATTCAGGATTCAAATTCTCACTTGAACTTGCTTCTTTAACCAGACCCGCCCCTGACCCGGTATTCTTCGCTCATTTCTCACGTGGGGCACGCCCTAGCAGTTTCCGAGTCTAATCTTGTAGAACTTCTGGTTTTGGCTACTTAGTTTTAAAGCTGGATGCCCTTCCTGTCGCCAACCCGTTTCCAACTTGTAGGGGATAATTTATGTATCCTGTGTGTCCTAGACAACGCCGTGAAGAACATACAATGTGCCTACCTTCTACATGGTTTCCATGGCTGTCTCAACAAATCGATTCATATGGCAGACCCTTTAGGTAAAGATTGTATCGAGTGCCTTTCTTCGGACTGTTACCTATGGATCAATTTTTGGTTTAATCATGACACAAAATTGGTGCCATGTTCGCGTCTAACAACACTATTGAACGATGATATACTTTAAGATAACATTGATCCGCCTTCAGTACACATTATATTGTCTTGGACTCTGCCAGGAAACCATAAATGATGTATTGTTGTTTCTTAAAGATGTAAATACGGCACACGACCAGATGTCAAGGAATAATATTAACTCCTGTCTGTTCCATTTTTTCCCCTTTTTTCTCTTTTAGTGCAGGGGAGAGTGATTACATACCAACAGTCTGTCCAGTCGCTCAAAAAAGGGGATTGATTGCATGGTAGCTTAAAATTCTTCAAACTTTCACGTTTCTTATAGGATACATTTATTGTTTTTATCTAATCGTGAATTGTGTATTGACAGTTAAAATTATGTATAACATTTTAAATATCGTAAGAAGGTTACCACAAGCAAATTCTTTTTCTGAGCGACTGTATGTCTCTATCCAGTTTGAAGGTCACCTGATGTTTAAATTTCTCATTACAGGTCATGTGTAACTGTGAAGAACACACGAAGAACCCGCATCAAGCCTTCACCGTCCTCCCCTAGATATTAGGAATAGTTAGCAGATGTCCACTTCAAGATTTGTGTCCTCTTTATAAGTTAGTAGTTAAGGCGTAGGGACGTGGCGCACCCATCGCCCAGTGGGAAACCACTGCAGTCAGCCACCCGAGTACCGGCGGGAAAACCGAAGCGTGAGGTTTGGAGGAAATGCCAGCCTGAGCTGAACATCAAGCTCTTATTTCATCTTCTGGGGCTAACAACCTCAGTCGTATAATTGGACAGTCCCGAGCCGTCCCAACAAACATTCCTTTTAGCTCATGGACTGGATCGCACTGTAGAATTGAGATTACCCCAGGGGGACAATCCCCCGTCAACCAAAGTTGACGCAAGCAGGCATTCGGATTCTGGGGGACCTGCCAGAATGTGCGAATGGGAAGAGTCGGAGCTCCCAAGAACCTCCAAAAGGATCAAAACGAAAAAGATTTTCAGGATGGGGACCATAAATGTACAGACAATGACAAAGACTGGTAAACTTAAACAGGTAATAGATGAGATGAGAGAAAGAAACATTGGGATACTAGCCATGCAAGAAACAAGATATAGTGATGAAGACACAGTGGAGTCAGAAGGCTTCATAGTGCTGAAAGGAAAACCAGGAATCAGAGTGGGAAAAGGAAGACACACACCTACATGCTTTGGTACAGGATTCATAATAGACAAGAGGTATGAGGATGGCATAATTGAAATGAAGAGTAGGTCTGAAAGGATTTCCACGTTATCAATTCGAGCAGGGAACAAAAAATATACCATAGTAAATGGACATGCGCCTACCAATGACAAGAACAGAAATGACAAGAAATCTGTAGACAGTTTCTGGGAAGAACTGGATGATACACTGAAAAGCATACCACACAGACAAGTAAAGATACTTGTAGGTGATTATAATGCACAGGTAGGGAGGGAGAAGCAACATAAGGGGATAGTAGGCGAGTACCCAGCACACAAGAGGACGAACAAAAACGGAGAAAGGTTAATTGAACTATGTCCAGAACACAGAATGAGACTTATGACAACTCACTTCAGGGCCAAACCGAATAAGAAAAAGACATGGGCAAGCCCATGCACCCACATTGGGGAATTCCAGATTGACCATGTGGCAATCAGTCGGACAAACACTAAAGAGATTATGAACACAAAGGTCAGAAAGAACACAAGAATAGAATCAGATCACTATCTTACAGAAATCAAGTGCCTTTGGATTCCGCACAGGGGTAGACTGCCACAGACAAGTAGACCAACTGGAAACATAAATATAGACAGAGACAAATTACGGCACAATCGATCCAAATACGAGGAAGGAATAGAAACTGGCAATGGATGGGATGACATGAAGCTGAATATGAGGAAACAGGCTGAAATATGGGGAAAGGAAGAAAAGAAAAAGAAACACTGGTGGTGGAATACGGACTGTGAGGAAGCGGTTGAGAATCGCAGGAAAGCCTGGAGAGACTGGAGCATTAAGAAGAACCTGGAAAAATGGGAAGTTTTCCTACGAGTAAGGAAGGAAACAACCAGAACCATATGATGGACCAAAAGACAGAGGATGAAGCAGGAATTGGATGAAATTGAAAACAACTTCAGGAAAAACAATAGTAGAGACTTTTTTGGGAAATTCAAAAAGAGCCTGAGTGGATATAAAGGCAGAGAACTCTTTATAAAAGATAAGAATGGGGATCTGGCAGTTAGGGCGAAGGAGAACTGTAGGATACTTGCAGAATACTTTCATGACCTGTTAAACTCTGAACCACCTGAAGAAGAGCTGGAGCTGGGGACAAACACAGAAGAGAGAGAGTCATGTCCTCCAACTAGAGATGAGGTCGCACAGGCCATAAGCGATCTAAAGAATAACAAAGCAACCGGAGAAGATGGAATATCAGCTGAGATGATTAAGTGGGGAGGTGACAAGACAGTAGACAACATGACCAACATCATCGGCCAGATTTGGAGAACAAAGAAGTTACCAGAAGGATGGAAGAATGCGATCATAATACCAATACATAAGAAGGGAGACAAGAGGGATGCAAACAACTATAGAGGAATTTCGCTACTAGAGATTGGCTATAAGGTGTTGTCGAAAGTCCTGCTCAATAGACTGGAAGAACAGTTAGAAAGTACAATTGGAGACTACCAAGTAGGATTTAGGAAGGGAAGAGGATGCATAGAACAGATATTTATACTGAAACAACTGATAGAATATAGGGCCTTAAAGAACAAAAGAACGGTGGTAACCTTTGTAGATTTCACTAAGGCATATGACTCCATCGACAGACAAACTCTTGGAAGAATCCTAAAGAACAGAGGATTAGATGGCAGTACACATGAACTCATAATGGAAATTCTATCAGACACAAAGGCAAGGGTGAGATTCAGAGGAGTACTCTCTGAAGAATTTGATATCAACACTGGTGTCAAACAAGGAGATGGATTATCACCAATGTTGTTCAACATAGCTCTGGATGAAGTCATCAGACAGTGGAGAACAATGAATGAGACAATGGGAATACCAAAGACATATGTTGGGGACCAAAAGGACAATAGGGCCCAAGTAGATTGTCTAGCCTTTGCGGACGACATAGTTATAGTAAGTGAGACAGAAGAAGATGCAAAGACACAACTCAACAACTTAAGCAATATAGCCGGAAGGGTAGGACTGAGGTTCGCCTACAACAAGACAAAGACATTGAATACCACTGAGGATTGGACAACACCGGAAAGCACCGTGCAAAAGGTGGACAAATTCAAGTACCTAGGAGAGTTTATAACAGGAAGGAATAGGAGCAATGAAGGAATAACAGAGAGGATAAAGAAGATGCGATCAGCCTTCTGTATGACCAGAGATATATACAATAAAAAGGATATATCTACAGACGCAAAGATCAGACATTACAAGGCAACGGTGAGAAATGCTGTATTATATGCTGCTGAGACAATAGCACTAGGAAGAAATGGTGCGGAACAACTAGAGAAAGAAGAGAGAAAAATATTGAGGAAAATACTAGGCCCTAAGAGAGGAGGTGAGAGATGGATGAGGAGACCCAGGGAAGAACTATACCGGAACATGAGGACAATCTCAGAAGAAATCAGACTGAAAAGAGCACGGTTTGCGGGACATGTAATCAGGATGAATATGGATAGAATGACGAAAAGAGAATGGGAAACAACAGCGAGGACACGAGGAAAGACAGGAACCAAGTGGGTAGTTGAACTCCGGAAAGATTGGTCAGAATTGGGGATCAAGGTGGAAGAAAAGGAAAATTGGAAAAGCAAGTACATACCGACTAATATGCCAGAGATCAATGATAGGGATGGATACAGGAAAAGGATTGAGAGTCACCAGTGGAGTAGACAAGAGAAGAGGATACTGAATATCTCGGAAGAAGAGCGGGAGAGAAGAAGAGAAAGGATGAAGAGGTTCTGGGAGGAGAAAAAGAAAATACAATCCATGAAGGAGCTGTCCGTGGTCCTACAGAGGCCGTAACGCAAGAAGAAGAAGAAGAAGAAGTTAGTAGTTACTAGCAAGGGAGGACAGGGTTTACAGAAAGTAGATAGCTTTGTGATTAACTCATACATATATACCCTCATCAAGGGATAGTTGATAATGATAGGACAGTTACACACATGAGAAACACACAAAGTAAACATTGTAGTTCTGACTACCGAGTGCATCCTAACGGTGCCAACGAAGCGAGGCTGTCTAATGAATTACTCTGTTTATGTTCTACACTCGCATCAAGAGAGAAGATTCTTCATCTCACTTCACTTCATGGGACCTAAATTAGTGAGTGAGCTTTATGGTATAGCACTTGTCCTCCCGAATAGTTCTCTTCAAGAACATTGTGATACATGTAACAGATCCCTTCAAGAACATTGTGATACGTGTAACAGATCCCTTCAAGATCATCCTGGTACGTGTAACATTTCCCTTCAAGATCATCCTGGTATGTGCAACAGTTCCCTTCAAGATCATTCTGGTACATGTAACAGTACCCTTCAAGATCATCCTGGTATGTGCAACAGTTCCCTTCAAGATCATTCTGGTATGTGTAACAACTCCCTTCAAGATCATTCTGGTATGTGTAACAGATCCCTTCAAGATCATCCTGGTATGTGTAACAGTTCCCTTCAAGATCATCCTTGTATGTGTAACAGTTCACTTCAAGATCGTCCTGGTATGTGTAACAGTTCCCTTCAAGAACATTCTGGTATGTGTAACAGTTCCCTTCAAGAACATTCTGGTATGTGTAACAGTTCCCTTCAGGAACATTCTTGTATGTGTAACAGTTCCCTTCAAGATCATCCTGGTATGTGAAACAGTTCCCTTCAAGATCATCCTGGTATGTGTAACAGTTCCCTTCAAGATCATCCTTGTATGTGTAACAGTTCACTTCAAGATCGTCCTGGTATGTGTAACAGTTCCCTTCAAGATCATCCTGGTATGTGTAACAGTTCCCTTCAAGAACATTCTTGTATGTGTAACAGTCCCTTCAAGATCATCCTGGTATGTGTAACAGTTCCCTCCAAGAACATTCTTGTATGTGTAACAGTTCCCTTCAAGATCATCCTGGTATGTGTAACAGTTCCCCCAAGAACATTCTTGTATGTGTAACAGTTCCCTTCAGGAACATTCTTGTATGTGTAACAGTTCCCTTCAAGATCATCCTGGTATGTGAAACAGTTCCCTTCAAGATCATCCTGGTGTGTGTAACAGTTCCCTTCAAGATCATCCTGGTATGTGTAACAGTTCCCTTCAAGAACATTCTTGTATGTGTAACAGTTCCCTTCAAGAACATTCTTGTATGTGTAACAGTTCACTTCAAGATCGTCCTGGTATGTGTAACAGTTCCCTTCAAGATCATCCTTGTATGTGTAACAGTTCACTTCAAGATCGTCCTGGTATGTGTAACAGTTCACTTCAAGATCGTCCTGGTATGTGTAACAGTTCCCTTCAAGAACATTCTTGTATGTGTAACAGTTCACTTCAAGATCGTCCTGGTATGTGTAACAGTTCCCTTCAAGATCATCCTTGTATGTGTAACAGTTCACTTCAAGATCGTCCTGGTATGTGTAACAGTTCACTTCAAGATCGTCCTGGTATGTGTAACAGTTCCCTTCAAGAACATTCTTGTATGTGTAACAGTTCCCTTCAAGATCGTCCTGGTATGTGTAACAGTTCCCTTCAAGATCATCCTTGTATGTGTAACAGTTCACTTCAAGATCGTCCTGGTATGTGTAACAGTTCCCTTCAAGATCGTCCTGGTATGTGTAACAGTTCACTTCAAGATCGTCCTGGTATGTGTAACAGTTCACTTCAAGAACATTCTTGTATGTGTAACAGTTCCCTTCAAGATCATCCTTGTATGTGTAACAGTTCACTTCAAGATCGTCCTGGTATGTGTAACAGTTCACTTCAAGATCGTCCTGGTATGTGTAACAGTTCCCTTCAAGAACATTCTTGTATGTGTAACAGTTCCCTTCAAGATCATCCTTGTATGTGTAACAGTTCACTTCAAGATCGTCCTGGTATGTGTAACAGTTCACTTCAAGATCGTCCTGGTATGTGTAACAGTTCCCTTCAAGAACATTCTTGTATGTGTAACAGTTCCCTTCAAGATCATCCTTGTATGTGTAACAGTTCACTTCAAGATCGTCCTGGTATGTGTAACAGTTCACTTCAAGATCGTCCTGGTATGTGTAACAGTTCCCTTCAAGAACATTCTTGTATGTGTAACAGTTCACTTCAAGATCGTCCTGGTATGTGTAACAGTTCCCTTCAAGATCATCCTTGTATGTGTAACAGTTCACTTCAAGATCGTCCTGGTATGTGTAACAGTTCACTTCAAGATCGTCCTGGTATGTGTAACAGTTCCCTTCAAGAACATTCTTGTATGTGTAACAGTTCCCTTCAAGATCGTCCTGGTATGTGTAACAGTTCCCTTCAAGATCATCCTTGTATGTGTAACAGTTCACTTCAAGATCGTCCTGGTATGTGTAACAGTTCCCTTCAAGATCATCCTGGTATGTGTAACAGTTCCCTTCAAGATCGTCCTGGTATGTGTAACAGTTCCCTCCAAGAACATTCTTGTATGTGTAACAGTTCCCTTCAAGATCATCCTGGTATGTGTAACAGTTCCCTCCAAGAACATTCTTGTATGTGTAACAGTTCCCTCCAAGATCGTCCTGGTATGTGTAACAGTTCGTTCCAAGAACATTCTTGTATGTGTAACAGTTCCCTCCAAGATCATCCTGGTATGTGTAACAGTTCCCCCAAGAACATTCTTGTATGTGTAACAGTTCCCTCCAAGATCGTCCTGGTATGTGTAACAGTTCCCTTCAAGATCATCCTGGTATGTGTAACAGTTCCCTCCAAGAACATTCTTGTATGTGTAACAGTTCCCTCCAAGATCGTCCTGGTATGTGTAACAGTTCGTTCCAAGAACATTCTTGTATGTGTAACAGTTCCCTCCAAGATCATCCTGGTATGTGTAACAGTTCGTTCCAAGAACATTCTTGTATGTGTAACAGTTCCCTCCAAGATCGTCCTGGTATGTGTAACAGTTCGTTCCAAGAACATTCTTGTATGTGTAACAGTTCCCTCCAAGATCGTCCTGGTATGTGTAACAGTTCGTTCCAAGAACATTCTTGTATGTGTAACAGTTCCCTCCAAGATCATCCTGGTATGTGTAACAGTTCCCTCCAAGAACATTCTTGTATGTGTAACAGTTCCCTTCAAGATCATCCTGGTATGTGTAACAGTTCCCTTCAAGATCATCCTGGTATGTGCAACAGTTCCCTTCAAGATCATCCTGGTATGTGTAACAGTTCCCCCAAGAACATTCTTGTATGTGTAACAGTTCCCTTCAAGATCATCCTGGTATGTGTAACAGTTCGTTCCAAGAACATTCTTGTATGTGTAACAGTTCCCTCCAAGATCATCCTGGTATGTGTAACAGTTCCCTTCAAGATCATCCTGGTATGTGTAACAGTTCCCTCCAAGATCGTCCTGGTATGTGTAACAGTTCCCCCAAGAACATTCTTGTATGTGTAACAGTTCCCTCCAAGATCGTCCTGGTATGTGTAACAGTTCGTTCCAAGAACATTCTTGTATGTGTAACAGTTCCCTCCAAGATCATCCTGGTATGTGTAACAGTTCCCTTCAAGATCATCCTGGTATGTGTAACAGTTCCCTTCAAGATCATCCTGGTATGTGTAACAGTTCCCTTCAAGATCATCCTGGTATGTGTAACAGTTCCCCCAAGAACATTCTTGTATGTGTAACAGTTCCCTCCAAGATCGTCCTGGTATGTGTAACAGTTCGTTCCAAGAACATTCTTGTATGTGTAACAGTTCCCTCCAAGATCATCCTGGTATGTGTAACAGTTCCCTTCAAGATCATCCTGGTATGTGTAACAGTTCCCTTCAAGATCATCCTGGTATGTGTAACAGTTCCCCCAAGAACATTCTTGTATGTGTAACAGTTCCCTCCAAGATCGTCCTGGTATGTGTAACAGTTCGTTCCAAGAACATTCTTGTATGTGTAACAGTTCCCTCCAAGATCATCCTGGTATGTGTAACAGTTCCCTTCAAGATCATCCTGGTATGTGTAACAGTTCCCTCCAAGATCGTCCTGGTATGTGTAACAGTTCCCCCAAGAACATTCTTGTATGTGTAACAGTTCCCTTCAAGATCATCCTGGTATGTGTAACAGTTCCCTCCAAGAACATTCTTGTATGTGTAACAGTTCCCTCCAAGATCGTCCTGGTATGTGTAACAGTTCGTTCCAAGAACATTCTTGTATGTGTAACAGTTCCCTCCAAGATCATCCTGGTATGTGTAACAGTTCGTTCCAAGAACATTCTTGTATGTGTAACAGTTCCCTCCAAGATCATCCTGGTATGTGTAACAGTTCCCTCCAAGAACATTCTTGTATGTGTAACAGTTCCCTTCAAGATCATCCTGGTATGTGTAACAGTTCCCCCAAGAACATTCTTGTATGTGTAACAGTTCCCTCCAAGATCGTCCTGGTATGTGTAACAGTTCGTTCCAAGAACATTCTTGTATGTGTAACAGTTCCCTCCAAGATCATCCTGGTATGTGTAACAGTTCGTTCCAAGAACATTCTTGTATGTGTAACAGTTCCCTCCAAGATCATCCTGGTATGTGTAACAGTTCCCTCCAAGAACATTCTTGTATGTGTAACAGTTCCCTCCAAGATCATCCTGGTATGTGTAACAGTTCGTTCCAAGAACATTCTTGTATGTGTAACAGTTCCCTCCAAGATCATCCTGGTATGTGTAACAGTTCGTTCCAAGAACATTCTTGTATGTGTAACAGTTCCCTCCAAGATCGTCCTGGTATGTGTAACAGTTCGTTCCAAGAACATTCTTGTATGTGTAACAGTTCCCTTCAAGATCATCCTGGTATGTGTAACAGTTCCCTCCAAGAACATTCTTGTATGTGTAACAGTTCCCTCCAAGATCGTCCTGGTATGTGTAACAGTTCCCTTCAAGATCATCCTGGTATGTGTAACAGTTCCCTTCAAGATCATCCTGGTATGTGTAACAGTTCCCTCCAAGATCGTCCTGGTATGTGTAACAGTTCCCTCCAAGAACATTCTTGTATGTGTAACAGTTCCCTTCAAGATCGTCCTGGTATGTGTAACAGTTCCCTCCAAGAACATTCTTGTATGTGTAACAGTTCCCTCCAAGATCGTCCTGGTATGTGTAACAGTTCGTTCCAAGAACATTCTTGTATGTGTAACAGTTCCCTCCAAGAACATTCTTGTATGTGTAACAGTTCCCTTCAAGATCGTCCTGGTATGTGTAACAGTTCCCTCCAAGAACATTCTTGTATGTGTAACAGTTCCCTCCAAGATCGTCCTGGTATGTGTAACAGTTCGTTCCAAGAACATTCTTGTATGTGTAACAGTTCCCTCCAAGATCGTCCTGGTATGTGTAACAGTTCCCCCAAGAACATTCTTGTATGTGTAACAGTTCCCTCCAAGATCGTCCTGGTATGTGTAACAGTTCGTTCCAAGAACATTCTTGTATGTGTAACAGTTCCCTCCAAGATCATCCTGGTATGTGTAACAGTTCCCCCAAGAACATTCTTGTATGTGTAACAGTTCCCTCCAAGATCGTCCTGGTATGTGTAACAGTTCGTTCCAAGAACATTCTTGTATGTGTAACAGTTCCCTCCAAGATCATCCTGGTATGTGTAACAGTTCCCCCAAGAACATTCTTGTATGTGTAACAGTTCCCTCCAAGATCGTCCTGGTATGTGTAACAGTTCCCTTCAAGATCATCCTGGTATGTGTAACAGTTCCCTCCAAGAACATTCTTGTATGTGTAACAGTTCCCTCCAAGATCGTCCTGGTATGTGTAACAGTTCGTTCCAAGAACATTCTTGTATGTGTAACAGTTCCCTCCAAGATCGTCCTGGTGTGTGTAACAGTTCCCTCCAAGAACATTCTTGTATGTGTAACAGTTCCCTTCAAGATCATCCTGGTATGTGTAACAGTTCCCTCCAAGAACATTCTTGTATGTGTAACAGTTCCCTTCAAGATCGTCCTGGTATGTGTAACAGTTCCCTTCAAGAACATTCTTGTATGTGTAACAGTTCCCTCCAAGATCATCCTGGTATGTGTAACAGTTCCCCCAAGAACATTCTTGTATGTGTAACAGTTCCCTCCAAGATCGTCCTGGTGTGTGTAACAGTTCCCCCAAGAACATTCTTGTATGTGTAACAGTTCCCTTCAAGATCGTCCTGGTATGTGTAACAGTTCCCTTCAAGAACATTCTTGTATGTGTAACAGTTCCCTTCAAGATCATCCTGGTATGTGTAACAGTTCCCTCCAAGAACATTCTTGTATGTGTAACAGTTCCCTCCAAGATCATCCTGGTATGTGTAACAGTTCCCTTCAAGAACATTCTTGTATGTGTAACAGTTCCCTTCAAGATCATCCTGGTATGTGTAACAGTTCCCCCAAGAACATTCTTGTATGTGTAACAGTTCCCTTCAAGATCATCCTGGTATGTGTAACAGTTCCCTTCAAGAACATTCTTGTATGTGTAACAGTTCCCTTCAAGATCATCCTGGTATGTGTAACAGTTCCCTCCAAGAACATTCTTGTATGTGTAACAGTTCCCTCCAAGATCATCCTGGTATGTGTAACAGTTCCCTTCAAGAATATTCTTGTATGTGTAACAGTTCCCTTCAAGATCATCCTGGTATGTGTAACAGTTCCCTTCAAGATCGTCCTGGTATGTGTAACAGTTCCCTTCAAGAACATTCTTGTATGTGTAACAGTTCCCTTCAAGATCATCCTGGTATGTGTAACAGTTCCCTCCAAGAACATTCTTGTATGTGTAACAGTTCCCTCCAAGATCATCCTGGTATGTGTAACAGTTCCCTTCAAGAACATTCTTGTATGTGTAACAGTTCCCTTCAAGATCATCCTGGTATGTGTAACAGTTCCCTTCAAGAACATTCTTGTATGTGTAACAGTTCCCTTCAAGATCATCCTGGTATGTGTAACAGTTCCCCCAAGAACATTCTTGTATGTGTAACAGTCCCTTCAAGATCATCCTGGTATGTGTAACAGTTCCCTTCAAGAACATTCTTGTATGTGTAACAGTTCCCTTCAAGATCATCCTGGTATGTGTAACAGTTCCCTTCAAGAACATTCTTGTATGTGTAACAGTTCCCTTCAAGATCATCCTGGTATGTGTAACAGTTCCCTCCAAGATCATCCTGGTATGTGTAACAGTTCCCTCCAAGATCATCCTGGTATGTGTAACAGTTCCCTTCAAGAACATTCTTGTATGTGTAACAGTTCCCTTCAAGATCGTCCTGGTATGTGTAACAGTTCCCCCAAGAACATTCTTGTATGTGTAACAGTTCCCTTCAAGATCATCCTGGTATGTGTAACAGTTCCCCCAAGAACATTCTTGTATGTGTAACAGTCCCTTCAAGATCGTCCTGGTATGTGTAACAGTTCCCTTCAAGAACATTCTTGTATGTGTAACAGTTCCCTTCAAGATCATCCTGGTATGTGTAACAGTTCCCTCCAAGAACATTCTTGTATGTGTAACAGTTCCCTCCAAGATCATCCTGGTATGTGTAACAGTTCCCCCAAGAACATTCTTGTATGTGCAACAGTTCCCTCCAAGATCATCCTGGTATGTGTAACAGTTCCCTACAAGATCGTCCTGGTATGTGTAACAGTTCCCTTCAAGATCATCCTGGTATGTGTAACAGTTCCCTTCAAGATCATCCTGGTATGTGTAACAGTTCCCTTCAAGAACATTCTTGTATGTGTAACAGTTCCCTTCAAGATCATCCTGGTATGTGTAACAGTTCCCTCCAAGATCGTCCTGGTATGTGTAACAGTTCGTTCCAAGAACATTCTTGTATGTGTAACAGTTCCCTCCAAGATCATCCTGGTATGTGTAACAGTTCCCTTCAAGATCATCCTGGTATGTGTAACAGTTCCCTCCAAGATCATCCTGGTATGTGTAACAGTTCCCTTCAAGAACATTCTTGTATGTGTAACAGTTCCCTCCAAGATCGTCCTGGTATGTGTAACAGTTCGTTCCAAGAACATTCTTGTATGTGTAACAGTTCCCTCCAAGATCATCCTGGTATGTGTAACAGTTCCCTCCAAGATCATCCTGGTATGTGCAACGGTTCCCTTCAAGAACATCCTGGTATGTGTAACAGTTCGTTCCAAGAACATTCTTGTATGTGTAACAGTTCCCTTCAAGATCGTCCTGGTATGTGTAACAGTTCCCTCCAAGATCGTCCTGGTATGTGTAACAGTTCCCTTCAAGATCATCCTGGTGTTTGTAACAGTTCCCCCAAGATCGTCCTGGTATGTGTAACAGTTCCCTTCAAGAACATTCTTGTATGTGTAACAGTTCCCTCCAAGATCGTCCTGGTATGTGTAACAGTTCCCTCCAAGAACATTCTTGTATGTGTAACAGTTCCCTCCAAGATCATCCTGGTATGTGTAACAGTTCCCCCAAGAACATTCTTGTATGTGTAACAGTTCCCTCCAAGATCGTCCTGGTATGTGTAACAGTTCGTTCCAAGAACATTCTTGTATGTGTAACAGTTCCCTTCAAGATCATCCTGGTATGTGTAACAGTTCCCTCCAAGAACATTCTTGTATGTGTAACAGTTCCCTCCAAGATCGTCCTGGTATGTGTAACAGTTCGTTCCAAGAACATTCTTGTATGTGTAACAGTTCCCTCCAAGATCATCCTGGTATGTGTAACAGTTCCCTCCAAGATCATCCTGGTATGTGCAACGGTTCCCTTCAAGAACATTCTGGTATGTGTAACAGTTCCCTTCAAGATTATCCTGGTATGTGTAACAGTTCCCTCCAAGAACATTCTTGTATGTGTAACAGTTCCCTCCAAGATCATCCTGGTATGTGTAACAGTTCCCCCAAGAACATTCTTGTATGTGTAACAGTTCCCTCCAAGATCGTCCTGGTATGTGTAACAGTTCGTTCCAAGAACATTCTTGTATGTGTAACAGTTCCCTTCAAGATTATCCTGGTATGTGTAACAGTTCCCTTCAAGATCATCCTGGTGTTTGTAACAGTTCCCCCAAGATCGTCCTGGTATGTGTAACAGTTCCCTTCAAGAACATTCTTGTATGTGTAACAGTTCCCCCAAGAACATTCTTGTATGTGCAACGGTTCCCTTCAAGAACATTCTGGTATGTGTAACAGTTCCCTCCAAGATCGTCCTGGTATGTGTAACAGTTCCCTCCAAGAACATTCTTGTATGTGTAACAGTTCCCTCCAAGATCATCCTGGTATGTGTAACAGTTCCCCCAAGAACATTCTTGTATGTGTAACAGTTCCCTCCAAGATCGTCCTGGTATGTGTAACAGTTCGTTCCAAGAACATTCTTGTATGTGTAACAGTTCCCTTCAAGATTATCCTGGTATGTGTAACAGTTCCCTTCAAGATCATCCTGGTGTGTGCAACAGTTCCCTTCAAGATCATCCTGGTATGTGTAACAGTTCCCTTCAAGAACATTCTTGTACGTGTAACAGTTCCCTTCAAGATCGTCCTGGTATGTGTAACAGTTCCCTTCAAGATCGTCCTGGTATGTGTAACAGTTCCCTTCAAGAACATTCTTGTATGTGTAACAGTTCCCTCCAAGATCATCCTGGTATGTGTAACAGTTCCCTACAAGATCGTCCTGGTATGTGTAACAGTTCCCTTCAAGATCGTCCTGGTATGTGTAACAGTTCCCTACAAGATCGTCCTGGTATGTGTAACAGTTCCCTCCAAGATCGTCCTGGTATGTGTAACAGTTCCCTCCAAGATCGTCCTGGTATGTGTAACAGTTCCCTTCAAGATCGTCCTGGTATGTGTAACAGTTCCCTTCAGGAACATTCTTGTATGTGTAACAGTTCCCTTCAAGATCATCCTGGTATGTGTAACAGTTCCCTCCAAGATCATCCTGGTATGTGTAACAGTTCCCTTCAAGATCGTCCTGGTATGTGTAACAGTTCCCTTCAAGATCGTCCTGGTATGTGTAACAGTTCCCTCCAAGAACATTCTTGTATGTGTAACAGTTCCCTCCAAGATCGTCCTGGTATGTGTAACAGTTCCCTTCAAGATCGTCCTGGTATGTGTAACAGTTCCCTCCAAGATCGTCCTGGTATGTGTAACAGTTCCCTTCAGGAACATCCTTTTATGTGTAACAGTTCCATTCAAGATTATCCTGGTATGTGTAACAGTTCCCTTCAAGATCATCCTGGTATGTGTAACAGTTCCCTCCAGGAACATTCTTGTATGTGTAACAGTTCCCTTCAAGATCGTCCTGGTATGTGTAACAGTTCCCTCCAAGATCGTCCTGGTATGTGTAACAGTTCCCTCCAAGATCGTCCTGGTATGTGTAACAGTTCCCTTCAAGATCGTCCTGGTATGTGTAACAGTTCCCTTCAAGATCATCCTGGTATGTGTAACAGTTCCCTTCAAGATCATCCTGGTATGTGTAACAGTTCCCTTCAAGATCGTCCTGGTATGTGTAACAGTTCCCTTAAAGATCGTCCTGGTATGTGTAACAGTTCCCTTCAAGATCATCCTGGTATGTGTAACACTTCCCTTCAAGATCGTCCTGGTATGTGTAACAGTTCACTTCAAGAACATTCTTGTATGTGTAACAGTTCCCTTCAAGATCATCCTGGTATGTGTAACAGTTCCCTCCAAGATCGTCCTGGTATGTGTAACAGTTCCCTTCAAGATCGTCCTGGTATGTGTAACAGTTCCCTTCAAGATCGTCCTGGTATGTGTAACAGTTCCCTTCAAGATCATCCTGGTATGTGTAGCAGTTCCCTTCAAGATCGTCCTGGTATTTGTAACAGTTCCCTTCAGGAACATTCTTTGATGTGTAACAGTTCTCTTCAGGATTATCCTGGTATGTGTAACAGTTCCCTTCAAGATCATCCTGGTATGTGTAACAGTTCCCTCCAAGAACATTCTTGTATGTGTAACAGTTCCCTTCAAGATCGTCCTGGTATGTGTAACAGTTCCCTCCAAGATCGTCCTGGTATGTGTAACAGTTCCCTCCAAGATCGTCCTGGTATGTGTAACAGTTCCCTTCAGGAACATTCTTTTATGTGTAACAGTTCTCTTCAAGATTATCCTGGTATGTGTAACAGTTCCCTTCAAGATCGTCCTGGTATGTGTAACAGTTCCCTCCAAGATCGTCCTGGTATGTGTAACAGTTCCCTCCAAGATCGTCCTGGTATGTGTAACAGTTCCCTTCAAGATCGTCCTGGTATGTGTAACAGTTCCCTTCAGGAACATTCTTTTATGTGTAACAGTTCCCTCCAAGATCATCCTGGTATGTGTAACCGTTCCCTTCAAGATCGTCCTGGTATGTGTAACAGTTCCCTTCAAGATCATCCTGGTATGTGTAACAGTTCCCTCCAAGATCGTCCTGGTATGTGTAACAGTTCCCTTCAAGATCGTCCTGGTATGTGTAACAGTTCCCTCCAAGATCGTCCTGGTATGTGTAACAGTTCCCTCCAAGATCGTCCTGGTATGTGTAACAGTTCCCTCCAAGATCGTCCTGGTATGTGTAGCAGTTCCCTTCAAGATCGTCCTGGTATGTGTAACAGTTCCCTTCAGGAACATTCTTTTATGTGTAACAGTTCTCTTCAAGATTATCCTGGTATGTGTAACAGTTCCCTTCAAGATCGTCCTGGTATGTGTAACAGTTCCCTCCAAGATCGTCCTGGTATGTGTAACAGTTCCCTCCAAGATCGTCCTGGTATGTGTAACAGTTCCCTTCAAGATCGTCCTGGTATGTGTAACAGTTCCCTTCAGGAACATTCTTTTATGTGTAACAGTTCCCTCCAAGATCGTCCTGGTATGTGTAACAGTTCCCTTCAAGATCGTCCTGGTATTTGTAACAGTTCCCTTCAGGAACATTCTTTTTGATGTGTAACAGTTCTCTTCAGGATTATGCTGGTATGTGTAACAGTTCCCTTCAAGATCATCCTGGTATGTGTAACAGTTCCCTCCAAGAACATTCTTGTATGTGTAACAGTTCCCTTCAAGATCGTCCTGGTATGTGTAACAGTTCCCTTCAAGATCATCCTGGTATGTGTAACATTTCCCTCCAAGATCGTCCTGGTATGTGTAACAGTTCCCTTCAAGATCGTCCTTGTATGTGTAACAGTTCCCTCCAAGATCATCCTGGTATGTGTAACAGTTCCCTTCAAGAACATCCTGGTATGTGTAACAGTTCCCTTCAAGATCATTCTTGTATGTGTAACAGTTCCCTTCAAGAACATTCTTGTATGTGTAACAGTTCCCTTCAAGATCGTCCTTGTATGTGTAACAGTTCCCTTCAAGAACATTCTTGTATGTGTAACAGTTCCCTCCAAGAACATTCTTGTATGTGTAACAGTTCCCTCCAAGAACATTCTTGTATGTGTAACAGTTCCCTTCAAGATCATCCTGGTATGTGTAACAGTTCCCTTCAAGATCGTCCTTGTATGTGTAACAGTTCCCTTCAAGAACATTCTTGTATGTGTAACAGTTCCCTTCAAGATCATCCTGATATGTGTAACAGTTCCCTTCAAGAACATTCTTGTATATCTAACAGTTCCCTTCAAGAACATTCTTGTATGTGTAACAGTTCCCTTCAAGAACATTCTTGTATGTGTAACAGTTCCCTTCAAGAACATTCTTGTATGTGTAACAGTTCCCTTCAAGATCATCCTGGTATGTGTAACAGTTCCCTTCAAGAACATTCTTGTATGTGTAACAGTTCCCTTCAAGATCATCCTGATATGTGTAACAGTTCCCTTCAAGAACATTCTTGTATATCTAACAGTTCCCTTCAAGAACATTCTTGTATGTGTAACAGTTCCCTTCAAGATCATCCTGATATGTGTAACAGTTCCCTTCAAGATCATCCTGGTATGTGTAACAGTTCCCTTCAAGAACATTCTTGTATGTGTAACAGTTCCCTTCAAGAACATTCTTGTATGTGTAACAGTTCCCTTCAAGAACATTCTTGTATGTGTAACAGTTCCCTTCAAGATCGTCCTTGTATGTGTAACAGTTCCCTTCAAGAACATTCTTGTATGTGTAACAGTTCCCTTCAAGATCATCCTGATATGTGTAACAGTTCCCTTCAAGAACATTCTTGTATATCTAACAGTTCCCTTCAAGAACATTCTTGTATGTGTAACAGTTCCCTTCAAGAACATTCTTGTATGTATAACAGTTCCCTTCAAGATCGTCCTGGTATGTGTAACAGTTCCCTTCAAGAACATCCTGGTATGTGTAACAGTTCCCTTCAAGATCATTCTTGTATGTGTAACAGTTCCCTTCAAGAACATTCTTGTATGTATAACAGTTCCCTTCAAGATCATCCTGGTATGTGTAACAGTTCCCTTCAAGAACATCCTGGTATGTGTAACAGTTCCCTTCAAGAACATTCTTGTATGTGTAACAGTTCCCTTCAAGAACATTCTTGTATGTATAACAGTTCCCTTCAAGATCGTCCTTGTATGTGTAACAGTTCCCTTCAAGAACATTCTTGTATGTGTAACAGTTCCCTTCAAGATCATCCTGATATGTGTAACAGTTCCCTTCAAGATCATCCTGGTATGTGTAACAGTTCCCTTCAAGATCATCCTGGTATGTGTAACAGTTCCCTTCAAGATCATCCTGATATGTGTAACAGTTCCCTCCAGGTACATTCTTGTATGTGTAACAGTTACCTTCAAGATCATCCTGGTATGTGTAACAGTTCCCTTCAAGATCGTCCTTGTATGTGTAACAGTTCCCTTCAAGAACATTCTTGTATGTGTAACAGTTCCCTTCAAGATCATCCTGGTATGTGTAACAGTTCCCTTCAAGATCATTCTTGTATGTGTAACAGTTCCCTTCAAGATCATCCTGATATGTGTAACAGTTCCCTCCAGGTACATTCTTGTATGTGTAACAGTTCCCTTCAAGAACATCCTTGTATGTGTAAGAGTTCCCTTCAAGAACATCCTGGTATGTGTAAGAGTTCCCTTCAAGATCATCCTGGTATGTGTAACAGTTCCCTTCAAGATCATCCTGGTATGTGTAACAGTTCCCTTCAAGATCATCCTGGTATGTGTAACAGTTCCCTTCAAGATCATTCTTGTATGTGTAACAGTTCCCTTCAAGATCATCCTGATATGTGTAACAGTTCCCTTCAAGAACATTCTTGTATGTGTAACAGTTCCCTTCAAGATCATCCTGATATGTGTAACAGTTCCCTTCAAGATCATTCTTGTATGTGTAACAGTTCCCTTCAAGATCATCCTGATATGTGTAACAGTTCCCTTCAAGATCATTCTTGTATGTGTAACAGTTCCCTTCAAGATCATCCTGGTGTGTGTAACAGTTCCCTTCAAGATCATTCTTGTATGTGTAACAGTTCCCTTCAAGAACATCCTGGTATGTGTAAGAGTTCCCTTCAAGATCATCCTGGTATGTGTAACAGTTCCCTTCAAGATCATCCTGGTATGTGTAACAGTTCCCTTCAAGATCATCCTGGTATGTGAAACAGTTCCCTTCAAGATCATTCTTGTATGTGTAACAGTTCCCTTCAAGATCATCCTGATATGTGTAACAGTTCCCTTCAAGATCATTCTTGTATGTGTAACAGTTCCCTTCAAGATCATCCTGATATGTGTAACAGTTCCCTTCAAGATCATTCTTGTATGTGTAACAGTTCCCTTCAAGATCATCCTGGTGTGTGTAACAGTTCCCTTCAAGAACATTCTTGTATGTGTAACAGTTCCCTTCAAGATCATCCTTGTATGTGTAACAGTTCCCTTCAAGATCATCCTGGTGTGTGTAACAGTTCCCTTCAAGAACATTCTTGTATGTGTAACAGTTCCCTTCAAGATCGTGCTTGTATGTGTAACAGTTCCCTTCAAGATCATCCTGGTATGTGTAACAGTTCCCTTCAAGAACATTCTTGTATGTGTAACAGTTCCCTTCAAGATCGTGCTTGTATGTGTAACAGTTCCCTTCAAGAACATTCTTGTATGTATAACAGTTCCCTTCAAGATCGTCCTTGTATGTGTAACAGTTCCCTTCAAGAACATTCTTGTATGTGTAACAGTTCCCTTCAAGATCATCCTGGTATGTGTAACAGTTCCCTTCAAGATCGTCCTGGTATGTGTAACAGTTCCCTTCAAGATCATCCTGATATGTGTAACAGTTCCCTTCAAGAACATTCTTGTATGTGTAACAGTTCCCTTCAAGAACATTCTTGTATGTGTAACAGTTCCCTTCAAGATCATCCTGGTATGTGTAACAGTTCCCTTCAAGATCATCCTGGTATGTGTAACAGTTCCCTTCAAGAACATTCTTGTATGTATAACAGTTCCCTTCAAGATCATCCTGGTGTGTGTAACAGTTCCCTTCAAGATCATCGTGGTATGTGTAACAGTTCCCTTCAAGATCGTCCTTGTATGTGTAACAGTTCCCTTCAAGAACATTCTTGTATGTGTAACAGTTCCCTTCAAGATCATCCTGGTATGTGTAACAGTTCCCTTCAAGATCGTCCTGGTATGTGTAACAGTTCCCTTCAAGATCATCCTGATATGTGTAACAGTTCCCTTCAAGAACATTCTTGTATGTGTAACAGTTCCCTTCAAGAACATTCTTGTATGTGTAACAGTTCCCTTCAAGATCATCCTGGTATGTGTAACAGTTCCCTTCAAGATCATCCTGGTATGTGTAACAGTTCCCTTCAAGAACATTCTTGTATGTATAACAGTTCCCTTCAAGATCATCCTGGTATGTGTAACAGTTCCCTTCAAGATCATCGTGGTATGTGTAACAGTTCCCTTCAAGATCGTCCTGGTATGTGTAACAGTTCCCTTCAAGAACATTCTTGTATGTATAACAGTTCCCTTCAAGATCGTCCTGGTATGTGTAACAGTTCCCTTCAAGATCATCCTGGTATGTGTAACAGTTCCCTTCAAGAACATTCTTGTATGTGTAACAGTTCCCTTCAAGATCATCCTGATATGTGTAACAGTTCCCTTCAAGATCATCCTGGTATGTGTAACAGTTCCCTTCAAGATCATCCTGGTATGTGTAACAGTTCCCTTCAAGATCATCCTGGTATGTGTAACAGTTCCCTTCAAGATCATCCTGGTATGTGTAACAGTTCCCTTCAAGATCATCCCGGTATGTGTAACAGTTCCCTTCAAGATCATCCTGGTATGTGTAACAGTTCCCTTCAAAAACATTCTTGTATGTATAACAGTTCCCTTCAAGATCATCCCGGTATGTGTAACAGTTCCCTTCAAGAACATCCTGGTATGTGTAACAGTTCCCTTCAAAAACATTCTTGTATGTATAACAGTTCCCTTCAAGATCATCCTGGTATGTGTAACAGTTCCCTTCAAGAACATTCTTGTATGTGTAACAGTTCCCTTCAAGATCGTCCTTGTATGTGTAACAGTTCCCTTCAAGAACATTCTTGTATGTGTAACAGTTCCCTTCAAGATCATCCTGATATGTGTAACAGTTCCCTTCAAGAACATTCTTGTATGTGTAACAGTTCCCTTCAAGATCATCCTGGTATGTGTAACAGTTCCCTTCAAGATCATCCTGGTATGTGTAACAGTTCCCTTCAAGATCATCCTGGTATGTGTAACAGTTCCCTTCAAGATCATCCCGGTATGTGTAACAGTTCCCTTCAAGATCATCCTGATATGTGTAACAGTTCCCTTCAAGATCATCCTGGTATGTGTAACAGTTCCCTTCAAGATCGTCCTGGTGTGTGTAACAGTTCCCTTCAAGATCGTCCTGGTGTGTGTAACAGTTCCCTTCAAGATCGTCCTGGTGTGTGTAACAGTTCCCTTCAAGATCGTCCTGGTATGTGTAACAGTTCCCTTCAAGATCATTCTTGTATGTGTAACAGTTCCCTTCAAGAACATTCTTGTATGTGTAACAGTTCCCTTCAAGATCGTCCTTGTATGTGTAACAGTTCCCTTCAAGAACATTCTTGTATGTGTAACAGTTCCCTTCAAGATCGTCCTGGTGTGTGTAACAGTTCCCTTCAAGATCATCCTGGTATGTGCAACAGTTCCCTTCAAGAACTGTCTGATAATCTGTCTCAGTTCCCTTCAAGATCGTCCTGGTATGTGTAACAGTTCCCTTCAAGATCATCCTGGTATGTGTAACAGTTCCCTTCAAGATCATTCTTGTATGTGTAACAGTTCCCTTCAAGAACATCCTGGTATGTGCAACAGTTCCCTTCAAGATCTGTCTGATAATCTGTCTCAGTTCCCTTCAAGAACTGTCCTATAGTCTGTAACAGTTCTCATTATGAACTGTCCATCAAGATTCATGAGATGATGTGATTAAAGAGGTTACCCGAATGCATATTCATAAATTAATGGTGTCTTTCTGAATGTCACAATTCACTGTTTCATGGTCTATGAACTGCTGGTGAAGGAGGTTCTCTGGTGTGTACTTCAAATATCGAACGGTCTTACGAGAATCAGCTGTGTTGCCAGTCCGTTCTGCTTACGGTGTTCAGTAAGTTTGTAGAACTAACGATGAACATTATTGTTAATATTTCTACATATTTTTATTAATTCAAGTACTTTAATAACCAGGTCTGCTTCATGTCTTGCAGATGGCAGAAATCGGAATTTGCCTAAGAACATCCCTTACATTGCAACCAGCTGTTCAACTGTCACTGGTAAGTATACCCGCCATCAACAATAGATACATTGTTGTCACATGTAATCGTATCTGGCTTCACTGGTTCAATCCCAAATTCTAACAATTTTTACTCAGTATTTCCTTAAATGTGTGGAGAGACCCTGGAAATTTATTGAACATCTCTTGGTAAACTATTTTAGTCTCAAATTCCTCTTCCAAAAACAAATATTAAATTAATTAATATAGAGAGGAATTTTCCTCACGGTGGAACAATTTGAACCTTGATTACTTTGTACCTCTACCCACAAACTGCTGTCCATCTAATGGTTTCTAAAGATGCCGGAGTAAGTTACCATTGAGTAGGTACAATATTCCAGCAATAATCTGTGAAGTGTGAAGGATTTTAGTAGAACATTTAACTAATGTCATAGTTAGGTACTAGTTACTAACGGCTGTCTGTTCCCTTCTTCTCCATTACTTTTCTGTTGTACGGCGTGGGTGATTGAATATATACCAACGGAGTGTGCAGTCACCCAAAAACAGAGAATGATTGCTTGGTAGCATATAAGATTTTTAAACTTTCACATTTCTCATAGGATACATTTGTTGTGGGTATCCAATATGTTAGTATATTGATAGTTAAAATTATGTATAACATTTTAAATATGGTGAGAAGATGACCACAAGCTAATTCTTTCTCTGAGCGACTCTACCTCTCTATCTAGTATACAATATCATTGAAGGTCATCTAATGTTTAAATTTCTCATTACAGCTGGTGTGTAACTGTGAAGAACACACGAAGAACCCACATCAAGCCATCACCGCCTCCCCCCTAGATGTTAGGAATAGTTAGCACTTGTCCACTTCAAGATGTGTGTCCTCTTTATATGTTTGTAGGTACTGGTAAAGAAGGATAGGGTTTACAGAAAGTAGATAACTTTGTGTTTAACTTATATAACTGTACCCTCATCAAGGGATAGTTGATAATGCTAGAGCTAGATTGTATATCTGCTAGGTTTAATGATAGGACAGTTACACACACTGGAACACACAAAGTAAACATTGTAGTTCTGACAACCGAGTGGATCCTAACGGTGCCAACGAAGCGAGGCTGTCTAAAGAATTACTCTGTTTATGTCCTACACTCGCATCAAGAGAGAAGACTCTTCGCATCGCATCGCTTCACTTCGTGGGACCTAAATTAGTGAGTGAGATTTATGGTATAGCACTTGTCCTCCCGAATTGTTCTCTTCAAGAACATTCTGATAGGTGAACTGTCTGATAGGCTGTAACAGTTCAGGAACTGTTATATAGATTGCAGGAGGACTTGTGCTACTTGACACAGTTTGTGGACGCTGGTGAGGACGCTTACCATCAGCCTCCACAGACTCTGTTGAGCCTCTTGTAGTGGGACTTGTTGAGTGTTACTTGAACGTACAGCACAAACGTCACTAAATACCAAGATGTTCTCAAAATAAAATTGCTCACCACCAGGTTTGTGCTGCACTCTGTTGTTTTATTGCAGGAACAAGTGTAGATGAAGACAGCGTCACTGATTGGTGGAGGGGTAGCAGTAGCAGTGACGCTGTTGTTAGTCTGCACCAACGTGGGACGAGCGGGTAGCAGTCCTGGATGAACGTGAGTCATAGTTGTAAGTCTAGAGAAACCCACATTAAAGACCGCGTACCCATAGCTCCGCGCATGTGCCCACTTCGCATAGGTGGCACCCATCGTTGTGGGGGGAGGGGGGTCGACCTTTCCGCTTTGTTTCTTCTTGGACCGAAAGCTTGGTCGTTAGGCGATCAATGCTGCATTGCCTTTGCTATCCATAGGACTGTCCGGGGTCCATCCAGCCCTAAAGAAATGGATACCACATTATAGCCAGGGTGTTGCTTACAACACTCATGGAGGTGTGTGCCCTAGCACACCTCTTTTACTAATACAAATCCTTCTTTCTCCACAGGTCTTTTTGTTTCAGGACCCAAGGTTGGTTGCTTGTTGTTGTTGGCTCTGGGCTGACCTCCAATGTACGGGCAGTCATTCAGTCTGTTCACGCTCACGTTAGGTTAAGTTAGGTCCCGAGTTATGTTCAGACTGTTTCTCTGCCTGTGTTGGAGTGACTGTTCAGATGCTCTCAGCTCTGTGGACCTTCCTTGGTGCCTGTAATATTCAATAATCTAATAGTGTTTTCTTTTGCAGGAAGGTTTCACCTCTTCATTAGTCTAAACTTTGTACCTTTATTTTCATGAGAACCACGCATGAAGAATGTAAGTACCGTATTCTGAAAGTGTTGCTGGGCTTCCAGAGTTCCAGTACCTGCGGTATTGGTGGTGGTGGATCTGTAAGGTGGTATGATATTGCATTATTAATTTCGCTTCATGAAATGATGTGATAAAGGGGTTACTCTTATACATATTCATAAATTAATAGTGTCTTTCTGAATGTCACAATTCTCTCTTTCATGGTCTACGAACTGCTGGTGAAGGAGGTTCTCTGGTGTGTACTGCATATATCAAACTGTCTTTCGAGAATCAGCTGTGTTGCTAGTCCGTTCTGCTTACAGCGTTCAGTAAGTTATTTGAACTAACGATAAACTTTATTGTTAATATTTCTACATATTTAATGAATTCAAGTACTTTAATAACCAGGTCTGCTTCATGTCTTGCAGATGGCAGAAATCTGGAGTTGCCTAAGAACATCCCCTACATTGCAACCAGCTGTTCAACTGTCACTGGTAAGTATACCCGCCAACAACAATAGATACATTGTTGTCACATGTAATCTGGCTTCACTGGTTCATTCCTAAATTCAACAATGCTGGAGCATAACATTTTGTTCCAAGTACGGCTAATACCTCACTACACAGCCACCACTGATCTTCAGATTTAACCCAATGTGACAGCTTCTCTATCAATTTTTACTGAGTATTCCATAAAATGTGTGGAGAGACCGTAGAAATTTATTGATCATCTCTTGGTAAACTATTTTAGTCTCAAATTCATCTTCGAAAAACTTTGACCCCAATTCTTCCTCTTGAAATCCGTCAATAGGGTACTTAGTGACACCCATGAGTTACATTCATTAAATCAGTAAGTTAATCAATATAGAGAGGAATTTTCCTGGTGGTGAAACAATTTGAACGTTCATCACTTTGTCCCTCAGCCCACGAACTGCTGTCCATCTAAATTGTTGATTCCTTTTGGCAGTCACATTCCTGTAAATTGTTTTTATCTGCGAATATTGTCCGTCAATTTTGGAGATGAACTAAATTAAGAGTCCAAGCTTATTCATCACTTTTGTCATGAAGAATAAAGCCATACTTTGTAAGAAAAACCAAAAATAAATAGCTAAAGCCTGGAAGGTTATTTAAAAGTAAGTGTTAATAAAGATAATTTGTGACAGCAAGTTTTCAGGCTGAGTTGCTAAGACAACATTGCCCAGGTTGGCGAGCTCCCTCTGACTCAGCCTGATGGTTTCTAAATGCCACTGACTAGGTACAATATTCCAGCAATATCCTGTGAATTGTAAAGTATTTTATTAGGATACTAGCTGATGTACCCGTGCTTCGCTACGGGATTCTCAGAAAGACTGTCTTTGTGGTTTTCCTACCTGAAGTTGTCAGAAGAAATGTAGTGATTAAAAGCAAGGTTATATAAAATACTCGATCAAATTAATAAACCGCACATTTTCTCTCTTTTAAAGAACAGTACTATGGTGCCGATCTAACAATCCAAAGTTCCACTGCTGCAATGACCAGACCGCAGACAGCCGTGAACACTTCTCTGCCATTATTCCGTTAAATATGCACACTGCTCATTCCAATCAGTGCCTCCGAGTAGGAATTGTATAGCTCGAATGCTATGATGAACCAGTTTGTTACGTATCAGTAGTATCAGCTACTTCCCGCCTATTTTCAGGCAGGCTGTTATACTCGGCACGATCGAGTGAGTTGGCTGTGGAGTTAGGGGCGCATAGCTGTGAGCTTGGATCCGGGATTTAATGTGTTCGAACTCCACTGTCGACCGACCTGAAGATAGTTTTCCCTGGTCTCCAATTTTCACACCAGGAAAATGCTGGGGCTGTAAGATAATTAACGTAGGGGCTGCTTCCTTCCTACTCCTAGCCCTTTTATATGCCATCGTCGCCATGAGTCCTATCTTTGTCAGCGCGACGTAGAGCAAATTTTAAAAAACTCGGTATACAGCTGTAATCCCATCTATCGGAGATGAATGGCAACAGAGATTCAAAGCAAATCACAACAAACAATGGTCAATGTAATGTTATTGTTGATCAATGTTTCTGTATTGTAGTCCTTCACATTTAGTTTTCTTTCGACTCTGTAATATAAGGCCGTCTTATAAAAATAATTATAGCGTAGACAGTAGTTCCTTGATCCCCGACATTACATACCGATTTTTATTAAATTCTGTTTACCCATTTTCTCGTGACGGCGCTGATAAGATCGTAGCAACAAAAATCAATTATCATGAATATCTCCGTTATCATAGCCGATTCGGTCAAAATGTATAAGACATAAATGATTGGAAATGGAAATGATTTAATACTATGTAACTTTATTTATATAGTAATTGTCCATAAGACCACTAATTGCATAAATATTCGAGAATACTATGTAACTTTATTTATATAGTAATTGTCCATAAGACCACTAATAACACAAATATTTGTGAATTAAATTTTGGGCCTTCGTCTAAACTACCATTTTGCTCAGCGTTAATAAAGTTATTTATGGCCTAGATCGTGGCGACTTATTCCCTAACATTGCGTACCGATTTTAATTAAGATAGGACCACTAATAACATACGGTAAATATTTGCAAATAAAATTTTAGGCCTTCCTCTAAACTACCATTTCTCTCAGCGTGAAAAAGATTATTTAAAGCCTAGATTGTAGCGACTTATTCCCGGACTTTACATACCTATTTTTATTAAATTCTCTTCAGCCGTTTTCTCGTGATGCGTGTACATACAGACAGACGGGCAGACAGACAAATATTTCGGAAAATTAAAAAATGCATTTCCTTGTTACTATGGACATGACTGATACAGAAATACCATTGTTTTCAAATTTTGAGCAATGTACAGACATAACTTTTATTTTATATATATAGATTTAACTGATGTCATAGTTAGGTACTCGTTACTAACTGCTGTGTTCTTCTTCTTCCTCTTTGTCATTTTCCAGTCATGGTGGGTCGACGTTATTGACAAGTCTTTTCCATTTCCCTCGGTTTCAAATGGTTGTTTTCAGTTAATTGCTTTTCTGCGAAGTCTTCTGGCATGTGGTCCATTGATCTTCCTCTAGGTCTGCCTCTCTCCCTCCTGCCCTTCACCTCCAAGTCAAGCACTCTTCTTGCTACACAGTTCTCATCCCTGTGCTTAATGTGACCATACAAGAGCAACTGCCTTTCTTGAACTTTCTCTGATGCTTGAGTAACCTTAACACTGCCTCGTATGACGCTCTTCTTGTTGTCGTCTTTCGTAGTAACACCACACATCCATCGCAACATTTTCATTTCGGCTAAATCCAGCCGATTATATTGTGATTGTTCTATTGGCCAAGTTTCTGCTCCGTATATCATGCCAGGTCTCACCACACTTTTGTAGGCTCTCCCCTTTACTTGCACATTTAGTCTCCTGTCACAGAAGACACCAGCCAGCCCTTTTCAATTTAACCAGGCAGCCTGAATTCAGTGTGTAAGTTCTAGATCTTGATTGCCGTCATCAGATACAGTTGATCCAAGGTACTTGAAACTATTACTATCGTGGAGTTGATTTCCGTCCATTTTCGCACTATAATTTTCCTTACCACCGAGGCACAAGTATTCTGTATTATTCCGACTAATTTTGAGACCCCTATCCTTCAGTGCTTTTCTCCAGTGTTCTAGTTTAAGTTCAAGTTGTCCTCTATTAGTGCTGCATAGTACGATGTCATCTGCAAAAAGCATGCACCAAGGAGCTGGTTCTCTAAGGCTTTATCCATTATCAGATCAAAGATATAGGGACTCAGTGCAGATCCTTGATGGAGACCGGCTTCAACTGGTATGGATTCCATTAGTCCTTCACTGCTTCTCACTTGCGTCTTTGCCCTATGGTACATATCCGGAATGATGCGCACGTACTTCTCTGGTACTCCCTTGGATTTCATGCATCTCCCTACTTCTTGGCGGGGCACATGATCATAAGCCTTCTCTACATCAATGAACACCATATGTAATTCTTTCTTCTTTTCTCTGTGTCTTTCCATAAGCTGACTTAGAGAAAATGGCATCTGTGGTTCCTTTCCATGGCATAAATCCACACTGTTCTTCTGCTATTATTGTCTCCTGCCTAAGCCTACTTTGAATGACTTTTTCCCAGATCTTCATAGTGTGCGACATGAGTTTTATTCCTCTGTAATTTGCACAATCCTTTTCTTTAAAAATGGGATTTACGGTACTCTTCCGCCATTCATTGGGCATTCTTACCTCTTGGATTATTTCTTGGAATTGGCTTAGCAACATATCTATTCCCTCTTCTCCCAGGCATTTCCAGGCCTCTACAGAAATTTCATCTGGACCCGTTGCTTTTACACTTTTCCTTTTTTTCTTCATAGCCGTTACAGCCTCTATCCTGTGTATGTCAGTTGTTACATTATAATTTGGAATACCGTCTTCAAACACAAGCCGTTCATTCTCCTCATTAAGCAGCTTTAAAAAATACTCCTCACATCTCTGTCAGCAGTATGTAAAGATTGTTGATTACAAGGATAATGTCCAGATAGAGGAGGAGATTAATGCTAAAGAAGTATTAAAATTTACATATGCTAACAATGACATTTAAATAAGATACAAAAGTTGAAAAGAAGTAAAGCGGCAGGAATTGGTAAGACAATGGGTTGGGATATAGTACCATATCTGAAGTACTTATTTGATTATTGTTTGGTCGAAGGACCTATACCAAATGAATGGAGAGTTCCTATAGAAGCCCCTGTGTATAAAGGAAAGGGTGATAGACCCACAACGTCCATACCAACTTTCCTGATGGCTTCAGCGTTTACTGTCCACCATTTCTGAACACCTTTCACTAACTGCGTTTCTAGGATCACCTTTTCCTTACTGCTCTTTTCCTCATTCCTGTGCATTCATAGTCAAGCAGCAGCACTCTGTGTTGTGGAGCCATGTTCTCCCCTAGTATGACTTTGCAGTTCTTTACCTCCTTCAGATGTATTCTTCTACACAAGAGGAAATCTATTCGGCTTTCCCGTCCTCCACTTTTGTATGTCCAAAGATGCCTCTCGCAATCAACTTGTGGAGCATAAGCAGTTATAACTGTGGACACTTCCCCAAGGCACAGCTTCACACTCATTACTCTGTTATTTCTTCTGTTTACACTGAGCAGGCAGGTTGCAAAGTCATTTGAAAGATTATTTCCAACGCGATTTCTACCTGCACTCTACAGCAAGTTAAAACCCCGGCCAAGCACTCTTGCTTTATTACCCTTCCACCTAGTTTCTTGAACACACAGAATTCCTATCCTTCTCCTCATCATTAGATCCACAACCTCTCTACCCTTCCCCGCCATAGATCCAACATTCAGGATTCAAATTCGCACTTGAACTTGCTTCTTTAACCAGACCCGCCCCTGACCCGGTATTCTTAGCTCATTTCTCACGTGGGGCACGCCCTAGCAGTTTCCGAGTCTAATCTTGTAGAACTTCTGGTTTTGGCTACTTAGTTTTAAAGCTGGATGCCCTTCCTGTCGCCAACCCGTTTCCAACTTGTAGCGGATAATTTATGTATCCTGTGTGTCCTAGACAACGCCGTGAAGAACATACAATGTGCCTACCTTCTACATGGTTTCCATGGCTGTCTCAACAAATCGATTCATATGGCAGACCCTTTAGGTAAAGATTGTATCGAGTGCCTTTCTTCGGACTGTTACCTATGGATCAATTTTTGGTTTAATTATGACACAAAATTGGTGCCATGTTCGCGTCTAACAACACTATTGAACGATATTATACTTTAAGATAACATTGATCCGCCTTCAGTACACATTATATTGTCTTGGACTCTGCCAGGAAACCATAAATAATGTATTGTTGTTTCTTAAAGATGTAAATACGGCACACGACCAGATGTCAAGGAATAATATTAACTGCTGTCTGTTCCATTTTTTCCCCTTTTTCCTTTTTTAGTGCAGGGGAGAGTGATTACATACCAACAGACTGTCCAGTCGCTCAAAAAAGGGGATTGATTGCATGGTAGCTTAAAATTCTTCAAACTTTCACGTTTCTTATAGGATACATTTATTGTTTTTATCTAATCGTGAATTGTGTATTGACAGTTAAAATTATGTATAACATTTTAAATATCGTAAGAAGGTTACCACAAGCAAATTCTTTTCCTGAGCGACAGTATGTCTCTATCCAGTTTGAAGGTCACCTGATGTTTAAATTTCTCATTACAGGGCGTGTGTAAATGTGAAGAACACACGAAGAACCCGCATCAAGCCTTCACCGTCCTCCCCTAGATATTAGGAATAGTTAGCAGATGTCCACTTCAAGATTTGTGTCCTCTTTATAAGTTAGTAGTTACTAGTAAGGAAGGACAGGGTTTACAGAAAGTAGATAGCTTTGTGATTAACTCATACAACTACACCCTCATCAAGGGATAGTTGATAATGCTAGGAAAGTTACACACATGAGAAACACACAAAGTAAACATTGTAGTTCTGAGAACCGAGTGGATCCTAACGGTGCCAACGAAACGAGGCTGTCTAATGAATTACTCTGTTGATGTTCTACACTCGCATCAAGAGAGAAGACTCTTCACGTCACTTCACTTCGTGGGACCTAAATTAGTGAGTGAGCTTTATGATATAGCAGTTGTCCTCCCGAATAGTTCCCTTCAAGATCATTTTGATACATGTAACAGATCCCTTCAAGAACATTGTGATACGTGTAACAGATCCCTTCAAGAACATTGTGATACGTGTAACAGATCCCTTCAAGAACATTGTGATACGTGTAACAGATCCCTTCAAGATCATCCTGGTATGTGTAACAGTTCCCTTCAAGATCATTCTGGTATGTGTAACAGTTCCCTTGAAGATCATCCTGGTATGTGTAACAGTTCCCTTCAAGAACATTCTTCTATGTGTGACAGTTCCCTTCAAGATCATTCTGGTATGTGTAACAGTTCACTTCAAGATCATTCTGGTATGTGTGACAGTTCCCTTCAAGAACATTCTGGTACATGTAACAGTTCCCTTCAAGAACATTCTTGTATGTGTGACAGTTCCCTTCAAGATCGTCCTGGTATGTGTAACAGTTCCCTTCAAGAACATTCTTGTATGTGTGACAGTTCCCTTCAAGAACATTCTTGTATGTGTGACAGTTCCCTTCAAGAACATTCTTGTATGTGTGACAGTTCCCTTCAAGATCATCCTGGTATGTATAACAGTTCCCTTCAAGATCATTCTGGTATGTGTAACAGTTCCCTTCAAGAACATTCTTGTATGTGTGACAGTTCCCTTCAAGAACATCCTGGTATGTGTAACAGTTCCCTTCAAGATCATCCTGATGTGTGTAACAGATCCCTTCAAGATCATTCTGGTATGTGTAACAGTTCACTTCAAGATCATTCTGGTATGTGTGACAGTTCCCTTCAAGATCATTCTGGTATGTGTAACAGTTCCCTTCAAGATCATTCTGGTATGTGTAACAGTTTTCTTCAAGAACATTCTGGTATGTGTAACAGTTCCCTTCAAGATCATTCTGGTATGTGTAACAGTTCACTTCAAGATCATTCTGGTATGTGTGACAGTTCCCTTCAAGAACATTCTGGTATGTGTAACAGTTCGCTCCAAGAACATTCTTGTACGTGTAACAGTTCACTTCAAGATCATCCTGGTGTGTGTAACAGTTCCCTCCAAGATCATCCTGGTATGTGTAACAGTTCGCTCCAAGAACATTCTTGTACGTGTAACAGTTCCCTTCAAGATCATTCTGGTATGTGTAACAGTTCCCTTCAAGATCATTCTGGTATGTGTAACAGTTTTCTTCAAGAACATTCTGGTATGTGTAACAGTTCCCTTCAAGATCATTCTGGTATGTGTAACAGATCCCTTCAAGATCATTCTGGTATGTGTAACAGTTCCCTTCAAGAACATTCTTCTATGTGTGACAGTTCCCTTCAAGAACATTCTGGTATGTGTAACAGTTCCCTTCAAGATCATCCTGGTATGTGTAACAGTTCCCTTCAAGAACATTCTGGTATGTGTAACAGTTCCCTTCAAGATCATCCTGGTATGTGTAACAGTTCCCTTCAAGAACATTCTTGTATGTGTAACAGTTCCCTTCAAGATCATCCGGGTATGTGTAACAGTTCCCTTCAAGATCATTCTGGTATGTGTAACAGTTCACTTCAAGATCGTCCTGGTATGTGTAACAGTTCGCTCCAAGAACATTCTTGTACGTGTAACAGTTCCCTCCAAGATCATCCTGGTATGTGTAACAGTTCCCTTCAAGATCATCCTGGTATGTGTAACAGTTCCCTTCAAGATCATCCTGGTATGTGTAACAGTTCGCTTCAAGATCATCCTGATATGTGTAACAGTTCCCTTCAAGATCGTCCTGGTATGTGTAACAGTTCCCTTCAAGATCGTCCTGGTATGTGTAACAGTTCCCTCCAAGATCATCCTGGTATGTGTAACAGTTCCCTTCAAGATCATCCTGATATGTGTAACAGTTCCCTTCAAGATCATCCTGGTACGTGTAACAGTTCGCTCCAAGAACATTCTTGTACGTGTAACAGTTCCCTTAAGATCGTCCTGGTATGTGTAACAGTTCACTTCAAGAACATTCTTGTATGTGTAACAGTTCACTTCAAGATCGTCCTGGTATGTGTAACAGTTCCCTTCAAGAACATTCTTGTATGTGTAACAGTTCCCTTCAAGATCATCCTGGTGTGTGTAACAGTTCCCTTCAAGAACATTCTGGTACATGTAACAGTTCCCTCCAAGAACATTCTTGTATGTGTAACAGTTCACTTCAAGATCATCCTGGTATGTGTAACAGTTCCCTTCAAGAACATTCTGGTACATGTAACAGTTCCCTCCAAGAACATTCTTGTATGTGTAACAGTTCCCTTCAAGATCATCCTGGAATGTGTAACAGTTCCCTCCAAGAACATTCTTGTATGTGTAACAGTTCCCTTCAAGATCATCCTGGTATGTGTAACAGTTCCCTTCATGATCATCCTGGAATGTGTAACAGTTCCCTCCAAGATCATCCTGGTATGTGTAACAGTTCCCTGCAAGATCATCCTGGTATGTGTAACAGTTCCCTTCAAGATCATTCTGGTATGTGTAACAGTTCCCTTCAAGATCATCCTGGTATGTGTAACAGTTCCCTTCAAGATCATCCTGGTATGTGTAACAGTTCCCTCCAAGAACATTCTTGTATGTGTAACAGTTCCCTTCAAGATCATCCTGGTATGTGTAACAGTTCCCTGCAAGATCATCCTGGTATGTGTAACAGTTCCCTTCAAGATCATTCTGGTATGTGTAACAGTTCCCTTCAAGATCATCCTGGTATGTGTAACAGTTCCCTTCAAGATCATCCTGGTATGTGTAACAGTTCCCTCCAAGAACATTCTTGTATGTGTAACAGTTCCCTTCAAGAACATTCTGGTACATGTAACAGTTCCCTCCAAGAACATTCTTGTATGTGTAACAGTTCCCTTCAAGATCATCCTGGTATGTGTAACAGTTCCCTGCAAGATCATCCTGGTATGTGTAACAGTTCCCTTCAAGATCATCCTGGTATGTGTAACAGTTCCCTTCAAGAACATCCTGGTATGTGTAACAGTTCCCTCCAAGAACATTCTTGTATGTGTAACAGTTCCCTTCAAGATCATCCTGGTGTGTGTAACAGTTCCCTCCAAGAACATTCTTGTATGTGTAACAGTTCCCTTCAAGATCATCCTGGTATGTGTAACAGTTCGCTCCAAGAACATTCTTGTACGTGTAACAGTTCCCTTCAAGATCATCCTGGTACGTGTAACAGTTCGCTCCAAGAACATTCTTGTACGTGTAACAGTTCCCTTAAGATCGTCCTGGTATGTGTAACAGTTCACTTCAAGAACATTCTGGTATGTGTAACAGTTCGCTCCAAGAACATTCTTGTACGTGTAACAGTTCCCTTCAAGATCATCCTGGTACGTGTAACAGTTCGCTCCAAGAACATTCTTGTACGTGTAACAGTTCCCTTAAGATCGTCCTGGTATGTGTAACAGTTCACTTCAAGAACATTCTTGTATGTGTAACAGTTCACTTCAAGATCGTCCTGGTATGTGTAACAGTTCCCTCCAAGAACATTCTTGTATGTGTAACAGTTCCCTTCAAGAACATTCTGGTATGTGTAACAGTTCCCTGCAAGATCATCCTGGTATGTGTAACAGTTCCCTTCAAGATCATCCTGGTATGTGTAACAGTTCCCTTCAAGAACATTCTTGTATGTGTAACAGTTCCCTTCAAGATCATCCTGGTGTGTGTAACAGTTCCCTCCAAGAACATTCTTGTATGTGTAACAGTTCCCTTCAAGATCATCCTGGTATGTGTAACAGTTCCCTGCAAGATCATCCTGGTATGTGTAACAGTTCCCTTCAAGATCATCCTGGTATGTGTAACAGTTCCCTTCAAGAACATCCTGGTATGTGTAACAGTTCCCTCCAAGAACATTCTTGTATGTGTAACAGTTCCCTTCAAGATCATCCTGGTGTGTGTAACAGTTCCCTCCAAGAACATTCTTGTATGTGTAACAGTTCCCTTCAAGATCATCCTGGTATGTGTAACAGTTCCCTGCAAGATCATCCTGGTATGTGTAACAGTTCCCTTCAAGATCATCCTGGTATGTGTAACAGTTCCCTTCAAGAACATTCTTGTATGTGTAACAGTTCCCTTCAAGATCATCCTGGTGTGTGTAACAGTTCCCTCCAAGAACATTCTTGTATGTGTAACAGTTCCCTTCAAGATCATCCTGGTATGTGTAACAGTTCCCTGCAAGGTCATCCTGGTATGTGTAACAGTTCCCTTCAAGATCATCCTGGTGTGTGTAACAGTTCCCTCCAAGAACATTCTTGTATGTGTAACAGTTCCCTTCAAGATCATCCTGGTATGTGTAACAGTTCCCTTCAAGAACATTCTGGTACATGTAACAGTTCCCTCCAAGAACATTCTTGTATATCTAACAGTTCCCTTCAAGATCATCCTGGTATGTGTAACAGTTCCCTTCAAGATCATCCTGGTATGTGTAACAGTTCCCTTCAAGATCGTCCTGGTATGTGTAACAGTTCACTTCAAGATCATCCTGGTATGTGTAACAGTTCCCTTCAAGATCGTTCTTGTATGTGTAACAGTTCACTTCAAGATCATCCTGGTATGTGTAACAGTTCCCTTCAAGATCGTACTGGTATGTGTAACAGTTCACTTCAAGATCATCCTGGTATGTGTAACAGTTCCCTTCAAGATCATTCTGTACGTGTAACAGTTCACTTCAAGATCATCCTGGTATGTGTAACAAATCCCTTCAAGATCGTCCTGGTATGTGTAACAGTTCACTTCAAGATCATCCCGGTATGTGTTACAGTTCGCTCCAAGAACATTCTTGTATGTGTAACAGTTCGTTCCAAGAACATTCTTGTAAGTGTAACAGTTTGCTCCAAGAAAATTCTTGTATTGTGTAACAGTTCACTTCAAGATCATCCTGGTATGTGTAACAGTGCCCTTCAAGATCGACCTGGTATGTGTAACAGTTCCCTTCAAGAACATTCTTGTACGTGTAACAGTTCACTTCAAGATCATCCTGGTATGTGTAACAGTTCCCTCCAAGATCATTCTTGTACGTGTAACAGTTCACTTCAAGATCATCCTGGTATGTGTAACAGTTCCCTTCAGCGTCATCCTGGTACGTGTAACAGTTCACTTCAAGATCATCCTGGTATGTGTAACAGTTCCCTTCAAGATCATTCTTGTACGTGTAACAGTTCACTTCAAGATCATCCTGGTATGTGTAACAGTTCCCTTCAAGATCATTCTTGTACGTGTAACAGTTCACTTCAAGATCATTCTTGTACGTGTAACAGTTCACTTCAAGATCATCCTGGTATGTGTAACAGTTCACTTCAAGATCATCCTGGTATGTGTAACAGTTCCCTTCAAGATCGTCCTGGTATGTGTAACAGTTCACTTCAAGATCGTCCTGGTATGTGTAACAGTTCACTTCAAGATCATCCTGGTATGTGTAATAGTTCCCTTCAAGATCGTCCTGGTATGTGTAACAGTTCACTTCAAGATCATCCTGGTATGTGTAACAGTTCACTTCAAGATCATCCTGGTATGTGTAACAGTTCACTTCAAGATCATCCTGGTATGTGTAACAGTTCGCTCCAAGAAAATTCTTGTATGTGTAACAGTTCCCTTCAAGATCGTCCTGGTATGTGTAACAGTTCACTTCAAGATCGTCCTGGTATGTGTAACAGTTCACTTCAAGATCATCCTGGTATGTGTAACAGTTCCCTTCAAGATCGTCCTGGTATGTGTAACAGTTCACTTCAAGATCATCCTGGTATTTGTAACAGTTCACTTCAAGATCATCCTGGTATGTGTAACAGTTCCCTTCAAGATCGTCCTGGGATGTGTAACAGTTCCCTGCAAGATCGTCCTGGTATGTGTAGCAGTTCCCTTCAAGATCGTCCTGGTATGTGTAACAGTTCCCTTCAAGATCGTCCTGGTGTGTGTAACAGTTCGCTTCAAGATCATCCTGGTATGTGTAACAGTTCCCTTCAAGATCATCCTGGTATGTGTAACAGTTCCCTCCAAGAACATTCTTGTATGTGTAACAGTTCCCTTCAAGATCGTCCTGGTATGTGTAGCAGTTCCCTCCAAGAACATTCATGTATGTGTAACAGTTCCCTTCAAGATCGTCCTGGTATGTGTAACAGTTCCCTTCAAGATCGTCCTGGTATGTGTAACAGTTCCCTTCAAGATCGTCCTGGTATGTGTAACAGTTCCCTTCAAGATCGTCCTGGTATGTGTAACAGTTCCCTTCAAGATCGTCCTGGTATGTGTAACAGTTCCCTTCAAGATCATCCTGGTATGTGTAACAGTTCCCATCAAGATCTTCCTGGTATGTGTAACAGTTCCCTTCAAGATCGTCCTGGTATGTGTAACAGTTCCCTTCAAGATCATCCTGGTATGTGTAACAGTTCCCTTCAAGATCGTCCTGGTATGTGTAACAGTTCCCTTCAAGATCGTCCTGGTATGTGTAACAGTTCCCTTCAAGATCGTCCTGGTATGTGTAACAGTTCCCTTCAAGATCGTCCTGGTATATGTAACAGTTCCCTTCAAGATCATCCTGGTATGTGTAACAGTTCCCTTCAAGATCTTCCTGGTATGTGTAACAGTTCCCTTCAAGATCGTCCTGGTATGTGTAACAGTTCCCTTCAAGATCATCCTGGTATGTGTAACAGTTCCCTTCAAGATCGTCCTGGTATGTGTAACAGTTCCCTTCAAGATCGTCCTGGTATGTGTAACAGTTCCCTTCAAGATCGTCCTGGTATGTGTAACAGTTCCCTTCAAGAACATTCTTGTATGTGTAGCAGTTCCCTTAAAGATCGTCCTGGTATGTGTAACAGTTCCCTGCAAGATCATCCTGGTATGTGTAACAGTTCCCTTCAAGAACATTCTGGGATGTGTAACAGTTCCCTTCAAGAACATTCTTGTATGTGTAGCAGTTCCCTTCAAGATCGTCCTGGTATGTGTAACAGTTCCCTTCAAGATCATCCTGGTATGTGTAACAGTTCCCTTCAAGATCTTCCTGGTATGTGTAACAGTTCCCTTCAAGATCGTCCTGGTATGTGTAACAGTTCCCTGCAAGATCGTCCTGGTATGTGTAACAGTTCCCTTCAAGAACATCCTGGTATGTGTAACAGTTCCCTTCAAGATCGTCCTGGTATGTGTAACAGTTCCCTTCAAGAACATCCTGGTATGTGTAACAGTTCCCTTCAAGATCGTCCTGGTATGTGTAACAGTTCCCTTCAAGAACATTCTTGTATGTGTAGCAGTTCCCTGCAACATCGTCCTGGTATGTGTAACAGTTCCCTTCAAGAACATCCTGGTATGTGTAACAGTTCCCTTCAAGATCGTCCTGGTATGTGTAACAGTTCCCTTCAAGAACATTCTTGTATGTGTAGCAGTTCCCTTCAAGATCGTCCTGGTATGTGTAACAGTTCCCTGCAAGAACATTCTTGTATGTGTAGCAGTTCCCTTCAAGAACATCCTGGTATGTGTAACAGTTCCCTTCAAGATCGTCCTGGTATGTGTAACAGTTCCCTTCAAGAACATCCTGGTATGTGTAACAGTTCCCTTCAAGATCATCCTGGTATGTGTAACAGTTCCCTTCAAGAACATTCTTGTATGTGTAGCAGTTCCCTGCAACATCGTCCTGGTATGTGTAACAGTTCCCTTCAAGAACATCCTGGTATGTGTAACAGTTCCCTTCAAGATCGTCCTGGTATGTGTAACAGTTCCCTTCAAGAACATCCTGGTATGTGTAACAGTTCCCTTCAAGATCGTCCTGGTATGTGTAACAGTTCCCTTCAAGATCGTCCTGGTATGTGTAACAGTTCCCTTCAAGATCGTCCTGGTATGTGTAACAGTTCCCTTCAAGAACATCCTGGTATGTGTAACAGTTCCCTTCAAGATCATCCTGGTATGTGTAGCAGTTCCCTCCAAGAACATTCTTGTATGTGTAACAGTTCCCTTCAAGATCGTCCTGGTATGTGTAACAGTTCCCTCCAAGAACATTCTTGTATGTGTAACAGTTCCCTCCAAGAACATTCTTGTATGTGTAACAGTTCCCTCCAAGAACATTCTTGTATGTGTAACAGTTCCCTTCAAGATCGTCCTGGTATGTGTAACAGTTCCCTTCAAGATCATTCTTGTATGTGTAACAGTTCCCTTCAAGATCATCCTGGTATGTGTAACAGTTCCCTTCAAGAACATTCTTGTATGTGTAACAGTTCCCTTCAAGATCGTCCTGGTATGTGTAACAGTTCCCTTCAAGATCATTCTTGTATGTGTAACAGTTCCCTTCAAGATCGTCCTGGTATGTGTAACAGTTCCCTTCAAGATCATTCTTGTATGTGTAACAGTTCCCTCCAAGATCATCCTGGTATGTGTAACAGTTCCCTTCAAGAACATTCTTGTATGTGTAACAGTTCCCTTCAAGATCGTCCTGGTATGTGTAACAGTTCCCTTCAAGAACATTCTTGTATGTGTAACAGTTCCCTTCAAGATCATCCTGGTATGTGTAACAGTTCCCTCCAAGATCATCCTGGTATGTGTAACAGTTCCCTTCAAGATCTGTCTGATAATCTGTCTCAGTTCCCTTCAAGAACTGTCCTATAGTCTGTAACACTTCTCATTATGAACTGTCCGTCAAGCTTCAAGAGATGATGTGATTAAAGAGGTTACCCGAATACATATTCATAAATTAATGGTGTCTTTCTGAATGTCACAATTCACTGTTTCATGGTCTATGAACTGCTGGTGAAGGAGGTTCTCTGGTGTGTACTTCAAATATCCAACGGTCTTACGAGAATTAGCTGTGTTGCCAGTCCGTTCTGCTTACGGTGTTCAGTAAGTTTGTAGAACTAACGATGAACATTATTGTTAATATTTCTACATATTTAATTAATTCAAGTACTTTAATAACCAGGTCTGCTTCATGTCTTGCAGATGGCAGAAATTGGAATTTGCCTAAGAACATCCCTTACATTGCAACCAGCTGTTCAACTGTCACTGGTAAGTATACCCGCCATCAACAATAGATACATTGTTGTCACATGTAATCGTATCTGGCTTTACTGGTTCATTCCCAAATTCTATCAATTTTTACTCAGTATTTCCTTAAATGTGTGGAGAGACCCTGGAAATTTATTGAACATCTCTTGGTAAACTATTTTAGTCTCAAATTACTCTTCCAAAAACAAATATAAAATTTATTAATATAGAGAGGAATTTTCCTCATGGTGGAACAATTTTAACCTTGATTACTTTGTCCCTCAACGCACAAACTGCTGTCCATCTAATGGTTTCTAAAGATGCCGGAGTAAGTTACCATTGAGTAGGTACAATATTCCAGCAATAATCTGTAAAGTGTGAAGGATTTTAGTAGAACATTTAACTAATGTCATAGTTAGGTACTAGTTACTAACTGCTGTCTGTTCCCTTCTCTTCCATTACTTTTCTGTTGTACGGCGTGGGTGATTGAATATATACCAACGGAGTGTGCAGTCACCCAAAAACAGAGAATGATTGCTTGGTAGCATATAAGATTTTTAAACTTTCACATTTCTCATAGGATACATTTGTTGTGGGTGTCCAATTTGTTAGTATATTGATATTAAAATTATGTATAACATTTTAAATATGGTGAGAAGATGACCACAAGCTAATTCTTTCTCTGAGCGACTCTACCTCTCTATCTAGTATACAATATCATTGAAGGTCTTCTAATGTTTAAATTTCTCATTACAGCTGGTGTGTAACTGTGAAGAACACACGAAGAACCCACATCAAGCCTTCACTGTCCTCCCCTAGATGTTAGGAATAGTTAGCACTTGTCCACTTCAAGATGTGTGTCCTCTTTATATGTTTGTAGGTACTGGTAAAGAAGGATAGGGTTTACAGAAAGTAGATAACTTTGTGTTTAACTTATATAACTGTACCCTCATCAAGGGATAGTTGATAATGCTAGAGCTAGATTGTATATCTGCTAGGTTTAATGATAGGACAGTTACACACACTGGAACACACAAAGTAAACATTGTAGTTCTGACAACCGAGTGGATCCTAACGGTGCCAACGAAGCGAGGCTGTCTAAAGAATTACTCTGTTTATGTCCTACACTCGCATCAAGAGAGAAGACTCTTCGCATCGCATCGCATCGCTTCACTTCGTGGGACCTAAATTAGTGAGTGAGATTTATGGTATAGCACTTGTCCTCCCGAATTGTTCTCTTCAAGAACATTCTGATAGGTGAACTGTCTGGTAGGCTGTAACAGTTCAGGAACTGTTATATAGATTGCAGGAGGACTTGTGCTACTTGACACAGTTTGTGGACGCTGGTGAGGACGATTACCATCATCCTCCACAGACTCTGTTGAGCCTCTTGTAGTGGGACTTGTTGAGTGTTACTTGAACGTACAGCACAAACGTCACTAAATACCAAGATGTTCTCAAAATAAAATTGCTCACCACCAGGTTTGTGCTGCTCTCTGTTGTTTTATTGCAGGAACAAGTGTAGATGAAGACAGCGTCACTGATTGGTGGAGGGGTAGCAGTAGCAGTGACGCTGTTGTTAGTCTGCACCAACGTGGGACGAGCGGGTAGCAGTCCTGGATGAACGTGAGTCATAGTTGTAAGTCTAGAGAAACCCACATTAGAGACCGCGTACCCATAGCTCCGCGCATGTGCCCACTTCGCATAGGTGGCACCCATCGTTGTGGGGGGAGGGGGGTCGACCTGTCCGCTTTGTTGCTTCTTGGACGGAAAGCTTGGTCCTTAGGCGATCAATGTTGCATTCCCTATGCTATCCATAGGACTGTCCGGGGTCCATCCAGCCCTAAAGGAATGGATACCACTTTATAGCCAGGGTGTTGCTTACAACACTCATGGAGGTGTGTGCCCTAGCACACCTCTTTTACTAATACAAATCCTTCTTTCTCCACAGGTCTTTTTGTTTCAGGTCCCAAGGTTGGTTGCTTGTTGTTGTTGGCACTGGGCTGACCTCCAATGTACGGGCAGTCATTCAGTCTGTTCACGCTCATGTTAGGTTAAGTTAGGTCCCGAGTTATGTTCAGACTGTTTCTCTGCCTGTGTTGGAGTGACTGTTCAGATGCTCTCAGCTCTGTGGACCTTCCTTGGTGCCTGTAATATTCAATAATCTAATAGTGTTTTCTTTTGCAGGAAGGTTTCACCTCTTCATTAGTCTAAACTTTAACCTTTATTTTCATGAGAACCACGCATGAAGAATGTAAGTACCGTATTCTGAAAGTGTTGCTGGGCTTCCAGAGTTCCAGTACCTGCGGTATTGGTGATGGTGGAGCTGTAAGGTGGTAGAATATTGCATTATTAATTTCGCTTCATGAGATGATGTGATTAAAGGGGTTACCCTTATACACATTCATAAATTAAAAGTGTCTTTCTGAATGTCACAATTCTCTCTTTCATGGTCTACGAACTGCTGGTGAAGGAGGTTCTCTGGTGTGTACTGCATATATCCAACTGTCTTTCGAGTATCAGCTGTGTTGCTAGTCCGTTCTGCTTACAGCGTTCAGTAAGTTATTTGAACTAACGATAAACTTTATTGTTAATATTTCTACATATTTAATGAATTCAAGTACTTTAATAACCAGGTCTTCTTCATGTCTTGCAGATGGCAGAAATCTGGAGTTGCCTAAGAACATCCCCTACATTGCAACCAGCTGTTCAACTGTCACTGGTAAGTATACCCGCCAACAACAATAGATACATTGTTGTCACATGTAATCTGGCTTCACTGGTTCATTCCTAAATTCAACAATGCTGGAGCATAACATTTTGTTCCAAGTACGGCTAATACCTCACTACACAACCACCACTGATCTTCAGATTTAACCCAATGAGACTGTTTCTCTATCAATTTTTACTGAGTATTCCATAAAATGTGTGGAGAGACCCTAGAAATTTATTGAACATCTCTTGGTAAACTATTTTAGTCTGGAAGGTTATTTAAAATTAAGTGTTAATAAAGATAATTCGTGACAGCAAGTTTTCAGGCTGAGTTGCTAAGACAACATTGCCCAGGTTGGCGAGCTCCCTCTGACTCTGCCTGATGGTTTCTAAATGCCACTGAGTAGGTACAATATTCCAGCAATATCCCGTGAATTGTAAAGTATTTTATTAGGATACTAGCTGATGTACCCGTGCTTCGCTACGGGATTCTCAGAAAGACTGTCTTTGTTTTTTTCCTACCTGAAGTTGTCAGAAGAAATGTAGTGATTAAAAGCAAGGTTATATAAAATACTCGATCAAATTAATAAACCGCACATTTTCTCTCTTTTAAAGAACAGTACTATGGTGCCGATATAACAATCCAAAGTTCCACTGCTGCAATGACCAGACCGCAGACAGCCGTGAACACTTCTCTGCCATTATTCCGTTAAATATGCACACTGCTCATTCCAATCAGTGCCTCCGAGTAGGAATTGTATAGCTCGAATGCTATGATGAACCAGTTTGTTACATATCAGTAGTATCAGCTACTTCCCGCCTATTTTTAGGCAGGCTGTTATACTCGGCACAATCATGTGAGTTGGCTGTGGAGTTAGGGGCGCATAGCTGTGAGCTTGGATCCGGGATTTAGTGTGTTCGAACTCCACTGTCGACCGCCTTGAAGATGGTTTTCTGTGGTCTCCAATTTTCACACCAGGAAAATGCTTGGGCTGTAAGATAATTAACGTAGGGGCTGATTCCTTCCCACTCCTAGCTCTTTTATATGCCATCGTCGCCATGAGTCCTATCTGTGTCAGCGCGACGTAAAGCAAATTTTAAAAGACTCGGTATACAGCAGTAATCCCATCTATCGGAGATGAATGGCAACAGAGATTCAAAGCAAATCACAACAAACAATGGTCAATGAAATGTTATTGTTGATCAATGTTTCTGTATTGTAATCCTTCACATTCAGTTTTCTTTTGACTGTGTAATATAAGGCCGTCTTATAAAATTAATTATAGCGTAGACAGTAGTTCCTTAATCCCCGACTATACATACCGATTTTCATTAAATTCTGTTTACCCATTTTCTCGTGACGGCGCTGATACGATCTTAGCAACAAGAATCCATATTAATGAATATCTCCGTTATCATTGCCGATTCGGTCAAAATGTATAAGACATAAATGATGGGAAATGGGAATTATTTAATACTATGTCACTTCATTTATATAGTAATTGTCCATAAGACCACTAATTGCATAAATATTAGAGAATTAAATTTTGGGTCTTCCTCTAAACTACCATTTCGCTCAGCGTTAATAAAGTTATTTATGGCCTAGATTGTAGCGACTTATTCCCCAACTTTGCGTACCGATTTTATTTACGATGGGACAACTAATAACAAATATTTGATAATTACATTTTAGGCCTTCCCCTAAACTACCATTTTTCTTAAAGTGATTATGATGATTTATGGTGTAGATTGTAGCAAAATATTCGCCGACTTTGCATACCTATTTTAATTAAGGTAGGACCACTAGTAACATACGTAAAAATTTACAAATAAAATTTTAGGCCTTCCTCTAAACTACCATTTGTCTCAGCGTGAAAAAGATTATTTATAGCCTAGGTTGTAGCGACTTATTCCCGTACTTTACATACCGATTTTTATTAAATCCTCTTCAGCCGTTTTCTCGTGATGCGTGTACATACAGACAGACGGGCAGATAGACAAAAATTTCGGAAAATTAAAAAATGCATTTCCTTGTTACTATGGACATGGTGATACAGAAATACCATTATTTTCAAATTTTGAGCAATGTACAGACAAAACTCTTATTTTATATATATAGATTTAACTGATGTCGTAGTTAGGTACTCGTTACTAACTGCTGTGTTCTTCTTCTTCCTCTTTGTCATTTTCCGGTCATGGTGGGTCGACGTTTTTGACAAGTCTTTTCCATTTCCCTCGGTTTCAAGTGGTTGTTTTCAGTTAACTGCTTTTCTGCGAAGTCTTCTGGCATGCGGTCCATTGATCTTCCTCTAGGTCTGCCTCTCTCCCTCCTGCCCTTCACCACCATGTCAAGCACTCTTCTTGCTACACTGTTCTCATCCCTGTGCTTAATGTGACCATACGAGAGCAACTGCCTTTCTTGAACTTTCTCTGATGCTTGAGTAACCTTAACACTGCCTCGTATGATGCTCTTCTTGTTGTGGTCTTTCCTAGTAACACCACACATCCATCGCAACATTTTCATTTCGGCTAAATCCAGCCGTTTATATTGTGATTGTTCTATTGGTCAAGTTTCTGCTCCTTATATCATGCCAGGTCTCACCACACTTTTGTAGGCTCTCCCCTTCACTTGCACATTCAGTCTCCTGTCACAGAAGACACCAGCCAGCTTTTTTCAATTTAACCAGGCAGCCTGAATTCAGTGTGTAAGTTCTAGATCTTGATTGCCGTCATCAGATACAGTTGATCCAAGGTACTTGAAACTATTACTATCGTGGAGTTGATTTCCGTCCATTTTCGCACTATAATTTTCCTTACCACCGAGGCACAAGTATTCTGTATTATTCCGACTAATCTTCAGACCCCTATCCTTCAGTGCTTTTCTCCAGTGTTTTAGTTTAAGTTCAAGTTGTCCTCTATTAGTGCTGCATAGTACGATGTCATCTGCAAAACGCATGCACCAAAGAGCTGGTTCTCTAAGGCTTTCAGAGAGAACATCCATTATCAGATCAAAGATATAGGGACTCAGATCAGATCCTTGATGGAGACCAACTTCAACTGGTATGGATTCCATTAGTCCTTCACTGCTTCTCACTTGCGTCTTTGCCCTATGGTACATATCCTGAATAATGCGCACGTACTTCTCTGGTACTCCCTTGGATCTCATGCATCTCCCTACTTCTTGGCGGGGCACATGATCATAAGCCTTCTCTACATCAATGAACACCATATGTAATTCTTTCTTCTTTTCTCTGTGTCTTTCCATAAGCTGACTTAGAGAAAATGGCATCTGTGGTTCCTTTCCCTGGCATAAATCCACACTGTTCTTCTGCTATTATTGTCTCCTGCCTAAGCCTACTTTGAATGACTTTTTCCCAGATCTTCATAGTGTGCGACATGAGTTTTATTCCTCTGTAATTTGCACAATCCTATTCTTTAAAAATGGGATTTACGGTACTCTTCCGCCATTCATTGGGCATTCTTTCCTCTTGGAATTCCTCTTTCTTGGAATTGGCTTAGCAACATATCTATTGCCTCCTCTCCCAGGCATTTCCAGGCCTCTACAGGAATTTCATCGGGGCCCGTTGCTTTTACACTTTTCATTTTCTTCATATCCGTTACAACCTCTATTCTGTGTATGTCAGTTGTTACATTATAATTTGGAATACCATCTTCAAACACAAGCCGTTCATTCTCCTCATTAAGCAGCTTTAAAAAATACTCCTCACATCTCAGTCAGCAGTATGTAAAGATTGTTGGTTACAAGGATAATGTCCAGATAGAGGAGGAGATTAATGCTAAAGAAGTATAAAAATTTCCATATGATAACAATGACATTTACAATAAGATACAAAAGTTGAAAACAAGTAAAGCGGCAGGAATTGGTAAGACAATGGGTTGGGATATAGTACCATATCTGAAGTACTTATTTGATTATTGTTTGGTCGAAGGAGCTATACCAAATGAATGGAGAGTTCCTATAGAAGCCCCTGTGTATAAAGGAAAGGGTGATAGACCCAGAACGTCCATACCAACTTTCCTGATGGCTTCAGCGTTTACTGTCCACCATTTCTGAACACCTTTCACTAACTGCGTTTCTAGGATCACCTTTTCCTTACTGCTCTTTTCCTCATTCCTGTGCATTCATAGTCAAGCAGCAGCACTCTGTGTTGTGGAGCCATGTTCTCCCCTAGTATGACTTTGCAGTTCTTTACCTCCTTCAGATGTATTCTTCTACACAAGAGGAAATCTATTCGGCTTTCCCGTCCTCCACTTTTGTATGTCCAAAGATGCCTCTCGCAATCAACTTGTGGAGCATAAGCAGTTATAACTGTGAACTCTTCCCCAAGGCACAGCTTCACACTCATTACTCTGTTTTTTCTTCTGTTTACACTGAGCAGGCAGGTTGCAAAGTCATTTGAAAGATTATTTCCAACACCATTTCTACCTGCACTCTACAGAAACTTAAAACCCCGGCCAAGTCTCCTGCTTTATTACCCTTCCACCTAGTTTCTTGAACACACAGAATTCCTATCCTTCTCCTCATCATTAGATCCACAACCTCTCTACCCTTCCCCGCCATAAAACCAACATTCAGGATTCAAATTCGCACTTGAACTTGCTTCTTTAACCAGACCCGCCCCTGACCCGGTATTCTTAGCTCATTTCTCACGTGGGGCACGCCCTAGCAGTTTCCGAGTCTAATCTTGTAGAACTTCTGGTTTTGGCTACTTAGTTTTAAAGCTGGATGCCCTTCCTGTCGCCAACCCGTTTCCAACTTGTAGCGGATAATTCATGTAACCTGTGTGTCCTAGACAATGCCGTGAAGAACATACAATGTGCCTACCTTCTACATGGTTTCCATGGCTGTCTCAACAAACCGATTCATATGGCAGACCCTTTAGGTAAAGATTGTATCGAGTGCCTTTCTTCGGACTGTTACCTATGGATCAATTTTTGGTTTAATTATGACACAAAATTGGTGCCATGTTCGCGTCTAACAACACTATTGAACGATGATATACTTTAAGATAACATTGATCCGCCTTCAGTACACATTATATTGTCTTGGACTCTGCCAGGAAACCATAAATAATGTATTGTTGTTTCTTAAAGATGTAAATACGGCACACGACCAGATGTCAAGGAATAATATTAACTGCTGTCTGTTCCATTTTTTCCCTTTTTTCTTTTCTAGTGCAGGGGAGAGTGATTACATACCAACAGACTGTCCAGTCGCTCAAAAAAGGGGATTGATTGCATGGTAGCTTAAAATTCTTCAAACTTTCACGTTTCTTATAGGATACATTTATTGTTTTTATCTAATCGTGAATTGTGTATTGACAGTTAAAATTATGTATAACATTTTAAATATCGTAAGAAGGTTACCACAAGCAAATTATTTTTCTGACCGACAGTATGTCTCTATCCAGTTTGAAGGTCACGTAATGTTTAAATTTCTCATTACAGGTCATGTGTAACTGTGAAGAACACACGAAGAACCCGCATCAAGCCTTCACCGTCCTCCCCTAGATATTAGGAATAGTTAGCAGATGTCCACTTCAAGATTTGTGTCCTCTTTATAAGTTAGTAGTTACTAGTAAGGAAGGACAGGGTTTACAGAAAGTAGATATCTTTGTGATTAACTCATACAACTACACCCTCATCAAGGGATAGTTGATAATGCTAGGAAAGTTACACACATGAGAAACACACAAAGTAAACATTGTAGTTCTGAGAACCGAGTGGATCCTAACGGTGCCAACGAATCGAGGCTGTCTAATGAATTACTCTGTTGATGTTCTACACTCGCATCAAGAGAGAAGACTCTTCACGTCACTTCACTTCGTGGGACCTAAATTAGTGAGTGAGCTTTATGGTATAGCAGTTGTCCTCCCGAATAGTTCCCTTCAAGAACATTGTGATATGTGTAACAGATCCCTTCAAGATCATCCTGGTATGTGTAACAGTTCACTGGTATGTGTAACAGTTCACTTCAAGATCATCCTGGTATGTGTAACAGTTCACTGGTATGTGTAACAGTTCACTTCAGGATCATCCTGGTGTGTGTAACAGTTCACTGGTATGTGTAACAGTTCACTGGTATGTGTAACAGTTCCCTTCAAGATCATCCTGGTATGTGTAACAGTTCCCTTCAAGGTCATCCTGGTGTGTGTAACAGTTCACTGGTATGTGTAACAGTTCCCTTCAAGATCATCCTGGTATGTGTAACAGTTCCCTTCAAGAACATCCTGGTATGTGTAACAGTTCCCTTCAAGATCATTCTGGTATGTGTAACAGTTCCCTTCAAGATCATCCTGGTATGTGTAACAGTTCACTTCAAGAACATCCTGGTATGTGTAACAGTTCCCTTCAAGAACATCCTGGTATGTGTAACAGTTCACTTCAAGATCATCCTGGTATGTGTAACAGTTCCCTTCAAGATCATCCTGGTATGTGTGACAGTTCCCTTCAAGAACATTCTGGTATGTGTAACAGTTCCCTTCAAGATCATTCTGGTATGTGTAACAGTTCCCTTCAAGAACATCCTGGTATGTGTAACAGTTCACTGGTATGTGTAACAGTTCACTTCAAGATCATCCTGGTATGTGTAACAGTTCACTGGTATGTGTAACAGTTCCCTTCAAGAACATCCTGGTATGTGTAACAGTTCACTGGTATGTGTAACAGTTCACTTCAAGATCATCCTGGTATGTGTAACAGTTCACTGGTATGTGTAACAGTTCACTAGTATGTGTAACAGTTCCCTTCAAGATCATCCTGGTATGTGTAACAGTTCACTGGTATGTGTAACAGTTCCCTTCAAGAACATTCTGGTATGTGTAACAGTTCCCTTCAAGATCATTCTGGTATGTGTAACAGTTCCCTTCAAGATCATTCTGGTATGTGTAACAGTTCCCTTCAAGATCATTCTGGTATGTGTAACAGTTCCCTTCAAGATCATTCTGGTATGTGTAACAGTTCCCTTCAAGAACATCCTGGTATGTGTAACAGTTCCCTTCAAGAACATTCTGGTATGTGTAACAGTTCCCTTCAAGATCATTCTGGTATGTGTAACAGTTCCCTTCAAGATCATTCTGGTATGTGTAACAGTTCCCTTCAAGAACACCCTGGTATGTGTAACAGTTCCCTTCAAGAACATCCTGGTATGTGTAACAGTTCACTTCAAGATCATCCTGGTATGTGTAACAGTTCACTTCAAGATCATCCTGGTATGTGTAACAGTTCACTTCAAGATCATCCTGGTATGTGTAACAGTTCACTAGTATGTGTAACAGTTCCCTTCAAGATCATCCTGGTATGTGTAACAGTTCACTGGGTTGTGTAACAGTTCCCTTCAAGAACATTCTGGTATGTGTAACAGTTCCCTTCAAGATCATTCTGGTATGTGTAACAGTTCCCTTCAAGATCATTCTGGTATGTGTAACAGTTCCCTTCAAGATCATTCTGGTATGTGTAACAGTTCCCTTCAAGATCATTCTGGTATGTGTAACAGTTCCCTTCAAGAACATCCTGGTATGTGTAACAGTTCCCTTCAAGAACATTCTGGTATGTGTAACAGTTCCCTTCAAGATCATTCTGGTATGTGTAACAGTTCCCTTCAAGAACATCCTGGTATGCGTAACAGTTCCCTTCAAGAACATTCTGGTATGTGTAACAGTTCCCTTCAAGATCATTCTGGTATGTGTAACAGTTCCCTTCAAGATCATTCTGGTATGTGTAACAGTTCCCTTCAAGAACATCCTGGTATGTGTAACAGTTCCCTTCAAGATCATTCTGGTATGTGTAACAGTTCCCTTCAAGATCATTCTGGTATGTGTAACAGTTCCCTTCAAGAACATCCTGGTATGTGTAACAGTTCCCTTCAAGAACATTCTGGTATGTGTAACAGTTCCCTTCAAGATCATTCTGGTATGTGTAACAGTTCCCTTCAAGAACATCCTGGTATGTGTAACAGTTCCCTCCAAGAACATTCTTGTATGTGTAACAGTTCCCTCCAAGATCATCCTGGTATGTGTAACAGTTCACTAGTATGTGTAACAGTTCCCTTCAAGAACATCCTGGTATGTGTAACAGTTCCCTTCAAGAACTGTCCGATAATCTGTAACAGTTCTCATTATGAACTGTCCATCAAGATTCATGAGATGATGTGATTAAAGAGGTTACCCGAATACATATTCATAAATTAATGGTGTCTTTCTGAATGTCACAATTCACTGTTTCATGGTCTATGAACTGCTGGTGAAGGTGGTTCTCTGGTGTGTACTTCAAATATCCAACGGTCTTACGAGAATCAGCTGTGTTGCCAGTCCGTTCTGCTTACAGTGTTCAGTAAGTTTGTAGAACTAACGTTGAACATTATTGTTAATGTTTGTACATATTTAATGAATTCAAGTACTTTAATAACCAGGTCTGCTTCATGTCTTGCAGATGGCAGAAATCTGGAGTTGCCTAATAACATCCCCTTCATTGCAACCAGCTGTTCATCTGTCACTGGTAAGTATACCCGCCATCAACAATAGATACATTGTTGTCACATGTAATTGACTCTGGCTTCACTGGATCATTCCTAAATTCAACAACCCTGGAGCATAACTTTTTGTTCCAAGTACGGCTAATACCTCACTACACAACCACCACTGATCTTCTAACTTAACCCAATGTGACTGTTTCAGCATTTCCTTAAATGTGTGGAGAGACCCTGAAAATTTATTGAATATATCTTGGTAAATTATTTTAGTCTCAAATTCCTCTTCCAAAAACAAATAATAAATAAATTAATATAGAGAGGAATTTTCCTCGTGGTGGAACAATTTGATCCCTGATCAGTTTGTCCCTCAACCCACAAACTGCTGTCCATCTAATGGTTTCTATATATGGCGGAGTAAGTTACCATTGAGTAGGTACAATATTCTAGCAATAATCTGTGAAGTGTAAAGGATTTTAGTAGAACACTAGCTGATATACCCATGCTTCGCCATGGGATTCTCAGAAAGACTGACTTTGTGGTTTTCCTAACTGAAATCATCATAGGTCATTACAAAAACGTAAGTATGAATGTAGCGATTAAGAGCAATGCTATCATATAAAATACTCGATCAAATGGAAAGCCGCACGTTTTATCACTTTTAACGAACAGTGCTGCGGTTAGATTGCGGTGCCAATCTAATAGTCCAAAGTTCCAGAGATGGGATGACCAGGCCGCAGATTGCCATGAACACTCATCTGCCATTATTCCGCTAAATATGCACACTGTTAATTCCAATCAGTACCCCAGAGTAGGGATTGAATAGCCCGAATGCTATGATGATCCAGTGTGTTACTTACCAGTAGTATCAGCAAATTTATAAACCAGGGGAATGGCATGCTTAAGAAGAAAGTTATCTAACTCACCAGCTACTTCCCATTAATATTCAGGCAGGCTGTTACACTCTGTCCGACTGGGCGAGTTGACCGTGTGGTTAGCGGTGCGCAGCTGTGAGCTTGCATCCGAGAGATAGTGGATTTGAAACCCATTGTCGGCAGCGCTGAAGATGGTATTCCGTGGTTTCCCACTTCCACACCAGTCAAATGTTGGGCCTGTACCTTAATTAAGGCCTAAGTCACTCCTAGCCCTTTCCTATCCCATCGTCGCCATAAAACCTATCTATGTCAGTGCGACGGAAATCAAATAAAAATTACTCTGTACGCAGCAGTAATCCTATCTACCGGAGATGAGGGGCAACAGAAGACACAAAGCACATCACGACAAACAATGGTCAATGTAATGTTATTGTTGATCAGTGTTATGAGCTTTCTATATTGTAGGCCTACACATTTAGTTTTCTTTCGACTCTGTGATTTGTAAAATATTTTATACCGTAAACTGTAGTTTCTTATTCTCCGACTTTACATACCGATTTTCATTAAATACTGTTTACCCATTTTCTCGTTACTCGGCGCTGATATGGACTTAGTAACAAAAATTCAAATTCATGAATATCTTGGTGATCATAGCCAGTACGGTAACAATGTATAAGACATGAATAACAGGAAATTTAATACTATATAACCTTAGTTATCTAGCATTCACCGACTACACTTCTAATAAGAAATATTTGAGAATTACATTTTAGGCCTTCCCCTAAACTACCATTTCACTCAGCGTGAATAAAATAATTTACAGCCTAGACTATAGCGACTTATTTCCTGACTTTGCATGCCGATTTTCATCAAGATAACAACAATATTTGAGAAATAAATTTTAGGCCTTCCCCTAAACTACCATTTTTCTCAGCGTGAATACAATTATTGGCAGTCTAGATTCTAGCAATTTATTCCCCAACTTTGTATACTCATTTTCTTTAAAATACGCCCACTAATAACATAAATAGTTGAGAATTCAATTTTAGGCCTTCCCTTAAACTAACATTTCACTCAGTGTGAGTAAAATGATTTATAGACTAGATTGTAGACGTTCATCCCCCGACTTCACATACCGATTTTCATTAAATTCTCTTCAACCGTTTTCTCGTGATGCGTGTAACAGACAGACAGACAGACAGACAGACAGACAGACAGACAGACAGACAGACAGACATTACGGAAAAGTAAAAAGTGCATTTTCTTGTTACTATGGACATGACCGATACAGAAATACCATTATTTTCAAATTCTGAGCAATGTACAGACAAAACTCTTATTTTATATACACTGACTGACAGAGCAAATGCAACACCAAGAAGGAGTGGTCAGAACTTTATGCCAATTGCAGGGTAGACTGACGTCACTGAGGTATGCTCATGATGTGAAATGTGCCGCTGTGCTGCGCACGTAGCGAACGATAAATGGGACACGGCGTTGGCGAATGGCCCACTTCGTACCGTGATTTCTCAGCCGACAGTCATTGTAGAACGTGTTGTCGTGTGCCACAGGACACGTGTATAGTTAAGAATGCCAGGCCGCCGTCAACGGAGGCATTTCCAGCAGACAGACGACTTTACGAGGGGTATGGTGATCGGGCTGAGAAGGGCAGGTTGGTCGCTTCGTCAAATCGCAGCCGATACCCATAGGGATGTGTCCACGGTGCAGCGCCTGTGGCGAAGATGGTTGGCGCAGGGACATGTGGCACGTGCGAGGGGTTCAGGCGCAGCCCGAGTGACGTCAGCACGCGAGGATTGGCGCATCCGCCGCCAAGCGGTGGCAGCCCCGCACGCCACGTCAACCGCCATTCTTCAGCATGTGCAAGACACCCTGGCTGTTCCAATATCGACCAGAACAATTTCCCGTCGATTGGTTGAAGGAGGCCTGCACTCCCGGTGTCCCCTCAGAAGACTACCATTGACTCCACAGCATAGACGTGCACGCCTGGCATGGTGCCGGGCTAGAGCGACTTGGATGAGGGAATGGCGGAACGTCGTGTTCTCCGATGAGTCACGCTTCTGTTCTGTCAGTGATAGTCACCGCAGACGAGTGTGGCGTCGGCGTGGAGAAAGGTCAAATCCGGCAGTAACTGTGGAGCGCCCTACCGCTAGATAACGCGGCATCATGGTTTGGGGCGCTATTGCGTATGATTCCACGTCACCTCTAGTGCGTATTCAAGGCACGTTAAATGCCCACCGCTACGTGCAGCATGTGCTGCGGCCGGTGGCACTCCCGTACCTTCAGGGGCTGCCCAATGCTCTGTTTCAGCAGGATAATGCCCGCCCACACACTGCTCGCATCTCCCAACAGGCTCTACGAGGTGTACAGATGCTTCTGTGGCCAGCGTACTCTCCGGATCTCTCACCAATCGAACACGTGTGGGATCTCATTGGACGCCGTTTGCAAACTCTGCCCCAGCCTCGTACGGACGACCAACTGTGGCAAATGGTTGACAGAGAATGGAGAATCATCCCTCAGGACACCATCCGCACTCTTACTGATTATGTACCTCGACGTGTTTCTGCGTGCATCGCCGCTCGCGGTGGTCCTACATCCTACTGAGTCGATGCCGTGCGCATTGTGTAACCTGCATATCGGTTTGAAATAAACATCAATTATTCGTCCGTGCCGTCTCTGTTTTTTCCCCAACTTTCATCCCTTTCGAACCTCTCCTTCTTGGTGTTGCATTTGCTCTGTCAGTCAGTGTATATAGATTTAACTAATGTCATAGTTAGGTACTAGTTACTAACTGCTGTCTGTTCCCTTCTTTTCCATTACTTTTCTGTTGTACGGCGTGGGTGACTGATTACATACCAACAGACTGTGCAGTCACCCAAAAACAGAGAATGATTGCTTGGTAGCATATAACATTTCTAAACTTTCACATTTCTCATAGGATCATTTGTTGTGGGTATCCAATATGTTTGTATGTTGATAGTTAAAATTATGTATAACATTTTAAATATGGTGAGAAGAGTACCACAAGCAAATCCTTTCTCTGAGCAACTCCACATCTCTATCTAGTATACAATATCATTGAAGGTCATCTAATGTTTAAATTTCTCATTACAGCTGGTGTGTAACTGTGAAGAACACACGAAGAACCCACATCAAGCCTTCACTGTCCTCCCCTAGATGTTAGGAATAGTTAGCACTTGTCCACTTCAAGATGTGTGTCCTCTTTATATGTTTGTAGGTACTAGTAAAGAAGGATAGGGTTTATAGAAAAGTAGATAACTTTGTGTTTAACTTATATAACTATACCCTCATCAAGGGATAGTTGATAATGCTAGAGCTAGATTGTATATCTGCTAGGTTTAATGATAGGACAGTTACACACACTGGAACACACAAAGTAAACATTGTAGTTCTGACAACCGAGTGGATCCTAACGGTGCCAACGAAGCGAGGCTGTCTAAAGAATTACTCTGTTTATGTCCTACACTCGCATCAAGAGAGAAGACTCTTCGCATCGCATCGCATCGCTTCACTTCGTGGGACCTAAATTAGTGAGTGAGATTTATGGTATAGCACTTGTCCTCCCGAATTGTTCTCTTCAAGAACATTCTGATAGGTGAACTGTCTGATAGGCTGTAACAGTTCTCTTCATGAACTGTCTGAGAAGCTGTAACAGTTTCCATCAGGGACTGTTAGGTAGGTTGCAGGAGGACTTGTGCTACTCAACACAGTTTGTGGACGCTGGTGAGGACGCTTACCATCAGCCTCCACAGACTCTGTTGAGCCTCTTGTAGTGGGACTTGTTGAGTGTTACTTGAAAGTACAGCACAAACGTCACTAAATACCAAGATGTTCTCAAAATAAAATTGCTCACCACCAGGTTTGTGCTGCGCTCTGTTGTTTTATTGCAGGAACAAGTGTAGATGAAGACAGCGTCACTGATTGGTGGAGGGGTAGCAGTAGCAGTGACGCTGTTAGTCTGCACCAACGTGGGACGACCGGGTAGCAGTCCTGGATGAACGTGAGTCATAATTGTAAGTCTAGAGAAACCCACATTAGAGACCGCGTACCCATAGCTCCGCGCATGTGCCCACTTCGCATAGGTGGCACCCATCGTTGTGGGGGGAGGGGGGTCGACCTGTCCGCTTTGTTTCTTCTTGGACCGAAAGCTTGGTCGTTAGGTGATCAATGCTGCATTGCCTTTGCTACCCATAGGACTGTCCGGGGTCCATCCAGCCCTAAAGAAATGGATACCACTTTATAGCCAGGGTGTTGCTTACAACACCCGTGGAGGTGTGTGCCCTAGCACACCTCTTTTACTAATACAATTACTTTTCTCCACAGGTCTTTTTGTTTCAGGACCCAAGGTTGGTTGCTAGTTGTTGTTGGCACTGGGCTGACCTCCAATGTATGTGCAGTGATTTAGTCTGTTCATACTCACGTTAGGTTAAGTTAGGTCCTGAGTTATGTTGACACTGTGTCTCTGCCTGCGTTGGAGTGACTGTTCAGATGCTCTCAGCTCTGCTGACCTTCCTTGGTGCCTGTAATATTCAATAATCTAATAGTGTTTTCTTTTGCAGGAAGGTTTCACCTCTTCATTAGTCTAAACTTTGGACCTTTATTTTCATGAGAACCACGCATGAAGAATGTAAGTACCGTATTCTGAAAGTGTTGCTGGGCTTCCAGAGTTCCAGTACCTGCGGTATTGGTGATGGTGGATCTGTAAGGTGGTATGATATTGCATTATTAATTTCGCTTCATGAGATGATGTGATAAAGGGGTTACCCTTATACATATTCATAAATTAATAGTGTCTTTCTGAATGTCACAATTCTCTCTTTCATGGTCTACGAACTGCTGGTGAAAGAGGTTCTCTGGTGTGTACTGCATATATCCAACTGTCTTTCGAGAATCAGCTGTGTTGCTAGTCCGTTCTGCTTACAGTGTTCAGTAAGTTTGTAGAACTAACGATGAACATTATTGTTAATATTTCTACTTATTTAATTAATTCAAGTACTTTAATAACCAGGTCTGCTTCATGTCTTGCAGATGGCAGAAATCTGGAGTTGCCTAATAACATCCCCTTCATTGCAACCAGCTGTTCAACTGTCACTGGTAAGTACATTGTTGTCACATCGAATCTACTCTAATCTACTCTGGCCTCACTGGTTCATTCCTAAATTCAACAACCCTGGAGCATAACATATTGTTCCAGGTACGGCTAATACGCCACTGCTCTTCGAACTTTTCTCAATTTGACACATTCGCTATCAGTTATTTACCCAGTCAAAACCTGCAACCTGTTTTCCAGTCGTTGACTGAGTCATGGTTGTAATGAATGAACTACATATAGGCTATTAGTACAATGGAGTCGCCACCCACAAAGTGATTTATTAATTACTGATATATGCTATGAAATGATAGTGGAGAGAGTCGGTGGAATGAAATTTGACAGGGTACACCACAGTACCCAGAGAAAAACCTTTCCCTCCTCTGCTTTGTCCAGCACAAATTTCACATGGAATAACCAGGATTTCAACATCTTTCAACATATTTTTTCAACATCTGCACCCCTATACCACTCACCCAGCACAGACCCATCATGTGTCAGGTATTTGCTGCGGTACGTCCCATGAGCGTACGTTTCCGCAGGCAATATAATTTTAAGAAAGCAGAGTGGAACAAATTCTCTGCATATCCGGAAGATTCTGTATCTGATATACGTATTTCTATGACCGACTACGACCTGTTTGTAGATGCAGTGAACAAGAGCTCCAGACAGTCTATTCCCAGAGGTAGAATGAATTATGTTCCTGGTCTCAATCAGCATTCCTCAGCTCTTCTGGCTGAATACGTTGATCTGTTCGAGACAAATCCCTTTGGTGAACAGACTGAGCAGAAAAGTCTAGAGTTAGCAACAATGTTAGCGGAAGATAAACGAAATCATTGGATATCTACCCTTGAAGAGCTGGACATGTCTAAAAGTAGTCAGAAAGCCTGGCAACTCTTAAAGAGGCTTAATAATGACTTAACAAAAGCCCCTGTACACGTCAATTTTCTCCCGAGATTCCATTGCTCATCCACTTTTTCTCAATGGAAAAGTAGGGGGTTATATTAATAGAGTTAAAATAGAATGCCAAATAGATAGTGAGTCTAGCGACCTCACTAATAATATCACCCTAGAGGAACTAGAAAAAGCCATAAAGAAATCCAAAAATGGCCAGGTTACAGGTCTAGATGATATGAGAGTGGAACAAATAAAACATTTTGGTTCCAGAGCAAGGAAGTGGGTTTTTGATTTTCTAATCAATTGCCTGCAGGATAAACAGATACCTAAGGTATGGAGGAAGTCTAGAGTGATGGCTATTTTGAAACCAGGTAAGGATCCATTAGATCCTAAGAGCTACAGGCAAATATCATTACTTTGTCAGCTATATAAGATATTTGAGAGGATCCTACTTGAGTGCCTCACATCTAAAGTAGATCAACATCTTATTCCAGAACAGGCGGGCTTTAGATCCAGAAGGAACTGCACTTCACAGGTGCTCAATTTAACTGAGCACATAGAGGTTGGGTTAGAAAGATTTAAAATCACAGGAGTGGTATTCGTGGACCTTACAGCAGCGTATAACACAGTGCATCAATCACCAAGCTCTATAACTTCACCAGAGACTATGGTTTCACGAAGATTGTTGAAGCTCTCCTGCAGAGTCGCCAGTTCTTTGCTGAGTTTCAAGGAAAGTGCAGTAGGTGGAGGGATGAACAGAATGGACATCCTCAGGGCAGTGTCCTCTCGCCATTCCTCTTTAATATCTACACGAATGACCAGTCAAGGCCTTCCTATACAAGAAACTTCATTTATGCCGATGACCTGGCTTTAGCGGTCCAGTGCGTCGACTTTCAAACCACTGAAATGCAGCACTCAAATGCACTTAGGGAACTTTCAGTGTACTATCAGAAGAACCGGCTACTGCAAAACCTAACTAAGACCCAGGTGTGTGCATTTCATCTTCTAAATCGAGAAGCTACTAGACAGCTGTGTGTGACGTGGGAAGGTAAGCAACTGAAGCATTGTTTTACACCAAGGTACCTGGGTGTCACTTTAGACCGGACCTTAACATACAAGAAATACTGTGTTAACTCTGGGCAGAAAGTCTCAGCCCGAAATAACATCCTCCGTAAAATGTTGCTGAGTATGCGTGTCCTGTATAGTTCAGATCAGCCCATACGAAGCGGATGGATGTAGCCCTTAATGAAACATGTAGAATAGTAACTGGGTGTCTGAAACCTACTCCCACTGACAAAAACTCTACTGCTTGGCTGGTATTTCTCTTCCAGACATTCGGCGAGAAGTGTTTGCAAGGTGGATCTCACAAGCAACCACCCATTATTTTTACATCGACCTCCACCCAGAAGACTGAAGTCCAGGAAAAGTTTCCTCAATGTCTCCAAGGCTCTGGATAAACCAGCAAGAACAGCACGTTGTGATATGTGGCGAGCAAAAATGGAGCATCTTTCTGATTGGATGGTGCCTTCTGAATCTCCACCCCCTGGTCATCATTTGGAATGGATAACCTGTAAGGCATTGAATCGTTTGAGGAGTGGAGTAGGTAAAACCAAGGATAACCTAAAGAAATGGGGTTATCTGAAAGATCAGTCAGACTTCTGCGATTGTGGGGAGCAACAAACTACCCAACACCTATATGTCTGTCAGTCCTGCCCTGTTCGTTGTACACTTCAAGACTTGATTCAAGCCACTGAAGAGGGAATTTCTGTTGCCCATTTCTCGGCACACATTGTGCAAAACATGTTTTGTGACACAAAATGTACTTTGTTTTATTTGTATATAATACCTTATTTATATTTTACGTTTTTTCAACACTCTGACATGAAATACATTAATAAAATGCCGGGATTTGAACCACGGTATCCAGCGGTGAGAGGCCAACGTACTGCCATCTGAGCCACGGCGGCTATTTATTCGTATTTCTTCCAATGTTTGAAAAGAACTTGGAAATTTATTGAACATCATGCTTGATAAATTATATTAGTCTCGAATTCTTCTTCCAAAGAGAAATATTCACCCCATTTCATCCTTGAATTCCATCATTTAGGTACTTAGTCATACCCTTGGGGTACATTGAATCGATAATTAAATAATTAATAATTAGAGGACTTTTCCTCTTGGGGCCGATGTCCTAGCTGTTAGGCTCCTTTAAACAAGCATCATCACCTCTTGGTCATACAATTTGAATTTTCTACCCTTTGGCCCTCAGCCCATCGTCTGCTGTCCGTCTAAGCGTATTGAAGTCTCTATTACAGTCACAATCCTGTAAATTTTTAATTTCTTTATACAGTATAACATAAAAAAGGCATTATCTTGGAATCTAGCCCTTCACTATTAGGGATGAACTAAATTATGAGTTCAAGGAAAAACAAAAATAAATGGATCAAGGCCCCAGAATGTTAAGTAAAAGTAAGTGTTACTGAAGATAATTCGGATAGCCTGGTTTCAGGCTGAGTTGCTAAGACAATATTGCCCAGGTTGGCGAGCTCCCTCTGACTCAGCCTGATGGTTTCTATAGATGCCGGAGTAAGTTACCATTCAGTAGGTACAATATTCCAGCAATATTCTTTGAAGTGTAAACGATTTTAGTAGGACATTTAACTAATGTCATAGTTAGGTACTAGTTACTAACTGCTGTCTGTTCCCTTCTTTTCCATTACTTTTTGTTGTACGGCATGGGTGACTGATTACATACCAACGGAATGTGCAGTCACCCAAAAACAGAGAATGATTGCTTGGTAGCATATAAGATTTTTAAACTTTCACATTTCTCATAGGATACATTTGTTGTGGGTATCCAAAATGTTTGTATATTGACAGTTAAAATTATGTATAACATTTTAAATATGGTGAGAAGAGTACCACAAGCAAATCCTTTCTCTGAGCGACTCCAAATACTTTAATATGACAATACGGGACAGCTTGCTGTTTTCAGCGAGAAAGTCGATAGTGCTGCTACCTACACAGCTTGGTGTGACCAACTCTTCAATAACATATTGCTCTCTGTATGATTCTTGACGCACTGCCGTGTTGTTTATAATGTATCAGTGTTTGTCACTAAATAATCTTACATTGCAGTTATATTCCAAAGAACAGTGTTATGCGCTGAACAAATTACCCAGCAAGATAATGGGCAAGGGAACTGATAAGGACCGCAAGTATAAAAAAAGGTAATGACCTCGCATCTGTGTTGAGGTTACATTCTATGCTCCTTATAATAAGAATATCAACCAAATACTCTACTGAAATGTTAGTGGAACCTAAAACCAATAATATTAACACATATGGAACTCTAGTATACTCAAACTTGAGGGTCCACAATGTTAAACAGTACCATAAATTTCACAATCGGAAACTTGTGGGCCTGTAGCGTAATGGTTATCGTGGTAGTCTTGAAATTGAAAATTGAAGGACATGAGTTTCGAATCCAGTCACCTTTTTTTACTGTAAGAAAATAATATATTTTTACGTCCCACTAAGTACTTTTACGGAGATCCCGTGGTGCCGGAATATAGTCCCGCAGGAATTCTGTGTTGGACCTCTTCCATTTCCCTTCTGATTAGTGTTAATAGAGGATGGCTGGCCAGTTGTACTTCCTCTTAAAATAATCATCACCACGGAATGGTCAGCGTACTGGCCTTCGGTTCAGAGGGCGCTGGTACAATTCCCGGCTGAGTCGGAGAGTTTAATCGCGTCAGTTAATTCCTGTAGATCGAGGGCTACGGATTTGTGTTCGTATTCATACGCATCTACAAGTATATACAACACATCATACAGAAAACAACCACAAAAACACGCGATCGTGAGTACGGTATACATCCCTCCACATATGATTGCTGTTAGCCTAGTTTTCCGGCCGGATGCCTTTCCTAAGTCCATACAAAATCCTGCGCTAGGTAATTGAGAAAAGGCTAAAAAGAAGAGGAGAGAGTAGTTGTTAAATAATTCCCCCAGAGGCTGGGTGGATCCTCAAACAAATTCTGCTTTATAATTTTTAAGATAGCGAAAGGCACGGCTAACATAATGCTCGTTTGGAGGTTTTTGAGGGAGGCATTTCATATATTAAAATTTCATTATTATTATTATTATTATTATTATTATTATTATTATTATTATTATTATTATTATTATTATTATTATTATTATTATTCAATTATTTTAACAAAAACATTTCCAATGAGTGTAGTGCATTCCTCTCCCGTTTGTCTTGACTGTAGTATAGACAAGTATGCAGTTCACACCAACACGCTAGATGTCACCACCGTCGCTGTTCGCACTCCACTCAATGCTGTTGAGATAGAGCTGTCCGGTATTAGTGTATTAAAGTATTTGGCGACTCTACCTCTCTATCTAGTATACAATATCATTGAAGGTCATCTAATGTTTAAATTTCTCATTACAGCTGGTGTGTAACTGTGAAGAACACACGAAGAACCCACATCAAGCATTCACCGTCCTCCCCTAGATGTTAGGAATAGTTAGCACTTGTCCACTTCAAGATATGTCTCCTCTTTATATGTTTGTAGGTACTAGTAAAGAAGGATAGGGTTTATAGAAAGTAGATAACTTTGTGTTTAATATAACTATACCCTCTTCAAGGGATAGTTGATAATGCTAGAGCTAGATTGTATCTGCTAGGTTTAATGATAGGACAGTTACACACACTGGAACACACAAAGTAAACATTGTAGTTCTGACAACCGAGTGGATCCTAACGGTGCCAACGAAGCGAGGCTGTCTAAAGAATTACTCTGTTTATGTCCTACACTCGCATCAAGAGAGAAGACTCTTCGCATCGCATCGCTTCACTTCGTGGGACCTAAATTAGTGAGTGAGATTTATGGTATAGCACTTGTCCTCCCGAATTGTTCTCTTCAAGAACATTCTGATAGGTGAACTGTCTGATAGGCTGTAACAGTTCTCTTCATGAACTGTCTGAGAAGCTGTAACAGTTCCCATCAGGGACTGTTAGGTAGGTTGCAGGAGGACTTGTGCTACTCGACACAGTTTGTGGACGCTGGTGAGGACGCTTACCATCAGCCTCCACAAACTCTGTTGAGCGTCTTGTAGTGGGGCTTGTTGAGTGTTATTTGAAAGCACAGCACAAACGTCACTAAATACCAAGATGTTCTCAAAATAAAATTGCTCACCACCAGGTTTGTGCTGCGCTCTGTTGTTTTATTGCAGGAACAAGTGTAGATGAAGACAGCGTCACTGATTGGTGGAGGGGTAGCAGTAGCAGTGACGGTGTTGTTAGTCTGCACCAACGTGGGACGAGCGGGTAGCAGTCCTGGATGAACGTGAGTCATAGTTGTAAGTCTAGAGAAACCCACATTAGAGACCGCGTACCCATAGCTCCGTGCATGTGCCCACTTCGCATAGGTGGCACCCATCGTTGTGGGGGGGAGGGGGGTCGACCTGTCCGCTTTGTATCATCTTGGACGGAAAGCTTGGTCGTTAGGCGATCAATGCTGCATTGCCTATGCTATCCATAGGACTGTCCGGGGTCCATCCAGCCCTAAAGAAATGGATACCACTTTATAGCCAGGGTGTTGCTTACAACACTCATGGAGGGGTGTGCCCTAGCACACCTCTTTTACTAATACAAATCCTTCTTTCTCCACAGGTCTTTTTGTTTCAGGTCCCAAGCTTCGTTGTTGTTGCTGTTGTTGTTGTCACTGGGCTGACCTCCATTGTTCGGGCAGTGATTTAGTGTGTTCATACTCACGTTAGGTTAAGTTAGGTCCCGAGTTATGTTCACACTGTGTCTCTGCCTGTGTTGGAGTGACTGTCCAGTTCCATTTCCGCAGATTTGGTTTAAATGTTACTAGTTGATATCAGGCTCTATCAGTTGTTCACCTAGCTTTTTCTTTGTCGAATTTTTCCTAGATAAATTATTCCAATTCGAAACTCCTCTTCCTATAAACGAACATTTGCCCCAATTTGTCTTCTTGAATTATAACTTTATCTTGATATCATGATCATTCCTATCACCACTCAAACTTATTCTTCTACTAACATCACTCCAGGCCACCTCTCCACTGACAGCTCGGAGCATACCGCTTAGTCGAGCAGCTCGGCTCCTTACAAGTCTTCCTAGCCCAAACTTTGAAATATTTTCCTAACACAGCACCACTAAATGGCGTTAAAAGATAACCACCCAGAACAAATCGAGCTGCTTTCTTTTGGTTCTTCCTCAGTTTTCGTATTAAGTCATCCTGGTGAGGGTCCCATACACTGGTCCCCATACTCTGTGGTCATTTCAGAGACTTACACACCCTCTGCTTCACAATCTCTAAATACTCTCATAACCATGTGAAGAGATCTGTAAATAAAACTATAATCTAAGGAGTGTTAATTAACCCTCGAACTAGCAGTCATTTTACTGGCATTTCAGGCTTTAAACATAAATTCTGACAAAAATCGTCAACATATCATATACACATATAAATATACCATTTCGTTCACAAAACCCCAAAAGTTATCTGCCTTGAAAATACGCTTAAATTTGAGAAAACCTGTGGAGTTTGTTTAAATTTTTTTTTTTTTGTAAACCTTTTACTGCATGTTGAATGTTTTATATTTAGGAAAGAATAACGCAATGAAGGAACATCGTTTTGAAGCAAATAAAAATAAATGTAATAATAATAATAATAATAATAATAATAATAATAATAATAATAATAATAATAATAATAATAATAATAATAATAATAATAATAATATTTGCAATTTTGTTACTTTTATTGGCCTGTCTCAGTCTCATCCTTGGCTTTGACGATATTAAATTGACAGGTATGAGCGATGCTAGTAGTGCCATTCCTCTTGCAGCCTGTCCCTGCTAATGATGGTGTGAAAATGTTGCTCATACGATTGCTTGATGCGGGCATTTGAGTGGGCTTGGCGGTGATATATAATAGCAACTTCTGGCTCGTTGAGAAAAGCAACGGGAATCTACCTCATTCCTCATTTCTCCAGTGATACCTAGGCCATCTATGACGGCTGTTAGCAGAGCTGTGGAGGATCAAACCAGCTGTCGGGCTGAATACCCAACATACATATTGGTACTTGTACATACGTCGCACTAACTAATTTTCCGGTTTTCGGAGGCTCCGAGGTGCCAGAATTTTGTCCCGCAGGAGTTCTATTACGTGTCAGTACATCTACGGACATGAGACTGACGTATTTGAATACGTTCAAATACCACCGAACTGAGCCAGGATCGAACCTGCCAAACAGGGCTTAGAAGGCCAAGATTCTAGTCAGCCTGACCAAATAAATAAAGTATAATAGAACCATTCTAAAAAAAAAGAAGTGTATGTAATAACTGTACATTGCAACGTCTATAGATCCGTTCGGCGAGTTTTCATTTTTTCCTCCCCGATTGTCAAGCCTTCAGGGGTGTTTTAGGTTATGATAACAGCGCTTTACATCCCATCATTCGCCCTTCCTCTCATTGCACTTCATTATCCTCATCGATCACAAGATCTCGTCCTTGAAATCGATCTTCAGTATTTCCCGAACATCGCTGGTACCATTGCCCAAATTATCAGTCATAAAAACAGCATTTAAACTCTGAACTGCGCACGACTCTGTCACAGAAACTTTTAAAGAAGAGCAACAAGACATGCGAGCTTTCATCCCACGCAAATAAACTGTAAACTGGTGCATTTTGCGAATATGCCTGTCTTTCCTTCTTTCCTTGTTTCTTTCTTCTTTCTTAATAAATTACCCTCCTAGGTTCGTTTTCCCCTCAGACTCAGGGAGGGATCCCACGCCTATCGCCTCAAGGACAGTGTACTGGTTAGTGTGATTAGCTGCCACCCTCGAATGCCCGGGTTCGATTCCAGGCTCTGCCACGAAATTTGAAAAGTGGTACGAGGGCTGGAACGGGGTCCACTCAGCCACCGCCGGCCTCCTTCCCTCATTCTTGTCTATCCGTTCCGATCTTCCCATCCTCTCGCAAGGTTCCAGTTCAGCATACAAGGTGAGGCCGCCTGGGCGGGGTAATTGTCCTCCTCCCCAGTTACATCCCCCGACCCAAAGTTTCACGTTCCAGGACTCTGGCCTTGAGGCGGTAGATGTGGGCTCCCTCGCTGACACGGAGGGAAACACCAACCCTGAAGAGTAAACGGATTAATAAAAAGAAAACTGTTTAATTCAGGCGACATGACTCCGATATTTCTAGAACCATTCTCGAATTGATTAAGGGCTACACAGTTACAATCCGGTGAATTTTAAAGATGAGAATTGTACTAAATCTCTCATCTGTAATTCGTTTCCCAACAGTGAAATGTATATTCTAAAAGCAGGAGTTGTGTCCCACAGAGCAGCACTACCTTTCAAAGAAACATTCAAATCACTCAAATGATTTGTAATGTCCGTGCCGGGCTGAGTGGTCTTCTGAGCCCAACTTGGCAGGTTTGATCCTGGCTCAGTTCGGTGGTATTTGAAGGTGCTCAAATACGTCAGTCTCGTGTTGGTAGATTTACTGGCACATAAAAGAACTCCTGCGGGACAAAATTCCGGCACCTCGGCGTTTCCGCTAACCGTAAAAGTAGTTAATGGGACGTTAAGCAAATAACATTATTACTATATAATGCCAGTTAGAACACAAGGTTCGCATTCTTACGTGGGCACAGCCGGAGCGACAGAGACAGTCCTTAGTTGCCTCTCTGGCCCTACATTTATGAAAGTAATATGACATTTACGATATAGCCTAATGTGATGGCTGCACATTACTTGAGCTGGTGATGTGTAGATGGGTATGAAACCACAGTGTTGCAATAAGGCGGGGAAACAATTCAACACGGTTAAGTTTGGTGTTCGTTGATTCGTGATCTTTCTGGCTACCCGTATTTAGATTACTGTGAAGCGGAGTTCAAGCGATCAGAGATGATTTCTGATAAAATAATTACAGTACGGTAAAATGTCATTTTCCGTACAGTGCGGGAAGAAGGCAAATACGTCATAGGGGCCTAGTTTGAAATAGAACCTATTACCTTATCGGAGAGGTGCAGTCACAACACTAGCAAGTTGTCATTCTTAGTAATGGTATTACTAACGGCTGTGAGAAATCTCTGTTGTTGTTGTTGTTGTTCTCTACCCGCCTTACTTGGTAGCGGAAAGGACTGGTCAGACAAGCAGTAACTGGTAGGGTTCTTTAGTTTTTCCAGGAAAATGTTGCATAAGGGAAAATTATGTTTTACAACGTGTTTCAAAACAAACATTTATTGTCATACGATCCAGCGTTACACAATACTTAATTTTTACATGCACAATGTCCAACAATAAACATTTCGTATGGTACTTCCTTGTTAATGGTTTGGAGGAACAAGACAACTGATGCCAAACATTGTGTGGCACAAAAGTTGAGTTGAAAGCTGCAAAGTTGATTCCTTCATCAAGCTGAAGTGGTGTGGGCGGTAGAGTTCCACTTCGCAGCATTCTACAGAACAGACATTTCTCAGGCAGTAGACTCCTCTCTTCGAGGAGCGGCTACAAATACCAGATCACTGGAACGACTACCATGATAGGCAAAAACTCTCAAAACAGGGAGCTGTTAAACTCGATAGGCACTAGTAACATTTCAATCCCTTGTAACTGAAATACGTCGTAGGGTTTTTAATCCTGTACGAGGTGGTCTACTTTAGCGTTTTACATCAAAATCTTGCGATTAGTTGAACATAGCGATAGTCGATTACTTAAGTGAACATCTGTAATCGGCATATGTATGTCGCGTGTTTTAATAAGAATCGAGATGATATCAAGTACTTCTTTTTTAATAGAAATGTAGCGACATTCAACGATGCGGTTACTTCGACAGTCAGACATGCAGTACGTGTATGTGAAGAGGAAAAGCATTACGCATACCTCGAGAACAGTCTCCTCATTTTCGCCAGTGCTACATAACATACAGTCAATCTTCTATAAGTACAATGTTCGATATCTCGAAGGAATTTTCGTTTTCGGACGGAATCTTAGACATTTTCCTTAGCTGCCGAAGTCTAGTGTTTACAGTGCACTATGTCATCTGGTGTTGGTTAGAACATTGATCTGTCTCAGTCTTAGCCTTGGCTTTGACAATATTAAAGTGACTGAGGTATGAGCGATGCTAGTAATCCCATTCCTTATGCAGCCAGTCCCTGCTATGAATGGTGTGAAATTGTTGCTCATAGGGTTGGTTGATGCGGGCATTTCATTGGACTTGGCAGACCGATATGTAATACCAACTTCTGGCTCGGTGAGGGAAGCAACGGGAAACTACCTCACTCCTTATTTCCCTAGTAAGCCTTTTTAGTGATGCCCAGGCCTTCTATGACAGCTAATGGTAGAGCTGTTGAGGATCCAATCTGCCTTTGGGCTGAAGGCTACACATATATAAAATTCCGACTTCTAATACTCGAATTCTTCGATGTATCAAAGGGTATTTTCAACACCAGATGTAAAATATTTTTTCTGCATCTCGAAATACTCGATTATCGCCACATGAAACTAGTTCCTACAGTAGAAACCGAATTTAAGTCGTCTCAATACATAAGAAGAAACATTCTCTACACTTCCGTCGGGAGTGGATAATTGACTAGGTCCTTATAAACCCTACTTTAGTCTACTTCACAAGCCTGAGCAGAAAGAAAAAAGAAAGAGTTTCCCTTTGCGAAAAGCTACTGCTCATATAGGCCCTATGTCTCATTTAATAAATGAAACTCAATGTTATATCAAGGAGAACTGCAACTCTATGTCAAAGAACGTAACTTGTAGCCGCAGCGTCTTTGGTGACCAAGGCCTACGGGAACGACTTATGTGACGTCACTTGCGTCACACATTTTGTCGCGTTACACAAATTTTCGGATGACCTCCAGCTATAAAGCATAATCATGTCAAAAAGCAAGATAAAACGACCGACTTCTATTTAAAGATATGAACTGTTGAGTTTCTTAAGAAGAGCATCTTCTTTATTAAGGCATAATGAAATTGATTTTTAAAACACTATATTTTCATGCGATATCTAATAATACCTGCCTGATGGATACAGTACTTTTGCATCCATCTCTTGGCACAGGCCAGAGTAAAGTGTAGCTTCCATCGAAGTCCCAGTCTCATCCATGGCTGTGACAATATGGAAGCTGCTGGGGTATGGGTGGTGCTGAGTAATGACATTCAGAGCACTAGTATATCTGAGTGTTATGAAAGGTGCTTCTCACAGCGTCAGTCGTGCTGCAATAGTACTTTCTGACCCAGTGAGGAAAGCAATGGCAAACTACCTCACTCCTCATCTTGCCTAGTACGCCTCATTTTGGTGCTGCCATTGGTTTTTGGGGTTTCCTTATAACCGCATAACCTTTGGTGGTGCTATTTGAGGATCCAACCAGCCTCTGGGCTGTTGACCTGACAGACAGACATCTAATAATATTGAAATTATAGGTGTAGAAAAAGATATTGGCATTTTCGACAAAAATTAGGAAGTAACGGTACGGATGATTTCTTTTCTTTTTGGAACCGATATAGTACGCTTCGAATTTTCGATAACTGGAAGCATTTTCAGCTTCCGTAATCACTTCGAGACACCGAATTTCGACTGCAGATGCATCGCTGTATCTGACTGCTTACGACCAACCGTGTGTGCGGCAGAAATAATTAGTTTCGTTAAAGAGAAAACTTGATATCGCTGGCTCAGAATTTATTACAACACGCGATACACATGTCTCCCAGGCGCGCTACCCTGTATGAGCAGAAGTCAGCCAATGGTTTTGCAGTATATTAGCGGAAAGCCTGCTGCCTGTTCTTTATCGAACACTCACACAACTGTCAAGGAAGTCTGAACACACACTGTTTTTGTTTTGTTTTACACGCCAACTGTTGAACACTGTTCGCCACATAATACTGTTTTCCTTTGTTTCTTTGTCACTGCGTCCGTAATCACAGTCTTTCTTTGTTTACGAACACGTACCGAATAAGTTATTCTCCTTTCGAATTCATCGTACAGTTTATGCAAACAATTTGCAAAGCGATTCGACTGCACTCCGACATTTATCTCCTAGGTTATGTCACTTTGACAATATTGTTGTGGCCCAAATGTCCCAGGAAATTCATCGCAGACTTTGGAAAGGGCTGGAATGTCTCTGAAGTTTGGACCCGATGAAAGGAATATGTCCGGTAATGGTCGGCGCCAGTAAAGCTTTAAAGAATGTCACGGAAATACTGATACAGGAAAATGAGATTCTGTCACTCTGGATTATGCCAAGAATTATTTTATGAGATGTAAAAGACAACTTACGCTACGCCGAGAATATGAACATAATAATAATAATAATAATAATCGCATAGTCCCAGCTACCGTGTGTGCAGACATTTTAGTTTGACGCCACCTGTTCGTCAATTTCGACGTTCCGTTTTACTCTAGGTCCACTAGATGGCAGTGTAAACGGAAATTCTCTTGGGCGTCTAAGGCTGGATTATAACGATTTTTGTCAGGTAAATACCATATGTGTCACCAGAGATCTTTTACATCCGGACGTCTTACGGCATGGAGTGTCGTATGGACTTTTTTGACACTCCAAAAGTGCGACTACCTCTGCCGGGTTTGAACGCGCTATCTTGGGATCCGGAGGCCAGCACTCTACCACTGATTTCCAGCTGTAATAATAATAATAATAATAATAATAATAATAATAATAATAATAATAATAATAATAATAATAATAATAATAATGATGGACGGAAGAACGGAAGAAATGATGAAGAGATTCTGCTAAATAAGTTCAATGGCGCTCCTTAGCTGGGCTCAACGTTGTGAAATGATAATAATCGTATGAGCGCTTTTTAATTCGACACTGTGTAGGTTGCATGCGTGTCCATGTCAACTCTCTAGCTGACGACACAGTAAACCGGATGTGTGCCTGTGTGTTAATATATTTTGTGCAGAGATCTCGTTTGATCGAAGTGTAGTCGAGTGAAGACAATCAGTGAAGTGAGAGATAGAGCGCGCTGCCCACGATGAGGGCCAATAGGGGCGCTACTCTTCCTCCGGACGACCTGTCGGTGTAGGTGACCTCCCCGCTGGGTCCAGACTCCTTGATGGAGGCCGACACCTCGTTGCCGGCCGCACTGCTGTGCTCTCCCACGCGCATCAGTCGCGCCATGGCTGTGGCCAGGTAGTTCTGCTCGAAGACGCCGCCCAGCAGCGCCGCTCCCGGCCCTGTGGAGTACACCGGAACGTCCTCTCCGCCGTGCGTCTCGTCGTGGCCCGTGTAGATCCCCGACATGTGCTGGTACCTCAAACCCGCCCTCTCCTCCTCGGAGAAGCTCTTGAGAGGACGCCCGCCGTGCACCTTGGCGCCAGGGCCGTTGGCGTAGCTGATGGTCTCGTAGGGCACCGCCTCGGCGGGGTCGTCATCTTCGTCCATCGTCACGCCCAGGATGTCGCTACCTGAGGACAAAAAACGTCAATATTAACTTCAGTCCTATCACGGCTTTTAGTGCTGAAATAATTTCTCAGATGTGTCGAAAATTCAAGGGCAGGGAGGTTTTCAAACTGTGAGACCTGGATAGCTCTTATCAAACTAAAAATTTAAAAAAAAAAATAATAATTCGAAAATCACTTCCGACCTAGATGCAGTTCCGGAAAAACAGCCTAAAATCTCATGTTTTTTCTCGTTTTCTTTTTTATTCAAGTCCTAGACAAATTAATTTATCTGCATAATTCTTTCTGTAATGTGTTTCTTGGTTCAATACCTTCAGGTGTTTTTTGATTTTTTGAAAAATGTGCACACGGAATGAACTTACAAGGGCCTAAGTGAAACTCTGCATTGACTCACATTAGCGCTCGTAATGGTAGAAAAAGGCAAACTGCTAGTCTAAAATCGAACGGATAAGGATGATTAAGAAAAGGATTGAACTTTTTAGGAATAAATAAATGAGGAAGAAATGAAAACCATTTAGTATGCAAAGCTCTTGCCATCGAAGAGAGCGCTTTGTCTAAAAAACTGCTGAGAGTGCCATTAGATATGGTCGGATATACTCTCTCCGAGTCAGACTAGCCGACTCTGACTGAGCTCGGGAGTACATACGGCCAGGAAGAAGAAGAAGAAGAAAATAAATAATATATTCTCATACTGTATTATATTTTATTTATCTAAAATTCGTAGCCTATATCCCTAGGACGTTTTCATCATGGAGTTACTTGCCTGATTTCATTTTAAAAAATCGTATAACAAGACATAACCTGCGAAATATTACCTGCTACTCAAAAGACGCTCAATGGACACTTGAAGTGGGCCTGCTCAATTATTTGAGATTGTAAAGAGTAATATTATTGGTCTATTATTTTTCTGTTTCCGTATTGGTTGTTTCCCGTCTTGTTCCTTCCCTTCCCGCCACAAACGTACTCTTGGTGGCTGGTTACGTCCAGTTTTTCTCTCCCACTTTCTTTTTGCCTGAGCATTAATTTTTTTTTTGAACCCAAGGCTGCTGGGCTGCGAGCATCGGTTGACGATTGTGTCAGCGAATGGCCGTGTGAATGTGTGCCAGGCTCGTAGCCCAGTATGCTCCCTTGCACAGAAATGGTGTTCCGATATAAACAAAACATGACGTCCTCCCACGTCCTCGCATTGCTGCAGGTTAGCAATGGATAGTGTAGGATTACTGAAGAGGGCTCTGCCATCTAAGTAGACCTATACATATTCCTTGACGTCTCAACTCTACTATAGCTAATGCTTCATTCTTTTGCAATCTCACAGACATGAAATAAAAGTTACATTGAAGTCTTAAAATTAAAAGATTGTGAAGTACGGTGTTTAATAATAAACCTGCAGAACGCCGGGTAGGCTTTAGATTTCATAGATAGGATGGCATGTAGAGCTGCATCAAACTAGTGTATGGAATGATGACTCAAACAGCAAGGTAATGTTTCTCCATGTAAGCTCCAGGTACCTTCTTTTTTGGAGGCTGCCTTGTACGAAGGGCGGGATGAATCTCATAACTCTGGAAGAGGTTCACATTCCTCTACAAACCTACCCAGTATGTTGTGACCTGCCCAGCTCAAAATCGAACGCTGCTTTGGGATCAGATGAATGCCGTCTGCGAACACTCCAATACTGAGATTCCCCTATCACTTGTCACGATGAGTGTGCTATGTGAGATTAACGTACCTTTAAGAGGGTAGCCGTTGATGGTGACGGCGTGCGAATGGTCGGCGGTGACGATGACCAGAGTGTCCTTGAGATCCACCTCCTGCAGGGCGGTGGCCACTGCCTGGTCCAGCTGGATGGCCTCCAGCAAAGCGAGGCGGGCGTAGTTCTTGTGGTGAGCCATGTCCACTCTGCCCCCCTCCACGAGAAGGAAGAAGCCAGTTGGACTCTTCTTGAGCATTCTGATGGCCTGCGCAAACAAAACAACATTACAGACTTGACGGGAGTTACTGATTTCTACCAGGATGTTATATAGAGTGTCCTTGAAAAATGTTCCGCCATTTACAAAAGAGGCAGCAGGCAACAAATGATTGAAAATTAGGTCCTGTAAACAAAGCCAGTTATGGTCTGCTCTTCACAACATGTGCTCGATGTGACGGCCTTCCACAGTACGTCACATGGAAAAGCGTATTCGTTGGAACATATCTGGTGTTGCCGGATTGCATCGCAGGCACTGAACACGCGTTCTCTTAGTTATCCACATCATTCATGGGGACTGCATACGCCATGGTGTTTACATGTCCCCAAAGCCAAAAATAGAAAAGGTTAAGGTCAGGTGACGGTTCAGGCAAGGTATGGTCTCTCGCCGGCTAATCCACCGCTCATGGAAGACCCGTGTTACGTGCCGCCATGTGCCGCTGCCCCATAACACAACACGCTAGTAGGTTTACAACCAATGTTTGGGCAGAGATGGGGAATCTGATTCATTTAGAAGAATCGGTTCATTTGAAACGATTCACCAAGATGATTCGTTCATTCGATTACCACGTGAATGAGAGCCGCAAGCGAAACTATGGAATCAGATGAACCAGTCCGTTATGTTCTTTTTACAAGTTTAAAAGTTACAAGAAATGTAATATTCAAGGTAATTGTTAGCAATATTAACAAGAGTAACAACCTTTTTGGAGAGCACAGTCGAAAACTCTGTAGTAGGCAGTGAAATACAAGGAAACACATTTTCGCCCACTTATAAGAATGTGGATGTAATGGCATCCTCAAATGGATCATGGTCAATTTGGGCAAGAGAATAACGGTTCGTAAACAGTAAATACCCGTACACTTTAAAAAGCAAAATAAATGTATATCCGCCCAAGTCATTGTGTTATCGAAGCAATACATCTGACTGTCATTTATTTAAAATTACAGTTTGCTTGTTCTATTGTATGTATTTCGAAAAGCATTTCGTCAATGAACAGCATCACTTTCGGGAACGTGAACCTTGAAATAAACTTAATCTAACATTTCGGAGCGAGCTAGAGGTTGAGTGTTTATTACAGTTCCGTGAAGTCCGGAACTTGAAACGAAGTGATCATTTCTTGTTTAAACAATATATTTTTTCCTGTAAGGTTATGTTAGGAGTGTTTTATTTGTGAACCAAACTTTTAGTTTTGATTAGACTAACTTAATAAGAGTCCTTCACAAGTTGTTAGTGGCTTAAAAAATGGTGGATACCCGATTTCGCGACATGAACCAGAACGAATCAAAGGAGAAGGAACCAAGGAACGAGTTGTAGCAGGCACCTCTCGATTCAGCTTTCGGTTCACTAACGAGTCGATTCATTTCGTACACTGAATCCTGATTCAATCGTTCAGTGCAATGATTCGTACATTATGAATCACACCTTCTGAATCTCGCACATACGATCCTCCGTTAGTTTTAGATAAGGCGTAATATTTAATTCTCAAATATTTGTTATTAGAGGTGTTATCGATAAATTCTGGATAACTAAAGTCATGTAAAATTAAATTTCCGATCATTTACGTCTTGTATATTCTTACCGCACGGGAGAGCTGCCTCTGTGGATCCGTGGTAGAGTGTCGGCCTCCGGATCCCAAGATAGCGGGTTCAAACCCGGCAGAGGTAGTCGGATTTTTGAAGGGCGGAAAAAAGTCCATTCGACACTCCATGTCGTACGATGTCGGCATGTAAAAGAACTCTGGTGATACATTTGGTATTTATCCGACAAAATTAATTAAATCTCAGCCATAGACGCCCAAGAGAGATCCGGTTTACTCTAGGTCCGCTAGATGGCAGACAGAGTAAACCGGAACGTCGAAATTGACGAGCAGACAGCCAGATGGCGTCAAATCGAAATGTCTGCAAACGGTAGCTGAGGCCATACGATTATTATTATTACTTACCGCACGGGATATCAAAACAGAGATATTCATGGATTTTTATTTTTTGTTGCTACGTCCACATCAACGCCGAGTCACGAGGAAATGGGCGAAGAGAATTTAATGAAAATCGGTATGTAATGTCGGGGAATAAGGAACTAGAGCCTAGGCTATAAATAATTTAATTCATGTTCACTGAAATTGTAGTTTAGGGGAAGGCACCTCAATTTTAATTTTTAAATACCTATGAAAGTGCAAGAACGGCAACTAGCTGTTTGGATAACGTCTTAAAGGCTTTGTACACCTGTCGGTGTTTTCTTGAATATGAAAGCCAACCACACACAGAAAGCCATGCTAAGCAATGCCAAGCTCTGTTGTGTTATGTCTCCAATAAAAATCTAAGCCAAAATACGCTAGGCAGCCTTTTAAAAATGAGGGATTAACTGAAGAGGAGAAGATATGAATACGTGAAATTTGAAGGAGAACAATTTGTGGTGAATTCCATCATTTTATTCAACCACTGCATGGAAATGATGAAGAATTCAAATATATTACTTTCGTCTAAATCAGGAGCAGCTTCATGAATTTCTGTATATTCCACTGTGGAACATATTAAGAAAAAATGAATATTAAGTAGGTATCCAAACTATAGAATGTAGGGTAAAAATGTATGCAACAGTAATAAATGATACGTACAATGAGGCTCGCAAGCGCCGTATTGCCTACTTACAATTGTCCCGCATACACTAGTGATGCATGGGGTGCCTAATCACTTGTTTTCGAAGAAGCGCTACAACGTGCTGCATTGTGGATGTTGTGTAACAAATACTTTACTGCACACGTTCCACAACAGGGTGCATTTGTAAATACGCCAAAGATGCAGAAAATAAAATTCAATAACTTATTAATTTATATACGTGTAGACATTGCACTCTACAAAAGAGTTGTTTGTATGAAACAAAGTCTAATACTGTTCGGTGAAATACGTGCGTACAAGGCAGATGTCTGTTTGGAGCTTCGGCTGCATTCTCACCAGATTATCCATAGATTAAAATGATGTCTGTGTATTCGTGGTTGTTGAACACACTAGCCATTGCCGATATTCAGACAGCAAATGTATCTGCTGTACCATACACCAGCCTAGTACTATGCGGTCTAAATGATGTTGGGGTTGCATTAGACGGGTAGCGCAGAGGAACATGCTGCAAGCGACCGTCCGGTTGTTATCTCTTCATATTCTGACGTAACCTGCCTGCTGGCAGTAGTGCCCCTGTTAGTAGACATCCCATTCATCATTGTTGCATACGGGGCATTTATACTAGAAAGTACGGCGCTCGCGACCCGCCTGGTATATTTTTTCTTCAATCAGTCTTTCTTTCTTTTTTCCTTTCGTCAGGCTTTCATGACAATTAACAAACACAGAAACAATTAAGCAATAGCTACTGTATTGACATAATTCACGAAAGCCACTCACATGAAACGACCGTTTGCTACATTCTGGGCAAAACAGTGATTGTGCGCATTCGGGAGGCCGATTGCAGCTATGAAAATCGCCCCGTTGGCGAGCCGTAAAATTTAGTTGGCATTTCATAGGTTGTGGTGCCCTTTACACGATACTTGGATTTTTTATACAGGAAGTAGGGGGAGACGAAATCAAGATCAGCAACAGTGAGAAGAAATATAAAAGTGCAAAGGGCCCGAGTGAGTACCTGTCTGGTCATGTTGGAGAGCGAGGGCTGGCCACTAGGGCTGTTGTCCCTCTCGGCCTCGTAGTCCATGTGCCCGCCGCTGAAGAGGCCCATCAAGTAGTCGGCCTCCTCCACTAGTCCTGGCCTCATCAGCTCCTGCGTGTTGTTCACGTACACTCGCCGACCAGCTCCCAGCTTCAGCCACTCCTGGGCCAAGTTCCTGCCGTCACTGCGAACACACGAGTTGTCCTCGTCGCGGTCCGCCAGCCCTGTCACCCCCATCTGACGGCGACCACCGCCCAGGACCACCCGCAGATCCTGAAAAACAAACTTGCTGTATCCAACATCCTGATTCAACCGATTTTAGGACATAAGAGGAAATTACAGAACTGTTGTACAATTTAGGAACACTGCCACATACAATCTTTTGAAGATAAACCACTAAAAAAAAGAGGCCCAAACGGACCGTTTCCGAAAGAGGAGAGAAAGATGAAAGGCGAAACAAGGAAGAGGTTCAGGAAAGAGAAAAGAACAAAGTTCCATCTATGCTGTGCATAGTTAATCAAATCCAGATAATAATAATAATAATAATAATAATAATAATAATAATAATAATAATAATAATAGCCGGGCTGAGTGCCTCAGACGGTTGAAGTGTTGACCTTCTCACCCCAACTTAACAGGTTCGATCCTGGCTCAGTCCGGTGGTATTTGAAGGTGCTCAATACGTCAGCCTCGTGTCGATAGATTTACTGGCACGTGAAAAATCTCCTGCGGGACTAAATTCCGGCACATCGGCGTCTCCGAAACCCGTAATAGTAGTTAGTGGGATGTAAAGCCATTATTATTACTATTATCAAAGTGAATAAATTAGATGTACTGAAAAGATTAATTTTTCGCAAAATACTCGGTCCGCCAAGAATTACATAAGTCTGGAAATCAAGAAGTAATGATGAAATGCATCGGAACATAGAAAAGATAACAGAAACAGGGCGGAAGACAGTACTGATATTTTTGTACATTTATACAGAATGGATGACAACAGGTTAACCAAACAGACCTTCAAATATTTTTGGAACAAAGAAGTCAACAACAACCTGGAATCATGAAGCCAAGAAAGATTTGGAAAGAAACAATATAAGAGAAGAAGAAGAAGAAGAAGAAGAAGAATACGAAGAAGAAGAAGAAGAAGAAGAATAAGAAGAAGAAGAAGAACCCCAACTAGAGTATGGTTCCAGTGTACGGGACCCTCACCAGGATTACTTGATTCAAGAACTGGAAAAAATCCAAAGAAAAGCAGCTCGATTTGTTCTGGGTGGTTTCCGACAAAAGAGTAGCGTTACAAAAATGGAAGACTTGGGAGAAAGGAGACGAGCTGCTCGACTAAGTGGTATGTTCCGAGCTGTCAGTGGAGAGATGAAATGGCGTATGGCTTTTAGTGCTCGGAGTGTCCGAGGACATGTTCGGCTCCCCAGGTGCAGGTCTTTCCATTTGACTCCCTTAGGCAACCTGCGCGTCGTGATGAGGATGAAATGATGATGAAGACGACACATACACCCAGCCCCCGTGCCACAGAAATAAACCAATGATTGTTAAAATTCCCGACCCTGCCGAGAACCGAACCCGGGACCCCTGTGACCAAAGGCCAGCACGCTAACCATTTAGCCATGGAGCCGTACGTCAGTGGAGAGATGGCGCGGAATGCCATTAGTAGACGAATAAGTTTGAGTGGTGTCCTTAAAAGTAGGAAAGATCACAATATGAAGGTAAAGTTGGAATTCAAGAGGACAAATTGGGGTAAATATACATTTATAGGAAGAGGACTTATGGATTAGGATAACTTACCAAGGGAGATGTTCAATAAATTCCAATTTCTTTGGAGTGATTTAAGAAAAGGTTAGGAAAACAACACGTAGGGAATCTGCCACCTGGGCGACTGCCCTAAATGCAGATCATGTTGATTGATTGATTGATTGATTGATTGATTGATTGATTGATTGAAGAACAAGAAGAAGCAGAGAGAAAGTGTTAAGAATGGAATGATTCCAAGTTGGAAAGAGAAAGAAAACAGGGTCAAAATAGTCCAAAGAGAGGAAACGGACAGATAGTGAGAAGATGAAAGGACTTCTGGAGGAGGAAAAAGAAGGAACAATAAAGGGTGAATCATTGAAATTGGCAGGTGGTCGTTATGAGACAATAATAATAATAATAATAATAATAATAATAATAATAATAATAATAATAATAATAATAATTAATGGATGGAAAGTGCAACCAGAGAACGAAGTGAAAAAGAAGACTGGAGTAAAGTGGACAGAAGAACGAAAAAGGATCCACGGAGAAAGGATGAGAGCTGTTTGGCAACTCAGAAAACAGAATCGTTAGAGCTTTGCGTGATCCATTGGGTCCATACGCACATAATAATAATAATAATAATAATAATAATAATAATAATAATAATAATAATAATAATAACGTAGTTGGAGGAAGGAAAAGAAGTGAATCGGTCACTAAGGATGGTGTGTACCTTGCCCGGCGACTGTTCGACGAGCTGGCGGGCGATGTCCGCGACGCAGCCCACAGAGTGGTTGGAGATCTCGTTGTCGCACTCCCAGTCTCTGTGGTTGATGTTTGCGTACAGGGCGCCGGGCGTCGCGTGGGTGATGCGCGCGGTTGTCACCACCCCGGTGTGTTTGCCGGCTGCCTGCGCCCAGTCAGCCAGCGTCGTCAGCTTGGCCACCTTGTTCAGCTCGGGGTCACACTGGCCCCGGGCAGCGCGTCCGTCCAGACCGAGCATCTGAAACAAGCAAGCACGATAACATTCTGCACAAATCACGTGTTTTCTTTTAATGAATCGTCTTTTATCAGAAAGACAGAGATGATGATTCTGATTTCTTTAGCACGCTTTCTTTTTTGTTTAGGATGACGAATTGTTGAAGCAAGAAATGAGGGACAAGATACTAAAAAAAGGGGGATATTCCACAATTTGTGGGGGCGGGGAGCTATATTTTTAGCAGTCATTTTAAAACGACCAAAATTGTAACATTTTTAACAGCATTTTATTTATTTGAGAAACCAAAACAACGAGAAGCCGAATTCCAGAGTTCCGCAATGAAACATTTATTTACAAGCGAGGCACAGTAAGATAAATACAGATATGACACATAAGTAACGGTACAGTACAGTAAAAAGTGAATAAATGTTACTTTATGAATGATAGAGGGGACAGCAACGAGAAGAGAAAAAATGGAATATGAAGGAAATGAGGCATACGAAGAAGAAAATGTCCAGGATCCTGTCAGAGGATAGACTTAAGAAGGGTTGGAATGCCTATAAATAAAGTTATTTGAACAAGAGAGAGGCGGGCATACGGAATATGAAGCCTGGGTGGATTTGTCCTGGTTTTGTGAGTTGGGACATGTTGGGAAAAGAAGGATATAGATTCAGGAGAACGAAATATACCGGTAACAGCGTTACAGTGGAATCTAAGGTCGGCTACTTTTCTGCGAGTAGATAGTGGGCGAAGATTTAACTGATTACTGCTTAGGTTTCGACAATCAGGCACAGAAGAATGAATGTAATTCCTCTTTCCTCTTTTTTGAGCAACAGTATTGTACTCTTACTGAAGTAATAACATAGACAAATACATTTCACTCATCTTTGTGGTGCAATTTCTTATCCTTGAGATATACTGAACGTCTTCTTGCACTTGGACGACATTTCGATCAGGAAGTGAGTATGGCGTGTTAGTTCCCCCCTTTGTGCATTATATACACATGCGCGTTTAGTTTTCCCGTTCTTCTCTCATTCGTTCTCTTAATGAGCAACACCTCAACAACAATATATTTGAAGATATAATTGTTGCGGTCAAGATCGAGAACACAATGCTGCTGTTTCTCGTACACTAACGTCTATGTTTCCTCAGGCTCTTAAACCAGAGGGATTTAAAAGGTGCGGTTTGTATCAAAATCTTCCAAATCGTGTCAGTAGTACAGGAAAGATGTTACATTCTTAGAAAAGTTAACGGAAATACATTTCTTTTATGTAATTCAATTAATTACAAATCCGTACCAAGATTTGGATCGATCTTGATGGATAAATTGTCGCTAGGCTTATTCTGTATCATCATAGTCGCAGAATCAGGGCTTGATTAGACTAAATTGATCCAGACTATATTCGAGTTAGCTCAGTTAATACGTTCAGGCATATGACACTTCGTCAAAACGCACGCATGTAATACTTATGCAAAGTAAATCGAACTTTTATGTTTACCTTTTCTTCATATAAAATATCTCTTTAGTTTTAAGTTTGTTGAATATCTACAGTCTACTCTTGTGGCACTGTAGAGTACTCACCTTCTGGCGGGTCTTGACGCCACTGAGGAAGGCCGTGGCGGTGGCCGCACTGTCGGGCACCATGTGGTCCGTGGAGTAGGTCTTGGCGAGCCCCACGGTGGGGAAGCGCTCCCATGTCAGCAGCTGGCCCTCGCCGCCCTTGAGGATGCCCGACGCTGTGATGGTGGCGATGCCCATGCCGTCTCCTATGAAGAGCACCACGTTCTTGGCCCGAGCCAGCCGGTCCATGTCAGTCGCTCTCTGCAGAGCGCGGTCCAGCTGCTCACGCGCCGCCCGCTGCCAGTAGGACGACGTCTGCTCCTGATCCTCGGCGGACATCGCTGCTCCCACAAGTAGCACCAACAGCGAGGTCAGCAGCATCATGTCTGCAACAGAACGTCTTCGTTGTAGAGCTCTCATTCCCTCCACATGTTTCGTCCTCTGCTTTGGCCTGTGTGACGACAAGGGAAGTAGGATCAAGGCAACAGAGACCCTGAAGATGCCTACCGTAGCTATAGGCGAAACGTCAAGAAGCAAGAGAAATTCCAGTAAATTAATACTATTGCTCACAACATATTCATTCGTGAGCTTGCATTCGGGAGATCTTAGGTTCGAATCCCACTGTCGGCAGCCCTGAAGATGGTTGTCCGTGGTTTCCCATTTTACACCACCCAAATACTGGGGCTGAACCCTATTTAAGGCCACGGCCGCTTCCCTCCCACTCCTAACCCTTTACATTCTATTCTTCTTATTGTGTGCAATGATTACGTCCGTTTACGTAGGCCAGACGAACACGATTAAACATATATATTTCGTGTCACTTTCACAAGATTTGAATAATTTATTTTTATATTGTTACTTTCATTCACCTGTCTTCAGTCTCATCCTTGGCTTTGACAGTATGGAAGTGACTTGAGTTATGAGCGATTTTAGTAATGCCATTCCTTCTCCAGCCAGTCCCTGCTATGAATGGTGTGAAAATGTTGCTCATTGGGTCGGTTGATGCGGTCATTTCAGTGGGCTTGGCAGACTGATGTGTGATAGCAACTTCTGGCTCGGCGAGGAAAGCAAAGGGAAACTAACTCACTTTTCATTTCCCTACTATGCCTCTTCAGTGATGCCTATGCAATCTATGACAGCTGATGACGGAACTGTTGAGGATGTAACCAGCCTTCGCGCTGAGGACTCAACATATCAAATATAAATCGCGTTTGCAAAATTAAATATCTCGAAACGATATTGCTGTATCGCCTAAAATAATTTTGTTAAAAACGACAGAAATATTCGACCTACCTTCATAACCATACAGCCATGGTTGAAAAATAACTAAATTTTACCAGCATTTCATAGGTCTACTTCATATGTACACATCAAGATGTGTTTGTAAGAATATCCCCGAAGACACCATTCAGAGTTGGAGACAAAAACAGTTATAACTATATTATTATTATTATTATTATTATTATTATTATTATTATTATTATTATTATTATTATTATTATTATTATTATTCTCTAGTCGTAAACATACAGATTTACAGTTGATGCTCACTGGGCAACGGCGAAATCGCCGGTTAATCCTTTGTCAACGGAAACATCATCTTGCTCCTTTTCAGGATCACAGTTAAGTCATCTCAGTGATTATGTTACTTTCTAAAGCGGTACATTTGCTTCTAAGTTACAACATGTCTCATTCCTCTGCATTGAGCTCTGAGAATTTACGAACGACATCACAGTTAATTCTCTTTAAGATTTTAGTCTCGAGGTTCTTAGCAAATCTATGGATCAATGTTTTCCTCAACAGCATTTTCTCAACTATCGTTAAAATCATTAGCTATCGCATTAATCCACTTCCTTCTAGCGACATATCACCGCACGGACACACAAAATCAAGGTTATACATACTTTTCTAAGTCAACTGAGTTCTAAATTCTACCAGTGCATCGCTTTACTTCTGTAACTGAAAATAAAAGTTCACAGCCGACAGTTAGAAAAATCTGAACACACTGCGTTACATGGACATTGATGGTGAATACTCAAAAGACGCTATTAGGTTTGCTGGGGAGTCTTTCTGTTTTCACGCCCTTCGTGACCCTATCTGTGTCGGTACGACTTAAAACAAATTGTAGAAAGAGAAATTAACTACAGTAAGTTCCTCAGCTACACGGAGAAGCATGGATATGTTTATTTTCTCTCCTAGTACACGCAGATGACGTGCACTTGTTGCTATGGTTACCGTGGTGTCAGGAAATCGACATCAATCGACATGGCTGTCTGTATTCTACATAGATCCCAAACCAAAATCATATCCATATTAATAAAGAATACTCTAAATATCGTATTGTTAGATCATTCCCAATAAACAACATGGAAAATAACTAACATATAATTGAATCGCGAATTCAAGAAACAAGATAACTTCTACCGCCCGAAACATAAAACAAAACAGAATGTAAACATGATCCAATGCCGCCTTCTATACTTGGCCAAAGTTCGTGGCCATTTTATCATAGGCTTATATCGATACACGCATTCAGATCTAATGTTGTGGTTGGTGTTGGTCTGTAATGTAGCTCAAACGACATGAGATATCAGATTTAAGACTGCACTCTCATTAGCACTGAGAATCATTGAAATGTCACCGTTAATTCAATTCAGTTTTTGAAGTTTTACTGATTTAAGTGTTATTAACTGCCCAGTAGAGGTTTATAAAAGACACAACTCCGTATAATTGGGTAGACTGGGATTATACACAGCGCTTCTGATGCCAATTCTCCACAAGAAACGTGTTTAATATGAACGTCAGAAAGGCGTGGCTATATTATTATTATTATTATTATTATTATTATTATTATTATTATTATTATTATTATTATTATTATTATTATGCAGGGGCTACGTAACCGAGACTGTTAAGGCGTAATCAGTTCACTCTGAAGGATGAGGGTTCCATCTCCGTCAGGAAGTGGAGATATGTGGAAGGAGTTTTCGTGCGGCCTTCATGACCTGGTTCCGTCCTTCTAGTGCAGATCCTCCGATATAGGTGGACGACATCTCCCAAGCCATGCTTGAAAGTGTAGTGTGTGAGATGCGAGGAATATTCACAACAGAACAACTCTCGAACCAACCATTCGTGGTTAAAATGCCACGATCAAACCCAAGACTCTAAGGCTTGAAGACCACGACATGGCCGACCCAGCCGGAAATGAGCTATGGACCCATACACAAGCGGTGTTCCAAGTTTCTCTTTTAATAAGCTGACTAAATATGAACTATTCTGAATTCACCTTCACATCCCGAAGACCTACTGTCTATTTGATGCCTCTTCAGCCAGAAAGCGAAACAGTAATGTCCTTCACGGATTATATTTTGCAAACTTCTACAATAATGATGCTGAATAAGATAAATAAAGATAAAATAAACGGGCTCGATAAAGAAGAAATCCGCGAGAGAGCAAGAAAAATAGAGCTTGCATTCCACCTTACGAAAAACGCATACAACGAGAAAGCGATTTCTATTAGGACTAAACTACGACACTATTAGACAGTGTCTGTATGCTTCAGAATGCCTAGGCTTAACAACCAGGAGATACATTGAATAAATCGAGAAGGAAAAAGTTAAGAAAAATTCTCGGACCAAAAACAGATGCTGATACACAGCGATTACGCAGCAGGATTTCAGATACAATACGCAAACGAAGGGGTAAATTCTTTGGACATATTTCAAGAATGCCCCACGGCAGACTCACTTAAGATATTTTTTGATCATTTCAACAAGCCCAATAGGAAAGGCAACTCTTATGGTTTGTTAACACCAAGAAGGATCTGCAAGGAACGAACATCAGGTATCAAGACATTCACAACAGAAACAAGACACACACATCTGAGGGGTTCCTAGAGCCAGAAACAGCGCCCAAGAAGAAACAACACTGGGCGGCTGAAAAGAAAGCTGTGAGCAATGAAATGAAGGAATACTGGCGCCAAAGAAAACTCAAATCGCGAAGAGTTATTCGCGTGGTCCATAGTTATTTAAAACAATATGATGCTGATGTTCCGCCACCTGTACGGACCGAATTTTCTCAAAAACCTCTCCTCGATCCGAGGTAATCAGACTTCCCAGGGTTGGCAAGGAACACTCCAAAGTATTCGAAACGTCCGCAAACTGTACCTAAGTTTCAGAAAATAACAACACGGTTCAACCCGGACCAAGAACTGAATACAGTTATTTCGTGTCTACTTACAACGTCAATAAATCTATGATTCTTTTCCTCAAGCTTCATTTATGAAATCAGGATTACTATTTCCGAAATTCAAAACATGTTTTCTGAATTCTAAATAACCAATTCGGAATTAAATTGTACTTCTAGATTGAAATGGTATAGAGTAGCCTGGGACGAAACTTCTCCGCACAAGTTACTGCAGGTATTACTTTTACCTCGACAACTGGTTTTTACCCGTGATGTAATCAGCTGCATGACCTACGTGAAGGACAAGCTAGGTGTTACAGGATGTAAAATAACAGAGTGCACTCAATTAACAGAAGTTACAGACTTACGGGTGTCATTTAAATTCTATTGTGCCTGTCTTCACATTCTCAGACTCTTCCATAATTACCCGGCATTCCGCTTTTTTTGACAAGAAAAATCACCTTGACAGTTCTGTGTAATTCTGCCTCCAAGAACTTTGGTTTCTCTGGGAAGCGGCAGCGAGCAACAGAACAGTAGTCACTTACCGCTTCCTCTCACCGTTGCCGTGTGATCTTTCTTGAGCAACACGTGTTCTCTTCCGAACCAGGAGGCCAAGCGAATGGCTCTTACCTTACTAAAGAGCCACGTCTGTACATCAGTGGTAGCGGGTTCAAAGCCGGCACAGGTAGTCGGAGTTTTGAAGGGCGGAAGAAAGTCCATGAGGCACTCCATGTCGTACGATATCGGCATGTAAAAAGATATCCGGTGACACAATTCGTGTTCACCCGACAAAATCAATTACACCTCAGCCCTAGACGTCCAAAACAGATTCGGTTTAATCTGCCGTTTGGAACGTTGAAACTGACGAGGAAGCAGGAGATGGCGTCAAATTAAAATGTCTGCACACCTTAACTGAGGCCACAAATTATTAGAAGTATTGGGAAGGTAAGGCTATACACACTAAAAAGCAAATATCGCCCTATGGCTCATCACTGCTGCCAACTTGACTGGTTACATATTAAAATCCCCAGACATAACCATAACGAATTATAACCTCAAGATAAGAATCAATAATGAGGGTTCCCTTATACAAGTGAATGAGATATCAAGACATTCACAATACAAAAAAAAGTGTTACTAAACAATGTATGTTTCTGTTTATCAGTGACTGTCATACTTCCTGCTTGATGAAATTTATTGAACGACAAGTGGGCTCTTTTTCAGGTAATTTTGAAAATCTATACTCGTCATTACAGTAAAACCTCGTTAATTCAAAGTCGTTGGGACCCAAAAATAGGACTTGAGTTATGTGATTTCGAATTAGTGAACTCGTAATTCACAAATGCCAACTCTTGCCGCGTCACAGTATATTCTAAGATCGGTTACTGCATGCAATTAAGTCTGATTCACAGTTTAAACCTTTCAAAAGGCACGGAAAAAATATGTTTCCAAAATGTATCGAACAAGGTGCGTTTGCATTATTCAAATAATGCACTTGGATAATTAACTGGGCAAACATAACGTCATACAACGAAAGAAAAAAAAAGCATGATTAAAAGACGAAGAGGAATCTATGCTGGCTCCCCTGTGCAAGTGTTTTATTCATTGGATTACTTCTCTGTATGCATTTTAGATGCCTTGTACTTGCACGGAATGTACCCGACGACCTTAAAACATCGTAGCTTATCGAACTTTCCTCTGACGAGGGGAAGAAGTCTCTCGCTTCCGTGTGCATTGCAACTGCAACACAGTACGACTTCCGTCTGGGGTAAACAGTAAGTCCGTTTGGGCTCGGCATTCAAAACCAAAAATGCAGTTTCATCGGCATTGACAATATTGTTCGGTGCGTACCGGTACGAATTGATTAGATGAGTCACGCTTTTTCGCCAGCTGTCGGCATCGCCAGTGTTCGCGGATTCTGCTTCTCCACGCATTGCCTGCTACCTGTACGTGATATCATGGCGTTCCTTAAAATACTGAATACAAAATAATAACGATTTTACTCGAACTTAGCAAATTTGAAGCACACTGCAGAAGTGAGTGAAAGTGCGGAAAGCTTCTGCAGCACGTTCCGGAAGATGCGTTCTATCATGACGCGGAGAAATTTTGAATGTAAATTACTCTGTAAAATACTCCTTTTTAAATGTAGAGGCAGTTTTGAATTAAAAGTCTGAATTTCGGTAATGGGGCCGATATTGTTTTTCCAATTACGAATTACCCGTACCGTATTTCGAATTAAACAAATGGAATGGTGAATGGCTTTTAGTGCCGGGAGTGTCCGAGGACATGTTCGGCTCGCCAGGTGCAGGTCTTATGATTTGATGCTCGTAGGCGACCTGCGCGTCGTGATGAGGATGAAATGATGATATAGACGACACATACGCCCAGCCCCCACGCCAGCGAAATTAACCAATGATGGTTACATTTCCCGACCCTGCCGGAATCGAACCCGGGACCCCTGTGACCAAAGGCCAGCACGTTAACCATTTAGGCATGGAGCAGGATCAGAATTAAACAATTTAAATAACATGCAAAACCGTAGCGTACCTCATGTTTACGGGAACGAGACCTTCGTCGAATTCGGCGGAATTTTGAATTAACCGATTTCGAATTATCGGAGTTCTACATATTTGAAGTTATACTGTGGAGAAATAAGATTCCTTTTGACGTGATCCTACTGTAAGCACACAATACAACTAGCACCAAACGCAAGACCGCGAGTCACTTAGTGGATTCTAAAATGAAAACATTGCTTAACAGGAGAGCCAACAATTGCAGGAGAGATGGGTCTAGCGGGCAAGAGTGCAATGTATGTGTGTATGTATGTATGTATGTATGTATGTATGTATGACCAAGCCTTGTCCCGTTTCTCGACCGGGTTGGGTATGAAGTGAGATGTATATTTGTAGAGAGTTTTACGGCCGGATGGCCTTCGTGACGTCAACCTGATCAGAGCCGTTTACGAGATCAAATGAACAGCACCAAGGGATCTGCTCAAAGTTCAATTTTTTCTATCCGACGGACAAATCACCACCTAGAGCGTCATATGACCTTACTTCATGTAAATACTGTTTTTAGCAAGCAATAGCTTGTAACTATTTTTTTGATGATAAAAAAATAAATATAAATAATAATATAAAAATATAATTACTCAAAAACTTAATGAAATTAATAAGCATTATTAACCGAAATGTCCGTAGTATGGGCGCCAGAGTTCACCAGAATGGATCCCTCGAATTTAGATAAGAGCATGATAGACTTTATATCCCAGGGCGTGTACATAATGCTGCGTACTGGTACATCTGCTGCAGGCCTTACCCAACCTCCTGAAAACGACTAATTAGGTAGGAACTGCACCTAGGTTTATCAATAACACTGATTCTAAAATAGCTAACTATATTCTGAACAAATTCCGTGCATGAGCACCTCATCAACATACAACATTATACATATAATACACACATAAAATATTGCTGGAAGACTCCATATTTGCAACAACAACAACAACAATAATAATGAAAATCGTGGGAAAACGAAAGCGAGAACTAAGCTACCATTTGCAGATAGTCCGATGAACAATGTACATGTATGAAGATAAATACCCTTCACTGTCTCTATATCAATTCGACTTACCGATTCTCATAATCGGCAGTTATCACTTCACACAGATACTGTACCTTGTACTACTGTGTTCACATATTTTAACACTTGTTGTAAAGATAGATACACACGTCTGTCGATCCTCAACATATAAATTTATGGAAAGTCTGAGATAGCTTTCACCAACATATAATGCTAGGCCGCCACAAGTGCTACAATACTTAAGGCGCAAGCACTCTCCACAATCAACCACTTTCCACAAACATAACACGACTACGCTCCACGAACGTTTGAAGTCCAGTCCATTGCAGCCATGTCAATCCAGTACCGTGTCTCAGCACCACTTCCTTCCCGTACAGTCCGTCAGTTGTAGTTGTAGTTATCTTCCTTCTCGTTCCTATACAATCACCTTCACAATCACCCTTACAATGTTTCTCATACAATCTCCTATACAATGTCACTTATAATGTTCAGGTTGCCGCCGTATCATCAACCTTTATAGACATCAACATCCCCCTCCTTTCAGATGAGACGTCTGGATTGGTGCTTGCCAGCCAATCATGAGTGATCTCAAATCAAGACCAAGCCCTGAACTACTTCTTCCTCCCAAGACAATAACAAACTCTGGGGAGTTTTCATGAATCACCAAACTTTCCTGGTACAACAACAAGCTTATCTCATCAGGCTGGGATATATACATGAGTAAATGGAATTTCCTGACACAAGTACATCACAACAGACACTGGGGTAGCCAGATGACTCATTCAAATTACCAGAGTTATTAAAGCAAGGTTTTCCCACTCGTGCAAAACAAATTACTCATACCTACATATGTGGATATCTTCCAGCTTACCAATATAAATGGCAAAATATACAAATGAAATAATAATAATAATAATAATAATAATAATAATAATAATAATAATAATAATAATAATACAAATCGAATACTGACAATAATATCTCTAACTTCTACATATAATTCGGGGTGTGATATATGTACTATCACATAACGCCCCCTTGGTGAATCGATGATATCATATATTATGATTCACCATAAAACAGAACTTCATAAATTATATAACTGAACTCTTAATTTACTGTAATAATGATATATACATTGCGTCTACTGCATTGTATTCGCACACACGAAATACAATTTGTCCAAACAATAATAATAATAATAATATGGCTATATACACACAACTCCGATTGTTTCATATACCATTGAATACAATCCCTTCTTACTACTGTACACATAATTCATAAATGATAATATATACATCCAAGGTGCAGATCCTATCTCTTATATCTGCGAAGGCTATAGATATTAAATGTCCCAAGGACCTTATTTTCAGCGGTTAGGAGCCTATAAGCACACTTGCCTATTCTACTGTCCACAGAATACGGACCCTGATATAATGAAAAAAACTGTACATAAACTTAACATTGGCATCGATAAGCGAGGAATGCGTACCGCAATAAGAACTAACTACGTCTAGAATCCACTCTATCTCACACACAAACATTCATACCATCCAGTCACACAAGAATCATACAAACTTTCATTCAAGACATTCATAACAAAGAAATCCCAATTTCTGAAATGCGCGGGAATCTCACTACGTTTACTCTTCCACAAAACCATAATTAATGCAGACAAACAGATCACATACTTTTTCACACATTCCACATCGATATCACTCAGCACGTCATTCAAATCATTCACACAAGTCTCAGACTTAAATAAAACATTACACACACGCTTGGATAGACTTTCTTTCATCTCACGCACACTTCCATTCTCACTCACGTTCACTCTATTACAGAAATTCTTACCATAATACACTTTGAAATTGCTGTCATTACTACATAATGACCCAACAATCAAGTCATCTTCACCACCTTCCATATCAGCTACTACTTGCACCACTTTCATGCCAACAACACTGCTACTTTCGACTCTCTTATCAGAAGTTTCATTAATCTCAAAGTCACCATTTTCACACATAATGGACCTAACTTTACTCTCCTCACGTACACTTAAATTAACACAAACATCCTCATGATGTATACTCCGTAAAAACTCTTCACTCACAAAACAACCTTCATCAACTTCACAAAAAACTTCACTTTCAATTTCAGAAACTTCCACAAGATTATCGATCGCAACACCGCTATTACCATCACCACTAGCACAAAGTAAGATATCCGACACAGCTTTCTTACCTTCATCACGCCCCCTATTCTCAAAATCTCCCTGAACACAAAACACATGGTCATACAATAATTCCTCTTTCACGTCTACCTCGTAACTTACCTGTTTCATCGCGTGAATAGGAATTTCGGTATCGGACTGCCTATCTGACCCAACTAAGAAGTCCGATTCCGGTTTAAATTACTTGACGTGGACTGTTCACTATTATCATGTCTCGGCACTTGATCTGGAGGTCTTTGATCCGTACGCCCCCTACTTTCTGATTCCCCTTGATTAGGTCTACTGCCATAATATTCCTGGTGATTACCTCCTTGGTTAGAGTGTCTGTTTCCCCTTCCGGAATTACCACCCTGATTCCCTTGCCTAGAATGACTGAAATTCTGATTATTCCTATCTCCCGCTACCTGATTACCTTGTCTCCCATTATCTCCGTAATTCCTACCTTCACTTTGCCTAGTCCTCCCCTGCCCTTCCAAAGCATCAAACCTCTCTAACAGCTGCTCTAATTCTTTAATCGTAACAATATTCTGCATACATGCAGCTAATCCGACCTTCTCAGGAAAATGCCTCAACATCTGGCGGACTGTATCTCTCTCCGATGCTAGACCTTCAATATTCTGGCTGATCAGAACATGCGCCAAGAAATATTCCGTCATAGATACACCTTCCTGAGGTCTATATTTGCCAAATAGCACGCGATCTCTTTCCCTTCCCTGAATAGCATCACTCCAAAATTTAGAACTAAATTTCTCCCTAAATTCCTCCAAACTCGAAATACCCTGTCTATAAACTTGAAACCAAGATCTCGCTTCTCCAACAAATGCAACATCCAACATCTCATCAACCATACTCCAATCAATCAAACCATCGTCAAGATTCTTAGAAAACCGTTTCTCCACCGTTTTCAAGAATTCCATCGGATTAAACTGCCGGCCATTAAACTTGGGTAATTCAGAGTCCTTCGTACAAGATACGTACCTATTACATATATTGCTACCTACTTGGATTTGACTGATCTCCTGCCTTAACTTTACATGACATGCTTTAATTCCTTCTTCAACTACCATTCTGGCATTTCCTTCTACTGACTTGAGGTCTTTCTCCAATTTCTCAGTCTTTTCATCTATTCGCTTCGCTAAAACATACTGGCTGGTTTTAATTCTATCTATTTCTTCGACTTTATCTTCCACTATTTTTATTCTTTTATCACATTCCTTGCTGTTTTCAACAAATTCCTTCCTAACTACATTAAATCGACATTCGATTTTCTCAGTCAATTCCAAGCGTTGAGATTCTACCTTATTATTGACTTCCTGAATTTCCCTGCTTTGATGGTCAAACTTCTGGTTTAATTCATCTATTCTACCATTCACAGCACTACTTAAACTATCAATTTTACTAGATAATTCAACACTCACTGAATTTAACTCCTTACTTTGATTCTCAATCTTACTGGACAATTCCGTACTAACTGAATTTAATTCACTATTAATACTGTATATTTCATTACTTAAAAAACTCAATTCACTCTTCAACTCTTTACTCTGACTATCAATCTTGCTAGACAATTCAACACTATTATTATCAATTTTACTGGACAATTCAACATTATTATTATCGATTTTACTGGACAATTCAACATTATTATTATCGATTTTACTGGACAATTCAACATTATTATTATCGATTTTACTGTTAATACTGCATATTTCATTACTTAAGGAATTCAATTCACTCTTCAACTCTTTACTCTGACTATCAAGTAGCGATTTAAGCATACTGAGCATTGAAGACTCGTCTTGATCCCCTACATTCTGAGTTTGAGACGGGTTACTCGGTTCCTCACCTATCGTTGTCAATTGATCTTTCCTACTATCAGCCATTTCGCTATTCTCACTTAAATTAGATAAACTCAATGTGGTGGAATTCTTTTGACTTCTCTTATCCTGATTCATAGTACCAACAACTTTAACAACCTCTCTACTTCTCAGTTTTATAATACTCGACTCGCTACAACATTTCTTCATACTCCAACTTACATATCACGTACATATAAAACACTTCACTGACATAGTTTGCAGAATTCCAACCACACCTGACAAGTGCACCTACGCTTATAAGCCTAACAGATGTACCAATCATTCAGCCACACGTTGGGAAGCCAATTGTAACTATTTTTTTGATGATAAAAAAATAAATATAAATAATAATATAAAAATATAATTACTCAAAAACTTAATGAAATTAATAAGCATTATTAACCGAAATGTCCGTAGTATGGGCGCCAGAGTTCACCAGAATGGATCCCTCGAATTTAGATAAGAGCATGATAGACTTTATATCCCAGGGCGTGTACATAATGCTGCGTACTGGTACATCTGCTGCAGGCCTTACCCAACCTCCTGAAAACGACTAATTAGGTAGGAACTGCACCTAGGTTTATCAATAACACTGATTCTAAAATAGCTAACTATATTCTGAACAAATTCCGTGCATGAGCACCTCATCAACATACAACATTATACATATAATACACACATAAAATATTGCTGGAAGACTCCATATTTGCAACAACAACAACAACAATAATAATGAAAATCGTGGGAAAACGAAAGCGAGAACTAAGCTACCATTTGCAGATAGTCCGATGAACAATGTACATGTATGAAGATAAATACCCTTCACTGTCTCTATATCAATTCGACTTACCGATTCTCATAATCGGCAGTTATCACTTCACACAGATACTGTACCTTGTACTACTGTGTTCACATATTTTAACACTTGTTGTAAAGATAGATACACACGTCTGTCGATCCTCAACATATAAATTTATGGAAAGTCTGAGATAGCTTTCACCAACATATAATGCTAGGCCGCCACAAGTGCTACAATACTTAAGGCGCAAGCACTCTCCACAATCAACCACTTTCCACAAACATAACACGACTACGCTCCACGAACGTTTGAAGTCCAGTCCATTGCAGCCATGTCAATCCAGTACCGTGTCTCAGCACCACTTCCTTCCCGTACAGTCCGTCAGTTGTAGTTGTAGTTATCTTCCTTCTCGTTCCTATACAATCACCTTCACAATCACCCTTACAATGTTTCTCATACAATCTCCTATACAATGTCACTTATAATGTTCAGGTTGCCGCCGTATCATCAACCTTTATAGACATCAACATCCCCCTCCTTTCAGATGAGACGTCTGGATTGGTGCTTGCCAGCCAATCATGAGTGATCTCAAATCAAGACCAAGCCCTGAACTACTTCTTCCTCCCAAGACAATAACAAACTCTGGGGAGTTTTCATGAATCACCAAACTTTCCTGGTACAACAACAAGCTTATCTCATCAGGCTGGGATATATACATGAGTAAATGGAATTTCCTGACACAAGTACATCACAACAGACACTGGGGTAGCCAGATGACTCATTCAAATTACCAGAGTTATTAAAGCAAGGTTTTCCCACTCGTGCAAAACAAATTACTCATACCTACATATGTGGATATCTTCCAGCTTACCAATATAAATGGCAAAATATACAAATGAAATAATAATAATAATAATAATAATAATACAAATCGAATACTGACAATAATATCTCTTCTACATATAATTCGGGGTGTGATATATGTACTATCACAAGCTAGTGATTAGAAATTGTATACCATCACCTCTCCTACCCTGCCGGCAAACAGCAACCGGCTAACCACGGTCTCAGATCATATAGACTCGCCTTAACGATACTGTCACCAGACGGGCTGTAGGGGACAAGAGTACCAACCTAAATATATAAAATTGACAAATCTTCCCTGTGAATTTGAATAAATAATGTGCCATGAAATGTTCTGTCTTCAACAGTCATGTATTCTAAAACAGCGGACATTTTGGCACATTGTTAAATGGCTGGAGGACAGGAAGAGCAGACATCTGGTAACCCTGCTGTAGCCTCTTCTTGTTACTTAATCCTGAAGAGTAACCAACCTTTAATTCCGGACGAAACTGATGGGCTGACAAAGAGTTTCAAGTTTCGATTCTTGGTCCATCACACTGGCAATTGACACAATAAAGAGTGATGAAAGGAAATTGGAAAATGGCAGCCGTTAACGCTGAAGGCCAGAGCGTGTCGCATGCAGTCGACAGATCTCATCACACCGTCAGCTTATCGGCACATCACGACCTTGACGGATTTTCTGAGCTTTTACTACTGTAATGGCAACTACAGTGGAAAAAAAAAAAAAAAAAAAAGTAGACACGCCATCCTGTTTGAATAAGCTGTTGGTTTAGTTGCGTCGAGATTTACAAAGCTCTTATATAAATCTTGCTCTGTGAAACACCGGTGAAACAGCAGCGGGATAAGACGGTCGAGGACCCACAGCCTTCTAACTTGGCCTAGATCACGAGGTGACCGACGAATTTAAACATTAATGTAGGCCTATCGGATACATTGCACGATTGTTTACCCCAGCAACAAAATGCCTGCTTGTAAGGAATTTTTCGAGGAAGACATACGGTATCATCATGACACATAACCTATACAATACAAAAACTGAATACTCAGAGTGGCAGCTGTAATAGTATTTTTCAATGGTCATTTTTAAAATTATTATAAAACTAGCAACTCATCTTATAAGATTTACTGGTTGTTTTCCTTCTACTGTATGTACGGGGGTCAAGATCAGTCGTTTTAAACCATTCCTGCGCTCTCAGTAAATCGACAACTTATAAACCCTTCATGACAATTACGGCAGTTTATCTTAATAATATAATTATTGGCGTGAATAAACTGAATGTATGACGACATAGAATTTGTATTTTAAAATAACTTCGATCAGATTTATTTCTAGGTACATTTTATAGGTACTTTAAGGCAGAAACAGGTTCCAGGAAGGATATTCCAGGAATCCTTAATGAACAAGGGCGAGTGTGTATGTGGGGATCTTCAAAAGGAAGACGTATTCAGTCAGCAGTATGTAAACATTGTAGGTTATAAGGATAATGTCAAGATAGGAGGTGACTGATATGAAAGAAGTATTAAAATTTACATTTGATAACAATGGCTTTTACAATAAGATACAAAAGTTGAAAACTAGAAAAGCGGCTGGAATTGATAAGGTTTCGGGGAATATACTAAAGACCATGGGTTGGGATATAGTACCATATCTGAAGTACTTATTTGATTATTGTTTGCATGAAGGAGTTATGCCAAATGAATGGAGAGTTGCTATAGTGGCCCCTGTGTATAAAGGAAAGGGTGATAGACATAAAGCTGAAAATTACAGCCAGTAAATTTGACATGCATTGCATGAAAGCTTTTGGAAAGCATTCTTTCTGATTATATTAGACATGTTTGCGAAATTAATAACTGGTGCGATAGAAGGCAGTTTTGGTTTAGGAAAGGTTATTCCACTGAAGCTCAACTTGTAGGATTCCAGCAAGATATAGCAGATATCTTGGATTCAGGAGGTCAAATGGACTGTATCGCGATTGACATGTCTAAAGCATTTGATAGGGTGGATCATGGGAGACTACTGGCAAAAATGAGTGTAATTGGACTAGACTAAAGAGTGACTGAATGAGTGGCTATATTTCTAGAAAATAGAACTCAGAGAATTAGAGTAGGCGAAGCTTTTATCTGACCGTGTAATAATTACGAGGGGAATTCCTCAAGGCAGTATTATTGGACCTTTATATTTTCTTATATATATATATAAATGATATGAGGAAAGAAGTAGAATCAGAGATAAAGCTATTTGCAGATATGTTATTCTGTATAGAATAATAAATAAGTCTCTGGTAAGACCCCAAGTAGAGTATGTTTCCAGTGTATGGGATCCTCATCAGGATTACTTGATTAAAAAACTGGAAAAATCCAAAGAAAAGCGCTCGATTTTTTCTGGGTAATTTCTGACTAAAGAGTAGCGTTACACAAAATAATGTTTCAAAGTCTGGGCTGGGAAGACTTGCGAGAAAGAAGACGAGCTGCTCGGCTAAGTTGTATGTTCCGAGCTGTCATTGGAATAACATCAGTAGACGAATAAGTTTGAGTGGTGTCTTTAAAAGTGGGAAAGATCACAATATGAAGATAAAGCTGGAATTAAAGTGAAAAAATTGGGGCAGATATTCGTTTATAGGTAGGGGAGTTAGGGATTGGAATAGCTTACCAAGCGAGATATTCAATAAATTTCCAAATTCTTTGAAATCATTTAAGAAAAGGCTAGGAAAACAACAGGTAGGGAATCGGCCACCTGGGCGACTGCCCTACATGCAGATCAGTAGTGATTGATAGTGACTGAGTTTATATGCATTGCCATGATATTCGGCTGTAAGAAAATAATATCAGAATACTGTGATACCGGCAAGAAATGAGCACCTACAAGTAACGTCACATAGACTTCATATTGTACCCTTGGAAACAAGGCAGTTTGGGTGTCGGGTTCTTGTATAAACATGGATCAACTTTATCTTCATTGTCAATTGTCAGACTTAGTGTGACGTCATAAAAGAAGGCGACTCACGCGCCATAACCTGTCTAACTCGTCAGCCATGGCTCAGTATTACATGACCTCGGAAATGTATTCAGGGCATCAAATTTGTCGTAGCCAGCACAACGATAGTAAATCGACACCATTATTCAAAGACCTTGGACACGATTAGCCACTGACTAGGAACCGTAGGCTGCAAACGTCATCGTAACGTCAAAGTATTGTAAATAAAACCCTGCAATCTATAATAATAAAAGGAAGTGTTTGTCTGTCTGTGTGTCTTTGCGCGATGACCAGGAAAATCTACAGCACGCAGAGATCTGAAATTTTGAACGTAGATAGATGGAAGGGGGTCCGAATTCACCTCGAAGCCGGAATTTTCATTTTCGCTTTTGTTGGTGAGTTATGCATGCTAGTGTTAAAAATAATATACTGTATCTTTAAAGTTACCATGAAGCCCAACGGAACTGAAAAACGGATATAATCGAATCGTTTATTGCTAAAACGCCATTCACAAAATAGTCTGCTTCTATGTAGATGATCGTATCGTTTAGCACAGGAATCCATTATGCTAACCTTCACTATTACTTTGAAATAATGCAGAAATTCCTCAGTTGCCGTAACAAATACTCTTTCTGCACTAAAATTCGTACAGCAATCAGATTGGTAGCTTTGAATAATCCTGGTAGAAAGTTCCCTGTAAATAACAAAAACTTGAAGAATGTACCAGAATACCTCAGAGAATCTGAACATTTCAGCAGTGAGATATTGAAGTTGTTGACTGTCTATCCAGACTCTGAAGTAGAATATGAATAGCCCTTCAGAGTCCTCACTATTAACATCCGTACTCTAAGTTCCGAAAGTTTTCGAAAATGTTCTTCGTACGCAGTAATTTAAAATATAAATCGACCTCAGTTTTCAGTACTAAGTTTTGTTGGTTCAAGAGCTGTTATTTATGTTTGTATTTGTACAAGAATATGCTCTCTACCTAAAGTAGTTTTCTGTGTTAGGTTTTGTAAGTTTCTTACTTTTGTTGTATACGTGCAGCATGTACTTTGTACAGCTGTAAAATACAGAGAAAAAGAAACTTTTAATTTGTTACAAAAATTATTCGCCCTCCCTTAAACATGACAGCTAAGCGTGGAAAAACAGTTTGCTACAGAAACCCTCTTTGTTAAAAATCTGAAAACATTTTTGTAGAGTACGAAAAATCGCATTGTCCAGTACAGTGTTTGAAACTTCTTGCTCCAAAAGAGTGGTTTTTAATAGGTTAAAAACAATTATTCTCGAGCTAGGATAGTTTGTTTTAGGTTTCCTAGAAACATGGTAAACTGTAGATAAGGGGTTTCTGGAATACACGAGTCAGTCCAGTGAGGAAAGGTAGATATTTGTGTTACGAAGTATCAGCTTGATAAAACAAAGATGGCAGCGAGCAGAGGGACAAGACAGGTTCGTGCAGAACTATCAGCAACAATTGTGAGTGTGTCACAATAACTCTGTTTGGAGTTCATTGCCTCGGGAGAGGTCATTCAGATCTACAATGATGATAAATGATGCTGATATCCACTGATCTAAACTCCCGATGTGCGAGGCTTTTGGTTAACTTGCAGTTCAGTTCACAGATCGTGTTCCTGTGCTGAAACCGGACTCTAGCTACATGGTTTAGAACATTCACGTGGTTGTGCGGAAAGTACGATAGAATTGCAGGAGGCCAGTGTCCATTCGTCTGTCACTCTCTTTTGTATCGTAAACTTGGCGGACATGAAGCAAAATGCAGCAAAATCTCTTCAAGTCGACCAGATGATGAATAACTAAAATTTGGTCTTTTAGAGGGTAATCTGGCCGTCTCCGCGGTGTAGGAGAAGCGTGCCTGCCTCTTACCCGGATTCGATTTCCGGCCGGTCAGGGTTTTTTTACCTGGATCGCAGGGCTTGTTCGAATACCACCCAGCCTACGTGATTATAATTGAGGAGCTATATGATTGGTGGTGGTGGTGATGATTATTGTTTTAAGAGGAAGTAAACTGGGCAACCATCCTCTATATAACACTAATCAGAGAGAAAAATGGAAGGGGTCCGACACTTCGAAAAATGAAGGCAAAGGAAGGCAAGGGCCGTGAAGGGCGTTCAAATGAAAGACTCCCTAGGCCTCGAGTGCTCTAATACAGTCGGGGTTGGAAAAGAACAAGAGTTAACCAAGGGAGGTCGGATAAGATAGATGAAAGCGAGGAGCCTGGCACAAGTAAGTGGAAGCAATGCCAGGACCCAGCTAAGGGTTCCGTGGTCGCCAATCCACGCTCTCAAGTTGAGAACCCCTGGGCCCCTTTCAGTCGCCTCTTACGACAGGCAGGGGATACTGCGGGTGTTATTCTACCGCCCCCACGCACGGGGGGGGGGGGGAGCTATCTGAGTACGAGGTGGCGACCCAAGTTCAGAAGGCCAAGAACAACGGCCGAGAGGATTCGTCGTGCTGACCACACGACATTTCGTCATCTGCAGGTCTTCGGGCTGAGCAGCGGTCGCTTGGTAGGCCATGGCCCTTCGCCATGGGGTTTGGTTTGGTTTTTAGAGTGGTCGTCTTCTTAAAGGAATATCGAACTAGGAATGTGCTTAGCTGTTATTTTTGGTTAACGATTACCACTGGAACGATTATCCACAAATACTCGTTAACGGCAAGGGTTAAACAGCAGCAGTACAAAGGTCCCGGTATCTTCAAGGAGAATACAGTACCTGTCCTGTAACGACAGCTAAGTTACACTTCATACTGTCCTGCAGGTATGAAAATACTTCTGTTGTACAAAGGACAGATAGCTCATCCAAGGAGAAATACATAAATTCGATCAGTTTTAAAAATAATGAAAAATACAACAAAACTTAACCATACATAATACAAGAATAGTGAAAATGAATGCAAAATGCATGTTCAAATAACTATTTGTATATAGAAAAGTGCAAACTGCTTAACAGGAGCTTCAAACAATAACGAAACATGCTACAAAAGCCATACTCAATGTGAGTTCATGAGTAAGTTAGTTACACTAAGGTAAGAGTGTGTGCAGCCTGGTTTTATACAATTTGTCTCGTCAAAAAGAACTCCTCAGCGACTAATTAACAAGCTATCGACATTTAGTCCTAATATCCCTCAAATGACCATTCTCCTTGTTCCCTCTAGCCATTAAATACATATTAATAGACTACGTATTCATGGCCCACGTAACTGGTCGTACCAGCGCGACGTCATCCTAGTGAATGTGGCCGTGATATTATATAAAACTTCCGTGTGCTTACCTCAGCCTGTTCGTTTCTCTCGAAACTCATCAACACCAGACCATCAGTGTTATAATAGCTATGGGGTAAGAAGAGACATACCGCGTCGTAAGACCAGAACAACATGAAATGTTGTTACATGTTGACAGAATTCCGGTATATTCCGCTATGCAACCAAAAGTTGTCAAATAATCCAAATTTAAGCAAACTATGCCTTATATGCGATGAGGTTTAATTTCTTCAGTTGGAAGTACGATATTTTATAGAGGATGTGACGTCGAAGTATTCTTATTCTTGATGTTGCTGTTGAAATATAGGCCTATTTACAAATAAATTGCGAGACAGTGTTTAAATGGCGCGAGATCTCGAAGAAGAAAGAATACCTGAACCCAAAATTAAACAGAAAGGTGTTTATCGGTTTTTTCATGACACATGTAAATTTGTGAACATGGGGTTTTAGCTGAGCATGGCATTGTTTCTGCTTAGTTATGACAGGCTCCTCCTTCTCCCTGTGGATTGGGAAGGTAGGATACAGTCACGATATCTCCTGCCTGTCCTAATAGTCCACTAAAAGGAGTCTTGGAAGAGTGGATTGGTAATTACAGGACGTCTGAGTCTGACATGTTTCCCTTTGCTTGTGCCAGTTTCCTCACTTTAATTCTTCCTATTCGACCTCCCTTGGTTAATTATTGTTGTCTTCCGACTTCGACAACATTAGGTTTGTAAGGCCTAGAGAGCCCTTCATAGCTTTTCCTATCTGTTGCGGATGCCTTCATTATTCGAAGTATCGGATCCCTTCTAGTGTTTTACCCTCTGATTAGTGTTAACAGAGGATGGTTGTGCAATGTACTTCATCTTAAAACAATAATTACTTTCCTCCCGAAAGGGGAGTTTCGCCCGGCCCCCCTTTAATTTTGGCTGTTGCTTAGCAGTAGCGCCATTCTTTGAGATGTTTTCTCCCTTGTTCAGACAGATAAACAGGATAATCAAATAGCTTTATTCTGCGAGAAGTATTTCCTTACGACCGTAAAGTCCCAAGAAGCTCGTAAAAAGGATATTAATCTGTAATGAGTTCCATGGCCGGCTGACATTCCAATCAGTGAGGTGCAGTGAATCGCGGTCACACAACTCACCTAGGCCTTGCGTCGTTTTTTGCCATTATTACTTTTTGTAAAAGCTCTCTCGGATCAAAGTTCGGATGGAATTCAACTATGTTAAATGATGGCTAACTTTACGGACCTCACTTCAAATCCCTGTGGGTGGGGGCGGTAGAATACTGGATACTGGCCGCACTTAGGTGACTGCAGCTATCGAGCTCGGTCATATAGTTATTCAATAATTCTTTAATTCATTCAATATGTATGTTGCAATAACACTATGAAGAATGATGACACAAAATTAAGCACTAATACAACTTAGGGAGAGTAAGATACATGTTGTCCTAGACTATATAACTGTTAATAACGTCGAGGACAAAAAGGACAAAATAAATATATAAATAAACTTTAAAGAAAAAACTACAGTTTAGAAATTGGATTGAAATAGTTGGCTGTGCGGTTAGGGGCGCGCAGCTATGAGCTTTCATCCAGGAGATAGTGGGTTTTTATTTTATATTTTATTTTAAAAACATTTATTCACGATCAATACCTTACATATACATACAGAGGTAGTAAAAACCCCATTGTCGGCAGTCCTGAAGGTGGTTTCCCATTTTCACACCAGGCAAATGCTGGGGCTGTGCCTTAATTAAGGCCACGGCCGCTTCCTTCCCACTCCTAGCCCATCGTCGCCATAAGACCTATCTGTGTCGGTGCGACGTAAAGCCAATTGTTAAAAAACAAAAACAAATAACAACAAGAACAATTCAGACAGCCGCTATGTTTCTAACTGTTAATGGTCTTAGGATTAGCTAAGGGAATTGCATTTAATGCTTAAAAATAAAATCACCTATAATAATTTATTGCAGATTGTCTTCTTTTAAAACATTTATCACTTTGTAACATTGCAATTAATAAATGTGTAGTTAGGTACGAACTGTTTGATCACCAGACGCCAGGAAGGTTAGTTTACACGACACTAGGTTTCGCAACTGGATTTTACACGAATGCGCATGCGGGAATTGCAGTTACGACACTAGCAATTTGCGGCTACTTCGTGAAACTAAACTGCTAATTTTGAGGTTATAAGAACGTTTTGATCCTTTACTTATGAAGTGGGGACGTGAAGAAATAGTGAAATGTCTCGACATGAACGCAATCCAGACGTGTTTATGGGATTTTAACGATGTTATTTTAAATGACTGCGGTCGAATGCACTACTGGACTGACAGTCGATGAACTCGAAAATAAAACCCATTCAATTAGGAATACATACACGAATGAACTCACAATCAGGAATATAGAGAATAGGAAGGAGTCCTCCTCCTCCTTCTTCTTCTTCTTCTTCTTCTTCTTCTTCTTGTCTTCAAATTACTATATGACGTACCTCTGATGTTGGCGATCGCTGTGGGGAATGTTGTGTCAACCCTTGCCGAATGGAAAAGCCTTGCAACACTGTCAATAATTCGAGGTCCGACAAAAGAGTAGCGTTACACAAATATTGCAATGTTTGAGCTGGGAAGACTTGGGAGAAAGAAGACGAGCTGCTCGACTAAGTGGTATGTTCCGAGCTGTCAGTGGAGAGATGGCGTGGGAGGACATCAGTAGACGAATAAGTTTGAGTGCATTTTAAATTTTTTTCTATTTGCTTTACGTCGCACCGACACAGATAGGTCTTATGGCGACGAAGGGCTAGGAGTGGGAAGGAAGCGGCCGTGGCCTTAATTAAGGCACAGCCCCAGCATTTGCCTGGTGTGAAAATGGAAAACCATATTCAGGGCTGCCGACAGTGGGATTCGAACCCACTATCTCCCGGATGCGAGCTCACAGCTGCGCGACCCTAACCGCACGGCCAACTCGCCCGGTGGCGTTTTTAAAAGTACAATATCAAGATAAAGTTGGAATTCAAGAGGACAAATTGGGGCTAATATTGCGGAATTAGGGATTGGAATAACTTACCAAGGGGGATGTTCAATAAATTTCCAATTGCTTTGAAATTATTCAAGAAAGGGCTAGAAAAACAACAGGTAGTGAATCTGCCACCTGGGTGCCTGCCCTAAATGCAGAACAGTAGTAATTGATTGATTGATTGATTGATTGATTGATTGATTGATTGATTGATTGATTGATTGATTGATTGATTGATTGATTGATCCCTTATCGAAGACTGGCGTTTTGCTCTTCTTGGATCACCCCCTGTTGGTGGGGGCGGTAGAATAACATCCACGGTATCTCCTTCCGTCGTGAAAGGCAACCAAAAGGGGCTCCAGGAACTCTTAATTAGGGAGTGTGGGTTGGTGACCACAGGGACCTTAGCTGAGTCCTGGCATTGCTTCTTACTTTGTCAGGCTCCTCACTTTCATCTATCCTATCGGACCTCGCTTGGTCAACTCTTGTTCTTTTCCGAGACCATTTGAATCTTTCATTTTCACGCCCTTCGTGGCCTTTGTCTTCCTTTGGCCGACATCTTCATTTTTCGAAGTGTTGAATTCCTTCCAGTTTTTCCCTCTGTTCTATAGAGGATGGTTGCCCAGTTGTACTTCCTCTTAAAACAATAATTACTACGAACAACCACCTGTTAGCATACTTTCGGGAAAATGTGGGTTCTAACCCTACTTTTGGCAGCCTTGAAGATGGTTGTCGGTGGTTTTCCATTTTCATACCAGGAAAATGTTTGGATTCCACGTTAATTAAGGCCACGACGCTTCCTCGCCACTCATGTCCCATAGTTGCCATAATACCATGTCTGCCTGCGTTGGTGCGACGCAAAGCAAATAGCGAAAAGAAAAATAATACCTGCTTGGATGTATCACTTTTCGAATGTATGAGTAACAGCGTTCCACGAAAATATATCGTTTGTTGACTTACATGTAATCCCGGGACGAAGTTTCAAAATAGAGAAACAAGACAGTGCGACGGTAACTATCCACGTTACAACAATTAAACATGGTAGGTTGTTACATGGGCTGTTCACAGCATGACAGTGTCGTGATTCTTAACAGGAATGCGACAGTCTCCGTGGTTGTGCTAATGTCAGTGAAGAGAACACTGAACTTGTTCTCACTGCAAAGAGCGCAACTCGAGCAGTCCATTGTCTTGTAGGGAACATCATAAGCCGCTAATGGACAATAAGTAGGTACTTTATGCCGTAATGAAACAAGGTGTTCCTCCTTACTGGGCACTAAGCCAAGCTAACACGAGGAGGTCAGGTGCAATGTAGTGACCGCTTATAATAATTTGTGTTCTCGAAGAGTCTCTCCAAGGGCATTGACCAGGAACTTCATAATCATCGCGAAATCTGAAATAATAACAAGCGCGGACTGGCTGAACAAGTTTTCATTGCCCACCCCGAAGATGCGGGGCGGGCCACCTAGACGGTTACGCCCTCTCTCTGGCCAAAAGATGCGGGTGGGTTGGGCAGATGTGATGGAGAAAAGAGGTGAGTAAGGGATGTGAAAACTGGAGAAGATGGGAAGGAGTTTGGCTTCTTGGCTAAGTTTTATTGAATATTGCATTCCCAACAGTCCTAGATCTGAATTCATAACATAAACATTATTTTTCGTTATGAGAAATTTTGTGTGTACACGATAATATAAGTTTTTTCCCTGATGTTCATGTTGATATGACCAACATCAAAGCAGCACCCAGATGGATGCCAGTAGAGAGAGAAAGGATTCAGGAAGGGGACAAATTCAAATATCTGGGAAAGAGAGACACTCTTATCGAGAATCAACAAGATGAACTTGGCATATACACTAACTATGAACACTTACAACAAGAAGACTATCTTGATCAATACAAAACTCCGCCCGAAGGCTTTATATGCAGCAGAAGTTGCAACTAGCGGAGAAAAAGATTGTGAGGAAGATACTAGGACCCCAAAGAACAGAGGATGGATCATACAGAAAGAAAGGAAACGAAGAATTATATCTCAGATACCATCCGGAAGAGGAGAGCCATATCTACAGAATGAACCCGGGAAGACTGAATACGATTTTTGAGACCAGGAAAACTACAGTGCGCTGGTATCAGGAGGTGAAGAAGGACCTGGACGAAATGGAAACAAAAGGAACGGAAATCAGCAACACAGATGCTTACTAGTCGATGATCAAGGACACTAAGAAGTTTTAGGTCCCGTACTGAAGCGCCGTGGACAGAAGAGAGGAGGAGACTGCAGAGTGTTAAAGCCCAGAAACAGATGAAGCTGAATTCGAATTAATGTGGGACATAGTCGGCCAAAATGAAAGAAAAAGAATAATGATTTTTTAGATAATACCTGCATTTTTATTTATGTTTCTCCTTTTCTATCCTACGCGAAATACATAAGAAATATCGAGCTAGAAATGCATAAGAATAAAGAGGACAAAGGCGGTGTGCCCAGCCGATCGTAAACTTGACACCGCCGCTTTGCGGTCAGAAGTGACATAAAGATTTCGCCATCGTAGAACGAACAGTTTATGATCATGACTTTACGAAGTCTTGTAATAACACTGCCTTAAGCTTGTTTCTTCAAGCATCGGGGAAATGCAGTCAGAGGAGGTGCAACTGGGCAGCCAACTCACACCCATGGATCATCAATAAATCACCAATGATCTGCATTTAGGGAGGTGGCAGATTCCCTATCTGCTTTTTACTTAGTCTTTTCTTACATAATTGCAAAGAATTTGGAAATTTATCGAACATCTCCCTTAGTAAATTACTGCAATCCCTAACTCCTTTTCCTATAAACGAATATTTGCCCCAAGTGGTTGGTTTACGTCGCACCGACACAGATAGCTCTTGTGGCGACGATGGAATAGGAAAGGGCTAGAAGTGAGAAGGAAGCAGACGTGGCCTCAAGTACGGTACAGCCCCAGCATTTGCCTGGTGTAGAAATTGGAAACCACGGAAAACCATCTTCAGCCTTGCCGACACTGAGGTTCGAACCCACTATCTCCCGGATGGAAGCTCACAGCTGTGCGCCCCTAACCGCACGATCAACTTGCCCGGTAAATTGTATGACACCACCTCTCGTACCCTGCCGTCCAACATTCTGATGAACATTTTCTTTAGCAATGGATCTCGAACCGCCTAACCACGTTGTCAAACCGTATAGACTTCACGCGTTAACCATTATGGCCACCAGGCGGGCTAAATTAAATAAAACATAGATTCCAGAGAAAGAAATGTGCTATTTAAAAATATTTTAATCTAACATAACTTCACGTATTTACGTTCAAATTGCGAATACATTTTCGTTGTTTAATTCACGAACAACGATGAGCTCACAGTTCAAACATATTATGCGACTTCCAAATCTGCTTATTACATAGCCTACCTTAGTATAAATTTTTCGATAGGGAAGCGTAAATTTGGGAACTGAATAAGACGATTGGGCCTACTGTGATAGCAAATCTGAGAATATGACAGGTAATAATAATACTATAGTAGATAGCGCTCCCAATAATAATATTGCTACAGCAGATAACTGAGTACGGTGTGACCTACCTGGTAACAGCTGGTTGTAGTCCGCTGCACTGAGACGGCTACATGCAGAACAGGCAGGCTTTTAGCTTGTCCGAGCCGACTGCGACTTCCCCCACCACACCAGAGACGGGGCTTCACACTATTACTGTTCCAGTCCTTGGGGCTACCATTCTCACCTCAACTATTACCAATTCTACAATTTGCTTTACGTCGCACCCACACAGAGAGGTCTTATGGCGACGATGGGATAGGAGAGGCCTAGGAGTGGGAAGGAATCGGCCATGGCGCTAATTAAGGTACAGAATAGGAAACGACCAAAAACAATCTTCAGGTCTGCCGACAGTGGGATTCAAACCCTCTATCTCCCGGATGCAAGCTCACAGCTGTGCGCCCCTAACGGCACCGCTAACTCGCCCAGTGAGTTTTGATTTGAAGAGCCATTAAGCCAATAAGGTTGTTATTCATAGTATGAACTGCAGGTCCTACACACAGCTGACGGCGGATACTTCTTGCTACAGAAACAAGGACTGGCCTTCGAATACGACAATCCATCTTCCATTGGACAATTTTTGTTCTCTTCTAACATCAGTCCTAGGTAGTGGCAACTTGTCGGAAATTCCCTCAAAACTGATTGAATTTCAATGTAGACGGCGGGAAGATAATTGCTTTGACGGATGACTGATTTTATGGCGGAAATTATTACGAATGAAATCGCATTTAACATGCTCAATAATATGAAAACAGACGTCCCTGAGATATAGACTTAAAACGAAAATAGTGAATTCAATAATCACTGTCCGTGCCGGTTCTAAGCCTGCGCCCTACCGGAAAATGTTCTCAAGCAAATTGGCACGATGGCAGCGTATTGCAGAGTAGACATTATTATTTTAATCGACATCGGTAAGTAGGATGTGTGTTGGGTAATCCTCAATAGCGCTGTCATAGATGCGAAAAATCAAATGATCATAAATATGTCTCTCGGTCATTGCCATCCATCAACGGCTGCTAATTTCAGATGACCACCGGCCACAAGACATAGCCTGTACGGTTGCTAGGTAGCAATACCTTGCATCACAGCCTGCACGGTTGCTATGGTTACACTTCCGTCACACACATTTTCGGATGAGCCCCAGCCATAAGGCATATTTATCCTATGTCAAAATTATTTGTTTGTTTGTTTGTTTGTTTGTTTGTCCAACCGTTGTTCCGTTTCTCTATGGGGTCGGGTATGTGGTGAGGTGAGATTAATCTGTCATGGTGGGATTTTATAACTGGATATCCTTCCTAACGTCAAGCTCCTCCGAGATGAAATTACTGATGTGATATATGATAGTAGGAAAGGAGAAGGTGAATCCCAGTGCCGGCACATAGCCTAGTTCTATCGAATAGGCCTAACACCAGGGGGTCTGCTAAAGCTTAACGTCTCTATCCGACGGAAGAATCACCATCAACAGCGTCATATACCCTCACTCCATGTGGACACTAGGGAGAGGTTTAGAATTTAATCCAGGCTTTTGACACGCAATCTAGTGATTAGACATTTTATCCCACTACCTCCCTTACCCTGTCGGCCAGCATTCTGATGGTGACATTTTTTTCGACCAAGGGGACTCGAACCGGCTAACGACGGTGTCAGACCATGGCCACAAGGTGGGCTTAAATATTTATCTCAAAATTACTGCATGGAAATTGTCACGCGACTTCGTGGGTGGAATATACTTAGAAGCAGCACTCGCAAGTTAACCACACAAGGCAGAAATAAAAGAATACGTCATCTTATGGAAATTCAGAAAAAGTATTCCCATCAGCGTTATCTACTATAGGCAGGCTTTCCCTAATTAATACCTACATTCAATGTTTCTTGAACTCGCTAGGCAGTCTAGATCGAGACAACACGCCGATGAAATGAAAGGTCCTTTGTGGGTAAGAAACTGGATGATCATTGCTTCTAAATAGTGACGATACATGCCAAGCTAAATTTCACAGATCATCTATGTTCAATAGAGTACCTATTATATGAATTATCATGGAAGGCAGACGAAAGGAAGAAAGATTAATTGAAGAGAAAAGGACCATGAAAGATAACTCTTGGCAAGAAATAAATGAAATTGTTGAAACTGATTGAACGTATCATTTATTGCGTTTACATACATTTTTACCTGCATTCTATAACTTGTGTATTACATAGTCATTTTTTTTTAAATATCATCCTCAGCAATAGAGAACTGTTCCTGATTCGACGAACGTAATTTTTAATTCTTCATCACTTCCTTGGAATGCTTGAATGAAATGATGGAATTCACCACGAATTACTCTCCTTCCAATTTCACGTATACAGACTCTTCTTCTATTTCCGTTTCTTTCTCTTTCTCCATCCTTCACGACAGCGGCGAATAAAAAAATGTCTCCTCTTCAATCAATGCGCCATCTTTAAACGGCTGCGTAGTATAGTTTATATGGCTTTGCTTTTTATTCGTGACATAGCACAACATAACTTGGCATTGCTTAGCATGGTCTAGCTTATCTTAGCTTTCTGTGTTTGGCGACGTGGCCATGTGACAAAGCCTAGGCGTGGCCCCGATAGTAGAGAAAGTGAAAGAAAATCCGCCAAGACAAAAGGCAAAAGAGGCTCTTCATTTCAATCCTGCAGGACATCGTCCACGTGGAAGGCCAATGAGACGAGCGGGTTACGGACAGATAACAATACTATCCGCGAAACTTTTAGTGATACTTCGGCTCCCTAGTGCTGAATCGGTAGCCCTCAGTTATCTTCGAGATTCGCATTGGCAACCTCTGACACAAAAAATATGAATCAAGTATGCATCGCCGTGAGACATCTGGCGGTATAATTGCAACACTTTAAATACTGTTGTTATTTACACAGCAAAGTCAAAATATAGGTTAAGCTTCAACATGAGTGAGGAAAATCTAAGTACATCACAGGAACAACCTAGAACTCATACAGGGAAACGACGATTCAATTCGCATTTCATTTCCATTTAGTTGGCAGTATACCGGAACCTTTGTACAGTAGCTCCCTTCTTACTACTTACCCCCGTAAAACGAAGTGTCACTAAAGAGTAAACGTTTCGCTGATAATACCAGATCGTCGGTGGATGCAGAGTGGGTTTCGTCCCTTAAGAGGCCACGGCTTGTACGCGGTCCAACAGTTCTGTACTCTGACCGGCCAACCGAGCAGAGGAGAGGTGGCTCTACGCCTCTGCATTCGGGAGACGGGACAGGGGCACAGAGCTGGAATTCACGCCTGGCGCCACCCGTCGGCTGTCCTGAGAATCGTTTTCCGTGGTTTTCCATTCTCCTGCACTAAGGCGAATGCCGGGACAGTTTGTAGTATAGGCCACGGCCGCCCACCCCCTCACCTTCTCCTTCACCGTACCACATCTCCCGGCCTGAGAGACGGCGTCACCGTCTAGGAGGCCCGCCTACCCCTTCAGGGAAGGAATGAAAACGTTTAGTAGTAGTAGTAGTAGTAGTAGTAGTACCAGATATAACCATGTAACCTGCTTGTTAGCAATACAACATAGCAAAAAAAAATCGTTGTCATTGTTTTGTGTGAACTGATTAGCAGGCCGATCGGTTAGATTCGCTGTCTCTTGGATATTCTCTCATTATTATTATTTCATACATTTTCGTTTCGGCCGTCTGTGGGCCACATTGACAATCTTTGAAATAATTTTAGCCTTCTCTGTCTTCATTCTCTGCCAATATCTTTGTATCCTTTCTCCAACTTCATTCTTCACCGGGCGAATTGGCCGTACGGATAAGGCCGCGCAGCTGTGAGCTCTCATCCGGGATATAGTGGGTACGAACCCCACTGTCGGCAGCCGTGAAGATGATTTTCCGTGGTTTCCCATTTTCATACCACTCAAGTGCTAGGGCTGTACATTAATTAAGGCCACGGCCGCTTTCTTCCCATTCCTAGCCATTCCCTACCCATCGTCGCCATAAGACCTATGTGCGTCGGCGCGACGTAAAGGAAACTGAAAGAAAAATAACTAAACTTCCTTCTTCTGGTCTTCCATACAAGACCTCCCTTTCCTCACTAGCGTTTCCCCAGCCTCCTGGAAACCACGGAACGTTTGGATGTCTTGTCTAAATTTATATCTGTCCATGATATAATCTTCCGGAACCCCCATCTTCGTCAAGTCCAACCTCACATCTTGAAACCATTTCAGCCCTGCCTTGCTCTTTCTGAATAATTCAAAGA